>NC_064638.1:242576199-243201199 GCF_023864345.2 Schistocerca serialis cubense | reverse complement strand
AGAAAGCTGAAAAATTGCATTTGTGATAAATGCAAATATAGATGCGAATTCTGCCTCAAATGTGAATTTATTTAATATATGCTATTTTATAGCGAATTGTTATGTGTGAACTATTTCATAAGAGACGATTTAAAATAACTATATTTTCTGCATATAAATATCTAAACAGTAACCAATTTTTGGTTACTGGCATGCACAACATGTTGTAAAGCCCAATTTTGAGAGAGAATGTACAGAAGAACGCATCTGCAAAATAGAGCACACCTACATATGAACACAACGAATACACACACGCTGCATATGACAACATAGAACTCTGCCATGGAACTTAACATCTGAAAACTTAGTAAGTTTTAGTCCCTGCTGAAGATGATGGTGGATATCAGTGAAAGCTCGGATTTAAAAATATCCAAGCTTTCACTGATATCAATCATCATGTTCGTCAGAGACTAACACTCAGTCAGCAGAATGTTACCCATATTTGATGCGGCAAGTGAGCAGAGAAATTTTGATGCAAGGACTCTGCCATTAGAAACTTCATTGTGAAAGAAATAAGTATGTTCCTATGTCTGTTAGTGAAAGTTGATATTGTGCAAAATTACAGTAAGTGTAACATAGCAATTTAGGAGCAATATGTTCTGAAATATGGATTCATTTGTGACATTGCAATCTCAGCAAGCAATTATGCGGTAGCCATTACCAAATCTTTCGTGCACTCCACTTTGTATTGCACGCACTCCACTTTGTATTGCGCGTAGCACTTTCTTTTCCTGGTCATCACAGGGTTTGTGTATGATTATCATGACACCAGTACGACTGGTGATTCGTGTGTCAGTTCTGCTTTCGCAGAAACAAAGAACATGGGTTGAGGCTGGCTGACCTACGAGAGGGAGGCAGAGCTTGTTTCCCCCACTGCTCCTCACCTTTGAAGCATTTGAAGTTTCGTTTGTTTTGCTCGCATCTGCCTGCTAAGCGTAGTGTCCGCACAATAGTGACCATGCCAAGAGTCTCCTTGTAAGGCGCAAATAGTTATTTTCAGCTCTAATACCACTCCACATACTTTGTTAGTTACATCTATAGTATTGTCAAGTATATCTAAAAACAAAGATGATGTGACTTACCAAACGAAAGTGCTGGCAGGTTGATAGATACACAAACAAACACAAACATACACACAAAATTCAAGCTTTCGCAACAAACGGTTGCTTTATCAGGAAAGAGGGAAGGAGAGGGAAAGACGAAAGGATGTTGGTTTTAAGGGAGAGAGTAAGGAGTCGTTCCAATCCCGGGAGCGGAAAGACTTACCTCAGGGGGAAAAAAGGACAGGTATACACTCTTGCGCGCTTAAAACCAACATCCTTTCGTCTTTTCCTCTCCTTCCCTCTTTCCTGATGAAGCAACCATTGGTTGCGAAAGCTTGAATTTTGTGTGTATGTTTGTGTATCTATCAACCTGCCAGCGCTTTCGTTTGGTAAGTCACATCATCTTTGTTTTTAGATATATTTTTCCCACATGGAATGTTTCCCTCTATTATAATCGTATTTTCAAGTATTGCGGAGATGCTGAGTCACGATAGGCACAATAAAAAGATTCACACAATTAAAGCTTTCGGCCTTTGTGTGTGTGTGTGTGTGTGTGTGTGTGTGTGTGTGTGTGTGTGTACACTGTTGACAAAGGCCTTAATGACCCAAAGCTTTAATTGTGTGAATCTTTTTATTGTGCCTATCGCGACTCAACATCTCCTCTGTATGGTGAGTAGCAACTTTCCTTCTCCGTTATTGTTACATTCGATCCTGGATTTTCCATTGTTTGATTTTTGTATTGTCAAGTGTGGGTGAGACGGCATTTTTAAGGGCTCTGAAATATGCTAATCTGGCTAATAAGCTGTCCTACAAACACCTGTGGGTTCCAGGTACCTATGCAGCTGTGGTAATACACCTTGCAATAAAAGTCATGACCTATAGCCACATCCTCAGGTGTACATGTTACCTTAAGTCATTAAAAACATCAGTGTAGGTTGGGAGGAGGACCCAAGCTTTGCTGGTGTTACTGGTGAAATGCAGATAATTATTTAGAAAAAAAGGGGGTGAATATTGTGTACCTCATCCATCACAAAAATGGGGATGAATGGATTACCCGTCCCAACGTAGTGGCAGCTCCCGCACACTGCAACAATGCATCAGCAGGTGGTGATGAAGCTACCTGTTCACTCTAGTGACCTAATAATTCGTGCAAGTGCCCAATGTGACACAGTCATGATCAGGATAGACATCCCTGTACCACCATACTGTTTCAACAGCATTTCTTTGACATTTGCCACATAAAAGTAGCATGTCTAACTTCTCATCATTTGTATATGTGTCTGAATGCAAGCAATGTTGAAGTAGAAATGATCTGTCAATACATGACACTGTTTCTGCTAGTTCTGCAGTGCAGGTAAGTAAACAGTAGAAAGGTTTGATGTGATGACTAGCCCGGCATCGGCATGTCCCAAGACAGATCAAAAGCTTTGAAGGTGGAAGCACTGGCATTCATGTTTTTTTAATTTTTTTTTATTATTATTATACTTCAGAGTGAGCGTATGGTGTGGTCTTGTATGTCAGGTGCACTGTAAATGCTGAATCTCATGTCCATATGATGTGTAACAAAAGCAGGCTACCACCCATGAAGAGGGTTACACTGCAGTGACTGGAACTGTTGGCAGCATTAATGAGGATGAGAGTTCTATGTTACTACTGCAAGGCTACCAACCCACAGATAAGTAGAGTAACTCTTTTGGCTGATGTCAGGGTGACAATTGCTTGGCTACAGGGTAATCCCAATACTTTGAAAACTTTTGTATGCAACAGGGTCATCGAAATTCATAGGTACCCCGCCCAATCCCAGTGGAGACGTTGTCCAGGTAGAGACAATACTGCAGATCATCTGTCAAGAGGAGGAATGACTCAAATCTTATACATAATGGACAAATGGTGGCATGACCCACCTTGGTTTTCACAACAGCCCTGTCGCTTGCCAAATGACTGTCTCTTATTTGCTGCAAACTAAAAACTTGCATTTGGATCCACAGGTCCTCTTTGCAGAGACACAACAACCACTGATAGATATCGAAAGATTCAGTTCCCATGAGAAACTACAGATAGTCACAGCCCATGTTCTCATTCTGGAAATAAAACTTACTGCCAAGATAAATTCACACTGAAGAAATAGTAATGTCTTGATGAAGTGGATCAAGGCTGAGCAACTACTATGCTTTTTCCAAGAGCACAAAGCTCTGAAGGAAAACACTCCACTACCCAGTGGGTAAAAAATTGAAGAGTCTTAACCCCATTGTGGATGAGGATTTGTTGCATCTAGGTCATCAGCTCCATTAACCATAGAGGAATGCATCCACTTATCCTGGATGGAAACCATCACTTTACAAAGCTTTTAATCCTAGATACTCTCATCCATTTACATCATCTTAAAGTTAGAATTGCAGTTACAGAGCCTCTTTCCTCCACCGGGGTAGTACACTCCTGTCAACCGTGCGGTTAAAGGCGCTGCAGTCTGGAACCGCAAGACCGCTACAGTCGCAGGTTCAAATCCTGCCTCGGGCATGGATGTTTGTGATGTCCTTAGGTTAGTTAGGTTTAACTAGTTCTAAGTTCTAGGGTACTAATGACCTCAGCAGTTGAGTCCCATAGTGCTCAGAGCCACTCCTGTCAAACAACAAAGGAAGTTATCCATTGCTGCCTCTCATGTAAAATAGCATGCAGTGTTTCCAGTCAAATAACAGAAGCTCCACTACCAGCTGACCGGGTAACATTGCACAGATCCTTCCAAATGTCCGGCATTGATTTTACAAGGCCATCGTACATCAAAGTAAGAAGTACTGCAACAAAATGATATACTGCACTGTTTACCAGTCCTGTGACTAAAGTCTTTTAGCTAGAGCTAGTACAGTGCATCAACAGATTGATTCTTGTTTACATTACAAAGATTTATTGACAAATGTGGCAATCCACCAACCAACTACAGTGACAATGCCCAAACGTTACATGCAGCCAACAAAGAGATAACAGAATAGTGGACAATCATCTCTGCTGATAAGAGCCACTGATATCTCACTGGCATGGCATAACTTGGAAGTTTATAGCCCCACATTCAGCTTGGCAGGGAGGATTCTGGAAGAGAATGGTCAACTCGACCAAAATATTTCTCCGAAAAGCACTCGGACACCCCAGTATGGATGAAGGAGGGCTACCGATTGTGCTCATGAGTATTGAAGCTGCTCTAAACTCTAGTCCCATCTCTCAAATTGAAGGAGATATACTCACTCCAGCATGCTTCTCTGCAGGGAAGAGATTTATGACACTGCCGACAGGACTCGAGCCACTGATCATAAGAGTTGATGAGACAGTTCAGACACTGTCAAAAATCAGCAGAAGATTTCTGCAAGTACTGAAGCAACGAGTATATCATGCTCTTGCATTATTTCCTCCAAGTTAAATGCCCAAATGGAAGATTGGTGAGTATCAGAGTCATCCTTCTGCAAGTAGTAGTCCTTCCATGACACATGGGGAAAAAAGGCAAGAGTGCAGGACGCAAAAGAAGGCAGAGGCGGAGTCCCACACACAGTCATCTCTGTAACTGCTGATGGAAAACACCTCACCAGAAACCCCCCTCCCGTTCTTGCTTGGCTATCATGGGTCCCCAGACTTTGCAGCATTTTTTCCCTTCTGTGATGCATGTCTGTCCTCTTGTTATTCTTTTTCCCCTCCCTTGGGCAACATGTCTGGGGTGTTATTGGGAATGTTCGGCATTGTAAGTCGCTGGCGTAAGAACAGTCTTGCCATTGTTTTTCACTCCCTTTTCCTTTCTTTTTTTCCCTTCTCGTCACCTTCCTCGCTTCAGCCATTGAGGCTCCTCTTTTTCTTCTTTCTCCCTGTGCCCATGCACCCAATGTTTAAGAGGTGACTAGATAACGCATAATTCCCAGCCCCGTATCAACAGATATAGTTCGCACATACCCCCAGGTACAGGCCAGACCCAGGGAGGCGTGATGACTGAGCTGCAACCTTCCCAAAATTCCAATTGGTCCCTCTCTCAGGTGCTCAGGAGGTGTGACCTCTGAGATGTGAACAATCACCCAATGACAGTGCACCCCCTTTTGAAGGTGCCCCCCCAGTTGGAAGGAGCGCGCCATTGGAG
The DNA here is from genome assembly GCF_023864345.2 of Schistocerca serialis cubense. Taxonomy (NCBI): domain Eukaryota; kingdom Metazoa; phylum Arthropoda; class Insecta; order Orthoptera; family Acrididae; genus Schistocerca; species Schistocerca serialis. The sequence goes on along the minus strand of NC_064638.1, from coordinate 243,196,006 downwards.
TCACTGGCAATCATTGGGATTTTCTTGCAATGAGTCAATAATCTTCACAATCAACATCAATGAAATGTAAACATAATGTGGCTAATGATGCAAAGACCCCTCCCGCTGCACCACGGTTCCTCAAGGTCTCACGTACTGAAGACGGTCAGTCCTTCTTCACAGTAAATCGATTTATTATTCAGAAAGGTGTTGATGAGTTGCCAGCTCTATGAAAACCTACTCTCATTTACAGAATGGCACTTTGCTTTTGGAGAATACTTCTGATTCTCGAGCACTACTACTGCTTGTCACCTCACTTCTCCACAGCTACCCTGCTCTTGTCGAGGCTCATAGAACTTTGAATTCTTCCCAGGTTGTCATTAACACTAGGCTGCTTGACGGTCGATAAAAAAAGGTAGATTCCTCCTTAGTGCCCACCCACACACTTTCTCTCACATTCGATACAGTGGTTCTTCTGTCCAAGATCAAAGCAGGCTATGAAATTATCACAGTCCAGCCATACATTCCAAACCTGATGTGCTGCTACCAGTGTAATCATTTCAACCACACTAGAGCGTCTCGTCGACATCCAGCCAAATGTGTAACCTGTCGTTGGGATGTGCATAAGGGCGATCGTCCACCTCCTTCTCCCTGCTGTATCAACTGCAATGGCGGCCATGCTGCCGCCTATTGAGATTGTACCATGTATAATGATGAGCGGACTGTCCAAGAGATCCAGGTAAAGGAGAAAGTGCACTATCCTGTGTTCTTGTTACCCCACTCTCCATGAAGTACGTGGCCAGGCAGATATGCGGCCTCCAATTCAGCTGTCTGCAGCTCGTGCTCTCATGGTCGCATTCTCGCTTCCCGAGCACAGGGTCCCGGGTTCAATTCCTGGCGGGGTAAGAGATTTTCACCTGCCTTGAGATGACTGGGTGTTCGTGTTGACCTCATCATTTCATCATCATTCATGCAAGTGGTGAGTTTGGAATGAGCAAAGGTTGGGAATTTGTACGGGCACTGATAACCGCACAGTTGAGCACCCCACAAACCAATTGTCATCATCTAATTCAGCTCTGAGGTTGTGAAATCACACAGTGTCAAGATAGCATTGCCATCCCCCCACCGTAAGGGACAGGAGGAGTACTCTCGTGAAGACTTCCTCCATCCCTCCTTTCGAACACCACCCTAGTCTTCCTCTAACTAGAAGGGCTCGAAGAAGTCCACCAAAGGCGAACGGTCTTCTCCTTTGCCAACTCAAAAATCCTCTTCGATGGTGTCACCACGTGATACCTTAGCCCGGCTGGCCTCAGTCACACCGCTGCGCACCACCAACCGTTTTTCAGCATTGGACTCCATGGACCAACTCCACAAGCAAGCCAATGCTTCTGTGGACCCCATAGAGCAAGATTCTCCTGCTTCTGTGCCCTGTAGTAGCAACTCTACATGGGCTGTCACTCAGCAGCCGCTGAGTACACACACCTACATCTATTCCTCCTCATGACTGTCCTCCAAAGGAGCATTCGTGGCCTTCAGTCCCACAAAGAGGATTAAGGCTGCTTTTTGCATTGCAGCATCCACTTGTACTCTGCCTTCAGGAAACGAAATTGCGCCCCCACGATGACTTTGAGCTTTCACATGTCTTACCAGTTTGTTTTGACCTTACCCCTGAGGTTGACATTCAATCTCAAGGGGGCCGTCGTGCTGCTCACACAGGATGGCCTTCATAGTCAACCAATCTCCCCGACTACCCGTCTTCAAGCCATTGCAGTTCGCATTTTCCTTCCCTGCCTGACTTTTTCCTTCTGTACCATTTATGTCCCTCCGTCATCAGTATAACCAGGGCAGACTTCCTTCAGCGTATTGGGCAGCTACCTCCCCCATTTTTGCTACTGGGTGACTTTAATGTGCATCATCCCTCTTGGGGTTCTCCCAGGACCTGTCAGAGAGGTGCCCTCTTGGCTGACCTTCTTAACCAACTTAACCGCTTCTGCCTTAACATTGGAGCACCCACTTTCCTTTCCGACTCTTTGCACACCTATTCTCATTTGGAGATATCCTGTAGCACTGCTCAACTTGCCCATTGTCTTAAGTGGTCCATTCTTTCTGACACCTACTTGAGTGACCATTTCCTGTGTGCTGTCCATTTGCTTACTCCTACCCCATCCACATGCATGCCCGAATGGCAGTTTACCAAGGCTGACTGGTAGCTTTACTCCCACCTGGCGACCTTCAAAGAAAGATTTCCCCAGTTGTGATGACCAGGTCAACTATCTCACCAAAGTTATCCTTACTGCTGCAGAACTTTCTGTTCCTCACACTCCGTATTTACCACGTCGTGTCCTGTCCCTTGGTGGAGTGAGGCATGCTACGATGCAGTTCATGCACGGAGACGTGTGTGCCACATTTTTAACCATCATCTTGCAGTTGTAAACTGCATGCATTATAAACTGATGCATGCACTATGTAGTTATATTCTTCGGGATAGCAAATGAGCTAGCTGAATTTCACTCACTAGTTCTTTTAACAGTTCCACCCCCTAGCTCTGTCGTGTGGGTCAGCCTCCGACGGCTTTCTGGAACCAAGATCCATTCCCCCATTTGCAGCCTGACAGTAGCTGACGATGTCATCGTGGACCCTATTGTCATCTCCAACACCTTGGGCTGCCATTTTGCGCAAGTTTCGAGCTCTTTCCACTATCACCCTGCCTTCCTCCATCGGAAACAAGCGGAGGAGGCTCGGGCAATACCCTTCTCTTCTCCGAATCATGAGTGCTACAGTGCCGCCTTTACTATGAGTGAGCTTGATCATGCTCTCAGTTCATCCTGATCCTCCACCATAGGGCCAGACGCCATCCATATTCAGATGTTGCAGCAGCTTTCTCTTTCGGGCAATCACTTGCTGCCTGACACGTACAACCGCATCTGGGCAGGGGCACATTTCCCAGATGCTGGCATGAAGCCACCGTCATACCCATACCTATGCCCGGTGAGGACAAAAACCTTCCTTCTAGCTGCTCTGCCCCATCTCTCTTACCAGCTGCATTTGTGAGATGATGGAACACTTGATTCATGCCCATCTGGTATGGTGGCTCGAGTCCTGCAATTTACTGACAAATGCACAGTGTGGATTTCGAGCACGGTGTTCTGCAGTTGACCTTCTTGTTACTTTGTCCATCCATGTCATGAATGGTTTCCACAGAAATCCTAGACTGTGTCCATGTTTTTTGATTTGGAGAAGGCCTACGACACCTACTGGAGAAATGGTATCCTCTGTACTTTTTACACATGGGGCTTCCGTGGTCGCCTGCTCTGTTCCATTCAGGCCTTTTTAAAAGGTGGAGTTTTCAGGGTGCATTTGCGTTCTCCCTTGTTGGACACCTTTATGCAGGAAAATGGTGTGCGTCAGGGTTCTGTTCTGAGTGTCTTCCTCTTCGATACCACCATTAACCCTTTCATGGCCTGTCTCCCACCGGGCATCTCCGGTTCCCATTTTGTTGAAGATTTTGCCGTCTACTGCAGTTCTCCACGGACCTGTCTCATTGAGCAGCGTCTTCAGTGCTGTCTTGATTGTCTGTACTCCTGAAGCATCGACAATGGCTTTTGCTTTTCCACTGACAAAACTCTCTGTATGAATTTCTGGCGACGCAAGCAGTTTCTCTCACCATCTCTACGTCTTAGACCTGTTGCCCTTCGGTTCGTTGACGCTATGAAATTCCTGGGGCTCATGCTCGACAAGAAACTCTCTTGGTCGTCCCACGTATCTTACCTGGCAACCCACTGTATGAGGTTCCTCAACGTCCCACATGTCCCCAATGGTACTTCCTGGGGTGCCGATCGAACTACCATCCTCTGTTTGTACTGGTCTATTGTCCATTCGAAACTCAAATATGGGTGCTTTGTTTATGCATCTTCACTCCCATCCCTCACCGTCTCAACATTATCCACCATCGTGGCATCTGTTTGGCCACAGACACCTTTTACACCAGCTCGGTTGAGAGTCTGTATGCTGAAGCTGCTGAACTACCACTGTCCTATCGCTGTGACTTTCTCCTCAACAGGTATGCATGCTGGTATGCAAGCCATGGCCACCCATCCTATGCCTCCTCTTTTGATGATTCTTTGATCGTCAGTATGGGGCTGATCCCTCTTCTCTGTTACCTCTTGGAGTCCACTTTTGGCACTTGCTACGGCGGCATAACGTCACATTACCTGCACCTTTCCCAGTGGTTGTGAATCCTTCACCACGATGCGGCCCATGTTAACCTTGGCCTTCATTCGCTTCCTAAGGACACTTCTCCATCCTCAGTCTATCGCCTTCAGTTTCACGACCTTTGCATGTAACTTCGCGGTAGTACCTTTGTGTACACTGATCGCTCTCGGACTGACTGTGCAGTCATTGTCACCTGTGTCTTTCGATATCGGCTTCCGGCTCACTGCTCAGTATTTAGAGCTGAGCTCTTTGCCCTGTATCATGCCACGGAGTAAATCCGACAACACAGCCTTTTCAATTGTGTCCTGCTCACACTCACTAGGTGCCCTTCAAAGTCTATGTGCTCTTTACACCGCCCATCCCTTAGTGCAACGGGTGCCTTTTACTGTAGTTTAGTGTGAGTGGCTACCTGCCATGTGCGTGTGATTTTCAAATGGTGCATATGTATACGACTGTACCAGTATGTCGTTATTAGTCACATAAAGTTAAGACACAAAATGCAGTATTATCTTGTTGAATTGTTTCTTTTTCTCAATCTTTATAGAGAGATTCTTATTTTTGTCAAAGTACTTCATTACAAGGAGAAAAAACATAAGTTATTACACTAGTGAAACTTGAAGGGGTGGTATCTTCTGAAGCAAAAATTCAAATGTAGAGTTGCATTAAATTTTAAACAAACTGTGTAGTGTAACTTCTACATGTTTTACACACACAATACACTTCCACTTGACGATCTTCTTGTTTGACGTTTCTGGGATTAGTGACGTGAAGTGGTTATCGGTTAGGCATAAGGGATTATTAGCATCATTCAATCTCCTTCTACAACTGGTCTCTGCTCTTGGTGCTGAGTCTTTAGGATCTCCTTGATGAGTTTCTGCTGAAAATCAGATATTGAAATATTTCTTCCTGTTTTGAGTTTTATATAATGCGTTCATGTTCAGCAGAAACGGATCGCCCCAAATGAAAAACTCCTTTTCTGTGCCTTTTAGAGTTTTTTTGTACACATTTTACTGACATTCATCATGTCATTTCTGTCGATGGTGCCTATATTTTCAGTGTAGCTGATGATGCAAGCTGGTTTCTTTCTTTTTTAATTTGTGCTTCTGACGATTTTGTCAGTTGCTATAATTTTGCTTTTATGAAGAGTTGAAATAATCTTCCCGCTTGTCCTGCCACTTGAGAGCAAGAAGTTCATGCACAGCCATAAACTCAATCTCACCTGCGTTGTTTTTGATAAAGCTGGCATGTCTTTATGGTTTTTCCGTACAGTTCAACAAGCATTACTCATTCTGTCACACAGATAAGTCAATAACGTCGGGTGAGTGTACCAATTATCAACGTACAAGGTATCACTTTTACCGGGGTAATGTTCTACACTCACACTCATAAATTAAGGATAATTGCAGAATGTGTGGTGCCACACAATGTGGCACTACATAAAACTGGTGGTAATAGCAGAGGCACGTAGGGAATGCACACGACACAGATCTGTAAGTCCACGGTATTGGTGATAAGTTGAGAAAACCATCCTGAAACAAATGCTACAAAACGTCACTGTTTCCTGCGCATGTACCCCGACATCAATATGGGATGTGATCACCATGCACACGTACACAGGTCGCACAATGGGTTGGCATTCTCTGGATGAGTTGGTTGAGCAGCTGCTGGGGTATAGCCTGCCATTCTTGCACCAGTGCCTGTCGGAGCTCCTGAAGTGTCATAGGGGTTTGAAGAAGTGAATCCCAAATGTGCTCAACGGGGTTTAGGTCTGGCGAACAGGCAGGCCGCTCCATTCGCCTGATATCTTCTGTTTCAAGGTACTCCTCCATGATGGCAGCTCGTTGGGGCTGTGCGTTTCGTCCATGAGGAGGAAGGTGGGACCCACTGCAATCCTGAAAAGTTGGATATACTGGTGCAAAATGACGTCCTGACACACCTGACCTATTACAGTTCCTCTGTCAGACATGCAGGGGTGTATGTGCACCAATCGTAATCCCACCCCACACCTTTCAAGGACATTAAGGAGGTGGTATGTGGTTCCTGGTTCACGCCAGATGGAAACCCATCGGGAATCACTGTTCAGACTATACCTGGTCTGTGAACATAACCTGGGACCACTGTTCCAACGATCATGTACTGTGTTCTTGAAACCCAGCTTTACGGGCTCTCCTGTGACCTTGGGTCAGTGGAATGCACCTTGCAGGTCTCTGGATGAATAAACCACATCTGTTCAGTTGTCTGTAGACTGTGTGTCTGGAGACAACTGTTCCAGTGGCTGCGGTAAGGTCCCGAGCAAGGCTACCTGCAGTACTCTGTAACCGTCTGCGGGCACTTATGGTGAGATATCTGTCTTCTTGTGGTATCATACACTGTAGCGCCTGGACACGTTTTTGTCTGCTGGAATCATTTCCATAATCTTGATCACATTTTGCGGCACACGGAGGGCCCATGCTACGACCTGCTGTGTTTGACCAGCCTCCAGTCACCCTAGTTTTCTACCCCTCATAACATCATCAATATGTGTTCTTTGAGCCATTTTCAACATACAGTCACCATTAGCACATCTGAAAACGTCTGCACACTTACTCGCTGCGCTGTACTCTGACATGCACCAACACACCTCTGCATATGTGGACTGCTGCCAGTGCCACCGTGCGACGACCGCAGGTCAAGTGCACTGCATGGTCATACCCCGAGGTAATTTAAACCTGCAAACTGCCCACCAGAGCATTGTTTCACCATATATCAGCATTATCCTTAATTTCTGAGCATGAGTGTAGTAAAGTGGGAACAATGCTTCCAGGTATTCCAACACCTACCATAAATCAGATTCTTATGTCCGTTGCTGCACTCAATAATGTCAAGAATGTATCTAGTTTTACGATCACATAATACAAAAAGATTTACGCCAAATCTATGGCGTTTGGATGGAATGTGCTGTTTGAAGAATACAAGAGCTTTATAGGGAACAAGACTTTCGTCAGTGCACAAATTTTTAAAAGGATAGAAAGCATTAGGAATTTTTTAAATCCAGAATTTGGCTTATTTTCCCTGTTTTGTCCTCAGCAAGTTCTTCATTGTTGTCAACGAAGAGAAATATTCATAGTAACAGAAGGTATCTATCTCTCTATCTCCTGAAATGGTTTTCACAAACATTGGAAAAGACAGTAAAGGGTCTTTGGTCAATAACTGTTTTATTTTTTCTCATTTGGGCCATCAAAATTTATGACAGAGAAACAGCAAATTTCATCATGGCTTGTTTGATATTTCTCTTGCAGCATTGCAAAGGTGCTCATAATAAAAATTACATTGCTCAGCTATGTAGTTTACAATTTCTTGGCTAAAAAACATTGAAGCAGCCATATACACTAGATCAATCGTCTAAATCGACGATTTTGCAACTGGGATCACTGGTACAGAAATGATGCACCTAAAATTACTGGTTTTGCATCGTTCAGCAACTTTGTGAGGCGTGTGCTCAGGCTCTTCAGAACTGGAGGGAGAAACAAAATCTAGATCTGCACATACAGGTTCAGCACTTGCTGGTACACCAATGTTTTATATATTTGTGGCGACAGATTCACTTACAGGATTATTTGCATCACTATCTATTTAACTATAATCAGCTGGATTAGGCATGATGAAGTCCTCTCTGTAAATGGAGGTTACATCAGTTATTTTATTCGATAACGTGGAAAGTGTAGCCTGCAAACTAGGTAATGTTACGAAACAAATGAACTCTAGAGAGATTTCACCATTCAGTAAGTCTTTCAGGTAATTTCCAATATTCCAACGATTAGACCGCATATTTGTGCAACAGTTATCTCTGACTTGCTGGCCATATGGTAGACATTATACAAGTGCACACACAAGAATAGTTGTTGGAGCTAGATGCATGGGACATTCCATTTCGGAGACCTTTATGGAATTCAATACTTAGAGATCCACACTGTCAAGAATGTGCCGAGAATACAAAGTTTCAGGCATTACCTCTCACCATGGATAATGCATTGGCCAACGGCCATCATTGTACAACCCGAGTGCAGTGGCTAACAGGCAGCAACACTGCATGAAATAACCATAGAAATCATTGTGGAGCATATAATGAACGTATTTGTTAGGACACTGTGGTGAAATTTGGCATTAACACACTATGGCAGCGGACTACCAATGAGTGTCTTTATGCTAACAGCACGACATCTTCCGTGCTTGACCATATCAGCTGGACCTGAGATGACTGGAATTCAGCCTGTTCAGATGAGTTCCTATTTCAGTTAGTAAGTGCTGATGCTAGGGTTCAAGTCTGGTGCAGACCCCATGAAGCCATGGACCAATGTTGTCGACAAGGCACTGTGCAAGCTGGTGGCGGCTCCATAAGGGTGTGAGCTGTGTTTATATGGAATGGGTTGATCGTTGACTGGAAATGGTTATGTTCGGCTGCATGGAGACCATTTACATCCAGTCATGGGCTTCATGTTTCCAAACAATAATGAAATTTTTGCAGATAACAATGCACCACATCATTATGCCACAATGGTTCACAACTGTTTTGAAGAATGTTGTGGGAATATGAGTCAATGATATGGCCACCCATCAAAAATTGATGAGACATAATCAAGAGGTCAGTTATTCCACAGAATCCTGCACTGGCAACACTTCCACAGTTACGGATGGTTACAGAGACAGCATGACTCAGTGTTTCTGCAGGGGACTTCCAATGGCTTGTTGACTTCACACCTCATAAAGTCACTGCACTGCACTGGGCAGCAGGATGTCTGGCCCTATGTTAGGAGTTATCCTCATTACTTTTGTCTCCTCAGTGTATATATATCTGGAGCAATGAGAAGGTTAAGTAAAACTGTCTTATTTCATCATGGAGACCTAGAAATCTACACCAATGTCAACACTTTGCGATGTCATCGTGAAATGCTTTAGATATGGCACAGCACTAGTTCATTTGTACAACTCAGTTCATAATTCCCATGAGTGGTGAATAGTTAATCACATGACATGAATTACTAAAGCAGAAGCTATGGTGCCAGTTTGGAAATTTGCTGAAGATTCAAATTCTATTTGGACATCTGTTGGTCCTGATTAAATTGTTTGAACTGTTTTGAAGCCATGAAGACTGGCATCTAATATCTAAATGTCCTTTGGGGTAAGCAGACATCCTTCATCTTCTTTAACATTCTTATTGTAAGAATGGCAAAATCTTGCACACATATCATACAGCAGACTTTAGATTCCATTCTCCAAATTAAAATAGGCTTTCGTATTAGTTAAAGTAAAATTGTTGGGTACAGTAGAATAATTTCCCATTTTTCCCTTCCTGTCAGTTTGGAATTCTAGTATAAATAACTCTCTTGTTTCCATTTGAATGGAAGTTTTAATAGCCCACATTTCCTTGGATGCAACCGGTAGCAAGGGATAATCAAAGAGCTCCCATGAATGGAAACTTCAGGGTGTATGAATACTGTCATTCGTGGTCTTCAAAAGTCTCAAGCGTTCATCATCTGTTATTGTGATGCGAGGTATTTTCCATATTACTTTATCAATGATAATCTCGTTCTCTTCGGCAACACCTTGAATGTAAGAGTTATTATCAGCTGCAGTTCTCACCAGAATAAGTTCCTGCTTTGCATTTGTAATAATGTGTTTCATGATTTCCTCACCATGAAATATGACTAGGTATCTGTCTTGGACCACAATATACAACTCGAAATGGTCTAATGTCTGGATGGTCTCTAGAAGGTATATGGGACTGTTGAGCATCTGAACAGTCTTGTATCTGGGACCTATTGCAGGGGAGAAACCACAAATCGTATGAAACAATTTGTTGTTGAGATATGCTTTCACTGCAAGATAACACTCAACAAGAATTGAACTGGCTAAAGTATATCCACTGGCTGAGCTTATTTGTAAGATTTATTGGGGTTCTTCCCCAAAACTTGACTTTTTAAGAAACCTAGTAGCAGTCCTACTGAACTTATTGTCTGTGTTGTCCTTATTTCCAATTAAGCATATTAATGTTTTCACATAGCACAATCCATGTTACTTTTTTAAAATGTCATTAAATCATCAGTATCAGTACCAAGTGCCATTTCCACTTCACTTTTTACTATCAGGTTATAATGTAGTTTATTAGTTACCTCAGTGGTATCAGGAATGCTGTTAGATGTCACCAGGCCAGTCAGTGTGGTAGGCCAACCTTCCTTGCTTAAATTGATTGGTGAAAAATAACTCACGGATAGAGCTGATGGCTGTTCTTTTAAAGTCAGTTGTATGCCCACATATAAACATCAACTGAGACAGTGATAAGCATGGTGCTTGTTTCTATGCCCTAGTTAAAAGGAAAATGGGATAAAAATGACCACACAAACTTGTATCGAAGTTATGGTAATGTGGAAAATTGCAGAGAACACAAGGTTACAGGTAAAGTAATGATGCAATGCTTAGGCAGCCACACGTCACCAAAGAAGTCAAATTAGTGCACATTACTCTGGTTTTTTGACCACTTGCAGAACATTGAGTTCAAGTTCTTCCTGCAACATTAAATTCAGTATCACACACTTTTTAGATTTCCATATGGTCCTCTACAACGTATCCCACGTAAACACTCCTCAAAATTGTGGAATGTTGACTTTTTTCATGAATTTAACCCGGCGTGAGTGAGGTTGCGTATGCTGTACCCAAGGTGTTTTGAAGAGCTGATTATTGAATGTCATTGTTGCCACACACATCTTGCTGTCACAGTAGCTGGAGGTAAGGCCGGTATTACACTATCAAATTTCTTTGTCAAAGATTTGATCAAAGATGTGATCAAATATTCTGTCAAACATATTTGACAAAGGTGTGGGTTTTACGATGACACGATAAAAGCATTCAACAAAACTTATTACGTGAGCTTATAGTGGAGGACGTCAAGTTGTACATTCCTTGCTACAGGGGAGGGTTGGGTTAGGTTAGGTTAGGTCTCGAATCATCTTAATCTATTTTTGTATTCATGGTGCCTCATCCTGTAAAGCGCCTCTCCAGCTTTATACATCTCTATTAATTTTGTAGTTGTTGGTACACACCAATTGTATTTACCGGCAATGTTTATAAAAACACTACAGACAACAGAACGCTGCAGCGATGCTAGCGCTCCACGTGGTAACGTGTCACATTGCAGTGAACAGAAGACAAGTGACTTCTTTGATCAAATCTACAGCGAGGCCCTAGATTTGATCAAATATTTGACGACTTTGACAGAGTTCCCTATTACACCATCAAATTGCTTTGACAAAGATATTGGACAAAGAAATTTGATAGTGTAATACCAGCCTAAGGAAGAGGGGACAAGATCAAGTGTTGAGTTTATTGTTGCGCCAGCGTCACAGGGAGATACATGTGTGCAAAGGTGGCTAGGGTACATCACACACGACCTCATAGTTAATGTCACATTTTTGAGCTGTCAGCAAGTTTGAGATATATAGTTATTTGTAGTATTCTTTGATTTATTTCTAGATTTTATATTTTTCAAGATGTCTTATGAAGAAAATGAATGTCGGCTACAAGAACTACTAGAAGTAGTTGTAGAAAACTGTTCAAATGCTAGTTCCTGTGGCTCCGACAGTGAAGAAGGGATTGACAAAGTTTTTCAAAAAAGTGATTTGGAGCAAGAGGGTATTTCGTATGATTCGGAAGAGCCAAAATATGTCGATTGCTATACTTACACATATAAATAATCAAATAAGGAATATCAGGGGAAAATATCCAGAAAATAGAGTAGTACCACATGAACGATGCAACCTTGGGGTAGATTTGAAGGCATTTATGGGACTTTTGTATGTAGCAGGCCTAAACTGCTCAAATAGACAAAACTTGAATGATCTATGGCGTAAAAATGGTACTGGAGTAGCAATCTTTCGGACTACGATGTCGCTGCAGAGGTTTTACTTTCTCCAAAATTGTTTGAGATTCGATGATAAGAAATCCATGACGAAAGGAAAAAGACAATCTGACTGCTATAAGAGACATTTTTTATAATTTTGTTGAAAATATTCAACAACACTGTACTGCCTGGAACCTTACTATTGCTGAGATGCTGTTATCTTTCCGAGGGGTATGTCCTTTCTGTGTATACATGCAAAACAAATCAGCCAAATACAGCATAAAAATATACGCCCTTGTAGATGTGAAGACATTCTATGTCCTCAGACTGGGAGTATACTCCGAAAAACAACCACTAGGACCTTACCAACTTAGTAATAAAGCATATGATATTGTAAACCGTTTAGTTGAGCCAATAACGCAAAGAAGTAGGAATTTGATGTTCGATAATTGGTTTACTAGTATCCCATTATGATCCATCTCTTGAAAGAACATTCATTGACTTCTGCCGGCACAGTCCGTAAAAACAAGACAAGCGTAGCTGAAATTTTCAAAAAAGGAACAGAAGTATATAGTTCCCGATTTGGGTTCCAGAATGACGTTACATAGGTGTCCTGCGTACTTAAAAAAATAAAGTTGTGCTGGTTATGTCAACCTTACACTATGATAAAATCGAAAGGTGGTCAAAGGAAACCGGAAATGATTACTTATTACCATGCAACTAAAGCCTGTGTCGATGTCGCAGACGAACTGACTGCCACTTATGATGATGACCGCAACAGAAAATGTTGGCCTATGACAATTTTTATGCTATATTCAATATGGCTGCTATAAATGCCATCTCAGTCTATAGGGAAAATAACAAAGATGATAAAACACACATGAAGGGCCGAGATGTCATTCGTAATTTAGGTTTGAATCTGATAAATGAGTCTTCGCACTAGAAAAGAAAACTTATGTCTTTCAACGGAAATTCGAAACGGGACTGCTGGTCAACTGGAAGAAACTTCATCGCCAGCTCCAAGAAATAGATTGGTAGATATGTCAGGTGTGGTGACTGTACTGAAAACACAGGGAGGAAAACAAAGCATTGTTGTTCGAAGTGTAAGAAGCCAGTACGTATGGAGCACATGATCTTCGTGCGTAGAATGTGCTGATTTGTAGGTGTAATGTTGGTGTTGAGTTAATTGATCTCACAAGGCCTTTAACTTTCTTTTTATATTTTATAATTAGAAGATAATATCATTGTGCTAATTAATCGAAGAAACTGTAATTTTGTTTGAATTTTGTATGAGAAAATGTTAAACTTCTGAAACTTGTACTTTTTCTGAGAAAATATGGACACTTCATTATTTCACCCAAAGAAAAAAAGGTTTTATATCTTAAACATAGTATTTTACTTACTCATCTTGCTTATAGACATTATTAATATTCCAAGTGAAAAGTCCCCTTAGAAAAATTAATGAATGAATGTGCTGATAAACATCTTATGTTATTTGATTTTCAAACAGCTGAGCAAAACTGAACGTACTCAGACATTCACTAAAGTGAAATACAATATTTTTAGCGCAACGCAATCTTTCAGTAATCCCTACAAAAGAATGGCCCTGACTAACAATAACCCATACTTTTCATGAATTCTTACCTCACAAAAATCTGCGTTACTCGAACTACTGCAATACAGCGAGCGCCAATACTGCCAGCTAAATATAAGATTCTAACTACTGATAGGCATAGTTAGCAAATGAAAGATTTTGATAGAGAACAAACAATATATTTACCTTAATAGTGTTCAAAGGTCATAATAAATATATATATAATCTCAGTTCATGACATCCAGTCCAGTCATACAAATTTACTGTCCCTGTCCAGATCATCCGCCCTCAAAACTCCATCTCACTCCCCACATTCACCACTGCTGGCGGCTCACCTCCAACTGCGCAATGCTACGCGCTGTTAACATCCAGCTGCCCAACACTAGAATAGCAAACAACAATGCAAACCAGCCACAGACTGCACACAGCACAGCCAGTGATTTTCATACAGAGCGCTACGTGGCATTACCAACATAAAAAACCTAAACAGCCTACTTACACAAGTAAAAAATACTTAATACACGATTATAGTATCAAAAATTCGTCATAAGTGTTTCGGGTATCTCATACCCACCTCATAGTTGGCATAGCAATTTCTCACCTCATTCACACTGTGTTAAGCAGACTGTTAGTGATCTGTTGGGTAGTATGGCAGGGAGACACTTTTTTATGAGTACTCAGAGCAGCCCTTCCTTTTGTTGTTTTAAACATAGACTTTTTCCCGTAGCCACTGAATCATTCATCCTGTTCTGTCTTTTCTCTTGATTATGCTGTTCCTTGGCACTTTTTGCATTTTTCATTGTCTGAGCAATGGCTGCTGCCTCTCAGCTAAAGAACTAATTGCCGAAAGATCCTTCAGTACAGGAATTAGAAATGGAATAATTCCACCAGATGTCTTAGGTATTGATAGAACTCCAGGCGTTTTAATCAGTCCTATTTATCCTCTTTCTCCTTTCTGCTTTAAGGCACATTTAGCTAATTTGTTTTATTGACTGAAAATGCTGCAATACGCTGCCCTATACCAATGTCTCATCTTCCTCGTGCTTTCATTGGTATATTAGCTAAAATTCGATCTGATGATGGAAACCAAGCCACTTGACTAAAGCCCTGCTCCCTTGATGTCTTATTTCCCAGCAGTTTCTCTAACTTTCCTGTCCTTAAAGATTTAAGTTCTAGGATTTGCTCTCTACACTGTGGAAACTGTAAATATGTCTCTTGTCCAATTCGATAGGTAAGATTCCTCAAATTCCATTTTGTACTTTGATATATGTATAAAATCACCTACATGAAACTGCCATTTGTGTGAATCGACCACTTTAATGCAGTTGTATACTGAATTTAGAAGCTGTATATCAGGAACACCAATTGCTTTTATTTTTATTATATGATGTGTAGTATGATTACTTTTCCTAATTATTTGGGGGAGAATGTCTATTTGTATGATCCTTGAAATTAAAATGCCCATATAACTCAGTTAGTGTCTTGAAATACTCGTTATAAGCCTCAGTGACCGGTTTGAAGGTTGTCTGGGTAATGATTCTTCTCCATATCAACAACTGTTCAAACGCCTGAGGAATTTCCATCCCCATTTTCATTTTTACTGGTAGTGAGCAGGTGAATTTGGAGTATAGTGGAACGTCATTTAATGAACACCTCCCATAATGCGCAATTCGCATAACGAGCAAAACAAGTTGCCAAAAAAGACTTGCTCAAAAGCGATGTTTCACATAACGAGTGACGAGGATTTAGTGTGACGTCACCAGCCGTTTGCAGCGGAGTATGAACAACGTCTTTAGTACATACTGCACTCTGGGTTTCGCTTCTATCTGTTACCATCTTAATCCAGATTGTGATCACACATTTTTCTAAACTTGTGTTCACACATTGTTTTTTGTGCTCAAGTTTTAATAACCTTCGTAGAAATGTACCCAAAAATAAAGCCGCAAGAAATGACCGCAAGAGAAAGAAAATGACCTTTGAAAAACGCGAATTTGGTGAGAGCCTTGTTGATTTAGCATGCACATACAATCGGTCTACATCAAGTATTTGCCCTGTCCTCAAGAACAAGGACAAAATTAAGGAAGTAGAAACTTCAAAGAGAGTGACAAGAATATCTAAACAATGATTTCACATTCCGGACAATGTCGAAAGGTTGCTCCTTCTATGGATAAATGAAACACAATAGTAACGTGACACTATTAATGAGAACGTAATTTGTGAGAAGGCTGGAATGATTTTCGCCCATCTCATTAAAAAATATCAGGATTATCAGCGGCCAAAGAAGTGTTTAAGGGAAGCCATGGGTGGTTCGAGAAGTTTAAGAGAAGTGGCATCCACAGCGTTCTGAGGCATGGCGAAGCAGCCAGCTCTGACAAAGCCGGCAGAGAACTTCATCAGCAGCTTCAAGATGCTAGTAAATTCTGAGTGTTATCTGCCACAAAAGGTTTTTAATTGTGACGAGATGGGTCTATACTGGAAAAAGGTGCCGAAGTATACCTTTATAACAGCAGAGGAGAATGCATTGTCTGGTCACAAGCCGATGAAAGACTATCTCACGCAGCTAATCTGTGCAAGTGCAAGGGGAGATCTGAAAATTAAACCGATCTTTGTTTACCATTCAGAATCTCCACAAGCCTTCAAGAAGTGTAAAGTCCAGAAGAGAGGTTAAATGTGATGTGGGGGTCCAACAACGTGGGTTGGGTGACGTGATCTTTTTTGTGATTGGACCAGTGAAGTGTTTGGTCCTTCAGTGAAAAAATATTTGCTTGAGATCCCACTCCGTCTTGCTTGTTATGGACAACGCTTCTGCCCACTCTCCAGGCCTACAAGACCACCTCCTTGAAGAATTTCAATTCATCAGAGACCATTTTCTGCCTCTCAACCCCACTCTGTCACTCCAGTCTATGGACCAGCAGATTATTTCTACCTTTAAAAAACTACACTAAAGCACTCTTCGAGCATTGTCTAAGAGTTGATTGAACCTACCAATTTCACTCTGAGAGTTTTGGAAATATCAATTCAATATTGTTGCCTGTGTCAAGATGATCAAAAGGGCGTGTGAAGGGGTTACAAAGAGAACTCTCACTTCTGCTTGGAAGATGCTTTGGCCAGAGTGCGTTGTCGAACTGAGTCAACTGTAGTCAACGAGATTGTTTCTTTGGCCAAGAGCATGGGACTAGAAGTGCATAACAATGATATCGACGAGCTTGTGGAAGATCACAGCCAAGAAATTACAGCAGGAAGTTGTGGAGGGGAGTTCTTCAGAGGAGAAAGAGGAGGCGGTAACAACGAAGTAGCAACCTTCTGGCACTATAAGAAAAATGCTCAAAGAATGGGAATCGGTTGCATCATACATTGAAACTTATCACCCCAATAACACAGTGGCTACGCGCACTGCAAATTTATTGGACGATAATGCTTTGTCGCATTTTCGTCAAGCATTGAAGCGTTAGTAGAAACAAATGACTACAGATAGCTTCCTAGTAAATACGAATTAATTACGTATCATGAATAATAAAGTACATAATATTGTATGTATAATTTTCTTTGAATAAATGACATGAATAACATAATTTTTTAGTACTTTTCTGCATGGAATGCATTATCGTATTTTACATTAATTTACATAGGATAAATTACGTAGCTTAACGAGTGTTTCGCACTGCCAGCAAGATTCTTGAACGAGTTATGCTTGCTATTTGATGTTTCACTGTACATACAAGTTACTATGAAAACGAATTTGAAACCTTTATTCTCATCTTAATATTACTTTATAGCTGCAAGGTAAGCCTCATATAACAACATGTTTGCATAGAAATGTTTTGTTGGCTGGTTTGTTCTATTGTGTCCGTAATTATCCAATGCTACATATTTCTTTGAGCTCAGAAATGACCGATATGACTCCTTTCGTATGAGCCATATTCCCATATGCTGTGAGCTGTTTTGAAAGGTGGACACAAATATGTTGACTGGACATTTATTTGTAGATAGTTTCATAATGAGTGGAAATTTCATGTTACGGAGCAAAGCAGTCACCTTTGATATCTGCGGAATAGTTGACTTTACGACAGTGACAGTAGTAACTCTTTAGTAGTGTTTGTTTCGGTCACGTAACGTTAGCGACAGCCCCGGACGGTGCACAAGTCCAACCCAATCACCCCCCTCCACACCTATCCATATCCTAAGCTCCGCCCGTGGTGTGACGCATATTCCAACATCGAAGTTGTTCGTATCACAGATATGTCAGTCATAACAAGGGAGAAAATCAGTAGTTAGTACGAAACACAGTTTTTCCAGTACCATTGTGAAAAGAATGAGAAATATGTTCATTAATATGTGAGTTGAAAAATCATCAATAAGAAAGAAAAATAAAAATGGTATCCACACTGTCTTTTTTTTATTTCATGAGCTTTCATCTGCACTATATAAAAAAATCCGATATTTGTTAACTGCAGTGAGCGCAAATTTCCGTCACCTCACGTAGTGTAAGAAATTCTGTGGGGAAATATTAATTGGTAGTATCGCCAAGGATGCTGTCCATTATCTCGACTGTCTAAAGTCAATGTTATGCGTAAACAAGGCATAGTCGATGTCTTGGTTTGTTTCTGATCACCTCATTAAGACTAAAGAATATAAGAGTGGGATAATGTAGAAATGCGTAATGCAAGCAGTCAGATATTTATACAGTAACATTCTTCATTAATATTTGCCTGTGTAATGGGTGAATTTTTACTTGTGAACTCTTATGACTGCTTGCTTTTAGCAGACACGAGATGACTTTGAGTTCTTCTTCAGTGTTTGAGAGCTTTAGAGCTGCGTACTGTTAAACATATGTACATAATTTCGTCAGTGTCATTCCAACACATCGTACTTTAATGTCTGTTAGATATCAGTTTTGACAGCAGTTGGCCACAATAGTCAAGATTAGGTACCTTGTGTATGATAACTTTATTGAGAGTGCATATCTATGTTTCATTTCGACAGTAATACACAAACTGCTCAGAAGTACTAACAGCACAACACTGCTAGTATGAACCACCGCGGTAAAACAAAAAGCGACGGACAAAAACAAGACAGCGACAAGGACTACCAAAGATCATTTTGATGCGCTCTTGGTTGGTGTGGCAGGGGGTAGGTGTGGAGGGGGGTAAATGGGCGGGGCTTGTGCAAATGTTCGGGGCTGTCGCTAACGTTTCCTATTTCGGTTAGTTGTAGAGCAGAGAGTAGTCGAGTGTTGAATGTGGAGAAATCTATCAGAACTCTTGGTGTAGTGCATATTGGAGGAGGACTTTGCTGAAGACAATTGTTAATCTGATGGAAGGACTTAAAGATGCAACATTTGTGGAACAGAGAGAATGAATTTGCATTATAGATATGTTTTTAACGTAATAATTCTTGCTGGCGCATACTGATGGTGTTAGCGATTCTTGCAACAGAACAGTCCACCTCCCCACCCTCAGTTTGTCATTTCAGTTTAATTCATTTCGATTAGCATAATCATAAAAGCATTGCCTTGTAAGACTACTGAAGAGAAAGTAAAGTTTTTTGCTTTTATGTGAGTTTCATGAAATAAAAGTTTAAAATATTAAAATTATAATGAACGGATTAGTAATTTCATTTCAAGTAAGAATTTTTTTAGTACACTACGTGATCAAAAGTATCTGGACACCTGGCTGAAAGTGACTTACAAGTTTGTGGCGCCCTCTGTCGGTAATGCTCGATTTCAATATGGTGTTGGCCCACCCTCAGCCTTGATGACAGCGTCCACTTTCGCAGGCATACATTCAATCAGGTGCTGGAAGGTCTATTGGGGAATGGCAGCCCATTCTTCTCAGAGTGCTACACTGAGAAGAGGCATCGATGTCTGTCGGTGAGACCTGGCACGAAATCGGCGTTCCAAAACTTACCAAAGGTGTTCTGTAGGATTCAGGTCAGGACTCAGTGCAAGCCAATCAATTACAGAGATGTTATTGTCGTGTAACAGCTCCGTCACAGGCCATGCCTTATGAACAGGTGCTCGATCGTGTTGAAAGATGCAATCTCCATCCCCTAACTACTCTTCAACAGAGGGGAAACAAGAAGGTGCTTAAAACATCAATGTAGGCCTGTGCTGTGATAGTGCCACGCAAAGCAACAAGGAGTGCAAGCCCCCTCCATGAAAAACACGACCACACCATAACACCACCGCCTCCGAATTTTCTGTTAGCACTACTATGCGGCGTTTGGCATATACCGGCATGATGTGTGGCTTATGAGCAGCCGCTCGATTATGAAATCCAAGTTTTCTCACCTCCTGCCTAACTGTCATAGTACTTGCAGTGGATCCTGATGCAGCTTGGAATTCCTGTGTGATGGTCTGGATAGATGTCTGCCTATTACACAGTACGACCCTCTGTCGGCAGTGTCTGTCAGTCAACAGACGAGGTCGGCCTGTATGCTTTTGTGCTGTACGTGTCCCTTCACTATCACATCGGAAACAATGGACCTAGGGATGTTTAGGAATGTGGAAATCTCGTGTACAGATGTGTGACACAAGTGACACCCAATCACCTGACCAGTTCGAAGTCCGTGAGTTTCGCGGAGCACCCCATCCTGCTCTCTCACGATGTCTAATGACTACTGAGGTCGCTGATATGGAGTAACCGGCAGTAGATGGCAGCACAATGCACCTAATATAAAAAAGTATGTTTTTGATGGTGTCCGGATAATTTTGATCGCATAGTGTATGAGAAAATCATCCCAATCTTTCTCCCCGTAGTTTAGTTTTACTTTAGCATATTGTAGCTCGTGCGATTTCTTTATTCTATGGTGTTGCTGCTCATTATGCTGTAATTTTTCAGGTGATACCCTTTCTGTATTTTGTTTTCTTTCGTTTTTCATCTCGCGTTTCCACTGCTCAAATTCTACGCTTTTTCTTTGTAATTTAAAGCTTTAATGAGCAAGTAAATAGTGTGTGTTTTGTATTGTTGCCACATAATTTTAGTGTTTCAATTTTTTAGGCAGTGCACAGTTTGATTTTGGTAGCGATTTTTGAGTAACGGTTTTGATTTAATTTTCCTGCACAGTGAGTGTCAGTTCCTTTTTTCTTTATGCATGTGTGTGCACTGATACACGCGGTTTGGAACTGTAATTTCAGCTCTGCTTTTTGTAACAGATCAGCACATTCAGTTCTGAGTAAAAGCCAAATGAATGAATGAACGCTCAAGTCACAGCAAATAACTTTCACTTGCCTACCGCTGCTTCGGATTGTCTGCTGGTACCTTTGAAAAGCAGTCTTTTTTTTTTTTTACAAACCTTTTATGTACTAGTACTTCCTTGTTTCTTTCCTTACAGTCTTTTTCGTGTAGTAACGTTTGAAATTTTCTCTTTTCGTGTACTAAGTGTGTGACGAATATTCATTACGTGTGAGAAGTATTCAGTAAGTGTAACGAAGTTTCTTTATGCATAAAAATTTGACTACTGGACTGTGCTGTTGGGCAACAGTTACGTTATATTTTCAGTAACTGTACTTTCTAGAAATTTATTCTGAGCGATAAAACATATTACAATTTTAGCATTATTGGTAACTGTTGTCAATCTCACTTTGTTACAACAATGAATACCAGACGCGTTCAGCGCTGTGACGCGCAGCAACGAACCTGACGCAACAGAGCGAAAGCATGTCTTTTAATGATGAACTTTTACCGTTTAGCATCAATACAGTAACCGACACGGTATGTAAGCTAATTACGCCATTACAGGGAAACGTGCCTACATCTGAAATATATCAAAATTCTGAAACGAGCGATAGTTTTAAACCGAAAAGGAATCACTAGACGATAAGTCGTCAGTTTATAACACGCAAACCGGACCACAAACAGTGAATAACACAGATACGAATATGCAGGTGAATAATACACATTAAAGTTGTGCATCGTTTTTTCCGATGGATCGGACTCTGTCACTATGTCGAACAACATGAATTCAGATCAAAACGTAACAGTGATGTTTCAGATGCTACTTGAACAGCTTAAACAATCGCGACTGAGAAGAGAATGAACGAGCGAAGAGATCAAAAAGTTACAAGAACAAAGTACTGAGCAGTTTACACAGACACAAGAAAAGATATAAAGGTTATCAGGCGAGCTCAGGGAAGAAATAAAGAAAGATTACCGGTTGACGGTATTACTAATCGATTACAAGTTTTATAAACCGACATTCAGCAAATAAAGACAAACAAAAAACCGACCACGAAGAAACAAAGGCAAAAATTAGCGAGGTCCTCCCCAACGATGTCGTTACTGAGATAAAAGAGCAGACCGCATTATTACAAGAGAAGTGATGAAACTACCGAAAACAAAATCAGAAGTATGGAAAGAACAAATAAGTGACATCTCTGAACAAATAGATTAACTATGCACAAAATGACAAATTTGTCTGCCAAAAACGATCGAGATTCCGACGGAAGTGTCGTCCACTTCGCGGACACAGCCGAATACCGATTTCTGAAACATTTTAAGGAAAATCAGATAAAATTCAGTAAACAACACAAGAATGACATTGCAGTCATACAGCCACAACTTTCGCATATTGAAGAAAAATTGCACAATAATACTGTAGACAAAGAGTTTATACCTAGTAATACAAGTCTAGATTATGTAAACCTAGTCGACAATGGTAACTTACTGCGTGTGGGAAATTATCAACGTGAACAGTTTCACACATCAGGACACACAACAGCGAATAGAGTGCTTGGCGCAACCGAGAAAAGGCTGCGCCAAGGCGTAGAGACACGTTCGTTAGTAACACTTCCTCACTGTACGAAAGTTGAAAGTTTACCGACATTTCACCAATGAAATACGTCCTAGGCCATGGCTTGGTCGATTTATGTACACTCCTGGAAATTGAAATAAGAACACCGTGAATTCATTGTCCCAGGAAGGGGAAACTTTATTGACACATTCCTGGGATCAGATACATCACATGATCACACTGACAGAACCACAGGCACATAGACACAGGCAACAGAGCATGCACAATGTCGGCACTAGTATAGTGTATATCCACCTTTCGCAGCAATGCAGGCTGCTGTTCTCCCATGGAGACGATCGTAGAGATGCTGGATGTAGTCCTGTGGAACGGCTTGCCATGCCATTTCCACCTGGCGCCTCAGTTGGACCAGCGTTCGTGCTGGACGTGCAGATCGCGTGAGACGACGCTTCATCCAGTCCCAAACATGCTCAATGGGGGACAGATCCGGAGATCTTGCTGGCCAGGGTAGTTGACTTACACCTTCTAGAGCACGTTGGGTGGCACGGGATACATGCGGACGTGCATTGTCCTGTTGGAACAGCAAGTTCCCTTGCCGGTCTAGGAATGGTAAATCGATGGGTTCGATGACGGTTTGGATGTACCGTGCACTATTCAGTGTCCCCTCGACGATCACCAGTGGTGTACGGCCAGTGTAGGAGATCGCTCCCCACACCATGATGCCGGGTGTTGGCCCTGTGTGCCTCGGTCGTATGCAGTCCTGATTGTGGCGCTCACCTGCACGGCGCCAAACACGCATACGACCATCATTGGCACCAAGGCAGAAGCGACTCTCATCGCTGAAGACGACACGTCTCCATTCGTCCCTCCATTCACGCCTGTCGCGACACCACTGGAGGCGGGCTGCACGATGTTGGGGCGTGAGCGGAAGACGGCCTAACGGTGTGCGGGACCGTAGCCCAGCGTCATGGAGACGGTTGCGAATGGTCCTCGCCGATACCCCAGGAGCAACAGTGTCCCTAATTTGCTGGGAAGTGGCGGTGCGGTCCCCTACGGCACTGCGTAGGATCCTACGGTCTTGGCGTGCATCCGTGCGTCGCTGCGGTCCGGTCCCAGGTCGACGGGCACGTGCACCTTCCGCCGACCACTGGCGACAACATCGATGTACTGTGGAGACCTCACGCCCCACGTGTTGAGCAATTCGGCGGTACGTCCACCCGGCCTCCCGCATGCCCACTATACGCCCTCGCTCAAAGTCCGTCAACTGCACATACGGTTCACGTCCACGCTGTCGCGGCATGCTACCAGTGTTAAAGACTGCGATGGAGCTCCGTATGCCACGGCAAACTGGCTGACACTGACGGCGGCGGTGCACAAATGTTGCGCAGCTAGCGCCATTCGACGGCCAACACCGCGGTTCCTGGTGTGTCCGCTGTGCCGTGCGTGTGATCATTGCTTGTACAGCCCTCTCGCAGTGTCCGGAGCAAGTATGGTGGGTCTGACACACCGGTGTCAATGTGTTCTTTTTTCCATTTCCAGGAGTGTATTACCACCAAATTGGCCCCTTGAACACAAGCTAGAATTCAACTGCGGATACCTAGAAAATGAACCAACAGACAGCATGCAATCGATTATAAGACGTTGTCAATCAGAATGAGACTTTTACCAGACATTTTTAACTGCATACTGCTCTACATCAAAGTAGGATAGAATCAGGCACAGTATAATTAATATTGAACAACTGTGAACAGTCGGAATTCTAAAGTCCAGTGCAGTAGTTCGAGGACATGATACGGCTGAACCAATACCTCTACCATCTGTTGAGCCCACTACAGTTAATTAGAATTTGCCTCACGAAAGTACATACCCATTTTCGTCAAATAATCTTGGCAAGCAGGCGTAAGAATGATTTTTGAAACTTGTGTAATGGTCGGAATTAGATAATGATCATGCTCTAACAGGAATATCAACTGATCACAAGTCTGATAATTACGATTGCTCATACTCACGACGATAAGAACAACGGTAGATCATATAGCAAATTTCATAGACACCATCCTAACGACACGCAAGTCTGGCACCAAAACAAACACAGACAATTGCAATTTCAGAAGCCGTGATTCGATTTCATCTTCCAGAAATAAAACATCGTTATGGAAACAGTCATAAATATAACAACAACCACAATAGTAATCACAGACATTCATGTAATCTGCGATGTAATCATTTGGGTCAAAACAACACCTGGCATAACCATGGGAATTCAGGCAACAACAAATACTGAATAACAGCCAGCGAAACAAGTCTATATAGCAGAACTCTGGCATATCATCACTGCAACGAAAGGTAGAGTAGTCGAAGTTAGATCAGCGACACCAAATGACAGTCAGCAGCAGGGTAAAAAGAATAAATAAGGACTCCAGGTCCTGGCAGCCCAAGGGAAATAACAGTGAGTAGATGACTCTGATGATGTAACTATTAATTTTATGCAGTTTGAAGATATTAGGGACATTCTGCTCCAGGAAAAAGGAGTTGGACCAAAACAAATTGTACACCCTCTAATCAACATTTGCATTGTTAATAATAATAATTTTATTGCAGCTTTAGACTCAGGTAGCGCAATATCAGTTATCAGCGAGTCAGCATATAATAAATGTACAAAAACAATACTTTGCCTGACACTACCTCTTACGAAAATTAAAAGACAAGGTGCCATTTTGGGAAAAACTGTTGGTGTTAAGCATAAGTCTTTTCTGGAATTTACTTGTCAAGGGCATAGTTTTGATAAGAACTTTCTCATTGTGCCTTTGCTCTCTCCTCAAATAATGTTTAGTGTAAATTTTTTTAATGAATACAAAGCAATATTGAACTTCAATGATGCAGAAATTAATCTAATAACTTAGAATCAGCATATCTGAAGATTGGTTAAGAAGAGGTCAACCGCTTATGTTTCCAGTTTAATATTCTTTTCAATGCTCACCTGATTCTGTTGACAATAATGCAGCTGATCATTGTACAAACAATGACAGTTACTATTTGGTAATAGATTTAGATACACTAATGGTCAGAGAACACAACAAATTCTGTGTGAGACCTTATGTAATACAGACTCATTACTGAGAAAAGGTGAGGGCTGAGATATAGTCAGTTAGAAAATGGTGCTATTGAGCCAGCTGCCAGCACCTCCAATAGTCCATTGCACATCGTTGAAAAAAGAATTGGTTTAGTTAGGTTGGTCTTTGACTCATGTCAGATCAATTCTATCATTCTTCCAGAAACATGCAGACCCCAGACACTTGACAAATTGTTACAAAATATCTATGGCATAGAAGTATTGTCATCTGTAGATTTATGCTCCAGCTTTTGACAAATAGAAAACATCCTGACTGCAGGAAGTACGCAGCCTTTTTTATACTTTTGAATGTGTTACCGATTCTATAAATTGTCTTTTGGTTCAAACATTTCATCAGTAGCATTTATTCATGAACTAAACACTATTCTTCCATGCATCTAGAGAGACACATCACCACCTACACTGATGATATTTTGATACCAGAAACAACTTGGTCAACACATGACAAAATTTTGAAAATTTGTGAGATATTTTTGAAGATTCAGGTTTGACACTAAACAGAAAAATCACATTTTGGTAAGACAAGTGTAAAATTTTTAGGCCATATCATTTCACCAAAAGGTATTGCACATGGCTCTGAAGAACTAGAAGCAATCAGAGCAATTCCACCAGCTACTACTAAACGGCAAGTCAGGAGTAGTAAATTTTTACCATAGATTTTTGAAATTGACAATTTTGACCAACCAATGCCATGTGCTTTGATAGGCAAATATACCATTTGGCAGTGGAATGGTCAAGTACAATTAGAGTTCGAAGCACTTACAGAGGCACTGCTCTGAAAAGATTTCTGCTTATCTATAGATTCTTCCAAAATGGGGCTCCAAGCTCATCTTTCCCAAGAGCACATTGAATCATTTTCCAAAAGAATATTGCATTTGCCAAGGAGTGTTTAGTAAATCAGAAAGAAATTACCAATCACAGAATTAGAGGCCTTAGCCATTGTCTGGGTATTTACGAAATTAAGGTATTACTTACTCGGCAAGCATACAAAAACTTATTCAGACCACAGGGCCATACAATTTCCAATGACCTCCAAGTTAAACCATGAACGATTACATCGTTGGGTACTGACCTCGCAGGAATATAATTTCACGATCTGTTACATTTCAGGAAAAAGCAACATCACTGCCGATGCTTTATCTCACACCCCAATTGGTTCAGCTGATACCAACATAGATAATTCACAGGACACAAAGTTTAACTTGCTTTATCAAGTAGCTTTCGAAAACTTTATCTCAAATTCATTTTCGACATGACAGTAGAACAAAATGAGGGTCACATTTGGAATGAAGTTCAATAAAAATAGAAAGACACGAGAGATACACCTATCTGACACTATTATTTGGCCAGAAATGTTATGTTCTTTACATGTAGCACAGTAGATGATATACTTTGTGTGGTGTGTATTCCAGAGGAATTTGTCAAAAAGTTGATATGGTACACACACACTTAAGCTTCATGCATTTCAGACCATGGAAGTGTTTCCACAAATTAAGGACCACATGCTATTTTTTTAACAACATGTAAAAAAGAATACGAAAAATACATACGAAGAGTAAACTCTGTCAAAAAGCCAACCCTTCCACCATCCCACATTGTGAGTCTAAGGACAACCTGTGTGTCACTCCACTTTGCATTGTTGCCAAATTTATTCAAGATGGCGGTCATAAATGTGGCAATGTTGCAGTCATATCAAGGCAGAATTTTCAAATTTTGGTAAGAAAATAGGTCAATTGGTTTACCTCCTCTAACCTAAAGCAACCTCCAACCCATCTCCCTCCCCACCCCACCCCACCTGGAAATTGGGTGGAAAAGGAGTCATTCTGTGCTGGGCTGCTGGATAGGATGGACATAAGTCTTTATTTTGTATGTGTTGTTTATTTAAACAATTTGAGGTGTTCACCATGAGGTCTGGAGTCCAACTGACCAAGTTCACAATACCACCACCAGAGGGCACTGTCGGTCATCCCTCTCCCCTCCTATGATGTAATGCAAGATGGCGGTATGGCGAAAAAGGCTGGAAATTCGCTCAGTCTGTATCTACCCACTGGAATGGAAGGATAGATGTGTACTATGTGTTCAATGGATGATATGTCTGTGCTGGAGAAAGAGTTCAACTGGTATATTACCTGTAATCATGCACCTGAGAACTGTGTCGATAACCACCTGCATGTTGTTTGGAAGGCAATGATATTTGGTGATTGTATGAAGAAGACGAATATGCTTCATCAAATAATGAAGATGCAGCACGATGGGCCTAAGTTACACTTCGCAAGTCATACTGATAAATGTGTGTGCTGTAACTGTTGATCATTCAATAAAATTCCAGCCAGTTTTCCGAAGCACAAGATGCAAGATGTTCACATAGTCCAGTGCAGGCATCCATGTGTACAGTTAAGGAAATGCTGGTGATGGGCAGGGATGAATTTATTACGTGTATTACATCCAAGTACATGGCTGAGGACTGTATCCACAGCCTCCTACACAATGAGTGGAAAGAAAAGATGGTGGATGAGCATGTGGTGCATAATTTTTGACAAATAATGGGAACGCATCGGGATGGCATGAAGATGTATTTTAATACTCACACTGATAGACGCTTGTGCTCGAACTACATACCTTTTTTTGAAAATAAGTATCCCATATCACATCTTTGTCTGTAGTTAGCATTATTATTATTATTATTATTGGTTGTTTTCGTGTCTTGATCTGTATGTAATACTTCCTTTTCCTCCTCTCATTCAGCAGTAGCCTTTGACATATATAAGGCATTCAGGGGCGACCACCAGCATGTCGACCTCTTCCATGTTGGAACCTGCAGCAACTTCAGCTGCCAACTTGTCGAGTCCTTTGGACAAGCAGCAACGACCTCTGACATGTTTGAACCTGTAGCAACCATATGGGATCCTGTAGCACACATTCCACACTTTCAGGATCAGGACAAGAAGCTGTTATAGTCTTTCCCATCCATCTATTTGGGCGATGAGGAGACCCGGTCTGTTCCTAATATTTCGAATGCTGGTGGTGGTCCCAAACAACAACAAGATGGAGGTCAGTACTGGTTACTGACGTATGACTGATCCCCTCAGAACATTCCTGTGGTAGTGCAGGGACAAAGTGCAGATGTTGTGGACAAGAAGATTCCACGCACAGTCCACTTGCTGGAGCAGGACATGGAGCTGTTGTTGTCTGTCCCACTCATCGATTTGTGCGATGAAGATGCGTGGTCTGCTCCCAACACCTCAAATGCTGCTGGTGATCCTACACAACAGCAAGACGGAGTACAGTACTGGTCACCGACATACGACCCATCCCAGCAGAACATCCCTGTGCTAGTGCATGGACAGAGTCAGATGCTCTGGATAAGAAGGTATCAAGTGTTCCTATACTCTTCAGTTCTACATCCAATTTGACTCCTAATGAAACAAAACTTGTAAATGAGGGTACAGAAGCATATTATGATTGGGGCCTGCATGTGAGGATAGAAATTGAAAATGAATCAAATTATGCTAAAGTGCCTATTTCTGAGTTTGACTGGGATGAAAGATGGTGTGCAGAGCACAACATCATTTAGCAGATGACCACAGAGTATTATCCAACTCGTACTCCCCCGGACACTCGCCTTAGTTGTATGACTCTATCACAACAGTATTTTATGACTGCATTATGTGTGAAATCAGTTGACAAGTGTGTGTATCTATGTCGCACTTCAGTTATAAACTAATACAACGTGGATACTGTGCACTGGAGAGACTGAGTCGTTGGCTGACAAGCATATACTCTGCATACAATAATGTTGTAAACTTTCTACATGCACGTAGTGTATATGTTGATGATTTGGAGCAGTACCTTTGTTTGCACATTAATGCAGAGCTGAAAAAGTAATAGGTTAAATGTGCATGTGAAAAACCAGGATATTGTGAAGTACCCATCGGTTTGAAGGAGACATGTGCGGAATTTACTGCATATCAAAAATCTTTGTTTGGGACATATTGTACAGATGCAAAGAAGCTAATCAAAGAATTTGATGACTTTTTAAAATAGCGCATTCAATGTACAATATTTAAATAAATAATACACGTATATAATCTCAGACTGTCTTCGTGTTTTATTTCATAGCCCTCTTGTTGTAGTCCAAGTATTACAGTTAATAATATCATTATTTTCGATGCTGTACCTATAATCATGCAACAGCAGACAGTTGCCTCAAACACCTCAGCAGCAGTCATTGTCAGAATGAATGAGGAATTTATTTTTCATAATTAGATATATATAGACACACATTGAAGCTGGTATAAACACGCCAGGTACATGGCTTTTCCTCCTTTCTCGTCTGCGACATTCGCCATGACTGTCTCAATGCAGGATCGTGCCATGCAGATGTTGTGGACAAGAAGATTCCACACACAGTCCACTTGCTGGAGCAGGACATGGAGCTGTTGTTGTCTGTCCCACTCATCGATTTGTGCGATGAAGATGCGTGGTCTGCTCCCAACACCTCAAATGCTGCTGGTGATCCTACACAACAGCAAGATTGTGCACACGTTGCCCTGTAGAAGTTCCGGACAATGAAGGGTTTGAAGAAAGGTGTTGGTCCGATGACTGCTCTGGGTATGGAGAAAATGATTCGGAAATTCGGAAAGATGGGTTCTTTTAGTGTGCAATCTGGTAGAGGCGGGAAACGAATTAATTGACGTCAATGTAAGCAGCTGGTGCAGTAATGCAGGAGGAGACGAGTGGCGGTGTGCAAAAATGTAGTGCACAGAGAATTGCCTGAACGTTGGACATAGCCGTGAGCACAGTGCGTAAAATCCTACAAAACATCCTTCTTTGCTATTCATTCAAACTTACTCATGCGCGCGAGTTCCTTCCTGCTGACCTGCCAGCAAGAGAGACCTTTGCTTAAAATTTCTTGTTCACCTGGAAGTGGACAATGATCGGTCATGGAAGATTTTGTGGACAGAAGAAGCCCACTTCCATCTGACAGGATATGTCAATACACAGAATTGTCGAATATGGGCAACGCAAAATCCACACGCAAATCAACCAGTACCACTTCATCCTGAAAAGGTCACTGTGTGATGCAGGTTTAGGGCATCATTTTCATAGGGCCATATATTGTCGAAGAGCCCCCAGTCCTGTTACCTGTACTGTCATTGGTAAGTGCTATGAGTGTCTTTTGCGCAACCACGTAATTCCAGCTCTCCAACAGTGTGAATGGGATCATTTTTATGCAAGTGGCGCACCTCCGCACATTGCAAATCCAGTTAAGCAGCTGAAGCACATATCGGAAATGCTAGAATTATCAGCTGCCATTTCTCTACAGCCTGGCCATCCCAATCACCTGATCTTAACCTGTGTGACTTCTACCTGTGGTGCTATCTGAAAGATGCTGTGTTCAGTATTCCGATTGCAAACTTACCCGCATTGAAGGCACGCATTGCGCAACACATTCTGAACGTGACTCCAGAAACACTTCGGTCAGTTGTGGAACATGCTGTTTTTCGATTTCAACTTGTTGCAGGAAACGGTGGACACCATATTGAACGTGTTTTTCGCCAGTCAAACGGAAATTAATAATCCGATTTGATTTTGATTGGTGCTTTTTATGCAGTTTTCTGCATCAGGACAATTAAAAACCGATTTTTCCCATCTGATGTGATACGGCCTTGCTGTTTTGGATGGCTTACATAACTAACCGTATCACGTCTGTACACCCATGCACACTGAGTAGTGCAGTTTGTTTAAGTGTCAAACGTATACCTTAGGCATTGTTGTATTATTCATTCTTCATTTATAGTCTATCACTATTAAATTATGATGTTTACAGCGCCATTTATTGCTACATTTTGTAATTATTTTTCTTCTGCCATGTTTTACCCTTCTCTGATAACATTCAGTTGCAATTTGATGTCATTCTGACCGGTGGTGTTATTTCTACACAGTTTGAAAGTTTAATAATTATAATCACCCTGTATACACCAGTTAAAAGTAACTATACATATGTATATGCGCACACACACACACACACACACACACACACACACACACACACACACACACACACACACACACACACACTGGTGTCAAAAATTAAAGCAATGAACTGCTATTTCCCTGTCCTGTGTCTAATTCACAATGTAATTATACAAACTGTCCCCACCAGTCATTGTCAAAATGAATGATGAAGTTACTTTTCAGGGATATATATGAGGGTCACTCCAAAAGAAATGCACACTATTTTTGTAAAAATACAGTTTTCATTCTGCATGTGTGAAAGTTTTACAGTGTGTAGATACATCCTTCCTACTTGTTTTCAAACTTAGTTCAACCTGTTCCCGTGAGTGGCGCCGTCATAGCATGTTTTCAAGATGGCTGCTACACTTGACATTCGTCAGAAGCAACGTGCTGTTATAGAATTTCTGTGCTGTGAAAACCAGAACTGGAAAACATCCACAAGAGGTTGAAAAAGGTATATGGAGATGCTGCTGTCAATCGCAGTACAGTTAGTCAGTTGGCAAGCAGGTTACGTGATAGAAAGCGGGCACGGCCATATTGAGGATTGTCCTCGCAGCAGCAGGCCTCGTACTGCACACACTCCAGACAATGTGCAGAGAGTTAACGAATTGGTGACTGCTGACAGACACATCAAAGTGAACGAATTGTCACGCTACTTTGGGATAGGGGAAGGAAGTGTTTGCTGAATACTGAAAGTGTTGGCGTTAAAAAAGGTTTGTTCCAGGTGGGTTTCCAGGATGTTGACAGTGGCTCACAAAGAAACAAGAAAAACGATATGCAGCGAACTTTTGGAACAGTACGAGAATGGTGGAGATGAATTTCTTGGAAGAATTGTGACAGGTGATGAAACATGGCTCCATCATTTTTCACCAGAGATGAAGATGCAATCAATGGAGTGGCATCATGCAAATTCACCCAAGAAAAAACAATTCAAAACCACACCTTCTGCTGGAAAAGTTATGGCTACAGTGTTTTTGGATTCCGAAGGACTCTTGCTTGTGGACATCATCCCAAGTGGAACCATCATAAATTCTGATGCATATGTGACGACACTGAAGAAACTTCAAGCTCGACTGAGTCATGTTCGACCACATTGGCAAAAGCAGGATGATTTACTGTTGCATGACATTGCACCGCCACAAGTCAGTCAAAAGCCATGGAAGTGATCACAAAACTCGGATGGACAACACTGAAACATCTGCCTTACAGTCCTGACCTGGCTCCATGAAACTACCATCTCTTTGGGAAACTGAAAGACTGTGGAACAAGGTTTGAAGATGATGACTACATTGTGCACGCTGCCAAACAGTGGCTCCAACAGGTTGGTCCAGAATTTTACCATGTTGGTATACAGGCGCTGGTTCCAAGATGGCGTAAGGCAGTTGAGAGGGATGGAAATTATGTGGAGATATGAAAATATTGTTCCTAAAGAATGTACCTACGCATTGTAAAACTTTCAAACATGTAGAATAAACGATGGATATTAAAAACATAGAGTGCATCTCTTTTAGAGTGACCCTCATATATACGAGGGTTGACTGAAAAGTAGTGCCTTCGCCTTCATAACTCTTCAACAGTTGGCAGCATTGGTATGCGGCAGGTACTGGCTTGTTCTGTAGCCTCTGCTCTCTGCTGTGTACACTCATAACATCAGCCCTTAAAACATATGTCTCTGCATCACCTACGGATTTGAATGGTTTAGAAAATGAGGGATGGTTCATAGATGATGTGGCAGATAGAACAGTTGCAGAGAACAAACGATTTACTACATGTGTACGTTTAAAAATGCTTATGGGCTGCTTTGAGGACATGAAGCAGATTACTATGAATGTTAAAAAGGAACTCATTCTGGTACAGAGTGCGACAGACAATAACTCATACATTCAAGGAGCTCAAAAGGAGAATGTGATCACAGTCACCATGATAATATGGAAAATGCCTCACATCAGTGTACCATACGAGGAGTGTTTGAAGCTTTTAAAAGTTGTGAATTCCAGTGCATATCTATCACTAACATTTCCGTTCTTTGGAGGTTTTCCAGGGCCCAGTGATACCAACTGCAAGCAGACAAATATGAGCTATTAAAACCTCTTCAAGCTAGTGATGCCTAGATTCATCACATTTGCCTTTCAGGCTGGCAGAAGAGAAAATATAGCAAATGATTCTACTGTATTTGACAGCTGCAAGTTAACTAATTCCAGAGTCTCCCTGAATTCAGAATTCTACCCACTTGACAATTTACACCTGCATTGGGATGAAAATATATACAGTCTAGCATATGACATGCACACAAGGTTTCATGCTTCTTACTATGAAAGTGCTCAAGGAGAAGTCCACGAAAATTCAAAGAGCTATCACCAATAATTGTAACAGACTGCGCGAAACTGAATGAGATAATTAAGTCTGAAGCTATAGATGTATTAATTGAATTTGAATCTTCAGCAAAATTTCCCAGAACTTACTGCGGCTAATGCTCTAGTTCTACATGACCATGCGATTAACGACTGTGCACTCACTGGTGTTCTGCAATGAGCTGTATAAGTGAACAGGTGCTTCGCCGTATCCAGAGCATTCCACAATTCCTTCTCAAGAAGTTAACATCATTGTAGACATTCAGGGTTTCTATGATGATGAGCACAGACAGTTCATATTTAAAAAGATGTTGCATTCGTAGTGAACACAGAAGATGCCAGAATAATAGAGACATTCTCAGCAAACATTGCTTCACCGAGTACTTTTAAGTATGTGAAGCGGACTAAAACACGGAAGAGTGCAAAGTGATTAACACATTTCTACCATGGTATTCATGGGGATGATCCTGGCATATCCTATAATGACATGGTGACGTTAGTTCGATTATTCGATGACACGGATACCATCAGCTACGTGAAGGGGAAAGAGAAGGTCTCATGGATTGCACAAACTACCTGGTGTTTACCTAGGTTTCAGCGTGGGTAGCCACGCGTCCTTCAGAGCAAATATAAAACAGCTTGTCTGAATAGGCATAGTCAAAGGCTAAAACCAACATCTACAGCGGCAAGACCCCATGTTTTTATTTTTTTTTTATTTTTTTTTTACAAATACACGAACTGAGTTCGGTGGAGAACCTGTGACCATCGTACATTGGCTGGGGCGAGGCAGCACACACAGGGTTGAGATAAGTAATATTAATGACTTGGTACATATGTACCGTGTATTTTGTAAAAAAAATTTTTTTTCATTGGGTCTTGCCGCTGTAGGGAGTTGATTTTAGTCTTTGACTATACCTATTTAGGCAAGCTGTTTTATATTTGTTCTGAAGAAAGCGTGGTTACCCACACTGAAATCTAGGTAAACACCAGGTAGTTTGTGCAATCTAGGCGGATTTTTCATAATTATTTCGATACTTACGATTGCTGACGTGCTGCAATGCTGAAAATTCTTAATGTAATTTGTATCGTGCACAGCGTTTATATATAAATACATAATGCAGTAGGGGATAGGTTTTTTGCAAATAACAACAACAACAAAGATGCACGTTAAAGAATTGTTTCATTTATTTAATTCTCATATATACAATTCAGTTCTTGAGATTACAGTTCAGTTCTTGAGGTTACAAATGACTTCTTGAGATACAGTTCAGTTGTTGAGGTACAATTTCACTGTGTTAGTCCAATGCAGAGCTATTTTGAACTTCACTACAACAACAGTCACATTGCTCGAGAATATTTTTTTAATAATTTTTTTCCCCGTAGCACTGGATGAGAATATTTACAGTTTTTTCACATATCTGCCCTAAAAATTAATGCAGAGATACTTTTTTTACCATTGCAACTGATTTCCACAGTCCTAGTCGCATAGATATTCCAATAATTCTGATGAACTGTGAACTTTATCGAGATATGCACTTAAAATTAATCTGATTTCGATGGCTAGTCGTAGATAAAAACTAATCTATGTACAAGATGTACATGCTGCACACACACACACACACACACACATATATACAGGGCTATTACAAATGATTGAAGCTATTTCATAAATTCACTGTAGCTCCATTTATTGACATATGGTCACGACACACTACAGATACGTAGAAAAACTCATAAAGTTTTGTTCGGCTGAAGCCGCACTTCAGGTTTCTGCCGCCAGAGCGCTCGAGAGTGGAGTGAGACAAAATGGCGACAGGAGACGAGAAAGCGTATGTCGTGCTTGAAATGAGCTCACATCAGTCAGTCATAACAGTGCAAGGACACTTCAGGACGAAGTTCAACAAAGATCCACCAACTGATAACTCCATTCGGCGATGGTATGCGCAGTTTAAAGCTTCTGGATGCCTCTGTAAGGGGAAATCAACGGGTCGGCCTGCAGTGAGCGAAGAAATGGTTGAACGCGTGCGGGCAAGTTTCACGCGTAGCCCGCGGAAGTCGACGAATAAAGCAAGCAGGGAGCTAAACGTACCACAGCCGACGGTTTGGAAAATCTTACGGAAAAGGCTAAAGCAGAAGCCTGACCGTTTCGAACTGATTGATGGGGATATGCTGCGCCGAGTGTGGGAGGAACTTGATTATCAGCTTGATGTCTGCCGAATCACTAAAGGGGCACATATCGAACATTTGTGAATGCCTAAAAAAACTTTTTGAGTTTTTGTATGTGTGTGCAAAGCATTGTGAAAATATCTCAAATAATAAAGTTATTGTAGAGCTGTGAAATCGCTTCAATCATTTGAAGCGATATATATATATATATATAGGCGTATGTCGTGCTTGAAATGAGCTCACATCAGTCAGTCATAACAGTGCAAGGACACTTCAGGACGAAGTTCAACAAAGATCCACCAACTGATAACTCCATTCGGCGATGGTATGCGCAGTTTAAAGCTTCTGGATGCCTCTGTAAGGGGAAATCAACGGGTCGGCCTGCAGTGAGCGAAGAAATGGTTGAACGCGTGCGGGCAAGTTTCACGCGTATATATATATATATATACGCGTATATATATATATATATATATACACTCCTGGAAATTGAAATAAGAACACTGTGAATTCATTGTCCCAGGAAGGGAAACTTTATTGACACATTCCTGGGGTCAGATACATCACATGATCACACTGACAGAACCACAGGCACATAGACACAGGCAACAGAGCATGCACAATGTCGGCACTAGTACAGTGTATATCAACCTTTCGCAGCAATGCAGGCTGCTATTCTCCCATGGAGATGATCGTAGAGATGCTGGATGTAGTCCTGTGGAACGGCTTGCCATGCCATTTCAACCTGGCGCCTCAGTTGGACCAGCGTTCGTGCTGGACGTGCAGACCGCGTGAGACGACGCTTCATCCAGTCCCAAACATGCTCAATGGGGGACAGATCTGGAGATCTTGGTGGCCAGGGTAGTTGACTTACACCTTCTAGAGCATGTTGGGTGGCACGGGATACATGCGGACGTGCATTGTCCTGTTGGAACAGCAAGTTCCCTTGCCGGTCTAGGAATGGTAGAACGATGGGTTCGATGACGGTTTGGATGTACCATGCACGATTCAGTGTCCCCTCGACGATCACCAGTGGTGTACGGCCAGTGTAGGAGATCGCTCCCCACACCATGATGCCGGGTGTTGGCCCTGTGTGGCTCAGTCGTATGCAGTCCTGATTGTGGTGCTCACCTGCACGGCGCCAAACACGCATACGACCATCATTGGCACCAAGGCAGAAGCGACTCTCATAGCTGAAGACGACACGTCTCCATTCGTGCCTCCATTCACGCCTGTCGCGACACCACTGGAGGCGGGCTGCACGATGTTGGGGCGTGAGCGGAAGACGGCCTAACGGTGTGCAGGACCGTAGCCCAGCTTCATGGAGACGGTTGCGAATGGTCCTCGCCGATACCCCAGGAGCAACAGTGTCCCTAATTTGCTGGGAAGTGGCGGTGCAGTCCCCTACGGCACTGCGTAGAATCCTACGGTCTTGGCGTGCATCCGTGCGTCGCTGCGGTCCGGTCCCAGGTCGACGGGCACGTGCACCTTCCGCCGACCACTGGCGACAACATCGATGTACTGTGGAGACCTCACGCCCCACGTGTTGAGCAATTCGGCGGTACGTCCACCCGGCCTCCCGCTTGCCCACTATACGCCCTCGCTCAAAGTCCGTCAACTGCACGTACGGTTCACGTCCACGCTGTCGCGGCATGCTACCAGTGTTAAAGACTGCGATGGAGCTCCGTATGCCACGGCAAACTGGCTGACACTGACGGCGGAGGTGCACAAATGCTGTGCAGCTAGCGCCATTCGACGGCCAACACCGCGGTTCCTAGTGTGTCCGCTGTGCCGTGCGTGTGATCATTGCTTGTACAGCCCTCTCGCAGTGTCCGGAGCAAGTATGGTGGATCTGACACACCGGTGTCAATGTGTTCTTTTTTCCATTTCCAGGAGTATATATATATATATATATATATATATATATATATATATATATATATATACCCAAGGCACATATAGAATGCATAAGAATAAATAAATATACAAATATTTTCTTTGTGCTTTTGTAATAAATATGAATATTTTTTGTTTACGCTTTTTTAATGTTTTTTACCCTTTTCCACACACATGGTGTGCTTATATATATTCTTTTTTTCCACACATGGTGTGTGGGTGTGTGTGGATATGTTTACTTGTATGTGTACATAGTACACATAAATAAATAAATATTTTCTCAACACACACACAGACACACACACACACACACACACACACACACACACACACACACACAAGATTACTTACACTATGATAGAAGGGTCATACTACTCTTCTGCAGAGTGTCTCCCTCTCTCTCACCAGTCTGTCCCTTTCACTTAATCAGAATCCCCCACCATCACTACAAGTGAGCAGTGTGAGTACAGGAGAGTTTTAGTCCCACCATCACAAATGACCTTTTTGTCTTCATGAGGCGACAGGCTGATTTTAGGCTACAGACCAGTGTACACCTCATGTCATCTTGATCAAATATCAATTTGTCACACCATAGGAGGCAGCTGTAGTGCAGCACCATGAATACCGATAGAGGGGGCTCCTGATGCCTTACGACACACACCTTTAGCCCGCCCTCTGGGGCACATTTGAGTGTGGGATGGATCTGCAACCTCCACAGTCTCCTCGTTTTTCAGAAGGTCGATAACCCTCTTGTTCTGTGCACCAATGCCATAGGGATAATCAGCCACATATGAGGATGTGTCAAATTCATTACTGGGGTACCTCATTACTTCATACGGATTGTAGTTCTTCACCCAATAGATGAAGCCATCTGTATGCATCTAAAGCAATTTAGGATCCGTGAAACGAGTTTTTGCAAACTCATAATGAAAGTGGAATTCAGATAGGTCTTAGTACGTGCATCCTCAGATAAATAGGTTGCATGAACTCCACTGCAGTCTTTGCCATCTCCAGAGCAACAATGTTCTTCTCAGATATGGTGACCCTCTTACAATTTGGTCTGGCAATATATTTTGTTACGCCATAACGCCCATCCCATTCGGTTCTAATCAAAATTTCACATCGTTCCCCCAAATTCTCCATTGCTTTGCCAAAAATTGAATTATTCATTGATTTATAAAAATCTTTCGCAAAGTCACACATTGCGGAAACTATCTGTCACATATTCAAATCAATATACTCCTTCAGTCAGGAGAACTGCTTGAAGGAGCAGGTTATCCTAACCAGCACCATCCCCAAGTTGAGACACTGCTGGAGATTATGATTACGAATAATGTGCCTCCTATTACTACCCAGTGTTGTCATCAATTTTGGGTTGGAGCCTCCTCACAGAACTAGTTGGTCTGGACACAGCGGAAAATCAGCATGCTCATCATGCAAACCAATAGGGTACATGAGTTCTGCCTCTACCACAAACTGTACATCATAATCAGCTCTCATACCCCGCGATTTTTCCATCTAATCCCTTTCATTTATCTTCAGGCGCCCATTGAACTCATCAATCGGCAGTAATTGTTGCATGGTGTGCTCGTATAAGCTATTTACATCCAAGTACATTATGTAACTCGAATCAATGGATCCGTTGAACTGTCACCCATTTGTGAGTTATTTCTTTTCACATGCCTATGCACACATTGGCAAATTCCCCCAAGGATCCCTCGCCCAAAGAAATGGAGCATGTGAGCATTGGTGAATAATTCAATAAAGCTGCACTTTGTTTTCTTTAGCATTGTGTCCCAAGACAACGCAGGTGCCATGTAATAATAAATGGGTTCCAGAGAATACGTGATCATGCACAGACTCCAGAATTTCTCGAAAACGTCCGCAAGCAAGAGCATGTCTGTGTCCATGTAAAGCTGTGCATACTCTCTAAAGTGGAGATGTTGAATGCCTGCCAGTCATTTATGGCAAGCTCATACTCTGCATCCCTTATGGCATCGCCTGTGAGGCTTCTAGAAAAAGCAGTTATGTCAGGTAGCCCCATTTTGAAGAATTTTACCATACTATCCACATACTTGTATGGGGAAACCCTCTTCCTAGTGACAACCTGAAACTTTTCCTCATAAGGAAATGAAATGCAACCGATATACATATCCC
Source organism: Schistocerca serialis cubense (assembly GCF_023864345.2). NCBI lineage: Eukaryota > Metazoa > Arthropoda > Insecta > Orthoptera > Acrididae > Schistocerca > Schistocerca serialis. The sequence goes on along the minus strand of NC_064638.1, from coordinate 243,155,882 downwards.
CCCGCACTACAGTTTCGATGAGTTTCTGTAATGGTACCTGTGTAAAACGTAAGGTCTCAAGGAATCAGAACGTAATTCTCGGCGTCATTCACTTGGAGAATGAAATTAATTTCTTGACAGTCTCAGGTAGGACACTGGCCTGATCTTTCTCAATGGCGAAATCAGCCAAGTAGTAACGAGAAAGGGAGTGTCATTCCCATTTAAATTATGGAAGAAAATGGTTATGTGCCATGATAACCGGTACTTCAAATTGCATGCATTGTGACCTGTGCCACTGAACTTCCCCAGAAGATGACATTGGTTTCTAAGATGGGTTTCCGCTTTTCTGTCTTTCAGCAGCCCATAAATAAGATAGTCAACTGCGTTGTTGTAGAAATGTTCAATCTCATTAGATTTGGTCATGGGAAGGTTGTCACTGTAAAGCTTATCAACTTATCAACTTCCCATGAAAGTTTTTCGAGCTCAGTGAGCAACCAAACCGCAGTATTATCCCCAATATAAGATTTTTAGTGGTTAAGAATTAAATCATAGGACGATGCGGTTTGGTACACTGCCACATATGGTAGGTGTTTTTCTGTAAAGATGGTATGTGAGGTCGTGGTGTCACCTCCACAGTGTATTGTCGCCTGGAAATGGAAAAAGTGCCCGATAATTCTTGCGTGTGAAAAGACGCAAAGTGACAAAAGCCCAAAATCCAGTAAACGAAGATAATAGTCATATCTACGATGCAACAAAATCAAAGAAAATACTACGTTCATTGTTAACAATAATTGTGTAAAGACTGTGATACTATTAAAACTTACTTCTGTTCAAGTCCTTGGAAGAATAAGGTGCAAATTTGTATGCTAACATTTTATTACATGGATAGAAAGGTCTGCGGTGCGATAATTTCTGTCTGCTAACTCAGAATATAATTATTGTTCGTTAACATAAAATAACTGATTTTATTTAATTTTCATATACGAGTATGTGTAAAGCAAATTTCCTCCTGCCATTTTTAGTGTAGCAGATGTATGGCAATTGATGGGTGCAATTGCTGCAACATTCTCTAAATTCACCTAAAACCAGTCGTGGCGCCCACACATACACTAAAAATAGCTTCATTAATCAAGATAAGTAAAATGTGCAAGCAATACAAGCGCATATGGTCAGAATTTTAAATTATTTCAAGTACGCCAGGACACAGCCACCCGCATTGTGTTAAACAACGACGCAGCTCATTTTATTTTACTATTTTCAGTTACTTGTAAATGTTTTCTAGGTTATCAGCAGTCGTATATGCAGAAACCACATTTACCCGAGAAAAATATAGCTCATTTTAATAAGTTAGAATATATTACAATAGTGTGTCACAGGAGCAAGGAGGTATTCAAAGTCGGCACATACTACATGGCATCGCTCCTGGGGCCCTATTCTGCATCGTTCGTACCGATCGGTGTAGTAAGTTAGTCTCGGTAGTGACGTCATTTTCGGTTCTTTATCGAAATATCCCATTCAGTAAGCTTCTGAGACTTGTTACCGAACGGTACTTCCACCGATTTTACGACAAAACCGATAGGTTTTGGATTTCGGTCTGGCCCTGTCGATTGGTGAGCTGTGGTTTATGTACACTTATAATTTGTTATTTTAAACATATTTAGCCGTTTTATCTTTGGATTTAGTGATTGCGTTACTAAAGAATGACCAGAGGACGCATCCGATTGGAAAGTGAGTTCATAATAGACTATTTTCCGTTGTTAGAAACATGGTTAGGTTAGGTTGTTACTGTGAATGATTATACCAAAAAAAAGTTTTCGGTCAATATTCTCTCAAAATACGTGTTATTTTTATGCAAATAAGAGTTTAAAGATCATTAAATATCAAGTCATCTGCTCTGCTTACGTATATTACATGAGTGTGAACTGACGTTACTAGTGCCTTTGTGTACTTTTTCCCACAAATGGTTTAGTTAGTAATTATCGAAACGTGTTTACAACTTTCAAGTAACAATGGAAAGCAATTATGTGAAGCCTGATATTGGAAACCTTCCAAACTATCACGCATTTATGACTTACGCAGCACAATTTGGCAATGAAGTCAGCCTCAATACTACAAGAATTGAGCACTGCATGTCTGTTGTTTGGTGTGGCCAAGTGGTCATTCGCTGCTCGGCCGCCGAACTGGACGGATGTGTGGCGGCAGCGCTAGGAGGGCTGGTGTAAACAGCGGCTGTGTGGCTGTTACAAAGGTCAGTAGAGCGTTTTTTTTTTATTTGCACCTTTCAGTGCTCTAAAATGACAAAATGAACGATATTAACTGTGAAAGAAGAGATACGGTTAGATTCACTTTTGATTGGACCTGTAAAAGACCAAAGGCTTTTGAGATCAAAAGGTGGCTTTCAGAAACAGTTAAGATCACAGGAGACGAAATTATTGGCGTTCATCTTTCTTTTGTTTCCAATTCTGTCTTTTTGAAATTGATTTCCTCTGATTTGTGCTCCTCGATAGTTGACAAGTGTGGTGGCAAAATGAAATTTAATCATGCAGATGGAACCGTTAGTGAAATTTTTGTTTCCCATGCTGGGCTAGGCATTGGAACAGTGAGAGTTTTCGAACTGCCGTTCGAGGTCCCTGCCGGAGCGATCAATGTTGCTCTTCAGCCCTATGGTAGGGTTACATCTAATATTGCAGAAAAATGGTCCGAGCAATATATGTTTCCGGTTTTGAATGGAGTTAGACAGATTAAGATTGAGCTCTTACGACATATCCCTTCTTACTTGAATATCTGTGGCCATCGCGCTCTCATAATTTATGATGGGCAGCTACGGACTTTTGCCACAGGGCACGTCAGAAGTGAGTGCAGTAGAAGGCGTTTCCTCAGTTACCGACTAACGAGGCGGCTGTCCCAGGACAAGTTGTTAGCATGCAAGTGACGTACGCTGCCGCGGCAGCTAGCCGGACTCCCTATCAACAGAATATGGCCGAGCAGGCGGGACCTTCCGACGCACGCGCGGAAACGGGAAACACCGCGGAGTTGATTAATGATGACAATCTGGCCAGTAATGACGTCACTGAGGGCGCACCGCGCTTGCCCTCTGAGTCTGACAACTCTTCCAACGAGCGACAAGCTTCATCGATAATACCTGATGTAGACATGGTGGAGTACGAAGCGGTAGTTAGACACGAAAGGGCCAACATGCCAGAGGGAACTACAGTGGATGGACATAAAGAGGAAGTGATACAACAAATAACTGACAACCACACAGATGACAGGACACCACAGACAGGTTCAGGAAACGTCAAAGGAAAAGGAGCTGGGGGGGGTTGGGTGCAAGAAGTCGAACCAATGACACCACCCATCTCACGTGTCGTAGAAACAGCAGCAACGGCCGACCCCGAAATTAACGGAGCTCAAAAACCTTCCGCCACGAAGGCGGGACAGGTGACTTCTCTTCGACCTTCCATGGAGTCGCCAGGAAGTTCACCAAAGGTTTCACCGACGATTTCACCGAAATCATCAAAAAATAAAAAGAGACGAAGAGCACATCAAGCTGCAGAGAACTTGGCCCCTCCTTTAAGAGAGCGGCTGAGGAAGATACAGGAGACCGAAAAGAAGGACGAAGATACACAAAAGGAAGCGGTCGGCGAGTCTTCGGATCGGAACAAGAGACAAGAACGGGCTGACACGCCACACGGAACATTTGAACCTTTGCATGACAATACGACATCATATATGGACAATGAAACCCGACTTGGACAAGGACATGGACACGACATCACCGCGCCACGATTTAACTGGGCGGACGAAAAGGAGGATCAGACCGATGCAATGGGGGCGGAAGGTGCTTTTGAGGAAGAATTTTTTTTATTAAAAATTGTCACAATGAACTCTAATAAGAAAGAAAAAAAAGAAAAAGGAAGGAAAACCGTCAATGGAGTAAAAGTAAAATAGAATAACACTATATATATCTAAACAGAAGTTATTGTTCGCGGCTCCAATACCGTGTCCTCTATTTATTGTCTTGTAGCGTCTCACAGTGGAACATACATATTATGTGACCACCTTAAACAAAAACAAAATTCAGAGTCAAGCAAAGGTAGCTCCACTGAAGGACGTTCTGTATCAGTCAGATACAGATATCGCCTTCCTGCAGGAAGTTAATGTCAAAGAATTGTATGTTTCAGGTTACAAAGAGGTGTTGAACGTGGCTCCAGAAAACGCGTGTGGAACAGCCATCCTTGCTAAAGAAGGGATCGACATGACAAACGTGTGCCTTTTAGAGTAGGGGAGGGGAATTAGCTGTAAAATTTTTAACACGACTTTTATAAACTTTTATGCACCTTCAGTCAACACTGCGAGACGAGAGAGGTCAGCCTTTTTTAAAAGTGACATTTTATTTCTACTCCAAGAAAACCCTGCAGAAATTGTCATTGGTGGAGATTTTAATTGCGTTTTAAATAAAAAGGATCAGCGACCAAATTTTAACCTCTCCCAAGAACTGCAGGCGTTGGTCACCAACAAGAAGTGGTTTGACGAGTGGGAAATAAAATACGCGACGCTGGTTCGCTTCATGTATATCACTGGTGCTACACAGAGCAGAATCGACAGAATATATGTCACCCCCACTTTAGACACCAAAGTCAGTAGTATCGAGGTAATACCAGCTGTCTTCTCTGAACCCCAAGACCTACTATTCTTATAGTAGGGAAAAACTATTCTCATGCATAAGACGTGCATCACTGAAGAAGTTTAATTTCCTCTCTTAATTTTTACTTTTGCTTCTCTCTCATTTTTGTTTAAATTCTAATGGAAGAATATTTTGCGTTCCGTTAATGCAGTCAATAGTATTATAGTGAGAGCTATTTTCACGGTAATCTATTCCGATTACAATTTTCTAACATTGTCTTCAAGATGCAATTCAGTTTCATCACCCATTAAAGAAAAAAGTGGTTAGCGCACCGGAATGCGGTACAAAACGACCCGAGTTCTCGCATGGATAAATTTCATCAGTTAATTCTTGTTTGTCAGGTGTGATATATTTGTATCATCAGCAAAGAGAACTAACTTTGCCTCTTCATGAATATAGAATGGCAAGTCATTAATATATATTAAGAACAACAAAGGACCCAAGACCGACCCTTGTGGAACCCTATTCTTGATAGTTCCCCAGTTTGAGGAATGTGCTGATCTTTGCATTTCTGCACTCTTCCAATCAGGTACGAATTAAACCATTTGTGCACTGTCCAACTCATGCCACAATACTTGAGCTTGTCTAACAGAATTTCATGATTTACACAATCAAAAGCCTTTGAGAGATCACAAAAAATCCCAATGGGTGGTGTTCGGTTATTCAGATCATTCAAAATTTGATTGGTGAAAGCATATATGGAAATTTTCTGTTGAAAAACCTTTCTGGAAACCAAACTGACATTTTGTTAGTACTTCATTTTTCCAGATATGTGAAGCTACTCTTGAATACATTACTTTCTCAAAAAATTTGGATAAAGCTGTTAGAGGGGAGATTGGATGGTAATTGTTGACATCAGATCTATCCACTTTTTTATGCAAAGCATATTTCAGTCTATCAGGGAAAATACCCTGTCCCAGAGAGCTATTACACAGGTGGCTGAGAATCTTACTTATCTGTTGAGAACAAGCTTTTAGTATTTTGCTGGAAATGCCATCAATTCCATGTGAGTTTTTTCTTTTAAGCTAGTTTATTATTTTCCTAATTTCAGAGGGAGAAGTGGGTGAGATTTCAACTGTATCAAATTGCATAGGTATGGCCTCTTCCATTAACAACCTAGCATCTTCTAATGAACACCTGGATCCTACTACATCCACAACTTTTAGAAAATGATTATTAAAAATATTTTCAACTTCAGACTTTTTGTTCATAAAGTTTTCATTCAATTTGATGGTAATACTGTCTTCCTGTGCTCTTGGTTGGCCTGTTTCTCTTTTAATAATATTCCACATTGTTTTAATTTTATTATCAGAGTTGCTAATTTCAGACATGATACACATACTTCTGGATTTTTTAATAACTTTTCTTAATGTAGCACAGTAGTTTTTACAATGTTTGATAGTTTCTGGGTCACTACTCTTTCTTGCTGTCAGATACATTTCCCTTTTCCGGTTACAAGATATTTTTATACCCTTAGTAAGCCATGGTTTGTTACATGGTTTCTTACGAGTATATTTAACTATTTTCTTGGGGAAGCTGCTTTCAAATGCATTTACAAAAGTGTCATGAAATAAATTATATTTTAAATTGGCATCAGGTTCACGGTAGACCTCATCCCAGTCTAAGCGCAGTAGGCTTTCCCTGAAATCTGCAATTGTTAAATCGTTGACTGAACATACTACTTTGGAGGACTGTTTAGTACTACTGAATGGAGATATGTCATATATTGTAACTAGCTGTGCACCATGATCAGAAAGACCATTCTCAACAGACTGAGCATTTATCTGGTTAAACTTATCTTGGTCTATAAAGAAGTTATCTATCAGTGAGCTGCTATCCTTTACCACCGGAGTAGGAAAATCAATAACGGGTGTCAAATTGAAAGAACCGAGTAATACTTCAAGGTCATTTTTCCTATTACCCTCCTTCAGAGAATCTACATTCAAGTCCCCACAAATAATAATTTGCTTCCCCCTGTCTGACAGATAGCACAACAAAGAGTCCAAATTTTTCAGAAATAGATGAAAATTTCCCGATGGGGACCTATATACAGTTACAATTATAAATGTGCCTTTATTTAATTTAAGCTCACAGCCACATGCTTCTATGTGTTTCTCTACACAAAACTTTTTGTTTCTATACTTTTTGCACAATGATAACTTTTGGCATATATGGCAACTCCTCCTTTTTCCATATTTTCTCTAATTACATGCACAGAGAGCTTATATCCAGTTACATTTACCTTATCCATATCAGTAACAATGTGATGCTCAGACAGGCATAGTATATCTATTTCATCCTCAGCTTCTAAATCTTCTAAACAAACCAGAAGCTCATCTATTTTATTCTTTACACTGCCAATATTTTGATGATATATACTTACATTATTTTTAATTATACTTTTATGAGAACCTTTCCTTATTCTAACATTTGCAGTACTCTCCTGTCTGAGTTTCTCATTGTGCTTAGGCCTAGTTACTATACCAGTGGTCACATGGTGTTCAGAGAGGCAGATTATGTCAACTTCGTTGGGAGACTTTAATTCATCAATGCAATTACCTAGGACTGAGATACAACTTGGTGGAGATAAAATTTCTGGTGAGTGGTGAAAATTTATAATTGACAGCTGTGATTGGTGATCCAATGTGCTAGAATTGTGCTGTTTAATTTCTTTCCTAAACTGAAGATTTGTTTCAATCCTGACCTCTCGTAGAACTTGACATCTTTCTGCCTTACCTATCCTAAAAATGGTGCTGCTCCAACACCAGTAACCACTGGTATTTTACCATTCGGTTGGTAGGACATATTCTGAGGCATCAAGGGATCACCAGTTTAGTATGGCAGTGCCTCCCCCCCTTAAATTTACTGCTATTACCCCAGCCAGTTTACCCTTCCCTTTCCTGTTGAGATGTAGGCCGTGCCTGGTATAGTCCCACGTACTGAGAGAATCAACAGGAACCACACCAATATGAGCTCCCGCACCCGACCCAAGCAGCCGTTCCAACTTCAAATTAACTCTCTCAACAGAAGAGTTCAAATGAGGCCGGTCATGGCGTCTCAGAACAGATACAAATTCAACATTGGTGTGTCTCGATGCTGACGCAATCTTCACCAGGTCACACTCTATACTGTACCCAGGATATCTGTCAATACTGTTCCCTGGCCCTCTCACAATAACCACGGTGTCTTCCCTGGTAAATCCTTTACAGAGTGAACCTAAATCCTCGGTCACCTGATCCAGACTAGCACTTGGTTTGAAAAAATTTGTGACCTGGTATTCAGGTCCTAATTCCTCCTGCAGAAGTAGGCCTACACCTCTGGCATGAGAACTGCCTAACAACAAAACTTTCTTCCTTTTCGATGACTTTCCTAGATTCTTTTTCAATTTCCTATTGAAAGATTGTTGTGTCCTGTCTACACCTACCTCTGCTTGAGGCTCATCAGTTTCTAACTGAAGCAACAGGTCAAACTTATTTTTGACATTCACCACAAAACTGTCAGACTTCGATCTAGGCCTGTTCCTTCTGTTACCTGTTGCCACTACCCACCTCTCTTTGCCCTTCTCCCTCCTTAACCAGTCCAGATCTTCCCTAGCCTGATCTAGCTCAGCCTGAAGGGCAGCAATTTTCCTCTCCTGTTCCACTATCTTCCTATCTCTGCTGCAAATCCTACATAACCACTAATGAGCCTGATCCACTTTCCCGACACCCACGCCACTGCAGTCCCCCCAATGAAAAAAACTACTGCATCCATCACACCAAACCCCGGAACTAACAATTCTACGGCAAGTCAGGCACTTCTCACTCATGGCAAAAATAATACTTTTGCTAGAATAAATCAATTAAATTACCGAAAATCAAAAAAGACGTTACAAGCAAGTTTCTGACTTAAAATTCCGCTGTTTTTCTGAGATCTGTATTAAAGAAATGAAGGTATACGCTATTTATTATATATTTCACTCAATGGAATGAAAAAAAGGACAATTAAACGAGATACTTTAAGTTTGATTCTCCAAAAACGTTACGAGAATTAGGCCTATAAACAAATGTATATAAGCGAGTTTCTGATATGAAGTTACGCTGTTTTTCTGAAATCTGTATTAAAACAATGAAGTTATACGCTATTTACGGTAGTTTACTTATTTGTTACCGAGAAAATAGTCAAATTACCGTGAAACAAGAAACAAACACGTTTACAAAATTTAAGCCTAAACGCGACTTCGCGAAGTTACGATCTTTTCGTGTTTTCTGAAAAAATACGCAAAGAAAAGTGAAACCTTTAATGGCAAGACTAAACGATACACTAATGCACGTATTTAATTTGTTGTCGGTGTTAAACTAAATTATATTCCTGTCTAAATCACTTAACTTTCTGGAAAAAGTTTCTGGCGTCACTTACTTGGCGACCATCTTGGAAACTACTTCACTCATGAGAGCATGTCGTAAACTTCGACGAACCGCAGGAGCTCTCGAAGATGCGTTTTTTTTTTTCAATTTTTTTAAGACCCAAATCGTTGACGTATCATGTAGGGAAGTGGGCTACTCAATCATTTGGATCTTTTGGAGCGAGTTATACCCACATTCTGTTTATCTTCTTATTCTTTGAAACTCTCAGAATCAATTTTTCGGGTGTTTTTATAGATGTATTAGTACAAAGTGGTACAACACACTATTCCTAACTTATTTTCCAAAACGTAAAATCCAAAACACGATGTAAGTGTGAATGAGAATAAGATGACGTAATGCGGCATTTACGACAATCTATAGAATACAGTCAAATACGCTATCGTTATTATGCATGCGTGGAAAGATGCGGTCAGAGACACTGTAAAAAATTTTATCCATTTCAGCTGAGAATCATGCCTGATACTGTTAAGCAGGAGGCAAGGGCAATGAAAGCGGGCAGGACAGCTCGATAGAATGCGGCGTCATGCGTTATGGCAACGTAAACGCAATTTTCGGTACTTGGAAGAATACTGTGCCTGTGTCGTCTGCTAACCGCTTTTTTTTCGTGGCGCTGTGCGCGCTGGAGTGCGGACCTGCGGCCGCTTGCTTTTGATTGGCTTGCGTGACACGAACTGACAACAGCACTTCGGTTCTCTAGACCCGAACGGTATCGCTACCGAAATGCATACTGAATAATGCAGGAACTCTAATTCGAGTACTAGACCGTTCGGTGCTCTTGAGAACCGAAACGATCGGCACAATGGCGGAAAGATAGAGAATAGGCACCCTGGTCGTGAGCATTTTTAAACTTGTCTCAGACAACTGAATGCATCATGTTATAAAATAAATGTATAAACATTCCCCAGCCCTCACCATTAGAGCCACAGTACATTATGAGAACAAAAAATATTTTCTCTAACAGCCACATGTTAAAAAAAATAAAAAGTAAATGCACTTTCGTTCTTGCTACGCCAACTCGGTTATTACTGTTGGGAGCTGTTGCTGCAGCAGTCTCTCAGCCCCCAGCTCCGATCTACAGCAGCCAACATCTCAGGGATGACAGCTACAATGACAAAAAAAACTAGGACTGCAATGCAAGCTATGGAATAAAAATTCGTCACACATTAAAATTACAGCAACGAGCCATTCAAAAGCTTGGAAGTACGGAGGCATGCCTCTACTGACTATTATCTTAGAAGCTAGATTAAGGAAAGGGAAACCTACATTCCTAGCATTTGTAGACTTAGAGAAAGCTTTTGACAGTGTTGACTGGAATACTATCTTTCAAATTCTGAAGGTGGCAGGGGTAAAATACAGGGAGCGAAAAGCTATTTACAATTTGTACAGAAACCAGATGACAGTTATAAGAGTCGAGGGACATCAAAGGGAAGCAGTTGTTGGGAAGGGAGTGAGACAGGGTTGTAGCTTATCCTCGATGTTGTTCAATCTGTATACTGAGCAAGCAGTAAAGGAAACAAAAGAAAAATTCGGAGTAGGTATTAAAATCCATGTAGAGGAAATAAAAACTTTAAGGTTCGCCCATAACATTGTAATTCAGTCAGAGACAGCAAAGGACTTGGAAGAGCAGTTGAACGGAATGGATAGTGTCTTCAAAGGAGGATATAAGATGAACATCAACAAAAGCAAAACAAGGATATGTAATGTAGTCGAATTAAGTTGGGTGATGCTGAGGGAATTAGATTAGGAAATTAGACACTTAAAGTAGTAAAGGAATTTTGCTATTTGGGGAGCAAAATAACTGATGATGGTCGAATTAGGGAGGATATAAAATGTAGACTGGCAATGGCAAGGAAAGCATTTCTGAAGAAGAGAAATTTGTTAACATCGAGTATAGGTTTAAGTGTCAGGAAGTCGTTTCTGAAAGTATTTGTACGGAGTGTAGCCATGTATGGAAGTGAAACATGGACGATAAATAGTTTGGACAAGAAGAGAATAGAAGCTTTCGAAATGTGGTGCTACAGAAGAATGCTGAAGATTAGAGGGGTAGATCACATAACTAATGAGGAAGTATTGAATAGGATTGGGGAGAAGAGAAGTTTGTGGCACAACTTGACTAGGAGAAGGGATCGGTTAGTAGGACATATTCTGAGGCATGAAGGGATCACCAGTTTAGTATTGGAGGGCAGCGTGGAGGGTAAAAATCGTAGAGGGAGACCAAGAGATGAATACACTAAGCAGATTCAGAAGGATGTAGGTTGCAGTACGTACTGGGAGATGAAGAAGCTTGCACAGAATAGAGTAGCCTGGAGAGCTGCATCAAACCAGTCTCAGGACTGAAGACCACAACAACAACAACCCCCTCCACCCGCCATTTCACTCAGGGAGCCAACAGGAGTGCGGCATGGTATCCCACCTGCAACTGAATGCTGGTCTGAGCACACGGGACAAGTTGTTGCTGGTCTGTGGACAACGTTTTCCGCACGCTCGTGGATCCGGCCGCAAAACCCCGCTTCCGGTCGCCACTTCACTCTGAGGCCAGTTGCGGCCGCTGGCGGACACTTCGCCGCTTTGCAGGTCCCAAGTCACAACCATGCCTTGTGTAGCAAATTATTGTGATAATGTATTTAACAATATTTTTACATGATGTAGCATCGTCTTCAGAGTTTCGACGTAGTATATTTTGCACTCATTTATTTCAGTTTGAATTTATAAACAATATTTCCACCTGATGTATTTTCGAGTGTATTTGCTGTAATGTATTTCTGTTGCACCTGCAGCTGGGAAGGCAGTGCAGTGTTTTGTGTGCGAGTGTATTTGAAACAAATTGCTTAAAGCAACATTTGCAAATGTATTGAGGTGTTAAACACTACACCTAATTTGTTAATGCACATAAATACTCCAGAATAGTGGAGGAAGACTGAGAGGGTTCATAAGTGTGCTGCAATCTTTGTTTTCGATTCTGTGTTCAAGTGTGGCCGTATGCACTGTAAAACTGAAGCAAACTATGGTGAAATGATCTTTTTGAGAGTGTATTTAGAGACATATTCAACTGGATTTAGAAACACCTGAAGCATCCTGTGCTCAAAGACAAGTGTATTTCCCACAAAAGGGCGTGAAGTGTCTCAGGAATGGTTACACAAGTGTGTCGCGATCTTTTTTTAGAGTCCGTGTTCAAGTACAGTTGTGGTATTTCTCGAAATAAAACGTGTAATTACATACCAAATTGTTTAAATATTCTTGTGTCATCTGCAAAGCTCTCTCACTCTCTTTGTGCAGTGGAACGTTAAGTTCCTGTGCCATCTTCAAGTTATGTGTGTTACAATATTCTGCACATTGCTTAAACACCACATGTAATAACTCCTGAAGCAGTTCATGTTCACAACATAGTATCAGTATGCTAGGGATGGGAAGGTGGAAGGCGGAGGGTATTTCCTGACAAGTGTGCGCGACCACCCTGCTGTTACTGCATGCCAGCACTGTGAGCCCAGCACGCTCCCTACCCAATAGTTCCTGCCTCCACTGGAAGATGGCACATGCCCGAGTGGGTGAAAGTCTTGCCTCTTGTACTTCAAAAGACTGACTAGACTTTTGTCATATGATTTACAATGACAGCACACACATTTATCAGCATGAGATGCGAAGTGTAACTTAGCCCCATCTTGCTGCATCTTCATTATTTGATGAAGCATATTCGTCTTCTTCATACATTCACCAAATATCATTGCTTTCCAAACAACGCGCAGGTGACTATCGACATATTTCTCAGATGCATGATTGCAGCTAATACACCAGTAAACTCCTCCTTCTCCAGCAGAGACATCTCATCCATTGAAAACATAGTACACACAGTACTCCCAGTCCAGCAGCTAGACACATAGCGAGCGAATCTCCTGCAATTTCTCCCCACACCACCAGCTGCATCATGTCACAAGAGGGGAGGGGTAGCGCCAGCAGTGCCCTTCGATGGTGGTGTTCTGAACCAGGTCAGTTGGACTACGGACCTGTCAGTGAAAACACTGGATAGAGCTACTGTGTGTGACAACTCAATTTGTTTGAATAAACAACACATACAAAATCTAGACTTAGATCCATTCTATCAAGCAGCCCAGCACAGACTGACTACTCTTGCAGTCAATTTCCAGATGTGGAGGGGAAAGGTGGGGAGGGAAGGGGAGGAAAGGTGGTTGCATTAGGTTAGTGGAGGTAGCCCAATTATCCTATTTTCCCATCAAAATTTGAAATTCCCACCATGACATCACTGCAACGTCGCCACAACTATGGCCGCCATCTTGGAACCGAAATCTATAATAAATTCGGCAACAATGCTGAATGGGGTGACACACAGGTTGTCCCACTACTATTCTGCCCCACTGTTTCTAATAATACCATCCAAGCTAAAAGAATCGGCAGCTGTAGACCTACTAGGATCACTAGTTAGACCCTGAGGTTGTTTTCCCAATGATTTCATCGCACTGGGGTTGACATCTAAATTTGTATCACTCACCCATTTGCGTAACGCTACAGTTGAAACAGTGTTCAAACCTTTCATTAAGAACTTTTTACACTGTGTAGCACATGTACACAGGGTCACATCAGATAACAGTCCTCAGTTTCGATCCATTCTGCATTAAAGAGATACAAGATTTAGCCAATATTTATTTGATTATATTCTCCACTTTCAAACTCATCAAAACGTATAATGGAAGAGATTAACTATTTGTGCAGGTTCTGTTGCCACCATCACACAGAAACTGTGAGAGATATCTCACTTTATTTCAAGATATCTTAAATGAGCTACCTTACGACTCAACTTCCTCGCCACCAGTCTTAATGTTAAAGAACTAACAGCCAACAGACAAAATCAAAGAACTTATACAGTTTCCTCACACTGAAAAATTCTGGCACAAAGATATCATACAACTAACATTAACAAACATTGCATATATAGCTGAAAGACTCAGGAAATTTCATAATATGAAGGCACAAGTTAGGAAATTCCATGTAGAACAAAAAGTTTTGATCAGATCTCATCTGATATCAAGAAAAGGTAAGTCTCTTAGTCAGAAATTCTTCCGTCTGTACAACAGATCCTACAGAATGAAAATAATAGTGCACAAGAATGCAATTGAAGTTGCAACACTACATACATGGAAATCCAAAGGAATGCATCACATAACACACATACAGCCGTTTGTAGAGTAAATACTCTGTTGGTGAGACCTGATACTGTAGATAGTGATATGTATGGAATTTTATGCGACTCTTAGACATGCAATGAAATTTGTTTTCTAGTAAGTTGGTAAATCATAAATCAGTGTATTGAGAGTGTTTTATACAATTCTACATAGTATGTAAGGGAACAGCAATAAACATTATTCAAGTTTCTTAGTTTTGGGCGAAGAATGCAAGTAGAACCATAAGTGCTTTTCTTAGTAAGCAGCTAAAATGCAATTTTTCTTATGTGCCAATTTGTGAAGACTAAATAGAGAGTAAGTGTTGTATTGGGAAAGTAATGAAGTTTTATGAGATATGACGTTATTTGTTCACTGAAGCCATTTTGGTGATGATGTATGATGTTTATGGTGAGTAGTACGAAGAAATATTGATGGTATTTGAGGTAATGATGAGTAGCGATTGGTTAGAGACTCTATTTTCTGTTGACACATGTTGTTGAAAGAATGGTATATTTAGTAGGTTGCAAGCTAAGAAGTGAGTAAGTGTTGATGTCATTTCAAATACTAGATGCTTTGCTTTTTTCCATGTTATGTGTATGAGTGTCATGTGCTACTCTAATTTTAGCAAGATCTCCATACTCTATGTAATAGATACAAAGTAGAAACTCATGAGTTAGCAATAAGTTACCAGGGGTATATGTTAAGATGATGGTTAATCATGGCTCACAAAATGAGTGTTAAAAGAAATGATTTGATATGATGATGTAAGATATAAGATTTTATAAAAGAACAATGTTTTATATGAGGTCATGATTTGAGAAGTGTCTGGTAGCTATGCCTGGATAGTATGATACGATGTACACATTTTGTATGAAACTTTTTGCTTGGGCACCTGTAAGAGTTGATGTATGAATTAATAGTGTGTTAGGTAGAATATGGCTTACCATTTCTTGTGAATGATGTTTTGTGTGAGTGACAGAGTATTTCTTGCAAATATTCTTCAGATTATTTTGTAAACTTAACAACACTTTTACCACTTTGCACTAATGTATAATCCTCTTGGAAGGCCATGATGAAAAATTTTGCTGAAAAATTTTTACATTCTGAAAGATCAAAAAAATGGTTCAAATGGCTCTGAGCACTATGGGACTTAACTTATGAGGTCATCAGTCCCCTAGAACTTAGAACTACTTAAACCTAACTAACCTAAGGACATCACACACATCCATGCCCGAGGCAGGATTCGAACCTGCGACCGTAGCGGTTCCAGACTGTAGCGCCTAGAAGCACTCGGCAACCCCAGCTGGATCTGAAAGATCATTGTGAGAGATTTATTAAAAAAAATATGGGAAATGAGACAGGAAATATGTCACAAAAACAGCAAAATTCTAATAATTCCTAATAGACATTTTCAGCAAACACTTTTCACTCACTATATAATATGTGTTTAGTATCAGCAGTTCCATGGTATGCCAGTCTAAGTAAGCTATTGTACATAATCATACATTTATTCTTGTTTTATGTTTCGATGTTGGTATGTAATACAATTTGCACTGGTTAAACTAATTTTGCTAGGATGCAATGCATTGTTGTGTGTGCTATGACAACTTACTTTTCTATGGTTTTGCGTTTTCGATGTTTTTGTGACCAATTGCGTTAGTGTTGAAATTCCTTTAAGATGTAATGTTGTATAGTTTGCTTAGCATTTCGTTTGCTTGTAATTATATGCTTTGCTATTTTTTCTATATTGTGTGAATGAGTGTGATGTGCTACTTTAATTTAGAAGTAAATTAGGAGGGGTATATGTTACAACGATGTTAACCATGGTTGAAAAACTGAGAGTTTAAGAAATGATTTGATGTGATGATGCAATATATAAGGTTTGACAAAAGAATAAGATTTTAAATGAGGTGATGATTTGAGAAGTGCACATTTGAGAAAAAAGGTTTGTGGTTTTAGTAATGTGTATATCCTGAAGTTGAGGTATGAAGTTTGAGTAATATTTGAGGTATAATTTGAGCCCTATGGAAATTATATGACTGAAAGGTGAGATTTTAGAAAAATGTAAGCGATAGGCAAGAGATTTTTGATGTAAGTTATGGAGACTTAAGAAGCTAAAGGATGGAAAATAATTTGAGGAATTTTTGAAGTATAAGTGATGAAATATGTATTTGATTCATTCATGGGAATGTTTGGCAATTTTGGGTTGACATGACTTTTTGACACATAACTGTATGACAGCTCATTTTTCCCTTCCACAACCACATGATCATGAATCCAAGGCAGATATCTGAAATTTTAAAGCAGTGATAATTTTGTACCAAAGAATATATGTGTCTATTGATAGGTTATATTTTTTGCTTTTCATGGTTTAAATGTAATGCTGCCAATTTCTAATAGATTTTCGATTTCTTCTGAACACACATGAATTCGTTCCTCTGACACAACTATGTTTCTTATTTGTAGATTTCTTATTTTTATCTTATGTGAATTCTTTGCTTGTCAAATATGTCATATCTTTTGCTTTATTCTGAACAGTTTATTCCGAATGTTTAAATCGTTATAATTGTCTACATATTGTGTAAGTGTATATGTAATGTTTTATGGAATTTCTTATATACATTTATGTAATTCTTTTTTGTGGATATACTTCTGTGTCTTGTAAAAATATTGTACATCATTTTCATACTTTGTAATACTTTTGCAAGTGCCAGGGATAAAACAATTAATGCACACTTTTCTCAGATTAGGTATAACGAGCAAAACTGAAGTGATTTCTTCCCCAAGGTAGTGTTATAGGCCCTTTGCCGTTGCTTACCTACCCCTATAAACGATTTGGGAGACAATCTGAGCAGCCGCCTTAGGTTGTTTGTGGATGAAGCTGTCATTTATCGACTAATAATGTCATCAGAAGATCAAAACAAATTGCAAAACGATTAAGAAGAGATATCTGAATGGTGCGAAAATTGACAGTTCATCCTAAATAACGAAAAGTGTGCGGTGATCCACATAAGTGCTAAAAGGACTCCATTAAACTTCAGTTACACGATAAGTCAGTCACGATCATGCCACGTTACACGATAAGTCAGTCAAATACCTATGAATTTCATTGACGAACAACTTAAATTGGAAGGAACACATAGAAAATGTTGTGGGGAAAGCTAACCAAAGACAGCGTATATTGGCGGGATACTTAGAAAATCTAACAGTTCTACTAAGGAGACTGCCTACACTATGCTTGTCCGTCCTCTTCTAGAATATTGCTGCGCGGTGTGGGACCCTTACCAGATAGGACTGACGGAGTACATCGAAAAAGTTCAAAGAAGGGCAGCACGTTTAGTATTATCGCGAAATATGGGAGAGAGTGGCACTGAAATGATACAGGATTTGGGCTGGACATCATTAAAAGAAAGGCGTTTTTCGTTGCGACGGAATCTTCTCACGAAATTCCCATCACCAACTTTCTCCTCCGAATGCGAAAATATTTTGTTGAAACCGACCAACATAGGGAGAAACGATCACCACTATTAAAAAGGGAAATCACAGCTCATACGGAAAGATATAGGCGTTCGTTCTTTCGGCGCTCTGCCAGGCACTTAAATGTGATTTGCAGAGTATCCATGTAAATGTATATGTAGATATTAGAATGGAACAGATAAATTAGACGAATAAAACGTGAAATGTTACGGTACGGAGCATTTCCTCGTAGCAGTGACAGCGAGTCGGCAGCTCTCCGCAGTGACTCGCAGCTTTGCAGCGGGGACCACGGAACCGTCTCTACGTTGACTGCTCGTCGTTGATTGTGCAGTCGAAGCAGCGACATCACGATGTCGAGGGATGTTAGGCACGGAAATTATTTTGCTCAGCCGTGTGCTTCTTTTCCAAGCACTGCACAGTAAGGATTTGTCCATTTAACATAGAACCAGAAAAGATTAAGTCACAAAGCCATGATGAACATTCGGATGGCAGTGAGGATCAGAATCAAAGTTAGCAGACTAAGTAGGCGATGAGTGGAAGAGCCTCCAGGTCCTTTTGCTTTCGCACTGTCTCAGCAACTTCACATCACTCTCCTTAGCTCACATACTCCTCGAATTTTTTCCTCCTCTCGACGTTCTCGTTGGTGGACAAAATTTGCAATGCCACCCAATGACTGATCGCCGTTTCGTAACCAAATCTCCCAGTGCAGTATGGACATTTTCTGTCTTGTGTGGGCTGGTGTTTGACTTGGGAACAGGCGTCGTGTTGAGGCTGTTCCCAGAATTGATTGGACATTGCCACAATATTTTCCACATTTAGTCTCAGTTGTTGTAAAGCTGCCGCACAGCACTTCTTTGCAACGGCTGCCTCTGCGTGAGGCCAGGGCGGCCTTACAGGTATGTTTGTGCTTCATCTATGAATCTGCTGGCGTTTGTGATATAAAAGCAACGTTCTTACAGTCTGGCAAACATATTTTAAAAATGAGCTGACTTCTCTACAATTACATGGTTTCACACACCTCCCTGAGCAAATTCTTGACGCCTTATATCTCTGTTCTATGTAAGTAACCGCAGGGTTCCATGCATTATCGGCACGTTTCATGCTTTTTAAAGCAGGCCTAAACTGCCGCAGTCAGCCAGGAGCTTTACAGACCTCCTAATGCACTTTTCTGTTTCCGCTCTATCTCAGTGCCTGAAGAAGTCCACTATTTATCAGCACTTTTATCGTTGTCCGCCAGGCTGTAATCTTATGTGAACAGAGAACTTCCGCCAGCCTACCCCCTAGGTACATGAGATGTATTCGCAGTTACAAACACATGGACAATCATCAGCAGTACAATAGAGTGATGACAATGAAAAGTTATGCCGGACCGGGACTCAAACCCAGTTTTCCTGCTTATCGCGAACTGTCACCTTACCATTAGGCTATCCAAGCAGGATTCACGACCAGCCCCAAACTTCACATGCTGCCGACTATGTATCAACAACCTGTACTTGTACATCCATTATGTATATGCTTGTCTGAAGGAACACTGCGACACAATTCAGTGTAACACAGGCACTGCAATATTATATATACCCCCATGTGGTTGCAGAATCCACCCGTGTCCGCATCTCTAGCAGTCGCCGTATGAGGTCCAACTTTACCCTCGTCCTGGGCCTCTGGCTCTTTGAGTCGGCGAAATTGGCCACCGACGGGGCGGACTATGGAAGTTGAAACATGGAACATTACAGGACTAGGGAACAAAAAAGGGAGAGTTAGAAAACAGAAAATATGATACTGTTGTCTTATCAGAAACAAAAAAAGAAGGGAAACGGCATAGAAAATAAAGGCTCCCATATACGGTTATACAGCAGGGTGCTAAAACATCAAGCAGCAAAGCGATGAGTTTCAATATTGAAAAAGAAAAAATTACAGGAACATGTTCCAAGTTGAGAACCTACTGATGAGAATCTAATTAAAGTAAACATAACTTAATATGGACACAAAATACTATAAAAGGAGTCTATGCAGTAAGTGAGAATGAATCAGATCATACCAAAGAAATATTCTTCGATAAATTAAATGACTTATGAGAAGGGATAGAAAATACAAGAGAAATAATAATTGCTGGAGTTTTCAATAGTAGAACAGGACGACAAGCAGGAAGTAAAACAGTAAGACACATGAAGAAGATACAGTAAATGATAATCAGCTAAGATTAATTAATATATGTGAAAAAAATTCACTACAAATTTTGAATGGTTCCTGTCCACATCAATAAATTCATAAATATCCATGGTATCAGGAAATGCTCCAATTAAAATCAATAAATGTTCACATAATAATTCGGCAAAAAACAGTTTTAGAAACACAAGACATCAGAGCATACAGAGGAGTAATCCAGAGTGATCATCGTGTAGTTAACTGTAAAATTGTGTTCCCATATGTAGATACAAAGAGTAAAGAAGAAATTATAATGACAAGGAAAATTTTAAAACTAAAATAAAAATTCCAAAGTGTAATGTACATAGCCTAGAAAATGAAAGCACATTGTACCTGTTCAAAAAAAGGTTAGATGGAAAGTTAACTAAAACAGAATTTGACAATACAGATGTACAATATAAATACCATACATCGTTAGTGCTCTACATGAGGCAGCCAAAGAAGCCCTGGGCGAAGAAATTAATTACGTGAAAAAAATCTTTATACTATTTTGATACAGAAATAGAGAAAGAGATAAAAATAAAGGAAGAAAAATATTTAAAATGGTCAAATACAAAAAGTATTCAGGACGAGATAGAATTAAGAGCAAAGGCAAAAATTAGGGAAATGGTTACAGAATCAAAAAATAAGAATTGGGAACATACCTCTAATAAAATGAATAATCTAATTGGAGGTAAGAGAAGTTCAGAGGTATGAAAGATCTTCAAAACACTGAGAAAAAATTCTAAAGAAACGCAATAAATTACGTGCATTGGTATCCAGACTTGGGAAAAAGGCTTGAAAGAATTACTGCCTGAAAATAGAGGAAAATTTTCGGATACAATTAATAACTATATAGAAGAAACAGAAAATAATGGCACCACTTTACTGGACAGAGAAGTAGTAAAAAAATCAACTAGAACTTTTAAAAAATAAAGTGGTACTGGAATTGGAGGAGTACCAACTGAACAGGTGAAATATGGTATGGATGAATTACATGTACTTTTGAGAGGACTTTTTGAAAAATGCTTAAATGGCGGGAACATACCAGAAGACTGGAAAGTAGGATTTATATCAACAATCCACAAGAAAGGAAGCAAAGATGTGTGCAAGAACTACAGAGGAATAATTGTAACTAATGTATTTAGCGGACGTTATGGAACTATTATCAAAAGGTTTTTGGAAACAAAATTTAAGAAAATGAATGCTGAGGTACAGGCTGGCTTCAGAGCAGGGAGATCTACTGTAGATCATGTATTTTGCTTGCAACAAATAACTGAAAAGAAAGAAGTTAGAAATCAACCCCTTCATTTAGTATTTGTAGACATAGAAAAAGCGGATTATAATGCACCCATATGTAACTTGTGGAGAGCTTTAAAGGCGTTTAATACAGCCCCATCATAATTAAAGCAGTTCAGAACCCTTACGAAAAACCTAAGCTTGAATAAAAGTATAAAATTATCTCTCACCTGAAATTAAAGTTACAAAAGAATTATGTGAAGGATGCAGTCTGTCGCCAACACTATAAAATATATACATAGAAAAAAATATTAGAAAACTGGAAAAATCTAAAAACATGGTGATTCCAGCAAATGATATTCATTACAATTTGCTTATGACCAACTAATTTTGACACAAATAAAGAAGACATAGAGTTCATTACAAGGAAATTAATAGAGGAGTATAAAAATGGGAACTTCAGGTTGACAGGGACAAAACAAAATATATTGTAATAGGAGACAAGAAGAATGGATGGGAACTATTTATTTAGCGTATGGCTCATAACATCACAGTAAAAATTACAGAAACAACACGATTTAAGAAAAATCACATATGTATAAACAGAGCAATAAATAACAGTTTGTATATAAGAACACCGCCAATTGTAAATTTACACTCACAGAAGAGCAATCACAAGCAGACGTCCAGCTTAGATAATAAATAGTCGATTGCCTCTTGGGTCGCCATTAGGAAATCCCGTGGGTCACCCTTGTATGCCCTTAGTGGGCATTCCTGAACAGTGTGTTTGACCATCTGTCTCTCAGCGCCACAGTCGCAAGCGGCCGAAGGAAGTTTACCCCATCTGTGTAAGGAGTCGGCGCATCTCCCACAGTTGGTTCTGATGCGATTAAGAGTTGACCAAACTTTGCGAGGGCAATCAAATCCTTTTGGTTTACTAAAGATGCATGGCATACTGTGGCAGTGTACTGCTGTTCTGCTCTCCCATTCCTCTTTCCATCGGTCATTTATTTTAAAGTTGGTTTGATGCAGAGCCCGTGTGGTCTTTAGTGAAGGATGCCTAGACCAGAGTCGGTTTCCTTGGATGTCGTGAGTATCTTCATGGATTTTTAATTGAGGGTTGGTCATGATTTTTTGAAATTCTCTAACCAGAGCGTGTTCATGGTGCAGGTTAGGAGGGGCTATGTTACTGAGTACGGGCAGCCACACTGTAGGAGTTGGCCTGATTGTGCCTGATATAATACGCATTGTTGCATTAAGTTGGCTATCTACCATGTGTGTGTGTTTGCTGTTGAGCCACACTGGGGCACAGTATTCTGCCACTGGATACACCAAGCCAAGTGCGGATGCTCTTAAGGTAGATGCTGTGGAGTCCCAAGTGGTGCCACAGAGCTTCTGCAATATGTTGTTGCGTGTTTTAAGTTTCGCTGCAGTTTTCGTCAGGTATTCTTTGAATGTTAGTGTCCTATCTAGGGTAACCCCAAGGTACTTTGGGTGTTTGTTGTGATTTAGTAATTTCCCATCTAGATAGACTTGTAGTTCTCTGTTGGCCATTTTGTTGTTGAAATGGAAGGCAGATACTTCCGTCTAGGTTGTAGCCTCCATTTTCTAAAGTACTCGCTGAGAATCCCTAGGTCACTCGTAAGGATATCTTCGGCAGTTTCTATATTTCTGTGGGCTGTTGCTAGAGCCCAGTCGTCAGCATAACCAAATTTGCGCGATCTGGTTGCAGGCATGTCAGCGATGTAAAGGCTGAAAAGAAGGGGCACAAGGACAGAGCCTTGTGGGAGTCCATTATTGAGTTTCATCTGTTTAGTTCTCTCATTCCCCATTATTACTTGGAAGGTTGTATTTGACAACATATCATCAATGAGGTTGGTTATCTTCTTGCAGGGGACGGCACAAATTAATTTGTACATGAGCCCCTGTTTCCAAACTGTATCATAGGCTGCTGTTAGGTCTATGAATGCTACAGCTACTTTATGTTTCTTCTGGAACCCCACCTCTATATATGTTGTCAGTGATAGGACCTGATCTGTACAGCAGCGATATGGACGGAATCCTGCTTGTTCGATAGGGATTTTTTTGAGTATAGTCTGGCCTATTCTGTTGAGGAGCAGTCTTTCTAGTAATTTATAGGCCATACTGAGAAGGGCAATGGGGCGGTAATTCTCTGGTCTATCGCCTGGTTTACCAGGTTTCAGGACTGTGATGATCTTTGCTCGTTTAAGTGAGGGAGGAATGTTACCCACTTGTAGAATGTCCGTAAAGAACTTAGCCAACCATTGTTTTGTGTAGGCTCTGACATGTATGAGGAACTCAGGGTGGATACCATCGAAACCCGGAGCTTTGCCTGATTTAACCTTCTTCAGGGCATTGGTAACCTCCTCGATGCGAATATCTGATGAATATTCTGAGTCCATTGCAAGGGTCCTTTTTGATGTTTTTATGTCTTTCTTCACTTTTGTTGTGTGCTTTCTATTTAGTGGGGCTCTAGACACAGAAACTATGCGGGATGCAACTTTGTTGGGAGATATTTCGTCCTTTCTATGTTCAGGTGGATTTGCGCCTCCAAGTTTATGCGGTAGGGACCAGGCTTGTCGGCTTGAGTTTGAAAAGTCTAGATTTTCAACAGTATTCTCCCATTTTTGCCATCTAATAAAGTCGATGTTATGTAATAGTTCATCCGCTATTTCCCGGTCCCCATTCTTGAGGAACTCCGTGTACAGGTCATCGCATATCCCTATCCATCCGGGTATGTATTTTTTGCGGTACCCTCTTGGGATCGCTGTTTTCGCAGAGCTAATGACCGCTCCCACAAACCTCTCATAGCTCTTGCTGGTTGGAGGGATCCAGCTCAAGGTATAATCAAGTTGTACAGAGAATTTTGTCCAGTCAGCTTTTGTAAAATTCCACCTTGGTGGAGGGTAAGACCTTATTATCGGGATGGATACACCGATATTAATAAGCACAGGGCGGTGCTGGCTATGAGGGAAGTCCGTCAGGACCCTTCTAGAGGCTGTCAGTGGTTTATCGTTTGTATCCCTCGAAACAAAGCACAGATCCGGGTTATAGTCGCAGTTCCATACGGCTGATCTGAATGTCCCTCGGTCCTTGGCATCAAAGACCAGATATGTATTTTGTTCCTCGGACCAATCGGCCAGCATGTCTCCATTGCTATCATTCGTACTATATTTCCACATTTCGTGGTGACTATTATAGTCCCCAACGTATACGCTTGGGTGTGGGTGGATCTTTATCACTTCAGCTGGCCATGTAGTAGCAGGAGGTTTATAGATGTTAGTTACTGTAACTTCTCCTATTTTGATGACAACTTCATGGATATCATTTGCAATGGAGGCTTCAACTGGAAAGGCATCCTCTATGTCCCCACGCACATATGTCGCAACGCCATAGTGTCTGTCATACGTGGCTCCAAGAAGATCATATCCCAGAATCCTTCCTCTAGCTTCAAGTTGGACTCTATTTTCAGCATGAGTTTCCTGTATGGCTACCAGGTCAATGTCGTTATCGTGTAAAATTCTCTGCAATACTTGACATTTTGCTCTGCTTATGCCCTCAATGTTGAAATGGCAGATTCGGATGCATGGTCCGAGATCCTTTGTCAGTTGGTCCCTAAAAGAACCGTTGTATGTATCTTGCATAGCACTTTGTCTGTCGTTCTGTTTCACTGTGATGTGGGGCAGGAATTCTTCGTTCGGTTTGCCGCCAGTTGTGTTAGTTCATTTAGCGTTACCCAGGGTGCACCACGTGGAGGCGAACTAACTTTACACCCCTGGGAACTATTAAACATAATGAAGAATACAAATATCTAGGAGTCAGCATCACAGAAGATGGAAAACAAGACAAGGAAATTAATTCAAGATTAAATGCTGGGATTTTACTATTGGAATAGTGAATGTTATTTTATGGGACCAACAGATTAGAAAGGAAACAAAAAGGAGAATCTCCAACATAATTATCAGAAGCATTATGATGTATGGATCAGAAGTATGGACAGTTAAATTGCAAATAGAAAATCGTTTGATGGCTACAGATACGGATTTTTGCAGGCGGTCCTGAGGGATATCTAGGCGAGAAAGTATCACGAATGAAGGCATCAGGAAGAAAATGGACGTTATAAATTCAACTGCAGATTTCATAAAAGGAATACAACTGTTATGTTATGGACATACAAAAAAATGATGTCAAAGGAGAGATTACACTGAGAATTATGGAACGGAAGCCACCAGGAAGAAAGAAAAGAGGGAGACCGCTGACCACGTGGATTCAAGGAATTCAGACCTTTATCAGAAGAAGAAATGTTGTGGACAATTTATGGACAAATAGACAAAATGGAGGCTGGAAATCAAATTTTATGTGTAATCTTGGGGTACCGGAAATTTAAAATGTTACATTGTGAAACCAGGTAATAATAATACAGAGGTATTACAGTCAATGATGAGCATACAGAGGTAGCTGGACGTACAAATATTTCCCAGTTACACGAATCATTTTAAGCAAACATGACATTTGTGTAGGATTTATATCATCAATCCACAAGAAAGGAAGAAAAGATGTGTGCGAGAATAATTGTAAATAATGTATTTAGCAGACTTTATGGAAGGATTATCAAAAAATTTTTGGAAACAGTATTTAAGGAAATGGAGGGTGAGGAATAGGCTGACTTCAGAGCAGGAAGATTATCTATGGGTCACATATTTTGCTTGCTACAGAGCAGACGCTATACTATGTGTATCGTGTCATTGCATATATAGATGGTACAGTCACAATAATTAGTCACACAAGCTTCGTCACAGATTTACAATTTTTTAGTACTTTGTCACAGAATTACAATTTTTGAATAACATGAACACCATCGTGACATTTTGCCACTTGAGGAAATGAGTTATACTGTCATGCCTGCACCCTGGCATGCTAGGTGTCGCTGCTGCACGTCATTTCACATTACTTCAATAGAATTATTCCTTTTGATGAAGTGTACAAAATCTTTCCTGCGGAACAGATGATGTGTGACAAATAATGTTGTTTATATGAGATGAAATTCGCTCATTCCATGGCATATGATTATGAGCAGGTTGTGGGTTCGCATTTAGCGGATAGATTGCGTGGGTGCTATCCAAATTGCTGACAAGGATAATAAGCAAATTAATGAGAAAGAAAATTTCGGATGACGATCAGTTTGGCTTTAGGAAAGGTAAAGGCACCAGAGGGGCGATTCTGACGTACGGTTGATAATGGAAGAAAGACTGAAGACAAATAAAGACTTGTTCATAGGACTTGCCGACCTACAAAAAGCGTTCACGATGGGAAATGGTGCAAGATGTTCGAAACATGAGAAAAATATGGGTGGACTATAGGGAAAGGGTATATCAAAAAGAATCATTCGATTTAAAAAAAAAATATAACCATTATGTTATTTGAGACATGTGGGTGTACAACGTAATGTTGGAAAGAGCAAACTCTCGAGTTTTACATGGTTCCCGCTTGGTAGCAGCAGTGTGCGCCCACTTCAGTTCTAGTAAAAATGGTGTCGCACCAACAGAAAGCATTTTGTATTCTACGTTTTGCGCAGTGCGGGTCAGTAATAACAGTTCAGTGTGTCTTCCGTACTAGGTATGGCGTGGACCCTCCTACAGCACAGAGCATTAGACGAGGGTATGAACAATTACGAGAAACAGGCTGTTTGTGTAAAAGCAAATCACTGGGCCATCCCCGAGTGTCTGACACAGATGTCGATGGCATCCGTCATAGTTTCACAGAGTCTGCAGAAATCCGTTCGCCTTGCAGCTCGACGGTTCAACATGCCCCCGATGTCCGTCTGTTGCGTCGGCGTTTAAACATGAAACCATACAAAATTCAGCTACTACAAGCTCTTCGTGAAGGTGACAAACAACAACGTGTGGAGTTCCGTAATTTCTCTCTTGGCAAGATGGAGGATGACAGGTTTCTTCCACACTTAGTGTTTAGTGACGATTCAACATTCCATTTAAATGGAAAGGTGAACCATCATAATGTGAGAATATGGGATACGGAACAACCACATGAAGCTGTATAACACGAGAGGGACTCTCCAAAATTTAATGTGGAAGCTGTAATTCAAGACATGCTCACTGCAGTGTGGGAACAATTTGAATCCCGCATTGACATCTGCAGTGCTTCTCAAGGCAGGCATATAGAACACCTATGAAAAGGTATGAAAAAAATCTTTTTGAGTTTCCTGTTCATCAAAAAACAAAGTTCATTGTATATGTATATTAGTTTCAGAAATATAGAGGTGTCAATTCGAATGATTCATTTTGATACACCCTGTACAGTTGTAACGACCCCTTGGAAAATTTATAAATTACTGTGCTGCTAAACCTCTTACATTATTTGATTTTCAAACATCTGAGCAAAACTCAACGTACTCAATTTTCTCTTTATTTATTCTGCTCATCATTAAACTGGCACATAATATTTTTTAGCGCAACGCAATCTGACTTTCAGTAATCCCTACAAAAGAATGGCTCTGACTAACAATAACGTATACCTTTCATGAATCACTTACCTCACAAAACTCTTCGTTACTCGAACTGCTGCAATACAGCGAGCGCCAGTACTGCCAGCTAAATAAAAGATTCTAACTACTGAAGGCACTAACTACTGATAGGCATAGTTAGCAAATGAAAGATTTTGGTAGAGAACAAACAATGTATTTACCTTAATAATCTTCAAAAGTCATGACATCAATCTTTACAAATTTCCTATTTCTGGCGGAAACACGTCCAGTACGTCCGCTCATACTAACATCTCAAAACTCTGGCTTCTCTCTCTCCACATCCACCACTGCTGGGGGCTCACC
The DNA here is from genome assembly GCF_023864345.2 of Schistocerca serialis cubense. Taxonomy (NCBI): domain Eukaryota; kingdom Metazoa; phylum Arthropoda; class Insecta; order Orthoptera; family Acrididae; genus Schistocerca; species Schistocerca serialis. The sequence goes on along the minus strand of NC_064638.1, from coordinate 243,127,871 downwards.
TCCAACTGCGCAATGCTACGCGCTGTTCACATCCAACTGTCCAACACTACAATAGCAAATGTTCCAACACTGCAAACCAGCCACAGACTGCACACAGCACAGTCAGTGATTTCCACACAGAGCGCTATGTGGCGTTACTAACATAAAAACCTAAACAGTCTACTTACACAGTATGTACCAGAACCGAGAGGGAAACATAAGAATGGTAGACCAGGAACGAAGTGCTTGGATTAAAAAGGGTGTAAGGTGGGGATGTAGCATTTCGCCCCCACTGTTCAATCTGTACGTCGAAGAAGCAATGACGGAAACAAAGGAAAGGTTCAAGAGTGGGATTAAATGTCAGGGTTAAAGATCTTAGTGATAGGATTTGCTGACTAAATTGCTATCCTCGGTGAAAATAAAGGAGTACTATAGGATTTGTTGAATGGAATGAGCAATCTAATGAGTACAGAATATGTATTGAGAGTAAATCCGAAAAAGACAAAAGTAATGAGACGTAGCAGAAATGAAAATAGCGAGAAACTTAACATCTTAATTGGTGATCACGCAGTAGACGATGTTAAGGAATTTTACTGGCTTAGAAGTAAATGGCCCATGGGGGACGAAGCAAAGAAAACATAAACGCAGACTAGCATAGGCAAGGAGGGTATTCATGTCCAAAAGAAATCTACTGATATCAACCTGGCCTTAATTTGAGGAAGAAGCTGATGAGAATGTACGTTTTGAACACACTGTTGCAAGGCAGTGAATTATGGACCGCGGAAAAACCAGGAACAGAAGAGCATCAAAGCGTTTGAGATGTGGTGCTACAGAAAAATGTTGAAATTATGTGCACTGATAAGGTAAGGAATGAGGAGGTTCTCCACAAAATCGGCGACGAAAAGAATGTACGCGAAACACTGACAAGAAGAAGGGACAGGATTATAGGACACCTGTTGAGACATCAGAAATTAACTTCCATGGTACTAGAGGGAGCTGTAGAGGGTAAAAACTGTAGAGGAAGACACAGACTGAAATACATCCACCAAATAATTGAGAACATAAGTTGCAACTGTTACTCTGACGTGAAAAGGTTGGCACAGGAGAGGAATTCGTGGCGGGGCGCATTGAACCAGTCAGAGAACTGTTAACAAAAAAAAAAAATCTATGTTCTGTACACTGTACTGAAGAGATTTTTTTCTGTTGAAGTCATGTCGGGGCCCACGAGATATATGGGCTCCACAACGAACTTGTGACGTCACATTAGTCGCCTTGTCTGCCATACTTTGCGAATCCTCAGCTGCGTGCAGGGCCCACGGGAAAACGCTATGTTAAAGAAAAGATAACCATTAAAGGTCTTAACTACGTCGTGTGCTGTCGAGAGCTTGCATGCGTTTAAACATCACATAAATAGTTACTCGCTCCACGCTGGTGACTCGTAAGACCTGCAGTGTCACTTGTTGTGACGTAAGCGCCGCGGCCTCTCTTCCTCGTGGACCTCGAGTCATGTGAAACGAGTTTGGGGGATTGATTTACTGGGAGAGACCAAACATGAGGTCATCGGTCTCGTCGGATTAGGGAACGATGGGAAAGGAAGTCGGCTTGCCCTTTCAAAGGACTACCCTGGAACTTGCCATAAGCAATTTAGGGAAATCACAGAAAACCTAAATCAGGGTGGCCGGACGCGGGATTGAACCATCGTCCATCCAAATGCGAGTCCAGTCTGATAACCACTGCGCCACCCCGCTCGGTGTGAAACGACGTACACAGTGGCATCTAGCCTATAAGTGTCAACATGAATGTCCCAATGAGGTTCATGGTACTCACTCAAAATTTGTAACTCAGTGACGAAACTCGTATATATATATATATATATATATATATATATATATATATATATATATATATATATACTCCTGGAAATGGAAAAAAGAACACATTGACGCCGGTGTGTCAGACCCACCATACTTGCTCCGGACACTGCGAGAGGGCTGTACAAGCAATGATCACACGCACGGCACAGCGGACACACCAGGAACCGCGGTGTTGGCCGTCGAATGGCGCTAGCTGCGCAGCATTTGTGCACCGCCGCCGTCAGTGTCAGCCAGTTTGCCGTGGCATACGGAGCTCCATCGCAGTCTTTAACACTGGTAGCATGCCGCGACAGCGTGGACGTGAACCGTATGTGCAGTTGACGGACTTTGAGCGAGGGCGTATAGTGGGCATGCGGGAGGCCGGGTGGACGTACCGCCGAATTGCTCAACACGTGGGGCGTGAGGTCTCCACAGTACATCGATGTTGTCGCCAGTGGTCGGCGGAAGGTGCACGTGCCCGTCGACCTGGGACCGGACCGCAGCGACGCACGGATGCACGCCAAGACCGTAGGATCCTACGCAGTGCCGTAGGGGACCGCACCGCCACTTCCCAGCAAATTAGGGACACTGTTGCTCCTGGGGTATCGGCGAGGACCATTCGCAACCGTCTCCATGAAGCTGGGCTACGGTCCTGCACACCGTTAGGCCGTCTTCCGCTCACGCCCCAACATCGTGCAGCCCGCCTCCAGTGGTGTCGCGACAGGCGTGAATGGAGGGACGAATGGAGACGTGTCGTCTTCAGCGATGAGAGTCGCTTCTGCCTTGGTGCCAATGATGGTAGTATGCGTGTTTGGCGCCGTGCAGGTGAGCGCCACAATCAGGACTGCATACGACCGAGGCACACAGGGCCAACACCCGGCATCATGGTGTGGGGAGCGATCTCCTACACTGGCCGTACACCACTGGTGATCGTCGAGGGGACACTGAATAGTGCACGGTACATCCAAACCGTCATCGAACCCATCGTTCTACCATTCCTAGACCGGCAAGGGAACTTGCTGTTCCAACAGGACAATGCACGTCCGCATGTATCCCGTGCCACCCAACGTGCTCTAGAAGGTGTAAGTCAACTACCCTGGCCAGCAAGATCTCCGGATCTGTCTCCCATTGAGCATGTTTGGGACTGGATGAAGCGTCGTCTCACGCGATCTGCACGTCCAGCACGAACGCTGGTCCAACTGAGGCGCCAGGTGGAAATGGCATGGCAATCCGTTCCACAGGACTACATCCAGCATCTCTACGATCGTCTCCATGGGAGAACAGCAGCCTGCATTGCTGCGAAAGGTGGATATACACTGTACTAGTGCCGACATTGTGCATGCTCTGTTGCCTGTGTCTATGTGCCTGTGGTTCTGTCAGTGTGATCATGTGATGTATCTGACCCCAGGAATGTGTCAATAAAGTTTCCCCTTCCTGGGACAATGAATTCACGGTGTTCTTATTTCAATTTCCAGGAGTGTATATATATATATATATATATATATATATATATATATATATATATATATATATATATATATATAGTCCCATAGTGCTCAGAGCCATTTGAACCATAATACCCTATTGATAAACATTTGCGATACGTGACTGGATTTATAAGAAAATAAATATTTCCTACATCACTGGACTGTCTTGGAAAGATTTGGAAATTTTTCAAAATGGTTCAAATGGCTCTAAGCACTATGGGACTTAACATCTGAGGTCATCAGTCCCCTAGACTTAGAACTACTTAAACCTAACTAACCTAGGACATACACACATCCATGCCCGATGCAGGATTCGAACCTGCGATCGTAGCAGCAGCGCGGTTCCGGACTGAAGCGCCTAGAACGGCTGGAAATTTGTGTACCTATTGGACAAAACTGCTGAGCTCATCGGGCTCTAGGCTTACACACTACTTAATCTAACTTAAACTAACTTACGCTAAGAACTGTGGTGTCACCGCCAGACACCACACTTGCTAGGTGGTAGCTTTAAATTGGCCGCGTTCCATTAGGACATGTCGGACCCGCGTGTCGCCACTGTTAGTGATCGCAGACCGAGCGCCACCACACGGCAGGTCTCGAGAGACGGACTAGCACTCGCCCCAGTTGTACGGACGACTTTGCTAGCGACTACACTGACGAAGCCTTTCTCTCATTTGCCGAGACCTAGTTAGAATAGCCTTCAGCTAAGTCAATGGCTACGACCTAGCAAGGCGCCATTAGTAGTTTATTGCCCGAATCTACAGAGTCTCACTTGTATCGTCAATAGCGATGCACACCAAGGATGGATTAAAGTTAAGTATTCCAGCAGCTACGTACTTTTCTTTATAGCATTCATTACGTATCCTATTTCAGACCTATCTCTAGCCTGCGTGAGTTAACGCGTGCCTTTCGGCTACTTCCGAGTGGCGTGGCTGTTAACCTACGCCACAACAAGAACTTCACACACACTCATGCCCGAGGGAGGACTCGAACCTCCGACGGCGGGAGCGGCACGAACTGTGGCAAGGCGCCTCGGACCAAGCGGCTACCCCGCGAGGGTGGACTACCTTACTGTGATTATGTTGCAATTTTTCTGTTTGATGTCCTCAATTATTATTGCGCAACTGCTCAATCTAACCTGCACACATTCGATATTATTGCAGACAATAGTATTGACAGTCTAGGGGCCGCTTAACTCTTCTTACAAGGGGGAATGCCTCAGACACAACAAATCTATTCGGCTTATATTGGGCGATTTGTTTGAACACAACCCAAAATGGTTAACATATATTGGCTCAATACATCTCCGGTTCATAACAGGCAGCCGACTCAAAATTGACAAGATTGGTAGGTAATTGAAAACTGAGCATTTCTCACCATCGTGTATGGGATCTGCAAACACATATTTTCCTGTGAAAGAAACTGATACGCCTGCCACTTATCTAGCCATGCGGTAAACACTGTTCACCGAAAGCGTCACAGGTGAAGCGACCAAGGCATCTGACTGCCGAGGAAGAAACCTGTATTCGGATCTCAAATACATTCTGCAGTTTTTTAAATTCTCACTTTTTCCATATCGAAACTGGTTGATAAGGTAATCAACAAGGAATAATAATAAGGTAGGCAAATAAATTTCTCAAACGGCTTGATTTGGTAAGGAATTAAAATTAAAAGCACAGATTTTTCAAACGATGTTATCGTATGCATGGTATGCATTATAATTAATTCCTGGAAAAGAAATATTTTTAAATGTTAACCAAATCTGTTCTCCGCCAAATCTTCGAAAGGAACGATGTAGTTGCGCTAGGATCGCATTCTTCGGGTTTTCTTGGCGCCTCGAACATATTTGCTTTGAGTGTTTATATCACAAGTACCATCCATGTAGTTGTTCGAAAGAAAATGACATCTAACAGAGAGAGAGAGAGTGAAAGAGCCATCGGAAGGCAACTAGGATTAAAATTTTATTTCCTTATCGATCCAAGACGTTGAGAAATTTATTTGCCTACCTTGTTATTACTCCCTATTAACTGCCTGATTAAGCCTCCTATTCCTACCAATGAAATATAAATAAAAAAGTGCTAAATGCACGTGACAATCGAACACAGCTTCTCTGCTCCGCCTTGGCGGTTGCACTAGTGGCGATTTCGTTGAATAGTGTTTGTCTTCTGAGTATATAAGCGGCAGGCATTAAGCCGGTACTGCGCGGCACGTCTATCGTAGACAAGCATGTACCAGCGCCCCAAGCGTAGTAGTTTGGAAATGCTAACTTTTTCGGTTACACGATACACGTAACGTGTAAGTTTGCACCAGCTCCCTAAGGTTACTGTTCGAAACTAAAGGCTTGTTGTGTGTGAAATCTGATATTTTTGTAAAACTGTTATTCACTCCTATTGAAACCTCTGAGAGGTCTACTTTCATATTTATTAAGCAGTTGTTGTTATCTTGTGCCGCTAGAACGAGATTACGTTCTGACTGCACCGAATTAAGGGCTTAAGTGTTCGTTTGTGTCATGCTGGTACAAACAACTGATTATGTTTGCGTTTCACAGCATTTTAGACCTGGAGGACGCAGTTGTCTACGCAGCAGCTGCCGTGACAGTGTCAGCCTTAGCCTGTTAATGAGTGAGTTGAAGCCCAAAGGTTCACAGGAATTTAGGAACTTCGTCAGAATGGAAGGGCCTTGTTTTGACAAGCTGCTGACGGGATTCGTGCAAGTGACGCAGTACTGGGGGAAGCTATTTTACAATAGTGCGGCCGCAAAGATGTAAAACTTCTTTTACAGTCCTCAATGGTCGTGGCCGACACAACTGCTGTCTCTTATGGCTATTCTCTCAGCACTATCCTCCCTGGCTGAGATAATACAAAAGATGCAGTCTAACCAAACACGTGCGGTACCTTCCAGTGAAGGAGATACGTTCACATATCGAATCTAATATTACATGCACGTTTACGTAAAATACATAAACTCAGAATCAAACATTTGTAGACGTACCTTATTACGGTACTGATCATCTAGAGGAACGTGTAGATACCTTTCCTAGCAGTATGCCTCCATAAGCACAGTTTTACTTTCTTTGTTTCATCTCATTTCTATAGTAAGAAGCTATCATTCGACATACAGCTTTTCTCAAGAGCAATACAAAAAAGCAGCATTTTCATTTGTTTTATTACTGCATTTATAAAAGAAACTGCTTACTGAGAAATGTGTAGAATACCTTGCACAACAGCCAAAAGAGTCCTCAACAGGTCACGTATTTCTCGTCTACTGGCCACAGATGAAAACAATAACAGGCAGAAAGCCCGCTCTAAATACTGCGTTCTGCGCATTCTCGTATACACCTACTGCGCATGCGCGGAAGCACGGAAGCATCTCTGGCGGATGAACCGTTCGCTAAAATCGCAGCTTCAACCATTCTGTCGATAGGTAACAGACCGTCTACACATTAGGTGCGTCGTGTTAGATACCGACTCAAACTTATTTTTCCCCGATGCCTAGGAAAACGTGTGTTTGCGAACCCCATATTTGATAATAAAAAATTCTCAGTTTTCAATTATCCATCGGTCCTATCCTGAACTTCAGGATAGTTTTCTCAAAAAGTAGGATGTCTTGAGCCAAAATGTCCCCTCTCCTTTACCTCTTATACACCGCTGATATGCGCAAACCAACTCCTCCCATCCACCTCCTTCATTGTACAGGTACGTCTACCTGCATCACCCGTTTCCATGACTTCTTCCTCACCATTTATGACTGACCCATCCAGCTAACTAATACACTTAAATAGCTTGGACTAACCTTTACCTGGCAACTAATGTGGAAATTCCAACTACTAACCATCCAGCAGAAAGCCCACAGTAGACTTAAACTACTAACCAGTAAAACATGAGGACAGCACCTCCACAGTCCTTCACATTTACAAATCCCTAATCTTCCCCATCCTTTGCTGTGCAAATGATCCATGCATATCTGTCCCTCCAAAGTTCTCTTAAGTCCCTCCAGATCGTTGAACGCCAAACACTCTGTTTTCCTTATTGCATCTGTTTACCTTCCCACACAAAGATCCTTTAACAACTCGTCACATTCCCACCTCTCCTCACTCACATTGAACACCTCCAAAGAATTTACACTATCTGTAGACTCCAAAAATCCTACCCTTTCCTCTCTACTTTCCAATGTTCATATTCAGCACATCCCACCAACCCTCCATTTACAGACGCTCTACAAGCTCTCCCAAAGAAACTTCAACCATCTCCCCCTCCCAGATCATGAACTCCCCGACATTTACCCATCCTACTACCTATAGGCCCACCCCACCTAGGCCACCTTATCAGGGCTTCCTCTCCCTCTCCTTGCCATATGTCCTTACCGTCCCTTCGTCCCTTATGCCTTTCTTTTCACACCCCTTTTTCCCAATAATTATAAATGTCACCAGTTTCTCCCTCTACTCCACCCCTCTACTGTACCAACAGCTGCTCCTACTCAAAGCTGCCATGTACCAGTCCTCCATCCCTATACCCAACATTCCTACCCTATTCCTCTTCGACAACTGACTCTCTTTATCGTGACAGTTTCTTCCAATTTGTAGACAGGAAAGTGCTTCTTTTACATATCAGAGTCTTGGCAACATGTTTTAAACATGTGCTTATTGTATCAAACAATGGAAAATCCAGGATGGAATGTAACAATACCAAAGAAGGAAAGTTGCTACACACCATATAGCGGAGATGCTGAGTCGCGATAGGCACAATAAAAAGATTCACATACAGCCTTCGGCCATTAAGCCTTTGTCAGCAGTAGACACACACACACACACACACACACACACACACACACACACACTCACGCAAACGCAACTTGCACATACGTCTGCAGTCTCAGAGAGCTGAAACTAGTGTAGTTTCAGCTCTCTGAGACTGCAGACGTGTGTGCAAGTTGCGTTTGCGTGAGTGTGTGTGTGTGTGTGTGTGTGTGTGTGTGTGTGTGTGTGTGTCTGTGTGTGCGTGTGTGTATGTGTCTACTGCTGACAAAGGCTTAATGGCCGAAAGCTATGAGTATGTGAATCTTTTTATTGTGCATATCGCGACTCAGCATCTCCGCTATATGGTGAGTAGCAACTTTCCTTCTCTGGTATTGTGCTTATTGTATTTCATTTTACCTACCATTATTACTATTTTTAACCACCAGTGCAAAATATCATCCGTCATATATCTATAAACTTCCATTTTATTTTTCATCTTTAAAACGTTTTAAATTCTAAATATGTCCGCTATCTGTTTCATGTGGTTTTTTTACGTACTTTACTACTTTATTGTCCACTGGCTGTAGAGCAGGTTGCCTGTACTGCTGACAGTCCACCACTCCTGCCGGCCCATGTGGGGCAAGGGGGAGGGGGGATGAAATAACAATAAAGAAAAAATATTCGCACTCTCAATTGCAAAACACTTACCTGAAAAAAAAAACCTTCGTGGAATAGTCTCTATGTAGGAAAAAGTCAAGTATCACAATAACATTAGTAATAATAATAATAATAAAATAACAACAATGACCATAATAACAATGTGGGTAGTTTTTTCAAAACCTAGGGCGTGTTGAGCCAAAGTATATTAGAGCGTTTCGCCGGCCGTTGTGGCCGAGCGGTTCTAGGCGCTTCAGTCTGGAACCGCGCTGGTGCTATGGTCGTAGGTTCGAATCGTGCCTCGGGCATGGATGTGTGTGATGTCCTTGGGTTAGTTAAGTTTAAGTAGTTCTAAGTTCTAGGGGACTGATGAAAGGCTCTGAGCACTACGGGACTTAACTTCTGAGGTCATCAGTCCCCTAGAACTTAGAACCACTTAAACCTAACTAACCTAAGGACATCACACACATCCATGTCCGAAACAGGATTCGAACCTGCGACCGTAGATATCGCGCGGTTCCAGACTGTAGCGCCTAGAACCGCTCGGCCACTCCGGCCGGTGGGACTGATGACCTCAGATGTTAAGTCCCACAGTATTGTATTGTATTGTATGTCAACTGGGGACCTAGGAACGACAGAGAGGCTCTGTCCCCGCCACAGCCACAGTGGTCCACAACCCCACGACGACTACCGCAGTCCACTTCAGCCCTCCGCCGCCCCACACCGAACCCAGGATTATTGTGCGGTTTCGGTCGCCGGTGGACGCCCCAGGGAACGTCTCACACCAGACGAGTGTAACCCCTATGTTTGCGTGGTAGAGTAATGGTGGTGTACGCGTACGTGGAGAACTTGTTTGCGCAGCAATCGCCGACATAGTGTAACTGAGGCGGAATAAGGGGAACCAACCCGCATTCGCCAAGGCAGATGGAAAACCGCCTAAAAACCATCCACAGAGTGGCTGGTTCACCGGACCTCGACACAAGTCCGCCGGGCGGATTCGTGCCGGGGGCCAGGCGCTCCTTCCCGCCCGGAAAGCCGTGCGTTTATGGGGGGCGCAAATTGAGACGCGTATATCGCGTGTGGCGCGACGCAGCGCAGCGCGCGGTTTTGTAACATCACAGGTTCAAATGGGACCGCGCAAATTGCGACGCAACGCGACTGGGACGCGACACGCGCCTGCGCCAGGTCGCGCGGCGTTGTGGTTGAGGCACAGTTTTTCGCGCCGCGCGTCGCGCGTGCCTCGCTAGCACCGTGAGAAATTTGAGGCGGGGAGCGGAACCGGCCATATGCTCACATCGGAACGGCGCATATGAGCAGTGGTAGTATTGGCCAAGCGATAAATTTTGGCTTACTGTGTACTAAATTTTATTGCCTTTGGGTAGAGTTTCGTTTTGCGCCATTTAAACGCTCCAGCTTTCTTCGTTAGTACGTTATACTTTTCTGTTATTTATATCTGTATAGTTTTGTTTTGTTTTGTTTTTCTTCTGTCAAGAAAAATGCATACTTCAATAACTGATGAGCCATTGGCCGCTGGAATTGTATCATATGCCACCGTGATGCTTTCAGATCGCAAGAAGGGACAGAGGATAGCCAATAAGGAAGCAAGGAATATTATAAAATCATGTGATTAAGAATCAAGGCAGGAAAGTAAAACAAGGTTATCTTCTCGCTGCCTAGTGTGCTGGCGTATCTGTACGATCTGTTACAAACATTTAGAAAGGGATAATCTCCACAGGTGTGATCCCTTTGTGTTCCTGGTAAGAAGCGTCCAAGATCTGAAGTACAGTCGTCTCACTGTGATTACTCTGATATGGATGTAATAATATAATACTACACACTGTTCTACATGCATGTCGACATCACATTTCCACTGCAAGCTAGAAACAGTCGAAAAGCAGAGACAAATAACAATGTTTTAATTGGTTCGCCGTGATGAGAAAAAGCATTTCAATTGTTGCATGCACATTATCAGCATTAATAAACTAATTATACAACAAGCTACACAAATGAAGAAAATGGTCGATATTATTACGAAAGTAGGAATATCCTAAAAGAGTGTTACGATTAGATATATTTGACAATGTTTTTCGAACTCCAACTCACAAGGCACACATGGATAGCTTGTGCATTCCTGTCGCGCGCATTATCCTCCGCTGCTGGCAATACACTGACCATTGTGTTGTGCGACAGATCAATTGTTTATTTTTCTCAATAACAACTATTTTATTCGTGATCACGCATTGTCAGTTTGGCAAGCCCTAGGTGAGTAAACAGTATCTGGCATGTGCCTATCATTCCGCCTGAAGGAACGCTCGTCATTATTTTAATACTGCTCAGATTAAGAGAAGGAATAAAACCCTTTGGTAAGTTTCCATTCCCGTCGCTCAGTGTTAAAAATACGATGGGTTACGGGGATTCCACCAAAATTCCGACCGAATTGGCAATCTATTTTTGTGTGAGTTGATAACCTTTTCTCATTCGAATAAGCATCACCGTTTGTGAGTAACAGCCACATTTTTCTTGGTGACTAGTTTAATTGTGCTCCCTTTGTCACAGTGTTATTTGCCAAACTCATCTCACAGCAGCTATTGCGACAGAATTACGAAACGGAGTGCCTCATTAAACAAGTAATTGGCAATCACAGAGCTCAATAGCTTACAAAAAACCTCATAGTGTCGATTTGCAGTAAAATAAAAGAAGAAATTTCATGTTTATGTTCATACCAGGACGCTCTTGTCTCGCTAGCTGTCGATAACTCTTAAAAAATTAGTCACTGGAGTGAAATAAATAAAAAGGGAAGTATAAGTACTGATATATCGCCATAGATAAGAAAGTTCCGTGTGTTTAAGAATTGGGAAAACACTCTCCTCCTTGTGGGCTATCATTAGCCAAAGTTTCGTTTCGATGTCTCGAGCGGTTTAGGAGATATGAAATGTTGCATTTCATTCTCGCGGGCGTGAGATCGGAAGTGAACGCGCTACATGGGATCCATTTTCTCGGGATCGGAGGCAGATAGAGACCACCTCCTAAGTCTAAACAAAAATTCAACATGTTAGCTAAATTTCCTACGCAGCAACATATGGTGCATTACGTACCAAACACAAAATCGTAGCTACTCCTAATTTTCGTTGCAAAATTTCTGAGCTTTGGGTAGTGTCTTGCTAAAATGTGTACATCACAATAAGAATGGTCATTAGCGAGATGATGGGCACTTCACCACGAAGCTGACATATAACGCTACAAGTAAGGCAAAATTCAAATATTTTCGGTGAATAGTTTCTGTAAAATCGTTTGAGAAAGATAACGGGTTGCGCGCGCTTCGGTTCTGTCAGCGCAGAGCGTCGCCAGTCGACGCGTACGAAGTATGGTGTACGCCTCGCAATATGCGCTGGATCCGCGCGACTCGTGCGGCACGTGCGTGTCGCGCTGTAGTGTCGTGTCATGTGCTATACACTTCTCAATTTGCGCCTAGCCTTTAAGACCGCACGGCCAACCGGGCGGTCAAGTCCCATAGTACTCAGAGCCAGTTGAACCAGTTTCTTAGAGCGTTTCATTTTAGGTTGCACCCTAGCGACCTGCCAAATATGAGCGTAATAGGTTGGCCGTGTCTGAACGAGTAGCAGCGTGCGGGCCGGCAGTGAGATAGATAGGGCGCCCAGCCGTGCCCGCGCTCCCCGCGCCGCCGCTATCAGCGCGCAGCTGCCGCGGCGCGGCGCGAACGCGCGTGGCGGGCCGGCAGTCGCCCGCGGCGCACCATGACGTCGCCGTCTCCGCCGCCGCCTGAAGCTGCGGCGCCGCCGCTGTTCGTGTCGCTGCGACGGTGAGTAGAGCTGCGCTCTGCTGCCCGCCGCACAATGGCACACTCTTCTGCTCTCCTCTTGCACCGCGCGCGTTAACTGCACGAGCTCTGCTTCAGAGGCTGCGAGGCACGCTCGCCTTGAAGAGCGCGCGAAGACGGGCTACAAATGCAACAACCGACCGACCGACCAATTTCGTGTACAACCAACACAGACTCAAAGGAAGGCCTCGGCGCTTGTTCGTGACGTCACGTCAGCTAGGCACGGCCAACGCCAGGTCTGTTGCGTTCATACTCACAATGGTGGTTGTAAAGTTGTTGCATTAATTTGTTCAGAAAGTGGTGCTGATATTCAAGACCATAAAAGTGGGTTAAAAGCTGTGAGCTATCTGAGGAAGTTAACCTTGCATTACTGCGTGACTGTTTCACCAGGTATCCAGTCCAGCTTACCAAATTGCCAACCAGACTAACAATTATTATAAACTTTTGATAGTCATCTTAAGACAACCGGTGATATATATACATAAAAAGAGAATTTAAATAAAAAGAAATAAATCAGTTTATATTTGGACATTTATTTTAACTTTGATCATTGTTCCGTTAAAATTTCAGCATATTAAACTTGATTCATAACTAAACTGGTGCCTTGTTTAGGATTATGAAAATGTGAGTTGGTAAACTTATGGAACACATCAAATATAGAGCCAAGATTGGGAGACTGCATACAACACTGCATTCATAAAATAACACACGAAGAACGTCGAAACATATGCAAGGCTAAATTAACCACAACCAACCGATTCAATTTTCATCCAAAGAAGCTACGTTCGTAGCGCAATCCTGTCCGTCATGAAATTACCACACACTGGTATACTAAATTCGTACTGACTCTCTGTGAAACCTTCCCGAAAAGAATACCTGAGGGTTACTTTGATGCTTACATCACAAGCTTCACGTGGTCAACTTGGTTTACACAAAGAGTGTAACTCCACAATAATTTTGATAATTAAAATAAATTACATCGAAACGCAATTTACAAAATAAATACCTCGAACTGGTTACTATCGTCTTACTATTAACCTGATGGGTCAAACAATTGTATAAGCACGTAGTACTGGTTTCACAAAGTACACCCCACGTGGGTTGAACATAAAGAAAAGTTGCTATATTGAAAAATATTGTCAAGATGAGACGTTATAATCACACGAGCATTCGCATTTAAGATTGTTGATCTTAGTTAGAGTTACTGATCAACACGTGGTTCCACTTTACTCACAAAGTAGTGACAAAGCAACTACTGGAAGATATTCTGACCTTCACACTCTAATTACACTGCGTTGCAATTTAAGATAACATTAGATATTTTAGAGCTAAACCTGAAATAAAGGTGATTAAATTTTCAGTTAGGCTGAACTTAAGAAATCCATTGTCCTACGGACTTAGCAGACACGCGCTTAGCCGGAGATCTTACCACTTCAGACGCTCGCCGCGGACAGACTGGCCTGGGCTCCTACCGAGCGTGCTTAACGGATACAAACGGAAGTGACCAGAGGGGAGCTTCCTATACCAACATGACAAGAGACGGCCAGGACCATGCTAAGAATGGAAACCTCTCTGCTTTTAGAAAGCGTAGCTACCTGTTCCGACGTTGGTCCTACTGTTCTCTAGCAGACAGGCTTGTCTGCTACCATCAAGCATGCAACTAGAAATACATTTGCTCATTCATCCTCTCACACAGAAGGGAAGGGGGATGACAGTATCTTATCATATACAGTATATAAAAGAAAGTGGATATAGGTTCCGTATGAGACTGTGTGACATGAATTACATATAAACTGTGTTTTAAAGTGTAGTAGTGTGACAGATCGTTCTTGTTTATGTGTAAAAGTAACACGTTCCACTGCTCAGTCTCCTCCCAGATAGTCAGAAACACCACAGTAAATTTAGAAGTGGAATGTATGCCGTAAATGACAACAGATTTAAGAAATTAACATGAAAGAAATCCAACAGAGACCTTTCATGGTGTCTCCCTCTCTGACACAGGAAAATGTGAAACTACTGGAGGTAGTTGACCAACACACATTGTTCTGAGAGATTTCTGCAATCAATTGATTGTGCAGTACACTCCTAAACAAACAGTGTACACCTGAACTTAAATTTCCACATGTTTTAAGGACTGACATACAAAATCAACTTCATGGTCCAGCAGCAACAGAATACGTGCTTCTTTACCTTATTTATAAATCTGAGAAAGTTACGTTTGTAATGGGTTGCTTTTACAAGAAACTGTGAACATATTGGTGCTCTTCTTTAGGTATCTTGGTTGACTATGAGGTGAGGAGCACTGAATGTTAATGAAATATCTTGCGATTGTACACGTTTGGGATTGGGGTGGGGGACAGAAGAAGAGGCAAAAGAGAGATACTTGTTTTATCAAATAAATTTTTTTTATCGTATAAAGTTTCTTCTTTCAGTTGCAAGAGGGAAATATTAATCTTTTCTAATGTGCATGTTTAAAAAAGTTTAAGCTGAGCAGTATTTTCAAAAATGGCTCAAATGGCTCTGAGCACTATGGGACTTAACTTCTGAGGTCATCAGTCCCCTAAAACTTAGAACTACTTAAACCTAACTAACGTATGACATCACACACATCCGTGCCCGAGGCAGGATTCGAACCTGTGACCGTAGTAGTAGCGCGGTTCCGGACTGAAGCGCCTAGAACCGCTTGGCCTCCGCGGCCGGCAGCAGTATTTTCGATGTATGAAGCTATTTTGTTTCCTGTTTAGAATTCCTTTCGTTGAAAACGACTGTAATCTAATGACTGGCAACAGTTGGACATTTACACGTGTAAATTAGTTCACATTTCCAGTGACGATATAAAACGAAAATAAATCAATAAATTAAAGAAACGAGTTCATTGTAAGGGGATTGGGGTAAGTTTCGATAGCAAAATGGATCAAGTAAAAATAGTTACTTGAATGAAAAATTTCCGAAGCTTGCAATGGGGCAAAGCATCTTCTCATACTGATCTACGTTTGTTTCGATAGGATTCAGTAATACAGAACTATGATCTTCATTGTAGCTTTACGATAGTAAGAAAATCTTCCATCTAAATAAAACTGCAGAATCCAAAACAATACCAAACATTTTGTCCAAAAATAAGAGATTTATAGCGATAAGGCGTTTCTGCCTGCAACAGACTTGGCGTACGCCGTGCCTAGCTGACGTGACGTCACCAACAAGCTCAATGGCTCTGAGCACTATGGGACTTAACGGCTGGGGTCATCAGTCTCCTAGAACTACTTAAACCTAACTAACCTAAGGACATCACACACATCCACCAACAAGCGCCGAGGCCTTCCTTTGAGTCGCTGTTGGTACAGCCGATACACGTTCCGACCGACTTCAGTCAGCGATTCCAGTGCCGCCCAGTTCCCATCGCTTTGTCTACACTTGTTGCTGTTGTTGTTGTTGTGGTCTTCAGTCCAGAGACTGATTTGATGCAGTTCTCCGTGCTACTCTATCCTGTGCAAGCTCTTCATCTCCCAGTACCTCTTGCAACCTACATCCTTCTGAATCTGTTTAGTGTATTCATCTCTTGTTCTCCCTCTACGATTTTTACCCTCCACGCTGCCCTCCAATACCAAATTGGTGATCCCTTGATGCCTCAGAATATGCTCTACCAACCGGTCCCTTCTTCTAGTCATGTTGTGCCACAAACTCTTCTCCCCAATTCTATTCAGTACCTCCTTATTAGTTACGTGATCTACACATCTAATCTTCAGCATTATTCTGTAGCACCACATTTTGAAAGCTTCTATTCTCTTCTTGTCCAAACTATTTATCGTCCATGTTTCACTTCCATACATGGCTACACTCCATGCAAACGCTTTCAGAAACGACTTCATGACACTTCGATGTTAACAAAATTCTCTTCGTCAGAAACGCTTTTCTTGCCATTGTCAGTCTACATTTTATAGCTTCTCTACTTCGACCATCATCAGTTATTTTGCTCCCCAAATAGCAAAAGTCATTTACTACTTTAAGCGTCTCATTTCCTAATCTAATTTCCACATCATCACCCGATTTAATTCGACTACATTCCATTACCCTCGTTTTGCTTTTGTTGATATTCATCTTATATTCTCCTTTCAAGACACTGTCCATTCCGTTCAACTGCTCTTCCAAGTCCTTTGCTGTCTCTGACAGAATTACAATCTCATCGGCAAACCTCAAGGTTTTTAATTCTCCTCCATGGATTTTAATACCTATCCCAAATTTTTCTTGTGTTTCCTTTACTGCTTGCTCAATATATAGATCGAATAACATTGGGGAGAGGCCACAGCTCTGTCTCACTACCTTCCCAACCACTGCTTCTCTTTCCTCCACCTCGACTCTTATAACTGCCTTCTGGTTTCTGTACAAATTGTAAATAGCCTTTCGCTCCCTGTATTTTACCCTTGCCACCTTCAAAATTTGAAAGAGAGTATTCCAGTCAACATTGTCAAAAGCTTCCTCTAAGCCTACAAATGCTACTAAAGTAGGTTTGGCGTTCCTTAATCTATTTTTTAAGATAAGTCGTAGGGTCAGTATTGCCTCACGTGTTCCTACATTTCTACGGAATCCAAACTGATCTTCCCCGAGGTCGGATTCTACCAGTTTTTCTATTCGTCTGTAAGGAATTCGTGTTAGGATTTTGCAGCCGTGACTTATTAAACTGATAGTTCGGTAATTTTCACATCTGTCAACGCCTGCTTTCTCTGGTATTGGAATTATTATATTCTTTTTGAAGTCTGAGGGTAATTCGCCTGTCTGATACATCTTCCTCACTAGATGGTGGAGTTTTGTTAGGCCTGGCTCTCCCAAGGCTTTCAGTAGTTCTAATGGAATGTTGTCTCGTTGCCTTGTTTTGACTCAGGTCTTTCAGTGCTCTGTCAAACTTTTCACGCAGTATTATATCCCCCATTTCACCTTCATCTGCATTCTCTTCCATTTCCATAATATTGTACTCAAGAACATCGCCCCTGTATAGACCCTCTATATACTCCGACCACCTTTCTACTTTCCCTTATTTGCTTAGAACTGGGTTTTCATCTGAGCTTTTGATATTCATGCAAGTGGTTCTCTTTTCTCCAAAGGTGTCTTTAATTTTCCTGTAGGCAGTATCTATCTTACCCCAAGTGATATGCGACTCTATATCCTTACATTCTTACATTTGTCCTCTAGCCATCCCTGCTTAGCCATTTTACACTTCCTGTCTCATTTTTGAGACGTTTGTATTCCTTTTTGCTTGCTTCATGTACTGCGTTTTGTATTTTCTCCTTTCATCAATTAAATTCAATTTCTCTTCTGTTACCCAAGGATTTCTATTAGCCATCGTCTTTTTACCTACGTGATCCTCTGCTGCCTTCACTAATTCATCTCTCAAAGCTACCCATTCTTCTTCTACAATATTTCTTTCCCCCATTCCTGTCAATCGTTCCCTAATGCTCTCCCTGAAACTCTCTAAACCCTCTGGTTCTTTCAGTTTATCCAGGTCCCATCTCCTCAAATTCCCACCTTTTTGCAGTTTCTTCAGTTTTAATCTACAGTTCATATCCAATAGATTGTGGTCAGAGTCCACATCTGCCCCTGAAAATGCCTTACAATGTAAAACCTGGTTCCTGAATCTCTGTCTTACCATTATATAATCTATCTGAAACCTTCTAATATCTCCAGGCTTCTTCCATGTATACAACCATCTTCCATGATTCTTGAACCAAGTGTTAGCTATGATTAAGTTATGCTCTGTGCAAAATTCTACCAGGCGGTTTCCTCTTTCTTTCCTTACTCCCATTCCATATTCGCCTACTACGTTTCCTTCTCTTCTTTTTCCTACTGTCGAGTTCCAGTCACCCATGACTATTAAATTGTTTACAGTAAGTTCACCGATATTATCTTCGACGTTATGCCGCTTGGTTTGACACACAAAAACTAGGATCTGCCTTCGCTGCATTACAGGTAACAAGGTCAAGAAAAGTCGACAGAAAACTGTGAGCAAAGAAGTGACTGCTGCGAAGAGAGAAATTCAGCCACGCTCTGTCACTTAAGGAGATGACAGCCGATGATCTTCGTAGTTATCTTAGAACGGATGAAACGTGCTTGTCGGAGTTGCTGACCGACATGAAACTAATCTTAACGAAAAAGAATAGGGTCGTGAGAGAGGGTGTAAGCGGTGAGGGGAGACTGTTTACTACATTACGATTTATAGCCACAGGCATCATTCACCTCAAATTCAGTGTAGTTGTATCCCCAGAGTTCATGCAGAGTGATCTATAGTTTCCTGAGGAAATACATCACAGTAAAGCAAAATACATAACACGAAAGACGTCCACCAACTCTATTTATTTTTCTGCTTAGCATAAAATATGTCCCCTATAAGTTTAAGAAACTCATTTCAAATTAAAAGAAGAAGTGCTGCGAATGATGGTGGCACACATCATCTAAAAAATACAGTAACGGAGCATTACAAATGAACCGCTTAACAACTGTTAGAACTGCAAAAATGTCCTACACTTTGCTCTTGACAGCAGAAGGCATGGCGAATACTGGATTTGTTTAACACCTTGTAAGTAGGCTGTTTAAGTTTTTATGTTGGTAACGCCACGTAGCGCTCTGTATGAAAATCATTAACTGTGCTGGGTGCAGTCTGTGGGTCGTTCGCATTGTTGAAATATTCGCTATTGTAGTGTTGGGCAGTTGGATGTGAACATTGCTTAGCGTTGTGTAGTTGGAGGTGAGCCGCCAGCAGTGGTGGATGTGGAGAGAGACATGCCAGAGTTTTGAGAACGGACGTTCTGGACTTGTGTCCGCCAGAAAAAGGAAATTTGTAAAGATGGATGTCATGAATTTATGGCATGTCTCTCTCCATTGTTCTTTATCAAAATCTTTCATTTGCTAAGTATACCTATCAGTAGTTAGTGCCTTCAGTAGTTAGAATCTTTTATTTAGCTGGCAGTATTGGCGTACTACACGAATATGTAATAAAAAATGGGGGTTCCTATTTAAAAAAACGCCATCTAGTTTCCTCCTTCAAGCTAGATAAGTTTCGATCTTTGTAGTTTTTTCGTTTGATGCTTATTTCGTGAGATTTTTGGCCCGGGCACTATCAATGGACCACCCTGTACAGACAGCGGTAGTATCGCGTACACAAGATGTAAAAGGACAGTGCACTAGCGGAGCTTTCATTTATATTCAGGTAATTCATGTGAAAAGGTTTCCGATGTGGTTTTGGCAGCAAGACAGGAATTGACAGGCTGAACGCGGAATGGTAGTTGGAGACTCGTGTCTAGCGAAGTGGTAGGGCGTTGACTGGTCATACCTAATCTCTCGAGTCATACCCAACCGACTGTCAGACAAGAAAAATTGATCAGTTGGTTGGACGAGGAGTCTACACTTGTCCAATTTGTTGGACGGTTGGCGCGTGTGTAGGGCCCTTAAGGGCGTACATTAACTCGACCTGTAAAAAATACACTTGACAACACAATTAAAGGATCACTCTTGGTGTAATCACGCGATTGTCTTCCATTGCGTCACGTAAGGTTGAAATTTGACTCAAAGGTATCTACAGCCTTCATCTGTAATGGTGCAAAAGCGTGAGCCCTACGACGACAAACTCGGGCTCGACAACGCTTAAAAACGGCAAGGCGTCAACACGTGCGAAAGAAAGGCCACACTTCAACAGTTCATGCGACATGTGAGGCTGGTTAATGATGTTGCATTGGCAACAAATGTCACCGCAACTCTGCCCAATGCGACCGGGGACGCGTCACACGATGGGATAGCATTGCACCCCTCCTACCCACATTTAAGCCTTCTTGCGACGCCTCCGCGATGGAGATCAGAACAGCGATGCCCGGCGTCGAAATCGCGCGGTTTTTTTACTGGTGGCTGAGCAAAACTTTCAGACACAACACTGATCAGAATTGACGTGGGAAGCCCTCAGGAGGCGGAGCAAAGGGCATTAGTGAATCCATCGCTTCCCTTGGGGCGCTGGTTCCCATACATTTCGCTGTCAAAAGTGACAATTCCAGTGTGGTGAGCAACAGAACGACGTTCTTGACAACCTTTGACGCTACTTATAACTCGCAGACGGTTCAATCCTTGTCTAACGACATCTGGGCCAGCAACCAATGTGATTACAGTCCTTTGAATTACAGGACGACCAGTTTTGCTCTGGTTTACAGTGTGGAACCATTAGGGACCATTCAGAACCAGCCAGCGAAACCGGCCGGAGTGGCCGAGCGATTATAGGCGCTACAGTCTGGAACCGCGCAACCGTTACGGTCGCAGGTTCGAATCCTGCCTCGGGCATGGATGTGTGTGATTTCCTTAGGTTGGTTAGGTTTAAGTAGTTCTAAGTTCTAGAGGACTGCTGACCTCAAAAGTTAAATCCCTTTGTGCTCAGAGCCATTTGAACCAGCCGGCGAAATTTGAACGCGATATGAAGCAACAAGCGTGCTTATGCTTTTTCAAAGCTCCCGTTTCGCGCCTTCCTGTGCCGTGATCACGGAGGGATGCGACATTGACACATGCGTGAATAAAACGGCAAGCCATCCCTCTAAGACTCCTCACTTCGACAACACCCTCGGTGCTACCTGCCCCACTTTGCTGAGCACTAAACGAATGTACTATTATACCCAGAAATATCAGAACGATATGAATTGGTTTCGCTTGATTTGCATGCACCCACATAAAGTAGCTGTCTTGCAAGTCCTCTAATCTCTTTTGGAGTACAGTCCTTGACTGTAAAAAACGTATACTACAAGAGATCACTAGAGGACACTGTTCTTTAACGTAATCAGCCCAGACGTAAAGCAACACCAAGATGTTGCAAACGCTAGGAAATGCTTCATTAGAGATGAGACAGTCCTTAACGTTTTTAAACTAAATTTTAACGCAGTAAGTGACATTTCAAAATCACTACCACACTCATTAGAATTTGAGTTAATTAACCCCGTCATGTAAGTGATTCCAGTAATCTTTAGGCAAAATTAAATATTTTCCTGAACAAGATCTCGACCTCTAAAGTTCTTTGACAAGTCGAAGTATTTTTGCTGTTTACCTGTGAAACGTCGTTCCTAATACGAGAGGTTCGTCAAAAACTGGATGTTGAACTGCCCAGTCAGAAGCAACACGATTAACAGCGGCAAGCATTCTATGGAAACATCAAAATTACCATCATATCACCAGTAATTTCTCTATACTCATGACTGAGCACTTATTTGTTCCATTGTATGAACCTTAAACGACATGAGGATCTTTTTGTTCTGGATCTGGATTGAAACCAAGTACCTATAGGCATTGTGACTAAACAAAGCTTTCGTGCCTGACCGAAACTCGATCACGGCAACATTTGTCACTGGTTACCAGGCATAAAGAACCGTGAACTATCGAAGTTGTCACCAATATAAGTTAGCAAATCTCGACTTGGTAACGTGTCACATACCACCGAAGAGATCCGAATTCTTATCCCAGTACAGCACCAAGTTTCTCGACGTCTCAGCTTCAAACACAAAACAAAAAGAGAGCGCTGTGACTTGAAGTGACCATTGGGTTAAATGAAATAATGTTTCTAGTGTAAGGGAGCTCGCTGCCGACGCAGTCTCTGTTTGAAACCACTTCCGCCTCTACTGTAGCCCAACCTAAATCGGTTCAGCCTAAGTTGGCAGCGAAGGGATATGATTCTTATAATGAGTATTCTGAAGTACAGACCAACCTAACGTGCTTCACTTGGCGTTACTAGACATGTAGATCGTGTGTTTTAAAATACGTGACTGAAGTGGGAATGAAATGGCTCTGAGCACTATGGGACTCAACTGCTGAGGTCATTAGTCCCCTAGAACTTAGAACTACTTAAACCTAACTAACCTAAGGACATCACACACATCCTTGCCCGAGGCAGCATTCGAACCTGCGACCGTAGCGGTCGCGCGGTTCCAGACTGTAGCACCTAGAACCGCTCGGCCACTCCGGCCGGCGAAGTTGGAATCGAACCCACGCGTCGCAACTAAGAAACTAGGATCAATCCATGAGACCGATGAAGCACACATTTTCCGTATTCATGACTATGTCGCAACGTATGATGCGCTTAGCTTAAAAATAAGACACGGTGAAAAAATTCATTTCTCTGTTAACTGGTTAATTATCAGCAGGTTTCTGACACGCAAATTGCGCCAGTCTCATGTCTGCGAGATGTAAAGACTCTTGTAGCCATCACAGCCTTGGTTCGAAGGAATTTCGAAATTTTCACTGTTTCAAGGCATTTCTTAGATCCAGAAATACCATTGCAGAGTATGAGGTTACCAAGCATTTCGATTTATACCGCCATTATCGGTATTAATTTCTTCAACTCCTGATGGTACACGCCTATTTCTTGGTCATTGTTAGAAGCAGTTTCCCTAAAACAGGTAAATATTTAGTTTGCAGCAAAAGGTTGCGACCTTCTGCAGCAAGTCGACCGTAACAAGTATTTATTTAGTTCGTGCCTTGTCTACGGAATACTTTTCAAGTTAATATCGGAGATCTCCAAATATTCTTAGATTACAGTAAAACAAAATTAACTGATGAAGACGTTACTTCATAACAGAAATCACGATGCACTTTTTAATTTACTTGGGCTTAGCAACGACACTCGCAAAATACTAAAATTGCGGGAGTAAACACCACTTTCAAAGCCACAAGATGTCAATGTCTTTTGTTAAATGTCAGGATAATTCTCTACAAAAATGGTTCAAATGGCTCTGAGCACTATGGGACTTAACATCTGTGGTCATCAGTCCCCTAGAACTTAGAACTACTTAAACCTAACTAACCTAAGGACATCACACACATCCATGCCCGAGGCAGGATTCGAACCTGCGATCGTAGCACATTCTCTACAGATGACTTGGTCGACGTCAGCTATTTCAAGTAGTACAAGGAAGAAAATATTGTAGAAGATAAACCGTTTTTGTTGAATAAACTCATGTTACGTGGTCCAAGTTCACGTTTTCACGGAATGTCTCAAATTTTATTACCCACTTCAACAATGTTGAAAAATATTTCAATGTTGCGAAAATGACATCGGACTCAGAGGCCTTACATTTAGTCGCCAACCAGAAATTCAAACTCTGTGGAACACCAGTTTCATTAAACTGATGTAACTCATCGCACCGGAAAATACGCAAATACGCAATTGATTTATCGGACTTAAAAAGTACAATACGACAGTAATTTCGTATGCAAGCAATGCATGCGATTCGCAGAATTTAGTAGTGCCGTGGCTTCTAGTTGTGTATATTCCTGACCTAACCGGCCCTGTATCACTTGGCTCAAGTTAATGCAACGTCATACTCACACCAACAGTGTGCTCATACTGCCACCTGACTTGTTCGTTTCACTTGATTTTGTGATCACTAAAATACAAGTCACGAGACCTCCTAACGTGAGATCTTTCATTTCGTTCCTCCTTTGCTTCTGGGAGATTAGTTTTCTGCTCAGTAAGTTTTCTCCCTTCTAACCAGCGAAATGCAGCAAAATGTGGGCAGTAGTGGTTTCACAAACCGCTGTTTAGTGCTGTTTAGAAGATTTCTTTTGACGTAGTCGTAGGTGAAGGAAGTTAGTTATACGTTAAAACTTCTTAAGCAGCAACGTTTACAAAATTACCGAATAAGAAAAACTTATTAACCACGCACGAAAATATTTGAAAACAAAGTCTCCACAGTCTCAGCCAGGTCGGTATCTTCATCTGATAGCACTGCAATATAGTTTGCCTAAATGGTATCATACGTTCCGTTCCTGTAGCTATGAAAATCATTGGCTGAAATCGAGTTTAACTCCTATGGTTTTTTTTTTTTCTTTATTGTGATTTCATGCCCCTGCCCCATATGGGCAGGGGAGGGCTGTCAGCAGCACAATCCGCCGCTCTTCAGCCGAGTGACATGACAACTAAAACAAGAATAAAATAATACATACATAAGGAGGTAAAAAAAGGGGAACATAAAACAGAGTAAGGGGAGAAAATGGAGGTAAAAATCACTGACATGTAGAAGTTCATTGGGGACAGTTAAAATAGTCACCAGAAAGTTTAAAAAACACAGTGTGCGATTCTTAAAACACAGAGAAGACACTGGATGCGCATGCACAGTTTAAAAGTTGGCCACAGTATGAAAAACACTCCGAAAACAACACACTTAAAACCCACTTGGAGCACACACGACGAAGAGGAAAACTACCAGGCGGGACCTGCCGAGGGAAAGGGCAGAGAGGATGGAAAAGGAGGGGAGAGCATGGGGCAGCTGGGGAAGCGGCGGGATGAAGAGAGGAGGGGCAACCGTGGGTGCACGAAGAGGCAGGAGACACATGGGGTGGGAGAGGGAAAGGGAAGACAGGGCAGGAGGGAGCGCAGAGACACTGAAAGAAGGCACAAGAGATGGACAGGGAGTAGGAGGGGAAATCCGCTCAGAAGGAGGGAGGGGGAGGAGAGGGAGCCCTGAGGAGGAGGCAGGAAGAGGGGGTTAGAGTTGGTAGGAAGGGTAGATGTCAGGGCGAAGCTCATCATCCGGGAGCGGTAGACGGTGGAAGTTGTGTTGGGAAAGGAGATGGAGGGTGTGGAGATGGAGAGAGGGAGGGACACAACGGTAAAGGCGCGGCAACTGGCTGGGAATGGAGAGGAAGGGAGACACCAGGGGGTGAGGGGGATCAAGGCGGCGGACAACATATAGTGTGCGGATGTGTTCAAGGAAAAGGAGAAGGTGGGGGAAGGGGATGAGGTCATAGAGGATACGCGTGGGGGACGGAAGGCGGATGCAGAAGGCGAGGCGGAGTGCATGGCGTTCGAGGATTTGGAGGGCTTTATAGAACCGGGGAGGGGCGGAAATCCAAGCGATGCTGGCATAACAAAGGATGGGGCGGATCATGGATTTGTAGGTGTGAAGGATTTTAACTCCTATGGGTATGGCGCTGCTAAAAATACAAAACGATTAACAACCGAAGGCGAGTTCACCCACAGACTGAGGTGTACTTATAATAGGGTAACCAGGGAAGACCGTTTGTCCTCGCCTTCCTCCAATGAGCACTGTAAACCATACAGGGTGGTCCATTGATCGTGACCGGGCCAAATATCTCACGAAATAAGCGTCAAACGAACGAAACTTGTCTAGCTTGAAGGGGGAAACCAAATGGCGCTATGGTTGGCCCGCTAGATGGCGCTGCCATAAGTCAAACGGATATCAACTGCGTGTTTTTCAATAGGAACCTCCATTTTTATTACATATTCGTGTAGTGCGTAAAGAAATATGAAGGTTTAATTGGAACTCTTTTTTCGCTTTGTATTAGATGGCGCTGTAATAGTCACAAATATATGGCTCACAATTTTAGACGAACAGTTGGTAACAGGTAGGTTTTTCAAATTAAAATACAGAACGTAGGTACGTTTGAACATTTTATTTCGGTTATTCCAATGTGATACATGTACCTTTGTGAACTTAACATTTCTGAGAACGGATGCTGTTACAGAATGATTACCTGTAAATGCCACATTAATGCAATAAATGCTCAAAACGATGTACGTCAACCTCAATGCATTTGACAATACGTGTAACGACATTCCTCTCAACAACGAGTAGTTCGCCTTCCGTAATGTTCGCACATGCATTGACAATGCGCTGACGCATGTTGTCAGGCGTTGTCGGTGGATCACGATAGCACATATCCTTCAACTTTCCCCACAGAAAGAAATCTGGGGACGTCAGACCCGGTGAACTTGCGGACCCAGGGTATGGTGCTTCGACGACTAATCCACCTGTCATTAAATATGCTATTCAATACCGCTTCAACCGTACATGAGCTATGTGCCGGACATCCATCATGCTGGAAGTACATCGCCATTCTGTCATGCAGTGAAACATCTTGTAGTAACATCGGTAGAACATTACGTAGGAAATGAGTATACGAGTACATTGCACCATTTAGATTGCCATCGATAAAATGGGGGCCATTATCCTTCCTCCCATAATGCCGCACCATACATTAACCCTCCAATGTCGCTGATGTTCCACTTGTCGCAACCATCGTAGATTTTCCGTTGCCCAATAGTGCATATTATGCCGGTTTACGTTACCGCTGTTAGTGAATGACGCTTCGTCGCTAAATAGAACGCGTGCAAAAAATCTCTCATAGTCCCGTAATTTCTCTTGTGCCCAGTGGCAGAACTGTGCACGACGTTCAAAGTCGTCGCCATGCACTTCCTGGTGCATAGAAATATGGTACGGGTGCAATCGATGTTGATGTAGCATTCTCAACACCGACGTTATTGAGATTCCCGATTCTCGTGCAATTTGTCTGCTACAGATGTGCGGATTAGCCGCGACAGTAGCTAAAACACCTACTTGGGCATCATCCTTTGGTGCAGGTCGTGGTTGACGTTTCACATGTGGCTGGACGCTTCCTGTTTTCTTAAATAACGTAACTATCCGGCGAACGGTCTGTACACTTGGATGACGTCGTCCAGGATACCGAGCAGCTTACATAGCACACACCTGTTGGGCATTTTGGTCACAATAGTTATACATCAACACGATATCGACCTTTTCCGCAATTGGTAAACGGTCCATTTTAACACGGGTAATGTATCACGAAGCAACTGGCGGAATGTTACGTGACTATTGCAGCGCCATCTACCACAAAGCGAAAAAAGTGGTCCAACTAAAACATTCATATTTCTTTACGTACTACACGAATATGTAATAAAAAATGGGGGTTCCTATTTAAAAAAACGCAATTGATATTTGTTTGACCTATGGTAGCGCCATCTAGCGGGCCAACCATACCGCCATCTGGTTTCCCCCTTCAAGCTAGACGAGTTTCGTTCTTTGTAGTTTTTCGTTTGATGCTTATTTCGTGAGATATTTGGCCCGGTCACTATCAATGGACCATTCTGTATACACAAATGTTTACAATACTACAAGTACTTTGAACTTTATAATTGACATTGTTCTCCTAAACTAAAAATTCTTTGTTTACAATTAATTAAAATTTTTAGAAGCGGCAGAATTCGAACGCGATAGCAAGAGATTACAAGCTCACCGCTTTACCCACTCCGCGATCCTCCCGCTTACATGTAAATGTTACTGACTTCTGTGATGTAATGTGTGGAGTAACACAATTGACTGAAATACGATAGCTAGAGCAACATGACTTGGATCACGTGAATCTAAATTTTACCTTTAATCTCTGAATACGGTGTCATTATTATTACTGCGTGTGATGTTTTGAGACAATATACATTTACACGATACTCTATACAACACACACAACGAACTAATGTATTAAATATTTTTTTGTCAAAGCATGTAAATTGGTATGAATTCGTCCTCTGAGGCAAAGGAAGTGCTCTCCACCCTGTGTCGCACTTCGTTTCCTACTGCCTTATCAGTAGGTCCTCACTCGGGAAATGTCACAGCTCAAGCAGTTTGATAAAGGTCGCAGTCTTGGGCGCTATGAAGATGGATACCGTATCAGTGCCATTTCGCGTGCCCGCTCTTTGTGAAGAGGATGGCGGAGGAAGTCCACGTCAACCGTCGTCGTCGCAGCCGTCCCGGACGTCCGCGGACTACCACGGAGGATCAAGACAGTATTATACAACACTGCAGTGATGAAGACCCTGTCAGGAACAGCACAGAAATTAGCAACATCTTCCACGTAAGTGTGAGAAAGGCAACCAACGAGACAGGAAGGTGTGGACGAGAATCAGCGGTTAAGGAAATGTTGAAGGAGCATCGTAAGACTGGCAGATTGTGGTGTGCGTACTGTAAGACCTTCGGTACACACATCATCAGATTATTTGACTTGTCGCTCTAGCGAAGTAGGCGAGTGTCAGCAATATGTCTCGTGGTCTTATCGTGGCGTGTTTATCTTCTGCCGTTAGGTCAGACGATAGAAATGCCACTTGCGCGCTTAGAATAGCAGATTGACGGTGACCAACTTTAAACAGAACTTGATTAATTTTCACACACATTTATTAAAATAATAAAAAATACAGACATTACGCAACTTGATTCTGGATGCTTTTTACAACTGACAATCTGAAGTTCCTTTGGTCTTGGTACGTTAATCTTATTCTCACTTATCTCTGTTACTTGACAAAGTGTCTAGTCATTTATCTTCATGGCTATGTACAGGAATATGGTAATCTTATTAGGCACAGACTGAAACTTGACTGTAGACTAATGCAGACTAATGCAGACTGACTAATCGGAGGTCTGTACACTCGTTATAATACCTTGAGCGTTCAGGTATCACTGCGCGAGTGTGATCCGCGAGGAGAAAAGGTTCTACATTAGCAGCAATCTCATTGGCTGCGTGACATATTAATACGCGGATCGGCGGGAGCAGAATTTGGTCCGTCTCTTAGACAGCGCCATCTCGTAGTGCGGAGACGGACGAGCGCTGCGCCTGCACTGTTGTGCTTAGCGGGGCGCGCTCTATTGGGAAAGTTGTGTACGCGCTGACTACGCGGAACTATGTACACAACACAGATAAAACGTCTCACTAGCGTACTGAAAGAAACAGCTTTCGCACTGACAGCAAATTACATTTTCAGCAGAGAAGTGTTTTCTATTTCATTAAGCACACCACTCCATGTACATCGACCAATTGGAGAAGGATTCGACAGCAAATATGTCCATCAGAGGCAGAAGTGTGACCGAACTGCTGTCACATTTTGGGGATGGATATCACCAACTGATTGGGACGTTCTGTTTTAACTGGACTGTCCGTTTGGTAGTCATTAGTACTGCGAAACATTGGAGAACGTGATGCTTTCTTCTGCTCGTATGAGATTTTCGGGAGGCAGAATAATCTTCCATCACGATCGTTCTCCTGTCCACACAGAGAACTCTGTAAAACACAGGTTCCAAATGAACAGAGACACTGAGGTGTTGGACTGGCCTCCCAAAGGTGGTCACCGCAGTCCGGTAGAGCACGTATGGGCAGAGATGGAGAAAATTATTAGATGTGGAAGAACAGCACCGAAAACCAAAGCAGTGCTGTGCGAAGCAGTTCATCACGCATGAGATGAGTTGTCGCGGGATAACAGATTCATCCGGAAACATGTTGCCTCTGTTCTCCAGCTGTTAAATACAGTTATGGAGGAGGACGGAAACTAGACACGTTACTGAATTATGTTGCTATTAGGGAGAAAACTTTGTTTATGACAAATAACGTTTTGTTTCCTCTCGAAGACGATGTAATTCGTTTGTCTTATCTCCCTCTTTAAAAAATAAGTAAAAATAAAAACAAATGAGGAACAGATTATATATAAAACTAAGCTATTTCACTCTTTTCAGTCGTAAAATAGACTGTGATTTTAAATTATTTTGCGATCTTTGATCAAAAAGACTGACACAAACATGAAAGTAATGTTTTGTTCATATGGTGAATATCGTCTCTGCCAATGAACGCAACAGAGAGTAAGTATTTAGCTTTTACGTCGGGAAAAAGTAGCATATTAACTTGTGTTGGCAGGCAGGACGGCAATGCCAACGAAAACAGAAAGGTATCATTTTCTCTTTATGCCAAGCAGAAAAAAAAAAATCTGCAAAACCGGCGGTGTAGACGTAGTCGAACGTTTAAATTCACTACATCTTTAACTATATACGTATGAATTCTTTAAAATTAGGCATACCTAATAATTTTGGTTGTCCTCCTGAGTTAATGACTCATGGAACTGACAGGATTCGAAACCCGCTCCCTACCTGCGGATTACAAAGTGACGGCCTTCAAGCCGGCCGTTGTGGCCGAGCGGTTCTAGGCGCTTCAGTGCGGAACCGTGCTGTTGCTACGGTAGAACGTTCGAATTTGCCTCGGGCATGGATGTGACTGATGACCTCAGATGCGTTAGAGCCATTTGAACCATTTTTGAACGGCCTTAAACGGCCATTCTACCAATCACGTCTCCTAAACTGAGGTTACGTGATATGGTCTGTGATGTCACACCTTTTCCTTGAAGAAGAAGTGATGTACCGAGTGAAAGCGGTGCAGTGCGTCTTCGGCGGAAATATAGACAGTCCATCTGATTTTGAATTCCGTGAATGGAGTTGTGAAGAACATAACCTAATCGAAGGTGACGCAGTAGGTATTCTGCTAGGTTTTATCAGATCTCCTTGTTTTGGAGATGCCCTATGTGCGAGAGTGCGAGAACTTAATAGCTGATAACGCAAATGTCATAAAATTTCAGCACAATGATGGAAAAGTTACTTATGTGGTATTTCCTCCTGTAGAAAATAGCTTCAGAATTTTTGAAGCATATGTCGTATTACCATGATTGAAATGTATCTAAATGTACAGTGGAATTATACACTTATCATATCTATCTTACGATGAAAGTTTGATGTAATGACAGAAAAGTGTTTGTTTCAGTCACAGTTGAGAAATGTTTCAAGTATATCACACAGTAATCAAAATATTCCATTAGAACTACTGACAGCCTTGGGAGAGCCAGTCCTGACAAAACTCTACCATCTGGTGAGCAAGATATATGAGACAGGCGAAATACCCTCAGACTTCAAGAAGAATGTTAATAATTCCAATCCCAAATAGAGCAGGTGTTGACAGATGTGAAAATTACCGAACTATCAGTTTAATAAGTCACGGCTGCAAAATACTAACACGAATTCTTTACAGACGAATGGAAAAACTAGTGGACGCCGACCTCGGGGAAGATCAGTTTGGATTCCGTAGAAATATTGGAACACGTGAGGCAATACTGCCTTAAGACTTATCTTAGAATGTAGATCAAGGAAAGGCAAACCTACGTTGCTGTCATTTGTAGACTTAGAGAAAGCTTTTGACAATGTTGACTGGAATACTCTCTTTCAAATTCTGAAGGTGGCAGGGGTAAAATACAGGGAGCGAAAAGCTATTTACAATTTGTACAGAAACCAGATGGCAGTTATAAGAGTCGAGGGACATGAAAGGGAAACAGTGGTTGGGAAGGGAGTGAGACAGGGTTGTAGCCTCTCCCCGATGTTGTTTGATCTGTATATTGAGCAAGCAGTAAAGGAAACAAAAGAAAAATTCAGAGTAGGTATTAAAATCCATGGAGAAGAAATAAAAACTTTAAGGTTCGCCGATGACATTGTAATTCTGTCAGAGACAGCAAAGGACTTGGAAGATCAGTTGAACGGAATGGATAGCGTCTTGAAAGGAGGATATAAGATGAACATCAACAAAAGCAAAACGAGGATAATGGAATGTAGTCGAATTAAGTCGGGTGATGCTGAAGGAATTAGATTGGGAAATGAGACACTTAAAGTAGTAAAGGAGTTCTGCTATTTGGGGAGCAAAATAACTGATGATGGTCGAAGTAGAGAGGATATAAAATGTAGACTGGCAATGGCAAGGAAAGCGTTTCTGAAGAAGAGAAATTTGTTAACATCGAGAATAGATTTAAGTGTCAGGAAGTCGTTTCTGAAAGTATTTGTATGGAGTGTAGCCATGAATGGAAGTGAAACATGGATGATAAATAGTTTGGACAAGAAGAGAATAGAAGCTTTCGAAATGTGGTGCTACAGAAGAATGCTGAAGATTAGATGGGTAGATCACATAACTTATGAGGATGTATTGAATAGGATTGGGGAGAAGAGAAGTTTGTGGCACAACTTGACCAGAAGAAGAGATCGGTTGGTAGGACATGTTCTGAGGCATCAAGGGAGCACCAGTTTAGTATTGGAGGGCAGCGTGGAGGGTAAAAATCGTAGAGGGAGACCAAGGGATGAATACACTAAGCAGATTCAGAAGGATGTAGGTTGCAGTGGGTACTGGGAGATGAAGAAGCTTGCACAGGATAGAGTAGCATGGAGAGCTGCATCAAACCAGTCTCAGGACTGAAGACCACAACAACAACAACAATCAAGATATATATTTACAATAAAAACTTATGTCTTCTGCTGCGGCTACAAAAGGAACAATACGAACAAGTGTGCAGTTCTGCCATTCTATACGATTTTCACCTCCAGACGTACCTAGTATGTTCACTGTTTCAATAACGTTTAACTCACGTGAAGATTCCTTAAATGACAAGCAACGAACAAATTATTGTCACTAATGGTCCCTTTGAGCCTTTCCTGTAAGTAATTCAGTGTTTCCAAAGTAGACACCTCTGCTCGCTTCTACATGTATTGAACGGAATTTGTTAGATGGCTTATGATGTACGGCTTGTCTCATGATTTAGTCACTGAATTCCATTCCTGCCGTGTGCATATCGAATAAAGAAAAGGAGAGAAAGACTTCCAACCTACAGCGTTTCTCGAGCGAGATCCGAACCGATTTGCATATCAACCAACGCAGTATGTTACTGCTAAGCCAATATGATACTACTGTCGTATATCTTTCTCCAGTACAACCATGTTGCCTAACGTAGATTACTCGGAACGTGACATTAGAGAACAATCTTAGCTTAGGTGCTAAACACCAAATCTGGGCTCAAACAAAGAATTATACTTACTCAGTGTCACGTGTTAAATGGAAGCCATTCAGAATATTTGATCGAGATGACAGGAAAGTACAGTATTTGACATATAACCTGGCCACCTTAGAGAAGTCCGAATCGTTCACTTAAGGCAGCCAATATTCCCAGCTACCCGTCAGAAACGTAATTCCGATCAAAATGCACGACGTGGCAACTCTGTAGGACGCGGAAACGTATGTAGGGATGTCTGGCAGTCTTCTCGAGCTATTACAAAACGTATCTGTTCGTGGTCGAGTGGCAAGCTTTGTGCTCTGTAACCACAAAGTCTTGTGTTCTAATCCATCCCATTCCCTAGTTTCTTAGATCGAAAATCAGGTATCCACTTATCAGTCTGATAGAACCTCATACATAATTCGCTTCATTTTCTAATCCTCCCGTAATAGCAAAAAGGTCCAGAGATATTCTCACCAAACAGCTTGTGTCTGCGTCAAGAGCAAAACAAGAGTGTTTCCTCGCCCCACAGCAGCTACCTGCTACTGGCCACTCGCGGTTAGATTTTGCATGCCTGAAAATTATGAACGTTGTTCAAGAACGATAAAATATAGTCGCAAGTGGAAAAAAAGTTTCAACATTTGCAACATGTCGTTTGCTTTGGATTTAGTCGAGGGGTGAAGGCAGCAGAGGCGACTCTGAACCTTTGTATTATGTGTGGGGCGAGTGCTTTTGGGCACAACAAACCGTAAAACGATTTTTTGCTTCAAGAAACATCGTTCTAGCACCGAGCGAGGTGGCGCAGTGGTTAGCACACTGGACCCGCATTCGGGAGGACGACGGTTCAATCCCGCGTCCAGCCATCCTGATTTAGGTTTTCCGTGATTTCCCTAAATCGCTTCAGGCCAGTGCCGGAATGGTTCCTTTGAAAGGGCACGGCCGACTTCATTCCCCATCATTCCCTAACCCGATGAGACCGATGACCTCGCAGTTTAGTCTCATCCCCCAAATCAACCCCAACCCAATCCACCGTTCTAGCATGAATGAGATTTTGCACATTCAAGCAACCTTGACAACAGACAAACGTGATGAAGTGCGACCACTTAAGCGTCGTGCGATATTAGACGTTGGGAACAGCGATACCGTATGCTCTATTTTAAAACACAAAAATCAAAGGGATGACTATTAATGCATTTTTGCTCGATCGTCATCAATCGGCTCATTGAAAATTCTTCCTGTTGGTGACTGGTTATGGTGTCTTTATATTTTCTTAAGAGGAATTAACGGCTGAGCCTTAATAAAAGACATTTATTCGAGCAAAGGTCAATATAAACATAATATTTTGCCTCTGTTGGCTCAAAAAGGGACGAAAACCTCCCCAGGAGAGAGTGTACCGCAGCTAGTAGTTTTTGCCGACAATTAAGACACGTATCGATTGCAGTGTAACAAAACCGACCTACAGAACTTCATGTGTTAATATGACACAATAACGCACTCTGCGATTTCACTAACAAAACTATCCAGGAGGTCGAAAATTCGTCCCTCATGAACTTATTCTTCTTATATTACGTCCTCAGATGTTAACCTTTCAAGATACTTATCGAAAAACAATAAAGAAAATTCCTCCCTGGACGAAAACGCACTTCAAACCTGGTTTGACGACATTTTTAACTCGGATCCAGAAG
This sequence comes from Schistocerca serialis cubense, assembly GCF_023864345.2. Taxonomy (NCBI): domain Eukaryota; kingdom Metazoa; phylum Arthropoda; class Insecta; order Orthoptera; family Acrididae; genus Schistocerca; species Schistocerca serialis. The sequence goes on along the minus strand of NC_064638.1, from coordinate 243,093,200 downwards.
GTTTCTACAGGAGAGGAAACGTTTAACTACCTGAGCGTTGTCAAATTGTTTCAGATAATGCGAGGGAATAAACTGTTGATGATTGATTTCTGTCTGATCTTCACTCTTGCGTTCAATAACAAAATGTACAATGTTATTAAAATATAAACTGTCATAATTCAAAAGAAATTCAAATTACCATGATATCCTTACTACGAAAATCTGTTTTAAAAAAGTATCTGTAACATGAGTGTGCCTATATTAGCACGAATTAGTAAAATATTGCTCATTCCGGCCTTCGAAACGGTCTGTATTTACTTGCTGTCCTGTGTCACATAGATGTAGTTTGGAAATGCGGCATTTCATAAACAAAATTTACTTATTGATTTCCGATCTGACTGCTTGTAGATCCGTCACGAAGTGGCTAAAAATGTACCCATTTACGAAACTAGAGTTGGGGACCAAAGCAGCCCTCAGTTTACAAGCGACCACGTTACCTCACAGCTAGTGGAATGCTACAGTATTGCGCTCTCCCTTGTTATTCCAGTGCGAGTTGGGACAGATAAGCTCACAACGTAAAAGACAATGTTAACCTAACTGTAATATCCGCGTCGAATAACTTTCCGGGACTCAGAACCATTAACTGATAACTTTATTTCACACCTTTTGTGAAAATCACTCAGATTGTTTAATGGAAATGATATGAATATATCAAGTTAATTTTGTAGTCTAATTCTGTGTCATCCAGGAAGTAACTCGTCGGTCACAGGGTTGCCAAACATGTCCTGCAATGTTGCCAAGATTCAGTAATACTTCTACCAGGACGAATACCAGCCTTGCGTGGTGTAGGAAGTGGCTACAGATCGTGTCTGAAAGAATACGCAAAGTATAAGTCAGTGAGTCTTATTTGCGTTCCTATAACTGGGTTTAGGGACAGAGTCCCGCCACTAATAATAATCATATGTGCCAACTGCAAACTAAACAACACAAATCATTAACTGTCACAATTATTTGTGTTTCTCTGTCTCAAGCGTACTGAAACTATAAAGCTCATCGCCAGACATGTTTCACATTTTTAGAACTCTCCAGTAGTTATAATGTAAATGTTATGAGTAACCAACACATCTTTTTTTGCAATAATGTACTTGGAAAATATTTTTCTTGAGATCGATGTCAATGGCACTATCCATGAAAGACAGGTACACAAATGAAGAGACAGGCACACACATGAAGAGACAGCAACACAACGTCGATTGCAAAGCGTAGCATACGCAGGGAGACTTTTAATAACGAATAGCGAATAACATGAAGTTCGAAATCAAGAAAGCATACTATGTAGGGAATCATAAGAAATGACAGAAAATGCTGGCTCAAAATTCCGTAGGAAATTAAACTAGCGAATATATGCAGCACAACTTCGAGTCCAGCTGTTGCTAGTGTGAAAGGAGAAGCAATTGTTATCAGAAAGTGGGACAAGGAACACAAAATGGTGACAGAATGTCTAGAATAACTCACTCTTGAGTAAAAAGTCATTCAATACATAAATACAAAAAGTATCAAAGATAGACACGTGTCATCTGTTCATTATGATTAAAATGTATCGGCTGCTGATGATTTGTCACTAAAAGCGAAAGGTGCCTGTCTTGAAGAGCTTTTCAACGTGCAATATGCTTAAAATAGAAAGAACCCGAAATAATAACAGGTTGACCAATCTGTGCATAGATCTGAGGTTCTATGCGTCCCTTGAGCAGAGTGTTATTAATTTAGCTCTTAAAGTTTTAATACTAACGACGCCTCCAGGCCACCGCAATAGCCTTATTAGAATCATCGAGTTTTACTGCGGCAGCACAAATGGGCATACGGTTCAAGAAATTGAATAGACAATCCGTATGCTGCTGAATCATAAGAGAAAGAGTGAAATAGATACCCTAGTTTTTATGTATAATCTGCTTCTCTTTTGTCTTAATTAAAAAAAAGAAGAGATGAACTGATCACGCACTTCTTCAAGGGAAAACAGAACGTTCATTTGTCATAAACAAAATTTTCTCCCTAACAGCAACGTAATTCAGTAGCGTTTCTAGTTTCTGTCCTCTTTTACAGCTGCATTCAGCCGCCGGGAATAGAGGCAAGAAGCTTGTGGACGAATCGGTTTTTCTGTGACAACTCATCTCATGCGTCATGAGCTACTTCGGGCAGCGCTGGATGGATTTTCGGTGCTGTTCTTCCACATAATTTTCTCTGCCCATACGTGGTTTATGGGACAGCGGTCAGCGCCTTTGGGAGACCAGTCCAACACCTCAACGTCTTTGTTCACTTGAAACCAGTATTTTACAGAGTTCTCTGTGTGGACAGGAGGACGATCGTGTTGGAAGATTATTCTGACTCCCCAAAAATCTCATAAGAACAGAAGAAAGCATCACGTTCTCCAGTGTTTCGCAGTACTAACGACTACAAAACGGAAAGTCCAGTTACCACAGAACGCCGAAACCAGTTGCTGATATCCATCCCCCAAATTTGACAGCAGTTCGGCCACACCTTTGCCTCTGATGGACATGTTTGCTGTTGAATCCTGTTCCACTTGGTCGATATACATGGACTGAAGTACCTGATACAGTCGAAAACACTTTTTCAGCCGAAAATGTAATTTGCTCTCAGTGCGAAAGCTGTTTCTTTCAGTACACTAGTGCAAAGTTTAATCTGCCAGCCTTACGTTGCTCCTTCAACATTTCCTTAACCGCTGATTCTCGTCCACACCTTCCTGTCTCGTTTGTTAACTTCCTCACACATACCTGGAGGATGTTCCTATTTCTGTGCTGTTCTTGACAGGGTCGTCATCAAGGTAGTGTAGTATATTATTGTCTTGATCCTCCGCGGTAGTCCGCGGACGTCCAGGACGACGACGATGGTTGACATGGTCTTCCTCCGCCATCCTCTTCACCTAGAAGTGTATCGTAGGTTTAGGGCACGGGGATTGGCACTGATACAGTATTCAGTTTCAGAAAACCCAAGAATGTGACCTTTATCAAATTCGTTGCGCTGTGACATTCCCCGAGTAAGGACCTACTGATAAGGCAGGAGGAAACGAAGTGCGACATAACGTGGAGAGCACTTCCTTTGCCTCAGAAGACAAATTCATTCCCGATTACATGCTTTGAAAAACGATTTAATAAATTAGTTCCTTGTGAGTGTTGTTTAGAGTATCGTGAAAATGTATTTTGTCTCTAAACATCACACGTAGTGATAATAGTGACACCGTTTTCAGAGATATTCAGGTAAAATTTAGATTCATGTTGTGATGCAAGTCATGTTACTCCGGCTATCGTATTCTTATCAACTGTGTTTTCTCACACATTACACCACAGAAGTCTGTAACAGTTACATGCAAGTGGAAGGGTAGCGGAGTGGGTAAAGCGGTGAGTTTGTAATCTCTTGTTATCGGGTTCGAATTCTCCCGATTCTACAAATTTTAATTCATTGTAAACAAATAACTTAATTTAGGAGAACAACGTCAATTTTAATGTTCAAAGTACTCGTAGTATTGTAAAAATTTGTGTATGTGGCTTACGATGCTCATTGGAGGAAGGCGAGGGCAAACGATCTCCCCTGTCACCCTACTGTAAGTACACCACAGTCTGCAGATGAACTCAACCTTCGGTTGTTAATCGTTTTGTATTTTTAGCAGTAGCATACCCTTAAGAGTTAAACTCGATTTCAGCTAATGATTTCCATAGCTACAGGAACGCAACGTATGATAGCATTTAGGCAAACTGTATTGCAGTGCTATCAGACGAAAAAAAAAAAAGGTTCAAATGGCTCTGAGCACTATGGGACTTAACTTCTGAGGTCATCAGTCCTCTAGAACTTAGAACTACCTAAACCTAACTAACCTAAGGACATCACAGACATCCATGTCCGACGCAGGATTCGAACCTGCGCCGTAGCGGTCGCGCGGTTCCAGACTGTAGCGCCTAGAACCGCTCGGCCACTCCGGCCGGCTATCAGACGGAAAGATTGACCTGGCCCAGGCTGTGCAGACTTTGTTTTTAATCCTTTTCGTACCTGGATAAATTTGTGAACGTTGCTGCTTAAGAAGTTTTAAGATCGAGAACGATGTTTCACAGGTAAGGGGTAAAAGTACTTCGAATTATAGAGACCTTTAGAGGTCGAGATATTGTTTCAAAATATCTTGTTCACGAAAATGTTTAATTTTGCCTAAAGACTGCTGGAATGACATGACGGAGTTAATTAACTCAAATTCTAATGAGTGTGGTACTGATTATGAAATGTCACTTACTGCTTTAAAATTGAATTTAAAAACGTTAAGGACTGTCTCATCTCTAATGAAGCATTTTCTAGTATTTGTAACATCGCGGTGTTGATTTACAAGAGGACTGATTACCTTAAGGACAGTTTTCTCTAGTGATATCATGTGGTATCCATTTTGAATAGTCAAAGGACTGTACTGCAAAGAGATTAGGGGACCTGCAAGACGGCTGCGTTAGTTGGTTCATGCAAATCAGGCGAAACCAATTCAGGTCCTTCGGATAATTTTGGGCATGATAGTACGTGTACAGAAATAACTTGTAATGAAGCCCTTGGCGCTTGCAGACAGGCAACCCTTTCGACACTCCTCCATTTCCGAATGTCTACTATCAAGCTCAAGAGTAACAGTGTATGCAGCCTGCATTTCTATATGACTTTTGTAACGGGTTGTCTCTGTACGGTTACATTTTTAAGGTGCTCAGATATGTTGGCGCGTAGCACCGACGGTTATCACGCCGCAGGGTGGCACGAAACAGGAGCGCTGAAAAAGCATAAGCACCCTTTGATGCTTCAGGTGGCGTTCGAATTTCGTCGGATAGTTTCTAACAGTCCGTAGTGGTCCACCAGAACAAAACTTGCGGACACATTGTACTCCAAAGGGCTGCGATCACGTTCAGTGGGGCTACTGGCCCACGATGTCGTTAGAAAAGAATTCAACAGTCTGCGAGTTATAAATAGCGTCAAAGGTTGTCGAGAACGTCGTCCTGTTGCTCATCACACTGGTAGTGTCGTTTTCGAAAGCGAAATATTTGGGAATCAACGCCCCAAGGCAAGCGATGGTCTCATTGATGCTCTTTATGCTACCACCAGAGGCCTTTCCGTGTCGGTTCTGAGCGGCGGTGTTTTGCTCAGCCACCTGTAAAAAAACCGTGCGATTTTGATGCTGAGCATCGCTGTTCTGATCTCCATCGCTGAGGCGTCGCAAGAGGCGTTAGATGTGGGTAGGAGTGGTGCAACGCTATCCCATCGTGTGACGTGTCCCCGGTCGCATTGGGCAGAGTTGCGGTGACATTTGTCGCCAGTGTGACATCATTAACCCTCCTCACACCTTATATGAACTTTGTAACTGTGGCCTTTTTATCGCTTGTGTCGACACCTTGATCTGAAGCGTGATCGAGCCCGAGGTTGACGTCGCAGAGCGGCACGTTTTTTCACCACGTGGAGGAAGGTTTTGGATACCTTTGACCCATTTATCAAAGTTATTCCTGGCTATGGGAGACAGTTACGTAGTTTCGAAGAAGTGAATGGTTCGAATGGCTCTGAGCACTGTGGGACTTGAGGTCATCAGTCCCCTAGACTTAGAATTACTTAAACCTAACTAACCTAAGGACATCACACACATCCATGCCCGAGGCAGGATTCGAACCAGCGACAGTAGTGGTCGCGCGGTTCCAGACTGTAGCGCCTAGAACCGCTCGGCCACCCCGGCCGGCAAGAAGCGAAACGAATAATTGTGTTACGCATTGTGTGTATCCGATTTCGCTACGCTGTACCTTGTATAAAGTTAAAAAGAGAACCTCGGGGTATATTTTCTACATACAGGACCGTATGGCCGAGGTAGCCTAGCGGATAGAGCGCTAGATTCCAACTGTGGATGTCCCTCCTTCAACCCAGGGTAGTCCGCCCCCGGTAGCTGAGTGGTCAGCGCGATGGAATGTCGTACCTAATGGCCCGGGTTCGATTCCCGGCTAGGTCGGAAATTTTCTTGGTTCAGGGACTAGGTGTTGTGTTGTCCTTATCATCATTTCATCCCCATCGTCAGTCGCCGAAGTGGCGTTAACTCGAAAGACTTGCACCAGGCGACCGGTCTACCCGACTGGAGGCCCTAGCCACGCGGCATTTCCAACCCAGGGTAGAGACGGGGATTTTTCCTCGTTCCAAACCCTCAGCACGCCATCAGTTCCTTGGCCTGCTGTGAGAGTGACTACCTATGATCTTCCGCCAGTGACGCCACGACTGTAATATTTCTATAGAGGACTCAACACAGTTAACAGCGGCTACTTGAGGTGTCAAACTGTGAGGGGCGCTCTGTTGGGGACGCTCAATTGTAATAGTTTTATAGAGTGCGTATCACCATTAGCACCGCAGACAGACAGGCAGAAAGTGTGCGAAAGATAAGGAGGAGAGGGCGCCAAATGAAAAGTATGGACAAATGCTCTCGATCCAGCCCAGCTTTAACGATAGTACCGCGCCGAGGAGCTGCGGCATAGGCCCACGCCAAGACCAGTGGCACAGACCAGACCCAAAAACTGACGGAATCGAAAAAAAAAATGACAAGGTCTAAGCAGGGATCGGGCTCTGACGGATTCGCACAAACTTAATTGCGTATGTAGACATTCCACACGTCCCGCGTACTGAGGAACTCGACGCTTTTTGCCTCTTATCAGCATTGATACTGGGAAGATACCGGTCACGGAACTTCCAAAACTTCCGAGTATATCTTAATTATAAGTTTGAAATCGCCTAACGATTGACAGAAGAAATATTTTTCCGTTGATATAATTATAAATTAACGATTATCTGACTTTTTTCTTTACTTGCACTGTAGAACCTTGCTTCTTCCAAATAACACGATTCTAGGTCAACTGGAAATCCCCCTATAAGTTTCAACGAGTGACTTTGCGTCAAAATATGCGATATAAATGGTCGATCTTCGGACTGCGTTCACTTGTAAGCTGTACGCTTCCACACGACCAGGCCGGCCGCGGTGGTCTCGCGGTTCTAGGCGCGTAGTCCGGAACCGTGCGACTGCTACGGTCGCAGGTTCGAATCCTGCCTCGGGCATGGATGTGTGTGATGTCCTTAGGTTAGTTAGGTTTAAGTAGTTCTAAGTTCTAGGGGACTGATAACCACAGCAGTTGAGTCCCATAGTGCTCAGAGCCATTTGAACCACACGACCAAGAAACCATAGACCTTAGTATGTGACATAAATTTCAACTTGATATGTCTATCCATTCCTGTGAAAATGGAGTCTTAACAGACGGACGGAGACAGTCGAATAACAAATGACAAGAAATTTTTCGTGTGCTATAATTACAAATTAAAGATTTCAGATTTTTTCCTCAACTTCTACTGTTACATCTTGTTTCTTGTCAAATTTCATGATTCTAGGCCACGAGAAGTGCTCTATAGGTTTCGACGAGTGATTTTGCGAGTATCAAAATATAAATGGCCGTATCTTTTGATTGCGTTGGCTTAGAAGCCTCAATTTCTTACATCTATAAGGAACCACAGCCCTTAGTAGGTGACATAAATGGATACAGCAACCCCTTCCTCAGAAAACAGGGTTTTTAACAGTCTTACAGACAGGCAACGAAGTGATCCTATAACGGTTTAGTTTTTACCGATTGCAGTACGGGATCCAAGAAAGAATGAAAAACCATTAGGAATTAACAGGGAGATATAAGGGAGTTTGTGAATGTATGCTTTCCCGGCGTATACAGCTGGCGAAGAGTTCTCGGGCTTCCAGCTGGGTGGCGAAGTCTTCAAACTGCGACGTTTCGACGAGTGACATACTCATCATCTTCTGGCGAAGTGCCGAGACTTTGCGGATGCCGGTCCCTTTATACCTGCGGTGTGCCCCCCACCACCTGGCCGCGGGAGGCTGGGTCCGACGGAGCCGTCGCGCGGGGTGGAGGGGGAAGCGGGTGCGCCGTTCGTGTCTCCGTCAGAGCATTCTGATCGCGTCTCGTGAGTTGGACGGTTCTTGTTGCGTTCCTGGCGCACTGCGGCTAATGCTGGATTCCAGGCCGCGCTCAGTTGATAGCCTTCGTCCCTGTTCACAAGATTCTCGTGGACCCGTATTTCTATTGATTCTTTAATGACGCTATCCCAATAGCTCCCGGCTCGGCACAGCACCCTGGTGTTTTCGAAATCAAAGGTGTGGTTTTCTTTGATGCTATGTTCAGCTATAGCAGATTTCTCTATCTGTCCAAGTCGAACATGCCTGATGTGTTCCTCGCACCTTTTAGAGATGCAGCGCTGCGTTTGACCAATGTACTGCACACCACATTCGCAGGCAATGCTGTATATACCAGGTGTGTTTAGTTTGAGTGGGTCTTTAGCTGAGCCCAGCAGCTCCTTCGTCTTCGGCGGTGGTCGGAAGACGGTATTTATGTTCGATTTTCTTAATAGCCTCCCGATTTTGGCTGATGTGGGCCCCAAATATGGAAGAAAGGCGAGTTTCTTGTTAACTTCCTCTTCCTCTTCCTGAAATTTGTCAGCCAGTCTCCTCTTGAAGGCCCTGCCAATCTGTGTTTCACTGTACCCGTTTTTCCGAAATACCTCTCTAGGTGGTGTAATTCTTCTGAGAGGCTTTCTTTGTCACAAATGACGTGCGCCCTATGTACCAAGGTGGTCAGTACTGACTGACGTTGCGCCGGATGGTGGCAGCTGGTTGCATGGAGGTACAGGTCTGTGTGCGTCTTTTTTCTATATACTGAATGGCCCAGCGTGCCATCCGCTTTCTTCCTGATCAGTATGTCCAGGAATGGAATACAGCCATTCTCTTCTACTTCCATCGTGAAGGTGATATTTTCATGTATGCCGTTTAGGTGGTCCATAAACTCCTCCAGTGCCTGCCTGCCATGCTGCCATATCACGAAAGTGTCGTCCACATAGCGGAAGAAGTGCCTGGGTTTACGGTGAGCAGTTTGTAGTGCCACCTCCTCAAAGTGTTCCATATAGAGATTCGCGATACCTGGAGCAAGGGGAGATCCCATGGCCACTCCATCCACTTGTTCATAATGCTCTCCATTGCACTTGAAGTAGGTGGTCGTAAGTGCATATTCAAAGAGCTTCACTGTTTCAGGCTCGAAGTACTGATTAAGGAGCGCCACGGCGTCTTGTAGCGGTACTTTCGTGAACAAGGAGGTGACGTCGAAGCTCACGAGTAGGTCATCACTCTGTATTCGGATGTCCTTCAGTTTTCTAACGAAATCTGCGGAGTTTTTCACGTGATGACTGCAGTGTCCCACCAGTGGTTTCAATAGTGTCTCCAGGTATTTGGCCAGTCCATAACTGTGCGAGTTAATAGTGTCCAGAATCGGCCGTAGAGGCACCCCATCTTTGTGAATCTTGGGCAATCCATACAGGCGCGGTGTCGTTGGCGCTCTGGGATACAGCCGTTTCTGCACTGCCACGGTTTTCCTGGACCAGGTCAGCGATATAGATCTATAATTATGTGCATCTCTCCTACGACCCTTCTTGTAAACGGGAATGAGCTGCGCTTTTTTCCAGTCGCTAGCTACCAATCATTGCTCCAGCGACATACCATAAATAGCTGCAAGAAGGCGACCAAGTTCTTTCGCATAATCTTTGAAGAATCTTACAGGTAAGCTCACGGGACAAAAAATTGGTAACCCCAGCGCACACGCACGGATGAATCGATAAGCCGTTACCGGTTGCTCAGCAATTAAGTCACGTGCTCAGTCGTTAGCGTGCTGACTCTTCGGGAGCACAAGGCGGTGGTGAGCAGTGAGACATGTATGTTTCAAGCGAACATTATACGTAAACATGAGTAAATGTACGGACGTGACAGTGTAGCAAGAAAAGACAGACGTGTTTGGCCTTGCCCGTGGTCATATTATCTCTAAAATTGCTGAATTTGTTGTTTTGCGTCGGCCCGTTCAACGTGTTTACAAGCAGTGGTGTAACATTCGTGACCGCGAAACACGACGTCAGAATTCTGGTTGGAAGAAGATACTGACCGAGAGGTATCGCAGACGCGATTCAAGGTCTATGAATCAAAACCGCTTCCAAACTTACCAGGAACTGATGCAGGCAGTGAGTGAATTACCATCCCAACCTGTTAGCGAGACGACATTGGGACGGGAACTGCAAGCGACTGAACATTTGGAGTCGGTCACCTCACAACAAGTCATTGCTCACTCAGGCGCATAAAGACGACAACAGCAGAGTTCATCGGGCTGTACGAATTTGTGAGTGGTTGTCTGAACAGTCCGCCACCCTATTACATCTCCACCGGCCAGCAAAATCACATGACTTCAACTCTATAGCCAGTCTGTGGGACACCTTGGAACAGTGGATAAAACGCCAACGTCAGCATTCCTGTAATTTGGTGGAATTACGCGATTGGCTTAAGCTGGATACGACGTACCTTCACTACCTTGTGGACTCACTTTATGGCCGAATACAGGTGGTAATCAAGTCCAGGAGTGAAATTTTACCGTATTAAATGATGCCTGTAATTATTTCTCTGGAGCTGACTAAGTTTTTGTCCGGTGAGCTTATCGCACTTGCTCTTTCCACTACTAAGCGCTGTAGAATCTGAAGCACTTGAACAATATCTTAGGTGTGATGGGACGTCCTAACGATTTGTAATAATTCTGTTTTGATGGACTGTATCTTCCCAGTATCTTGTCGATGAACTGAAGTCTGCCACTTTCCTTACTACGACTGAGCCTCTAAAAAATGTTCAAATATGTGTGAAATCTTATGGGACTTAACTGCTAATGTCATTAGTCCCTAAGCTTACACACTACATAAGCTAAATTATCCTAAGGACAAACACACACACCCGTGCCCGAGGGAGAACTCGAACCTCCGCACAGTTCCTGACTGCAGCGCCTGAGACCGCTCGGCTAATCCCGCGCGGCGATTGAGCCTCTCTGGGCATCATCCCATTTCATACCCCTATAGATTTTTACATAAAGGTATTAAAATGAGAAAATCTTAGATCTGAAGAGGATGAAAAATCAGCCAACCAGTTGCAAATATAGGTTTATTAGCCTTAAGGGTTGCAGCATTAGCCTTGAGGGCTAATAAATCTTTATTTGCAACTGGTTGGATGATTTTACAGCCTCTTCGTATTAATGAATTGATTTGTTTCAGTTGCGAATATTGGTATACAAGTCATAGGATACTTCTGCGTTTTACGAAGTGCATATTTTTACGTTTCAGAACATTTAAAACAAGTTGCCAACATTTTCACCACTAGTTAACATTATAAAGGTCTGACTGGATATCAATGCAGCAATTTAGAGAGATTACTTCATTATACATAACTGCATCATTCTTCTGAAAATAAAAGAAATTGTAGTTCTGTGCGTAAGCAGTGCTATGCCGATGCGATCATGCACTCGTGGCAGAACTGCGAAAGCTGTGCCCCCTTCCCTCTCCTTGTAAAATTTTGCAGAACTAGCAATTTTTATTTTTTCGATAAGTTGTTTTCAAAAAAATTAAGGTTTATTGAAAATGTTACTTGAATAGACTATACTGATGAAAAGTATTGGACGCAAGAAATTAAATGTGCCAATTTTTAGAGAATTACAAATTGTATAAACATTCTAAAAAAAACTGAAAGTAAAACAAAATCCAAATCTTCTTATTTATGGCAGCTACTGTAGTTGGTTTGAATATGACAAATAATAAGTGAACAGGTTTTATTTGCTCCTTATACATTATTAAGGGTGCATAAGTCATTTATTAGAAATAAAAAAAAGAGCTTTAATTAAGAGTTGAGAAAATACTCATTTGCAGGAGGTCTGTTTTTATTAAAATTTTATTAAAATTTTCCCTTCCTTAATATTAGAGGAAGCACAGTCTGGAGCGCAAGTAAATTGCATATGTCCTGTGCCTGTTTTTACTTGCATCCTTCACTGTCGCGAGTCGCTCTAGTCCTCAATCGGCAGAAATCGGCAAAAAACGCAAGCCTTCAGTCAAACATCTCGTCGACTTTGGAGATCATACGACCATGTTGCGAGCTTTCAGCAAGACCTCCGTTGTTGAGCGAGCTGGGTAGGCGGTAGCTGTGTGAACCAAATGCATCCACACGGTAGCAGAACCGTCTCAGCCTCTGATTCAGACCTTCCACTCGGCTCTGTACCAAAGGTCCGCAGTCAGTCCTGTCGACGATGCTGCAGATGGTGAGCTCTGCTTTCATCCCGCTAGCGAGACTGGCAGTCTTCACCAAATCAGATAGCCGCCGGAAGCCAGAGAGGATTTCCTCCGATCCATAGCGACACACATCATTGGTGCTGACATGAGCGACCACCTGCAGATGGGTGCACCCTGTACCCTTCATGGCATCCGGAAGGACTCTTTCCACATCTGGAATGACTCCCCCCGGTATGCACACGGAGTGCACATTGGTTTTCTTCCCCTCTCTTGCTGCCATTTCCCTAAGGGGCCCCATTACGCGCCTGACGTTGGAGCTCCCAACTACCAGTAAGCCCACCCTCTGCGACCGCCCGGATCTTGCAGACTGAGGGGCAACCTCTGGAACAGGACAAGAAGCCATGTCAGGCCGAAGATCAGTATCAGCCTGAGACAGAGCCTGAAACCGGTTCGTCAGACAAACTGGAGAGGCCTTCCGTTCAGCCCTCTGGAATTTCTTTCGCCCCCTGCCACACCTTGAGACGACCTCCCACTCTACCACAGGTGAGGGATCAGCCTCAATGCGGGCAGTATCCCGGGCAACCACAGTCGTAGTCCGATCGGGGGATGCGTGGGACGAGCTGGCCATCCCCGACATCCGGACTCCCACAGTGATGCCCATTGGCAACAGCCTCAAGCTGTGTGACCGAAGCCAACACTGCCTGAAGCTGGGAGCGAAGGGATGCCAACTCAGCCTGCATCCGAACACAGCAGTTGCAGTCCCTATCCATGCTAAAAACTGTTTTGCAAAGAACGTCTGAACTAATCTACAGAGAGCGCAAACAAATCGACAAAATTTAAACGGTTATTAAAATACAAGGTTGCCTAGTAAATGCAGTAATGCTGCTACTTGCGCACTGCTGACACTGCTCGGCGGCGGAAGGAGACTACGCGAATTTACACTATTCAGGTACTAAAACGCGATGCTACAACTCTCAAATACTATAATACGCCCGAAATTTATGAATTAAACAATGCAAGTACCAAAAACACGCAAAGAAATTAAGAATTAAACTATGTAACAAATGAGTGAGCTAGGAGTATACGACTTGCTGCTGCAGCTGCTTATCCAGCGACGGCAGGGAGCACACTGACTGTGACCAACCGACACTGGCCGTTCAAAACAAAAACAGACGACATACGACTACGCGAATTTACACTATTCAGGTACTAAAACGCGATGCTACAACTCTCAAATACTATAATACGCCCGAAATTTATGAATTAAACAATGCAAGTACCAAAAACATGCAAAGAAATTAAGAATTAAACTATGTAACAAATGAGTGAGCTAGGAGTATACGACTTGCTGCTGCAGCTGCTTATCCAACGGCGGCAGGGAGCACACTAACTCAAACGGCACAAAAAACACATGAAGGTTTGCGGAATATCTCGTCCTCGATTATGTATTTGGCTAGTGTAACGTCGTGGCAGTTCAGTTTTCCATCGAAGTTATGCCTGGGGTTCCTCAAGGAGACGTTATAGGTCCTCTTCTGTTCTTAATCTATATAAACGATTTAGGGGACAGTCCTAGCAGCGCTTTTGGATTGTTTGTAGACGCTGCCGTCATTTGCCATCTAGTCAAGTCGTCACAAGATGAAAACAAATTAAAAACTGATTTGGACAAGATATTTCATATGCGAAAGGTGGCAACTCATGAACAGTAAAACGTGTGAAGTCCTCCACATGACTATAAAATAAATTCATTAAATTACAGGATAAACCAACAAGTTTATAGGTTGCCAGTTCAACTGAATACCAAAGAACTTCAATTACAAGCAACTTCAGTTGGAAGCATCTCGTAGAAAATGTTGTGAGGAAAGCTGTGTTTTATTGGCAGAACTCTTAAAAGGTGCAACGAATCTACATTACAGTTGTCCATCCTCTTCTGGAGTAGTGCTAAGCGATGTAGGATCCTTGCCAGCTAGAACTGACGAAGGACATCGAAAAAGTTGAATGAAGGGCAACACGTTTTGTATTGACATGAAAGAGAAGAGTGAATATTGCGCGTATGATAAGCGCATTACGATGGGAATCATTCAAAGGCGTTTTCCGTTGCTGCGAGATGTTACCAGAAAATTTCAGTCAAAAGCTTACTCCTCCAAATGCTAAAATATTTTGTTGAATTTCCACCTATTTAGAGAAAGATGACCATCGTGATAAAAAAAATCAGGACTCGCACAGAAGTACTCACATCTTCATTGTTCCCACGTGGTATTCCTGACTGAAATTGGTTCTAAGCACCCTCTGCCAAACACTTCAATGTGACTTGTAAAATAATCATGTGCATGTAAATGGAACACAGACTCGTCATTGAGAACTCAACATGAAATGAAATTGGTATTTGTCAACTCGACGCCTAGAATGAATTCACAAATCTCTATACATTGTTGTTTACCACTTTCGTGAAAGGCCTCCAGCAATTGAATTCTTTATGGTTTGAAAAACAAATTTCGCCACAAAAGACGCCAAACAGAAACGGAAGGAACGGTTAATTCTTGGGTGGTAGGAGCAGTATCCTTCTGTGAACTATGAACAAAATTCTGTTGAAAGAAGTCTACATCTTGAACGAGGATTTCCCCTTACATGAACAACCAAGGTCTTTAAACTGCTGATGCTATCCGCGAATGCTTTGCGCTGTAGGGGCTTCAGTGCCGTAGTTTCGACTACTGCACCTGTTGTAGCGGAGCATGAAAACGACTTTTGTTGCTGTGTTGTCACAATCTCGACTCGACGCTCATTCGCTATTAAACGAGTGACTGAGCAAGCTGCACCACGAAGACCCCTTTCGGCAACCACACGAACTGGCAGCCAACAACTGACGCCAAGTTAAAATTTTAGAGAGGACGTGTAAGTTTCTTTCTTCATTCATTTAGTAGATATTGTCTTGTGAAAGCGGATAAACTGTTTTAAAACACCCTGTACTTTGAAAAGCTGTCGTACAAACATTTTTTCGTAACTTATACACAGTTTCTTTCGTTTACCGTAATATTTTGTTCATTTTACAGTATCTCGCTAGAATAGTGGTTCAACTTTAATCATCATTTGTCGTCAACATGTGGAATGAATACGTATTTATATAATTCGCGTGCTGCACCTGTAAAACGGAGGTTTTGCGCTTACAGATGACGCCTTGTTGCAATTTATCATGACAGAGAGAGAGAAAGGTAAGAAAGTGTCAATAATGTTTTTCATTAACCGTTCTTCTGAAACAGACGCTAATTTAGGATTGAAAAGACGTAGTACAAGGAATAGTAATATAGATATTACCACGAAAAAATAAAGATTCGTAATTTAGTTTTGTTTTATTTTTTAGATACGCGTCTCTACTCCTGGTACATATTAAAATCCCCTCATCACAGTATCGTAGCACGCCGAAAGAGGATTTGGCTCCTCTTTCGTCGTAGCCCAGTGATGGCTAAAGAGGTCATCCGCATTGCCTTGACACAGTTGCAACATTTCTGCTGCTGCCGGTAACGGATTAGCAAACGATGCTCCATTTGTTTTGGTTTCGGTATTGTGACGCGGATTTCAGTGTGTACTACGATAGCACACATTTACCTGAAAAAAAAGAAACAAAAGAATTTAGTTTCTCTATTTTTTTAAGCGATGACTAAAATTTTCTGTCTGTTCTTAATACTTGGAGTAGGAATTACACCAACACTAAAAGCGACAAATAAATAGGTGTCAATGAATACGCTGGACAGGGCGGAATTTTTGCAATTGTTGGATGCACGTACTGGTGAAAAGCAAAATGGAAGCAACATATTAATGGGCTTCTTGAGCAGCTAAGTTCAGCAACTTTTGTTCGACAATTCAGTTTTAGTCTCACACAGAAACAAATCAGCATCTTAAAATATTTGACATATTGTCAGTCACAAATGTCTTTTGGTACCATATTGTAGGATAGCTCAACATTGGATTTGTATTATTTGCAGAAAACCGATCAGTGAGAATAACATGTGATGTTCACGACACTCATATCGTATGTACCTCTTCTAAGAGGTATCCACCTATACTTCCCAAACATACATAGTCTGTAGCGAATGTCGTCGTACAATATATATTAAAACTGGGAAGGTAAGCAATGTTAATAGCTAAAAAACTATCTCCGTTGCTCAGAACTAAAACTGTTAGTGGCTCCGAAACGTGAACAAGAAGTTACAAACATCACTGGCCATTTACCAAATGACATAAGGTATCTGGCAGGTAACAAAGCATTTTTAACTGTATTAGTTTCGTATGTGTACAGAGTGAGTCACGTAAGGCGTAACACTTCCTTTTATTTCGTGAATAGTTCAAAATATCAAAACGAGGCTCTTGGCAAATGAAAATACAGAGAGAGACACATAATTCTGTTTATGTTTAATGCTTTTATGTCTTGTATCAATTGAGATACTGGAGGAAGTCTGGTTTTTACCTGGAACGATATACGTGTTTTTAATGGCATCCGAAAACTTTTGAAAAGAGGAGTACAGTGATATAATTCTTGTTAATGTCTGCTTTTCCCAAAAATACCCGACGAATGTGAAAAAACTGAAAGGCGGCCGCTGTCGTCTGTTGCGTTGTAAGTACCATCCAGTGGGACTCTGATGCCAGGCTTCGTCGTTGCATCAAGCGACTGAATGTACCATACTGCACTGTACTATATAGTACAAGTTAGCACACACCTCCATTTGCAACTATCTTAGCTGACCCTGTTTCTACGGCGTTTAAAGTAATACCAAGAAAATACGTGTAGTATTAGTAGCGCAGACCTTTCCTTTTGCTGCAAGTAAGACAGCGTATGACTCGAGAGCCCCAAATGGTCGATTGCACTGCAACAGCCGATTCCAGCTGCCTTGCCTTTAAGGTTTGGCACATTTTTCGGATTTTTTGCGACGAGTTTCTACGCCAACATCATTTTATTAATATAATTGCGTAGGCTTCCTCGGCCAGTCAGTCCATGGACCCTACATGTCAGCCGGTGACTCTTCAAGCTGGTGGAGGCTCTGTAATGGTGTAGGGCGTGTGCATTTGGAGTGATATGAGACCCCTGCTACGTCTAGATACGACTCTGACAGGTGACACGTACGTAAGCATTCTGTCTGTTCATCTGCATCCATTCATGTCCATTGTGCATTCCGATGAACTTGGACAATTGCAGCAGGACAGTGCTGGACAGAATTGCTACGGAGTGGTTCCAGGAACACTCTTCTGAGTTTAAACACTTCCGCTGCCCACCAAACTCCCCAGACATAAACATTATTGAGCATATCTGAGATGCCTTGCAACGTGCTGTTCAGAAGGGGTCTGTTACGGATTTACGAACAGCCCTGCAGGATTCATAGTGTCATTTCCCTCCTGCACTACTTCAGACGTTAGTCGAGTCCACGCCACGTCGTACTGTGACACTTCTGCGGCTCGCGGTGGCACTACACGATATTAGGCAGGTGTACCAGTTTGTTTTGCTCTTCAGTGTCTTTCACAGCAGCGAAGATGAAGAAGTGCTCATAAGGTATGCATTTTGCGACCCGTGTTTACCAGACTTTTTTCCTTGTTTTGGTCCATACTACCATCTCTGAAAGTTTGTTGGTGGAGTTCTACTTCAATCTGTATAGTGTCCTTTGTTATTCAGTTATCTTCAGACCACACACACTCATTGAGATACCCTCGAAAAATATGTTGGAATTTTTTTATGTTTTTAAAAACTTTAACCATGGAACGAAATATTACTTCCTTGCAGATAACTTTCGATTCAGTCAATCGCTGCTCAGGGTTTCATCACTTTTGTGAAGGATCCTTTACGGAAATACTACAGTGAGGACAATCTGAAGAGAGTTTCGTAAGTCGCCTACAGATGGTTTGCGACACCAGTTAGTTGATCGAGAGGCTGGTTTCAATACGACTACGTCATGCGCTCTTTTTATCGCATAAAAGTGACTGGTAGCAGAAAATACAAATAAACAATCGTTCCTCATCATTTCGATAGGAACCCAATAGCGTACCATGATCCCGAGGAGAAAAAAATGAATTGACGATTGACTTTAAGAAAATGCAAAGCAATATAGTATTTGCAGCAGAGCATGAGCAACAGGGATTTTTAAATAATTTTCATTTGACGAGCGAGAATAAGAACAAAAAACATGAGGAATGTTTAGGAAACTGACGTTCACAGGTGCAGTAATCGATAAGACCTCATGCCATCCTCATAAACGTAAATTAGCATTCTTCAAAAATTCTGTGCACATGTCTAATTTTATCCCACTAAGTCCTAAGAGCAAGGATGATGCAGTGAAAACAGGTAGGCAAATAAAGGTATAAAATGGTTTTGACGCGGGTTCAATAAATAGGAGGCAGTGATAGGGCATAGAAATCAACAGGAAAAATCCGCAGAAATGCTATACTTGGGAAATATCTCACATAAATTGACAAGGTTATTCGACAACAAACGGGTTAAAGTTGCATTCAGTATGGAGAACAAACTGGAGTAGGGCTGAAGCGTAAGTTGACGCAAGGGAGAACTGGATGGGAGAGGCGGAAGTTTATGAAATAAAGTGTCAGGATTGTGGAATGGAGTTTGTGGGTCAAACTGGAAGAAAATTTAAAGTAAGGTTTAAAGGGTAAATAATAATGAGGAAGATGCATTGGCGGTGCCGAAGAACATGAAAGTGGGCAGCATTCATTGGGTAACATTGCAGACAGCATAAGGACACTGCGCTTTGAGGATAAAGGGTTGTTGCTGTCAGAGGAAGTTGAGATTTTTTGCCCTTTTAGAGAGGAATGCGTCAGCGTGGTAAATGACAAGACAAAAGTGTCCAATGAGCATTTCGGGTCCACTTTAGCGATGTCCTCCTTGACAAACAGCCACCAACTTTTCTAAATAGCGATATTGGGTTTAATACACTCCTGGAAATTGAAATAAGAACACCGTGAATTCGTTGTCCCAGGAAGGGGAAACTTTATTGACACATTCCTGGGGTCAGATACATCACATGATCATACTGACAGAACCACAGGCACATAGACACAGGCAACAGAGCATGCACAATGTCGGCACTAGTACAGTGTATATCCACCTTTCGCAGCAATGCAGGCTGCTATTCTCCCATGGAGACGATCGTAGAGATGCTGGATGTAGTCCTGTGGAACGGCTTGCCATGCCATTTCCACCTGGCGCCTCAGTTGGACCAGCGTTCGTGCTGGACGTGCAGACCGCGTGAGACGACGCTTCATCCAGTCCCAAACATGCTCAATGGGGGACAGATCCGGAGATCTTGCTGGCCAGGATAGTTGACTTACACCTTCTAGAGCACGTTGGGTGGCACGGGATACATGCGGACGTGCATTGTCCTGTTGGAACAACAAGTTCCCTTGCCGGTCTAGGAATGGTAGAACGATGGGTTCGATGACGGTTTGGATGTACCGTGCACTATTCAGTGTCCCCTCGACGATCACCAGTGGTGTACGGCCAGTGTAGGAGATCGCTCCCCACA
This sequence comes from Schistocerca serialis cubense, assembly GCF_023864345.2. Classification (NCBI taxonomy): domain Eukaryota; kingdom Metazoa; phylum Arthropoda; class Insecta; order Orthoptera; family Acrididae; genus Schistocerca; species Schistocerca serialis. Next base: position 243,073,527 of record NC_064638.1, on the reverse strand, counting down.
CCATGATGCCGGGTGTTGTCCCTGTGTGCCTCGGTCGTATGCAGTCCTGATTGTGGCGCTCACCCGCACGGCGCCAAACACGCATGCGACCATCATTGGCACCAAGGCAGAAGCGACTCTCATCGCTGAAGACGACACGTCTCCATTCGTCCCTCCATTCACGCCTGTCGCGACACCACTGGAGGCGGGCTGCACGATGTTGGGGCGTGAGCGGAAGACGGCCTAACGGTGTGCGGGACCGTAGCCCAGCTTCATGGAGACGGTTGCGAATGGTCCTCGCCGATACCCCAGGAGCAACAGTGTCCCTAATTTGCTGGGAAGTGGCGGTGCGGTCCCCTACGGCACTGCGTAGGATCCTACGGTCTTGGCGTGCATCCGTGCGTCGCTGCGGTCCGGTCCCAGGTCGACGGGCACGTGCACCTTCCGCCGACCACTGGCGACAACATCGATGTACTGTGGAGACCTCACGCTCCACGTGTTGAGCAATTCGGCGGTACGTCCACCCGGCCTCCCGCATGCCCACTATACGCCCTCGCTCAAAGTCCGTCAACTGCACAAACGGTTCACGTCCACGCTGTCGCGGCATGCTACCAGTGTTAAAGACTGCGATGGAGCTCCGTATGCCACGGCAAACTGGCTGACACTGACGGCGGCGGTGCACAAATGCTGCGCAGCTAGCGCCATTCGACGGCCAACACCGCGGTTCCTGGTGTGTCCGCTGTGCCGTGCGTGTGATCATTGCTTGTACAGCCCTCTCGCAGTGTCCGGAGCAAGTATGGTGGGTCTGACACACCGGTGTCAATGTGTTCTTTTTTCCATTTCCAGGAGTGTATTTTATGTTGGTCATTCTATATGGAGATTCATACTGCAATATATGTGCAGCATCAGCTTTTAAAATTTGCTATTACTTGACATATAATGTTCAAAGATTTTACGATGGACAGTGACATCGTTGCGTGCTGTGATAGTACTATCTTTGGTAGGTGAAGGCACCTGCTTTAGTTTACAGCTGAGCGTTGTGAGATGTTCAAGGATGAGCTGTATGCTTGACAACGTATGTTTGCTGTTGCCTTCTTGAGGATGCCCAGTGCCATAGAAGCTTTAAGCTATGTTATATTAAAAGGACGATACACTGATGAGCCAAAACATAATGATCACTGCCTACAGCGAGGGTGAATGTCTCCTGGTGGTGTTGCGGCAGTTGAAAGCAGTAAGGAAAGTACCTAAGGGAAGAGAGACGAATGGGCAATCATGATAGCGAAGCAACTGGCGCATGGCCGCAAATGCGGAAACCCGCTGATTTGAGCGGTTTTGACAGACGGAACATAGTTGTAGCCCTGCTCCTGGAAACGAGAATCTCTGAACTGGGGAAGCTGATCGTCTGTTGGCGTACTACTGTCGTGAGCATCTATGGAAAGTCATTTGAGGATGGTGAAATACCGAATAAGCCGTATGGTATTGGACGACCATGTCTCATCACAAACTGTAGTGGTAATTCAGGATAGGCAGCGATCTGTGGCATATCTGAGAACAATGATGGCGCAGGCACAAGTGTTTCAGGGCACATCGTTCAAAGGCCGTTCTTGAACATGGAGCTCCACATCACAGGACCCCGACTTGTTCCTGTGTTGACCCAACGACATCGTCAGTTATGATTGCAGTGCGCACAGCATCACTAAGTTTTCACCGTGGGTCAATAGGAACATGTCGCTTGTCGAACGAATCTCATTTCTTGTTACACCAGGTCGATGGTTGGGGGTCCTTAAACGCCATCATCCAGGCGAATGGCAGGATCTAACATGCACCGCGCCACACATGCGGACCGGTGAGAGCAGAATTACACTATGGGGTACATTTCGTTGGGCTTCCATGGGTTCTGTGGTGGTAATCGAAGACGTCATGGCAGAAGTGAACTACGTGAACATTATTGCGGACCGCCTGCATCGTTTCATGCTTGAAGTCTGCCCCTGTGCTGGTGATATGCTAACAGCAGGATAACTGACCTTGTTGCAATGTCAGGATCGTACTATACTGGTTTGAGGGGCATTATAGTGAACTCAGTTGATGTCATGGCCAGTGAGCCGTGGCTGGCTCATGCTATGCGTTGGATTAAACCTTGGTTGCTACTCTGTGTTTACTCTCCCGCGGTTATCGCGGTTATGCTGTTATCCTCTCTTTCCGCAAGTGGCAGCAGCAGTGTGTATCGATATTGCACCTTAGACTATCTTTGGCCTGGCGCTTATATTTTCCGGCTGGGCTGTGTGCGGGCAGTTGGTCGGTTAGCGTGGAGCAGCGAGGAAATCTCCATGGCGCGTAGTTTGGCTGGGCCCACTGGCGGCCTCTATGCAGTGTCGGAGTGTGTGGGGCTGTTTCCATTGCTACGAGGTTCATGGCTCACCGATCCTGGACATGAAAGTTGAGTTTTGACTTAATCTACCAGCAAATCACGACTGTTTACATTGTGTCGGCTGTTGGGATATTCCAGCGAGCAACAATGTGTGTTTTCAAGTTGGCAAATTTTAGCCACCCTCCAGTGGAATTTAACTGTACTTAGTTATTTTGAAAGTCGCGAGCTCTTTCTTCTTATCTCGTGTTTTCTACTGAAAATCTCGTGCTTGTACTCTTGTTAACTTTACTATTACAGAGATCGCCTAAACTTTATTTATTTTATTGGTCCTGTGCGCGACAAATAACTTACTTGGTCTTTCTGCTGCCACTGCTTGATCTGCTGCGTTCCATTATTTAACAAAAACATAAAAAAACCTATTATTCATGCTGAGTGCAATGCATGTTCTGTATGGCGGCTCCTGCTGTTGCTGCGGCTGCTGCTTCTTACTGCAACTACATATAATTCAAGAGAAAGGGTTTGGTCAAATCTAAACTCGATAAATGATAACCCAAATACGTGATTCCCTTTTTTTTTTAAAAAAAGTATATTCTGAAAGCGATTCTTTCTCATTCAATTAACAAAACGCTAGAAGCTCTTTGAACAATCACTTCGTATATAAATCTGCCTCCAGTGGCATTAAAGCAATATTGCAAATTAATCAAACTCTTGAGACAGACTGAAATACTTCTCAATTAAATACAAAGTCAAAAATTCCCTAACAGTTACAAAAGAAATCAATGACAAAAATCAGTACTTAATCTATTCGCCTGACAATGGTTTCCCTTAAGAATTCAACTCCTATCATTATCAAAATTACCGTCTGCTGGTACGCACATACACAAACCCTTTTCTTTAAATTAATAAGCGCGCTGCAAATTATAAAAAATATCGACTAAATACCAAATCCTGTGTCGCTGCTGGCGGACACGACAGTACGGCAGCTCGGCGACGACCCCTCGCCCAACACACGTGCGCACCACAGCAGGCGGGCTCCTACACTGGCTTCAAAAACTGCCACTAGTTAATCCGTGCGCTGTCAAGCGCGACAACAATATCTTAGATTCCAGAGCTTGTGTATGCGCGCTGTAGCCAACCTTTACATCCTAAGAGAGTATTGCCAACTCTCAATTTGAATTCCAGTGCACCAGCGGAATCTTCTGCCTTGTGGCCGTTAACGTTCCGGTTACCTGCCCTGGCCGTTGACGTAAATTCAGGCAGTGTATTTTCCTCGTCGTGTTGTTGATGTCCAGCATGGTGTGTGGTTTGACAGCTCAATGTGTAATTGGTTGTGGGCGCCAATACCTTCTACGTTGTTCCATTGAACTCCCTGTTGTGTGCTGGTCGGGTGAAACGGAGGTTATCTTGTCGGTGGGTCCGTTGACTGTCTGTCGGTTGGGTTGTCGTCGGATCGGCAATGGTTGAGCCGACTGCCTGTCTCACCTAAGTGAGCGTTAGTGTTTGAATCCTAGGCTGACCATCGGAACTTCTGAGCGCCCTTGAGTGTACTACCTTTTCTTGTTTGTTCTTGTTGTTTGTACTTATATGGCTTCTAGGCGATTTTTAGATTAAGGTTGTTTTGCCTTTAAGGCGTCAGATGGTTTGGGCGTTCACCCTAATTTAAGAACTTTTATGTAAAGCCTTTGGTATTTTTAAAATTATTGTTATTGAGCCTTAAGTGTTGGCCTTCAGCCAATTCTGAATTAAAGTTATTCTGTACTTAAGGTGTTACATGGTTTGTGCCTTCAGCCTAATTTAAGAACTGTTTTACGTAAAGTCTTCGGCATTTTTAAAATTAATGTTATTGAGTCTTAAGTGTTGGCCGTCAACCGATTTTGAATATAAGTTGTTTGCTCTTAAAGTGTCAGATTCTTTGGGCATTCGCCTAATTAAGAAACTGTTTTAAGATAAGGCTTTGCCTTTTAAATTTCTGATTTTGATTGAGCTTTACGTTATTGGCTTTCAGCCGTTTATAAATTAAAGTGGTCTTGCCCTTAAGGCATGAGATTGTACAGCGCATTTAGCCGATAATTAAGTTCCAAAACTAAAACTGTGTTTCTTTTTTTTAAAAAAAAAATTTCGTGGCTCTTGTAATGTTTGATCAAATAAAAGGTTGTATGTTCGAGTGTAACTGACAGCCGCTGATTTTGGCCCCTTTCCACAACTTTAACTACCTGTCCTGTCCTGTGGGCTTAGCAGGGCGTCTCAGCCAGCAAATATGTCTGATCTGTACCTTTTACAGCATATATGGGAGCCAGCTGCGTGTCAGTAAACAAACATCCCGTAATTTGCGGGAACAGCTTGACTGTACGTAGACATCTGGTGCTGCATACCTCTAGAGTCCTGTCAATTACTTGTATAATCCATATCAAGCAGAATCACTGCTGTGTTGTGCTTGTATGGTGAACCACACGCTATTAAACAGGTGGTCATGGTGTTTTGGTTCATCGGTGTGTAATATTTACTTAGTTGTCATTAGGTATATTATTGCGATGTATTGATTTTTTTCCTTGTTTTGTAGCATCTGATAATGGGATAACGTAGTCGCGAAACATGTTGTGGTAAATACATTACACGTTTCACAACTTGTGTATAACATTCTCAGTACTGAATCGTTTAAAAAAGCTTTAGAATCAAGAATTATTTAACTGAATAACTAATTTGGACTGACTGAACACGTTTCGTTGTTGTGCTCCTTCGTCTACCCAGTTGCTACTCACGTGTATCACGAGATCTTGACAATACCAGCGAGACAATACTATAGTCTAGAAGCACGGAATTTAAGAATTCACTAAAGTATTCAAAATTCTGACCTGGGAGAACATTCACAAATGAAAATAATGACGACATTTATAGAGTAAAACATAAAACCAAGCATTTGCATTGCCTCTGAAGGCAGGAAGGCAGCAGACGCCAGCGCTGTGTACTAAAACACCGAACATACTGGGTAAACGCGAAAGATTATTGCAGGTGACATCGAAGGACAAAACGCGAAGGCTAGTAGCCACTGATAAAAGACCGTGCAGGTAATACAGTTCTGTCTACTGCCGTTGTAATTTTCAGAAAGGCATGCATGTTAAGCAGCAAACAGTCAAGTGGAAGAAGGACATTTGACAAAACAGCCATTCAGAAAAGAAAATCACTTCGCGTAGCCTGGTTATGCCGGGCTGTAGACTTCGTGGATGATGAGTGGAGAGCATCGGGCGGGCACCTCGCCACTTGTAGGAGTCAAGCTTTGGGCTGCAGGATTATTTTCAGCATTTAATTCATGCGAACGTCAGAGGAAGCGGGAAAGGGTATTTCTCGCGGTTTGAGGAGCTACGTACCTTACTGCAGCGAGTAAACACTACCATAGACTCGAACCTCTACTACGACCTCTGGAACCAATTCAGACGTAATTTGAAACCTAGCAGATGTCCATGGCTGGCAAATCTCCTTTTATGTACTTTTGGACAGTTGTCAGCGAAGCATCCACGTATGTGTCACCACCTCATTTTTCTGTAGCGACAAAGAGGCTTTTTCCATCGAGATAGTCATCCTATCTGCGAAAGATATGGTCATACCTGCATGATCTGGATTCATTCAATTTTTCTGTAATGTCCAGTATTCCTACTACATCTTTCACTTATTCAATTTTGATAGACGAATGAAAAAACTGTTGGGGTCCGAGGTTGGGGAAGTCCAATTTGGGTTTCGGAAAAACGTAGGAACATGCGAGACGACAAAGAATCTACGACACTTCTTAGAAGATACGGTGAAGAAATGCAAAGGCATTGTTGTAGTTTTTTTTAGATTTAGAGAAATCATTTAACAATATTATGTGGAGTACACATGTCGGAATTCTGAAGCTAGTTTGAATAAAGCACCGGAGCGGGGAGTTATCTAGAATTTTTACAGAAACCAAACTGCAGCTGTAAGAATCGAAAGTCAAAGAAGGGTGTCATTAGTTGAGAAGGGAGGGAGACATGTTTCTAGCTTATCCCTCATCACATTTACCCTCTACATTAAGCAAGCAGTTAAGGAAACCAACGAAATATTTCGAAAGCGAATGAAAGTTCAGGGAAAAGAAATAACGGCGTTGTTTTCAGTGACATTGTTGTTCTGTCAGAGACAGCAAAGGACGTGGAATATCAGCTGGACGAAATGGATGCTGTCTTGAAAAGAGGGTATAAGTTGCACATCAACAAAAGTTAAGCAAGAGTATAGGAGTATAATAAAAATAAATCCGGTGTTGCCGACCGGAGTGGCCGAGCGGTTCTAGGCTCTACAGTCTGGAACCGCGCGACCGCGACGGTCGCAGGTTCGAATCCTGCCTCGGGCATGGAAGTGCGTGATGTCTTTAGGTTAGTTAGGTTTAAGTAGTTCTAAGTTCTAGGGGACTGATGACCTCAGAAGTTAAGTCCAATAGTGCTCAGAGCCATTTGAACCATATGAAATTCGGTGTTGCCGAAGAAATTACATTAAGAAAAGGATTGTAGATGAGTTTTGCTCGTTAGACAGCAAGACAACTGACGACGGCCGAAGTAAGGAGGATATAAAATGTAGGTTGCCAATAACAAGGTAAGAATTTGTAACAAAGAGAAATATTTCAACATCTAAAATAAATTTATGATTTAGGAAATCTTTTATGGGGGTACTTGTCCGGATCGTAGCTTTGCATGTAAGTGAGGAACAATATAAACAAGCAGAGGATGGAAGCCTTTGAAATCTGGTGCTACAGGAGAATGCTGAATATTGGATGGATAGAACCGATAACGTTTGAGAAAGAAGTTAGTAATAAAGTGGGTAAACAGTTAATGATATCTGTCCTAATATCTTACTTAAAGAGAAGTCAACAAATGCATTAACCATCTCGTACTTTTGTTATTCACATCCAAAAGTGTCTTCAGGACATTACGTATCATTTAACATGAAACACCTATCCTCTCAAAAATTCCACAAATGTTATGTGGCGATTTTCTGTCACCGCACTATGATTTTTTCGAGCGTTTCACCAGATCAAATGTCGGTCTGGCGTGTGTAACTAGCCAAACCTATAGTGTTCTTACGACCACGTTTGAAATCCTTCATCCAGTAGCAGGGGTTTTTACAGAACGTCTGAAGTACGCTGACGAGAGAACGATCATCGATCTAAAAGATATGCATAAAATTTGGGAAGAAGAGTAGCTTCCAAAAGGGTGGATGTTTGGCTCTGATACACCCTATACTCGAAAACGATTTATGTCAGAGCCTGGGAACTACGGAGGAATATCATTGAAAGCAGTGAGCTTTGAGATATTCTCAAAATCATTGCTAAACAGAATACAAAATCAACTAAATCCACGAATTGGTGAGTAAGAAGGCGACCTTAGAGTGTCAGATCATGTGCGGAACGAATCTTAAATGTGAATCTGATAACTGCATATCAAAATAGAGAAGCAAGGCTTCCATGTCCACATTCGTGAACATTTAGAAAGGCTATAATTCACTAGGAGACCAACACTGTTCCATATTTCGGAGTATTTGCCTTAAGGTCCAATGAACTGATTAAACAGATCTCTACCAACGTGGCATCTAGCTTCAGAAGAAAGTTTTCAGAGCCCTTAAAAGATCAAACCCGAGGCAACCTTGGAGACGGGTTTCTCCCACTGCTCTTTTACTGTGTTGTTGATAAGATGTTCAGCGAATGGCGCCGATGAATGAGAAGTGTGGGTGGAATAATATAGTGATGTGAGAAAAAAGGAATACAGATCGACTGTCTGCCGTTCGCAGACGATATTGTGATTTTGCCGAAATCATTAAATGAGCCAAGTCCAGAGAAAAGAAGATCTACAGATCCCTCTCGAGGAGACACATTATAAGACAAGAAGTAAGATAGTTGTCCTTAGTGGATGAAATATTCTGGATGGAAAATTCAGAAGCTAGAGACGAATAATCAATATGAATTGAACGTGCAAACTCGATACAATCTTTCGCGTAGTGCCAAATTAAGACATAATTACACACAGTTGACCTCCTGGAAGCTTTGTGCGCACCAGAAACGGCGAGAAAAGGTTTACTCATGAAGTCAGAACTTCCGGGACGAGGGATTCTCAGGTGGGTATTGGAACCTCGAAGAACACGAGAAGGTCAGTATGTAAGACAAACGAAAGAAAAGCTATATATCCAGTCAAAGAGGATATTGGAGACCGTCGGAAAAAGGGTATGTTCTTCGGACATATACTCAGAATGGAATAGGAAAGATTGACACATGGGATACATTTTCTTGTCTATAGGAGAATTATAGTAAGCTGGAACCAAGAGAAACAAATTGATCTCTAAGAAATTGGAAAGCGGGAAGCAGAGGTTTCCAACAAGTTGGCTTTAAAATAAAAAGAAATCAATCTGTCATAGGTTTACATCAAAGAGCTACACCTAGGAAGAAAGCAACATGGACAGAAGAGTGAAGAAAATTACAACGTATGAGAATTAAATAATATTGGGAAAGATAAAGACTAGAAGAAAAGCAGCTGATGTGAATTAACGTAGCACTCACATGGTAAGAACGAAAAGAAGAAGAATAAAGAATTTTGATCGCTAGTATCGAGTGTTCATAACTTCCCTCAATGTACACCGTGTCTTGGCCGCAGTTCCCTGTTATAAATAAAAATGTTTTATCGCTGCTGCTTTATCCATTTCTGCGAAACGCGTGGCACCCAACCTCTACGATAGCTGTTGCAAACAACTGCGCGTTGTCAGTAACGGCCACCGTGTTTGAATCGCATCGTAATCTGTATGTAGAGGCTTTCAAACCAATATATGTTATCCAGCTGAATTGTGGCTCACTAGACATTTATATTCGATTTCAATGCGCCCAAGTGGATATTGGCAAACGACGCCTGATGCTGCTAATTTACTGTATTGATAAGTTTCAAAGTTTAGAAAAACAGTTACAAGAATCACTTTAATCGAAGTAATTGCCTACAAGACGAAAACAGGCATGCATCAATGCAAGAGGACGTGCTACTGGGTATTGGAGGTACCGGTGTGTACAGCAATCTGGACCACCACCTCTGAAGATCTCGCTGTATGGTGGTACAACATGCAATGTGTGGTTTTCACGAGGAATAAAAAGGGCGGAAATGATGATGTTGATGTTGATCTCTATTCCAATTTTCTATACAGGTGCCAGAACTCTCGGAACCGAGGTGATGCAAAACTTTTTTTGATGTATGTATTTGGGTTAACATGAGGCACGTACTGGTTATCTGGTGCTCAACCCTATGTTTAAAAAAACAATGCCTGCTGAACAGTGTGCTCCAAATCACTTGTGCCTGCACCAGCATTGTACGAGGGTTGCCCAGGAAGTAGTGCACTGCATTTTTTTCTTCAAATGGCTCTAAGCACTATGGGACTTAACTTCTGAGGTCATCAGTCCCCTAGACTTAGAACTACTTAACCTAACTAACCTAAGGACATCACACACATCCATATCCGAGGCAGGATTCGAACCTGCGACGGCCACTGCGGCCGGCGAACATAATGAGAATTACACACACGAAAGATCGGTGTTTTATCTACACATCCTATTTTCCATGCTATCTCCATCTCGTTCTATAGCCTTCCACCAGCTCGAAACAAGGATCTGTATGCCCTGACGGTACCAATCCTTGTCCTAGTGACGTAGTCAGTGCTTCACTGTGTGAATCACCCTCTCATCGTCCTCAAAATGTCTTCCACGAATGGCACTCTTTGATTGCCCAAACAAGTGGAAGTCCGAGAGGGCTGTAAGGTGGATGGGGTAACACTGTCCAACCCTGTTTTGCGATGTGCTCAGCAGTCCTCAGACTTGTGTGGAGCCGAGCGTTATCGTGTTGCAGCGAAACATCTCCTGGGTTGCTGTGGCGCCGAAGTCGCCGGAAGCGCGTCTTGAGCTGTATTAATGTGTTGAGATATGCTTCCAAATTAATGGTACCGCCTCTTTGCATGACATCAACGAGAATCACACCTTCAAAGTCCCAGAACACGGTGATCATGACTTTACCGCCAGAAGCAGTTGCTTTGAATTTTTCTTCTGTGGGGAGTGGGAACTGCGCCATTCCATCGACTGTCGTTTTGTTTCGGGTTCAAAATGGTGAACCCATTTTTCATTACATGTCACAATCCGGGAGAAGAAGGCCTTCCCCTCAGCTTCAAAACTTTGCAACAAATCAAGACAATTTTTTTTCTGTGCGTTTTGTGATCTGCCGTTAGACACCACGGGACCCATCTTGCACATACTTTTGAATATCCAAGAATGCGGACAATGGCATCCACACATCCTCTGCTGATTGACAGATGCAGCGCCAACTGCTGAGTCGTAATTAGTCTGTCCTCGCGAATGACATCACCTCACAGCAACTTGTCGGGCGTGACAGCCGTGGATGGTCTCCCCGACCGCTGCAAATCGTGGAGCTCCGCCGAACCGCCTTCTGATGACCTCACCATCCGTGCCCAGAGACTAACTGTACTTCTGTCAACAGCAGATTTTCCATAGACTTTGCACAAGCGTTTGTGAATATTGCCCACAGTTTCTTTCTCTGCAGTGAGAAATTCAATGACGGCACGTTGCTTGTAATGTAAATCACTTACAGACGCCATTTTGAAATTGTCCTGCAGCTACGCTGTCTGTGACGGAAACTCGCTCAGAAGACTTCAAATAATACATACGTCACATTTCTCATTCGTAGCACTGTTTTCGGCTGAGAAAAAAAGAGCGGTGCATTACTTTCTGGGCAACCATCGTGCTCTGTCGTCAGATCTACCAAAGTACGCCTTCCGTCCTCCATTATACAGGGTGTTACAAAAAGGTACGGCCAAACTTTCAGGAAACATTCTTGACACACAAATAAAGAAAAGATGTTATGTGGACATGTGTCCGGAAACGCTTAGTTCCCATGTTAGAGCTCATTTTAGTTTCGTCAGTATGTACTGTACTTCCTCGATGCACCGTCAGTTGGCCCAATTGAAGGAAGGTAATGTTGACTTCGGTGCTTGTGTTGACATGCGACTCATTGGTCTACAGTACAAGCATCAAGCACATCAGTACGTAGCAGCAACAGGTTTGTGTTCATCACGAACGTGGTTTTGCAGTCAGTGCAATGTTTACAAATGCGGAGTTGGTAGATGCCCATTTGATGTATGGATTATCACGGGGCAATAGCCGTGGCGCGGTACGTTTGTATCGAGACAGATTTCCAGAACGAAGGTGTCCCGACAGGAAGACGTTCGAAGCAATTGATCGGCGTCTTAGGGAGAACGGAACATTGAGCCTATGACTCGCGACTGGGGATGACCTAGAACGACGAGGACACCTGCAATGGACGAGGCAATTCTTCGTGCAGTTGACGATAACCCTAATGTCAGCGTCAGAGAAGTTGCTGCTATACAAGATAACGTTGACCACGTCACTGTATGGAGAGTGCTACGGGAGAACCAGTTGTTTCCGTACCATGTACAGCGTGTGCAGGCACTATCAGCAGCTGATTGGCCTCCACGGGTACACTTCTGCGAATGGTTCATCCAACAATGTGTCAGTCCTCGTTTCAGTGCAAATGTTCTCTTTACGGATGAGGCTTCATTCCAACGTGATCAAATTGTAAATTTTCACAATCAACATGTGTGGGCTGACGAGAATTCGCACGCAATTGTGCAATCACGTCATCAACACAGATTTTGTGTGAACGTTTGGGCAGGCATTGTTGGTGATGTCTTGATTGGGCCCCATGTTCTTCCACCTACGCTCAATGGAGCACGTTATCATGATTTCATACGGGATACTCTACCTGTGCTGCTAGAACATGTGCCTTTACAAGTACGACACAACATGTGGTTCATGCAAGATAGAGCTCCTGCACATTTCAGTCGAAGTGTTCGTACGCTTCTCAACAACAGATTCGGTGACCGATGGATTGATAGAGGCGGACCAATTCCATGGCCTCCACGCTCTCCTGACCTCAACCCTCTTGACTTTCATTTATGGGGGCATTTGAAAGCTCTTGTCTACGCAACCCCGGTACCGAATGTAGAGACTGTTCGTGCTCGTATTGTGGACGGCTGTGATACAATACGCCATTCTCCAGGGCTGCATCAGCGCATCAGGGATTCCATGCGCGGCCGGCCGAAGTGGCCGTGCGGTTAAAGGCGCTGCAGTCTGGAACCGCAGGACCGCTACGGTCGCAGGTTCGAATCCTGCCTCGGGCATGGATGTTTGTGATGTCCTTAGGTTAGTTAGGTTTAACTAGTTCTAAGTTCTAGGGGACTAATGACCTCAGCAATTGAGTCCCATAGTGCTCAGAGCCATTTGAACCATTTGATTCCATGCGACGGAGGGTGGATACATGTATCCTCGCTAACGGAGGACATTTTGAACATTTCCTGTAACAAAGTGTTTGAAGTCACGCTGGTACGATCTGTTGCTGTGTGTTTCCATTCCATGATTAATGTCATTTGAAGAGAAGTAATAAAATGAGCTCCAACATGGAAAGTAAGCGTTTCCGGACACATGTCCACATAACATATTTTCTTTCTTTGTGCGTGAGGAATGTTTCCTGAAAGTTTGGCCGTACCTTTTTGTAACACCCTGTATAGCCTCCGACCTCCATACTGTGTGAAGAGGCGTGGATATCCAACGCCTGCTAGTGATTTCACCGTCCTTCAACACTCTTCATAAATGATTATGGCAGCAGACCGCGAACAGCCGACCAGTTTCGCCGTTTCTAAGACGCCAGTCCCTAAGTACTGGGCTATAACAATTTTTCTTTTGTCAAAATCGCTAATGCTAGTGTATTTCTCCATCTGCGGACCGTATCGTCTCTAGAATATTTTTCCATTCGTCTCTGATCCGCTTTTATAGGGTGTCCCGGGAGGAATGGTCAGTATTCAGGGATCTGATAGGAACGATCATTCGAAGCAAAAATATCCTAGTAAACATGGGCTCTAAAACGCGCACTGGGAAACAAATCTCTCCTACTACAAGCTCTTTGCTTTCCATATTTTTAGAGGTGGTAGTATGGACCAAACAAGAAAACATATCCAGTGTAAACATGTACCTACATCAAGAGCTATGAGCACTTGTTCATCTTCGCTACTGTAAAACACATCTCTTCCATTGAACAAGTGCTAATAGCTCTTAAGGTATGCATTTTAGAGCCCACATTTCCTAGACTATTTTGCTTCGAATGATCGTTCCTGCTGTATCTCTGAATATTGACCATTCCTCGTGGAACACCCTGAACTTTTTTCCTTACCGCGTTGCGCGTCTGTAATGACACCTGTGGCATTCAGTCTCGCGGAAGTCAGTGGTAAAAATGTTTCGGATGATTACTGAATACGCACTGCGCAAAAGAATCAAAGGCTCACTTTTTTGAAAGCTCGTCATTCTCCTCCCTCACAACGCAGATGTGTGAATTTTGGCTCTAACGTGCCTAGAACCCTCCTTTGTGAAAAAGTTTGGCGCCCTGCCACGTCACACTCGGACTCAGTAACGCTTGAAACAGCAAGGTGTCGGCACATGGGGAAAAAAAGACAGACCTCAGAATTTCATGTCAGCAAATTATGTGACGTTGGCACCAAATTTCACCACGTTTCTGGCCATTACCACCGCGAACATGTCACATGATGGAAAGGTCTTCACCTCCCACCCCCCCTTATCCACATCTAACCTCTTTCTCTTGACGCCTCTGTGGTGGAGACCAGACCACGACGCCAAGCGTCGAAATCACGCAGGTTTCTTAAGGGTGTGCAGGGAAAACATTTCAGACATATCGACGCTCAAAATCGACACGAAAAATCCTCAGGAAGACGTCAATGAAACCACACCTGTTTTAGAACATTAAATTACACACAATTCGTGATCGAATTTCCTCACGTTGAGAAATCAGAAGGAGCGGTCTGTTTCACTTGGTAAAAACTTTCTAAAGCCAAGATCGCAAAACATTTCTTTATTTTTCGAACAACCGGTTTCGACTGGCTTCAGGTCTGTCACTTAGTGCATATACGAGGAATACAACTCATACCATGAGCTTTGACGTAATGTTTGAGATATAAGTTCTTTTGTTTGACATTAAAAGAAAAGGAAATGGAACTCTACATTTGCATACCTTCAAACATATTTGATATAAAACGTGTTCATTTTGAGTTTGAACATCACGCAAGTTGTCACGTTAGTGAAAGAACCTATGCTGACTATAATTCAGCGTTAACGTGGCGCGGAAGAAGTGACGTATTCAGCCGCAAAAATTTTTAATCGTTTACTCAGTGTCCTAAAGAATGTAACAGACAATAAAATTAACTTCAAACACAATAAGGAAACCGTATTTACTAGGGATCTTCTACAACACAGAAGAGTTCCCAGTGTGTAATATTACAACGTTTATATGTGTGTGAGAGAGAATGACTGAGTGAGGGAGTATAAAACCCTATATAGAAAAAAATCTTAGGAATGTTACGACTAATGTTTAAAAATACGTAAATGCTCAATTTGTTGTTATACTTTCCCCTAGGAAGCTGTCTGACATTTGTAATAACCTGACACATAGAACACGTAAATAACTTACAGGGGCAGATTGAAAAACGACCAGTATTGGCGCGCAAGAAAATAATCTTCTGCCAAAAACACGTTTCAGCCCAGACAGCTGAAGTGATAATGGAGAAAGTGGGTTGAATGGACTGAAACTGTTTCGTCATCCAAATTATGCTCATGATTTAAGACCAGTTGATCTAAACGGAATGGCCAAACGTTGGGGGAAGAATTGATCCATTTAAGATGGGCTGTGTATGTCGACCGAATATTACTGCTTGGTGCGGCTTTGTGGCGCGAGTGTAGGCACAATATCTGAGCAGTCTGCAGTAGTGTGAAGCGAATAAAACAGCACGTTGCGAGTCAACTGACTCTGAATATTGGATGATAATGGGTGCAAGGCTCACAGCACATCTGAGATTTCAGATAGAGGCTTCCGCAGTCAACTGTGTCCAGGCTGGCAGAGAGAGTGTTTCTACACGCGTAGCCCGTCGCACAGGACCACCATAAGTGTCTGGCCGCGGCCATCGGGCTATAGGGATCTTGTGTTGTGCGTGACACGAGTTCAAGCGGTCGTCTCAGGCGAGAAGCGAGTTATTTCATGCGAGTTTAATAATTCCTAACCGCGCATTTAAATGCATGCAAGCCCTCGATAAGATACGTCAGTGTTAAGACCTTTAGTGGGTATCTCCTCATTGACATATTGATTTCCTGTGGACCCTGCACGGGGCCGATCGTGATCTACGGCGGAGAAGGCGACTTGTGTAATGTCACACGTTCGTTGTGGGGCCCGTATTACTCATGGGTCCCGTGTCTGACGAATGGACGTCACGTGGCCCCCGCTGGGCGATCTACAGTCTGTTGTGAGTCATAACGTCAGCGATTTGAATGTGGGATGTCAGCAAGCCATTTCTACCACGACTGCAAGGACAAAAATGCACTGCATAGGTTTCAACAGCCATAATTTTTGGCCACTTGATGTATTTTCGTATTGCCTAACTTGAAATTTTGGTTTTGAAGAAATTTTAGCCAAGAAAGTCCTTATCTTATCTAGTATGGGGCATTTTGAAGAATGCAGCTAGTAGCTATCGAATGATACTAAGCTAAGAAACAAAAAACTCCAAATTATTTCTTCTCTTTTTTCACTCGACGACTCAAACTAATCTCGTATTCTACTCGCAGCCTACTTCGTTAACTCTTGAACGTTAACTTCGTTTGAATACACTGGGTTCTTTTTCGGCTCCATATTATTATGTGATAATCAGCGCCTGTCTCTTTCGTGTACTTTTTATTTTGTACATGTTTTACAGTTTTATAGTTTATTACAGTTAATGTAGAATATTTTATAAAAACTTCACATGTATTTTAAACAATTTATGACGCACTGACATACATAAAAAGCAATAACACAAAACTGATGCACAACATTTTCTAAAATGCTTGATCAAATTCAGGTACCATTTAATCGGTATTACAATTTTTACCACATTTGTACGATACAATGGCTGAGATGCTAGCCCCATTTAATTCTACACGTTAGGCATATTAACCAGAAAAAGTGTTATTACATATCTCACTTTAGTTTTAGACTATTTTTGCCAATTAAAATTTTTTTCTTTAATTTGTTGAAACTGCAATAATGTTTAGCTCTGCTAGAGAGGTATACACATTGCAATTTACAAAAAGCAATTAGTGCACAGGTTTATAAGCTAACAGA
The DNA here is from genome assembly GCF_023864345.2 of Schistocerca serialis cubense. Taxonomy (NCBI): domain Eukaryota; kingdom Metazoa; phylum Arthropoda; class Insecta; order Orthoptera; family Acrididae; genus Schistocerca; species Schistocerca serialis. The sequence continues at coordinate 243,056,907 of NC_064638.1, read as the reverse complement.
TAAGTACCTAAATTCTGATAAATACAACTCGCAAATGAAGATATGAGTTATATTAAATTATGTCTAAAAAAAAAAATGGTTCAAATGGCTCAGAGCACTATGGGACTTAACATCTATGGTCATCAGTCCCCTAGAACTTAGAACTACTTAAACCTAACTAACCTAAGGACAGCACACAACACCCAGCCATCACGAGGCAGAGAAAATCCCTGACCCCGCCGGAATCGAACCCGGGAACCCGAGCGTGGGAAGCGAGAACGCTACCGCACGACCACGAGATGCGGGCTAAATTATGTCTCTGAAAGTCCAAGAGGCATGTAATTTGTTTACATTTCCCCACGTCCTTTATCAGGCAAAGTCAGCTGTCCACGTCAAGAATAACAAATTCACTACAAACAGCGTCGCTGTCCTAACATAAAAATTTGAATCATCTTCCCTGAAGATCTGATACATAGGTTCCTCTCAATAGTATGGACTGCTTTGTTTGCAAACGGTTTACAATGGAGCTTTACTTTACGGAAATTTTTTATGCGTGGCATTGTTAGTATTTAGTGCACACTAAAGAATATCTACACATACAAATATCTGTAGTACTTAGGCAAGAAACTTTCAGTAGGACGTAAACAAGACACTCCAACTAATCCAAAATAAACAGGAGCGAAGATGATCTTTTACAGATCCTGGAAACCAGCAGGGTTACCAAGATGTATAATATACCCCACTCAGAATCTCTAGAAGCCAAATTTTTCCAGTTATTTTGCGAAATACTAATGGTTTTGTGTAATTGTGGTGTCACCGCCAGACACCACAGTAATTGCAATAAATGGATGAGTCTCAGTGACACAACCCTTGCCGGCCAGGGTGGCAGAGCGGTTCTAGGCGCTACAGTCTGGAACCGCGCGACCGCTACGGTTGCAGGTTCGAATCCTGCCTCGGGCATGGATGTGTGTGATGTCCTTAGGTTAGTTAGGTTTAATTAGTTCTAAGTTCTAGGGGACTGATGACCGCAGAAGTTAAGTCCCATAGTACTCAGAGCCATTTGAACCATCTGAACACAACTCTTATTCTGAAATTTAGTATACAGTGACCATTCTTCATTCTAAATCCGATAAGGTTTGTGTTATTGTTATCAGTAATGGCAATAGAATTTAATAAAGTTATTAAAATCGATTTTTATTAAAAAATTTGTAATGCCTCTACTTCTAACAGAACAGCAAGAATTTGAAAGGAGACTAATGCAGGAAACAGTTCTCACGACACTACTGTTCCTCGTGATTTGATTTATGTATAGGGTGGCGCAGGAGATTTTGAACCACTTGATATTTATTTCATGGCGATCCTATTAAAGCCGTACACGCAGTAGTTTCTGGAGAGAGTGCTAAGGCTCGGTTCAGGTCAGTTTATTGAGATGCCAGACAAGGGACGGCAGGCTGCTCAACAGAGAACCAAGTTAGTGCGTTTGCACGCGGGAACAAAGGCTGTCATTCATACAGGGACGTTTCCGTCAACATTTTAGTAGAATGTGGCCGCCCACAAAAACACAATCTATACATTGCATCGTCAGTTTGGAAATAATGGAATGTCGGAACTAAAGCGGACACGTGTGTCTCAAATCCGATCACCTGGAAATATGGAAGCTGTGAGAGTGGCAATAAAACGCAGCCCCGGTAAGTCAACAAAAAGAGCCGTATCCGAACTTGGAATATCGGGTCGCTCTATTCAGTGCATTCTTCATTCAGACCTTTATTTATTACCGTACAAAATGACAGTGATCCACATTCCCGATAGGGAATGAAAAGACATGAATAATTTTGCTGCATAGTAATGTAAACGCAAGGGGAAGAGTTGCCGCAGAACGTTTGGTTCTCTGACAAGGCGTATATTCATTGCAGTGGGATGGTCCATAAATAATACCTGAAGTTTTGGGCTACTGAACGTTCACTGACCTTTCACGGAAGGGACAATTACGATCAAAAAGTGTCCGTTTTGGCTGCCACATCAAGCCCTGATTAACTGGACTTTCCTTTTTCGACCAAACGGTCTATTCTGAACGGTACAAGCCCCTGTTACGAAACCAATTCCTCAATACACTATATACCACTCAACTGCCAATGCACTCGCAGTGGTTTATGCAGGATGGAACACGCCCGCACACTTCCAATGTCTTTCTCGGCTTTGTGCATAAAACGTTTCATGAAAGAAGTACTGTCTCACCGATTTATCTCAGCATCTTCAATGTTGTCAACTTAGGCCACCTCACAGCCCCGAAATCAACCCCTGCGATTATTTGCTGTGGCAATATTTAAAAGAAGATGTCTTCTGTCAGCACTCGCGAGATCTTCTAAAACTCAATCGATGAAGATCTGTGCCGGTGAGTAGTGTGGAACAGGAATGTTCGTCTTGAGTAGCTACTGCGCCAAAATGGTGGCCGCAATAAATGTTCTCCATTATCATCAATGCTCCATATATCTAAGATTCCAATTGGTAATGCTATGTATCACAGTATTCAAAAAAATATTAGTGGTTCAAATCTCAGCGTCACCATGCATATACGATCCATAGTCAAGTGTTTTGCTCCAGTTTCAGGTAATTCTTGTACACTGAAAATTCGCTGCCATATATATATATATATATATACGTCGTGGACTTGGTCCCAAACCTGGAATCTGGAATAACCCCGCCTGTGGAGTAGAAACCTACTTTTCCTGCAATCACAATAGAGAGACGTTGTGTGTAAGGCACTGTTTGGACGCGATAAGATGTTTGTTCAGGGGTAGATAGGCAGGCGTTCCGGCGTTGCTTCACTCTGAAACAGCTGCCGATAGCGCGTCTCCACCACGCCAATGCGTACCCTTCCGTTCATCTGCCTGCCTAGTTTCTCGATTCTCTACGAATTTATTTTTGCCCTTACGGTCCGTAAATTACTCAAGGTGATCTGAAAAGCCTCGAGAAAACTGAACAGAAAATAGTGCGTAATTCGCTCAACATTCAGATGTAGGGCTTCAGTGAAGAAAGTAGTCTCGAAAAAGGGTTTACGCCTACACAATTACTCGGCAGTTAACTTCGTCGAGAGTGAAATATACCACTTTCAAGTTTAGGGAGAATCACAATACACATGCTGGTCAGAAACCCTCTGAAAAGGTTGTAAGGCTGTTGCAGGGTAGGTTGCGCTGAGAAATTATACCAAAAATTCGATACGTTGCACCATTTCCAAGTTAATTAGTATTGAAGTTAGCCAGTCAGTTCGTTGCGAGCGTAAATTCAATTGGCCCGCCAGAGACGGTGTCGCCAAACTTGTTCTTCGTTTGGTTTCCTGACACCGAACAAGAGACCGATACAAAAATTGGACATGGGATGCTAATAAGGATCGATCCCCAGCCAAAGGCTGAGCAGTCTCGTTCACTGTCATCTACGGTATGAGAATAAAAATGGTTCAAATGGCTCTGAGCACTATGGGACTCAACTTCTGAGGTCATTAGTTCCCTAGAACTTAGAACTAGTTAAACCTAACTAACCTAAGGACATCACACACATCCATGCCCGGTGCAGGATTCGAACCTGCGACCGTAGCGGTCTCGCGGTTCCAGACTGCTGCGCCTAGAACCGCACGGCCACTTCGGCCGGCGGTATGAGAATGCTAATTGTATCTGACGAGGCGCTTGAATTTGCGCACACAAAAGCCTGATTGGCTAGCTTCAGTGTTAATTAACTCGGAAACGGCACAAAGTATCGAATTTTTTTATCAACGATCGTTTCCCAGCCCATCCTACCCTGCATAATCCTTACGGCTTTTTCAACTTGTGACCACCATGTATACGGGAAACTGACACGTGTGAAAGTCTATAACAGAAGCAAAAATTCCACTGAAGACGTGAACACAAGCGAGTCGAATCGTTTTCGAGATAATCGTGGATGTTTGGTTACAAGAGCCACTAACTTTGGAATGATGGATTGACTCAGTTATTAGAAAACTATTTTGAATTCAAATGTTTCGATTCACTCCACATCTAAACTTATATGTTAAAGTTAAGTACGAAAGTAACTTCCGTTTGATGTTCAAATGTGTGTGAAATCGTATGGGACTTAACTGCTAAGGTTATCAGTCCCTAAGCTTACACACTACTTAACCTAAATTATCCTAAGGACAAACACACACCCATGCCCGAGGGAGGACTCGAACTCCGCCGGGACCAGCCACACAGCCCCTGACTGCAGCGCCTCAGACCGCTCGGCTCCGTTTGATGTTTTACTGCCATGTTGTGTAAGTCGGTGAAACTTGGACCGTACATTTAAAGAAATGCTACAGTACAGTACAGAAGGTAGCTGAAACAAATACACAGTGACATGAACAGAACTATCAGTTTTATTAAAAGGCAATAATTACAATGAAACCACAACGATTGATGTTGGTCCCCTGGACATTGCAAAAGGCGGGACATGTTTCTTAATAGAGCACGTGATCATCAAGGATGGTAATGTATAATCTGCAACGTGCTCCCATGCTGGAGGGCGATCTAGTCTACGCGATGCTCTTGAAGATGTCAACAGCGCACGCTGTCACTTTTCGGAACTGGTCAACTGCGCGCCGCGGTCAGTTTTTGAGTCAAGTTAGCGCGGAGGAAAACAAAGTTTGCACTGTGGCATTTTCCTTCCCATTTTCAGATAATTAGCACTCTCCGCGACTTCTAAGCTAGTGTAATATTTCTGGCTTTGCAGCCATCATATCCGGCTACAAGAAGCTCATCTTTGAGTAGTTGAGAAGGCGGCAATGGGAAGATGATACACTACTGGCCATTAAAATTGCTATACCAAGAAGGAATGCAGACGATAAACGGGTATTCATTGCACTAATATATTATACTAGAACTGACATGTGATTACATTTGCCCGCATCTCGTGGTCGTGCGGTAGCGTTCTCGCTTCCCACGCCCGGGTTCCCGGGTTCGATTCCCGGCGGGGTTAGGGATTTTCTCTGCCTCGTGATGGCTGGGTGTTGTGTGCTGTCCTTAGGTTAGTTAGGTTTAAGTAGTTCTAAGTTCTAGGGGACTGATGACCATAGATGTTAAGTCCCATAGTGCTCAGAGCCATTTGAACCATTTTTTTGTGATTACATTTTCATGCAATTTGGGTGCATAGATCCTGAGAAATCAGTACGCAGAACAACCACCTCTGGCCGTAATAACGGCCTCGATATGCCTGGACATTGAGTCAAACAGAGCTTGGATGGCGTGTACAGGTACAGCTACTCATGCAGCTTCAACAGAATACTACAGTTCATACGCCTGGGCAGTTCTTCAAGAGTAGTGACTGGCGTATTGTGACGAGCCAGTTGCTCGGCCACCATTGGCCAGACGTTTTCAGTTGATGAGAGATCTGGAGAATGTGCTGACCAGGGCAGCAGTCGAACATTTTCTGTATCCAGAAAGGCCCGTACAGGACCTGCAACATGCGGTCGTGGATTATCCTGCTGAAATGTAGGGGTTCGCAGGGATCGAATGAAGGGTAGAGCCACGGGTCGTAACACATCTGAAATGTAAGTCCACTATTCAAAGTGCAGTCAATGAGAACAAGAGGTGACCGAGACGTGTAACCAATGGCACCCCGTACCATCACGCCGGGTGATACGCCAGTATGGCGATGACGAATACACACTTCCAATGTGCGTTCACCGCGATGTCGCCAAACACGGATGCGACCATCATGATGCTGTAAACAGAACCTGGATTCATCCAAAAAAATGACGTTTTGCCATTCGTGCACCCAGCTTTGACATTGAGTACACCATCGCAGGCGCTCCTGTCTGTGATGCAGCGTCAAGGCTAACCGCAGCCATGGTCTCTGAGCTGTTTGTCCATGCTGCTGCAAACGTCGTCGAACTTCGTGCAGATAGCTGTTGTCTTGCAAACGTCCCCATCTGTTGACTCAGGGATCGAGACGTGGGTGCACGATCCGTTACAGCCATGCGGATAAGATGCCTGTCATCTCGACTGCTAGTGATACGATTCCGTTGGGATCCAGCACGGCCTTCCGTATTATCCTCCTGAACCCACCGATTCCATATTCTGCTAACAGCCACTGGATGCCGACCAATGCGAGCAGCAATGTCGCGATACGATAAACCGCAATCGCGATAGGCTACAATCCGACCTTTATCAAAGTCGGAAACGTGATGGTACGCATTTCTCTTCCTTGCACGAGGCATCACAACAACGTTTCACCAGGCAACGCCGGTCAACTGCTGTTTGTGTATGAGAAATCGTTTGGACACTTTCCTCATGTCAACACGTTGCAAGTGTCGCCACCGGCGCCAACCTTGTGTGAATGCTCTGAAAAGATAATCATTTGCATATCTCGCATCTTCTTCCTGTCGGTCAAATTTCGCGTCTGTCACGTCATCTTCGTGGTGTAGCAACTTTAACGGCCAGTAGTGTATATGGTGTGAGGTACCGACGACAGATCGTTTGTTTGGTACGATTAACGTGAGAAACTCGCCTATATTGTGGTCCTTCTCCGATGTTGGCTTCTGCCTTTCGAAGTTGCACGCCAAAATGGTAATCTTCTATTATCGTGGGCGCACTCATTGGCTCATCCCTTTGGCTGTTGTATTCGCCAGAGCCAGAGCCCATTACCGGTAGAGAGGGGTTTCGGTCAGTCTCGATGTGATGCGTATGTCTTTGTGAAATCTTTCTAAATTGTTTGTGCTGGCCTAAAGGGGAATGATTTTCATATGACGGCAGATTTTTTCAAATTCCCGTTGGTAGTAAACAGCTCCTTGCTGAAGAGTGCTATTATCCGGACGAGGAAACGACCGCAGGAAATGCTTGATTTCAGTGCCTCAGACTGATTGATTGAAAGGGCTAAATGTAAAACCGTGATTCTTTGAGCTGTTTGGAACTCGTTTAATGAGCAAGCATACACAGCGAGGTTTCACAGAAGATAAAGAGTTATTTTTATTTCCGTAGAATTTGAAGAGTCATGTTACTGTGTGTTTTTTTTTCCTTTCTTGACCTTGAACTTTTATCCGTTTTGTCTTCTGTGGATACTGCTCGGCGCCGGCTGGAGGGGGGTATGAACTGTTAACGGTTTATGTTTCCCAATGTAGCAGTCGGATTCGAGAGTCCTACCGAAAGTACTTAGATGATTGTGGGGGTTATACTGATGAGCCGAAACATTATGGTCAGCTGCGTAATAGTTTGTTCTTCGATCTTCGGAACGAAATACATCACTGGCTCTGCATATCAATGACCCGACAGTTTGTTGGTATGTTTGTGGAGATCTGTGGCATTAGATGTGTACGTACAGTTCATGTAATTGGCGTAAATAACGAGCTGCTGATTTGCGGCGGAGTGGCCGAGCGGTTCTAGGCGCTACAGTCTGGAACCGCGCGAGCGCTACTGTCGCAGGTTCGAATCCTGCCTCGGGCATGAATGTGTGTGATGTCCTTAGGTTAGTTAGGTTTAAGTAGTTCTAAGTTCTAGGGGACTGATGTCCTCAGATGTTAAGTCCCATAGTGCTCAGAGCCATCTGAACCATTTTTGATTTGCATACTGGGTGATGACGCCCGATAGCGATCCAGGTGGCTTCCATAGCATTTACATCAGGCGAATTTGGTCGCCGAGCAATCAACGTGAGTTCACTGTAATGCTCAACAAGCCAGTGTAACACGGTTCTGACTCCGAGACACGGTCAATTATACTGCCTCGCATTCGGGAGGACGACGTTTCAATCCCGTGTCCGGCCATCCTGATTTAGGTTTTCCGTGATTTCCCTAAATCGCTCCAGGCAAATGCCGGGATGATTCCTTTGAAAGGGCACGGCCGACGTCCTTCCCCGTTCTTCCCTAATTCGATGAGACCGATCACCTCGTTGTCTGGTCTCCTCCCCCAAACAACAACAACAACAACAATTATAGTGCTGAAAGATGGCATCTCCATCGGGGAAGACACCAAGGATGAAGGGATGCAGGTGGTTCGCAGCTGTCAGTGTGTCTTCGATTACTACCACAGGTCTCATCCAAGCGTAGGAGAAGGCCTCCCACTGCGCAATACTGCGTCCACCAGCCTGCATCCGTGGTGGCGCGCTGCACGTTCCAGCCGCCGTTTACTTTGATGACGGCGTGTGTGGAGACAACATTCGACCTAGTGTAGCAAAAATTTGATTACTCGAAGAGCAGAAACGTTCCCATTGATCGACGCTCGAATCCCGATGGTTTCGAGCCCACTGCAGTCGTAATTGACGATGTCTTTGGGTTAACATTTGAACGTGTAGGGGTGGTCCGCTGCGGAGCTCCATACTCAACAATTTGCGATGAACTGTGTGCTCCGTAAGACTTGTGCGTGCACCAGCATATTGCTTTTTCGGCAGAGATGCCACAGATCACCGCCTATCCTAATTTACGGAGCAGAAAAGCCTCCGAACCGCACGTTCTGTGAAGAGTCGTGGACATCAAAATACTTAGTGCTTAGTGATAATTTCACTGTCCTTCTCCCTCTTTCTGTAGATGCTCACGACAGTAGCACATGTCCATTCGACCAGCTTCTCTCTTTTCATAGGCTCTGCGGAATAATAATTTACGCTTTGTCACAGTCGCTTATCTCATTAGATTTCCCCATTTGCAGCCCATATCTTCGCTAGGGTGATCCCTCGGGCGTGTTTTCTCCACTTACATACTTTCGTTACCGCGTCACATGCCCGCAACGCCACCAAGCGGCATCCGCGTCGCATAATAGTGTGTGGATTCTGACTCCGCTTCGTGCGACGCCACGCCAGCTCCGAGGACGCTACGTAAACCAATATTTTCAATCTACAGATTTTCGAGGGAAAGGATTAAGAGTATCACACCAAATGTGATTGCATAAAAAGCCTCTGTTGTGGCGTAACAAGACAGCTACGCCACACTGAAGTAGCCGAAAGGCACGCGTAATCTCACGTTGGTTAAAGAGGGGTCTGAAACAGGATACGTAATGAATGGTAGCAAGAAAAGTACGTAGCTGCTTTAATACTTAACTTTTAATCCTTCATGTGAATACAGCATTCCTTGATGATACAAGTGAGACTCTATCTTAAAATGGTTAATGGCGCCTTGCTAGGTCGTAGCCATTGACTTAGCTGAAGGCTATTCTAACTGTCTCTCGGCAAATGAGAGAAAGGCTTCGTCAGTGTAGTCGCTAGCAAAGTCGTCGTACAACTGGGGCGAGTGCTATTCCGTATCTCGAGACCTGCCTTGTGGTGGCGCTCGGTCGGCGATCACACAGTGGCGACACGCGGGTCCGACATGTACTAAATGGACCGCGGCCGATTTAAGCTACCACCTAGCAAGTGTGGTGTCTGGCGGTGACACCACATTCCTCCCCCGCAAATCGGCGAACGGTCGTGTTATAAGGCTTCCGCCCGCCGTGGGGAGGACCCCATGTTGACGTATGCGATGAGGTGGGGAGCCTAACAACAGGCGAGGCTGTGCCACCCGCACCCGGCCATTCGGTCCGAGGGGAGCTAGGAAACGCCTGAAAACCTAGTCCAGGGTGCACGTCAACATGCGGTGTATGCGCCCGTAAAGAGACAGGAGGGGCCGAAGGGTCGACCTCCATTGCGTCGGGGTACCCGACGCGCGATGACGTCATGTGGTCCGGAGCGGGCAAGAGTTCCATGGCGGAGGACAGCTGGTCACGGGAAGCGATCGGCGGCGCGTGACCCAGGGAGGCGCTTGGCGGCTGCCGCGAAGCGTCGAATGCGGGCGGCGCCGGCGGGAGAACAGGCGGCGGCGGCGGAGGCGGCGGCGGCGCGTCGCCATGGGGCAAAATGGAAGGCATCGTCGGTAACACCTGGGGATGAGGCGAGCCAGTAGATGGGTCCCCAGGGCGCTGACCGGACGGCACCGTCGCTGAAAGCAGACGGGGAGCGGCAGAACCCGTGCGACGACAGAGGCGCAGCTGATTGAGATGCCGACGCACCTCACCAGAGGCCCCCAAAACCAAATACATCGCGCGGCCGAGGCAGCGAAGAATGCGCCCTGCGAGCCAACGCCGTGAACCGCGATAGTTGCGATAGAATACAACGTCGCCTGGAGCAAAAGCAGGAGTCTGCCGCTGCACAGGAACCTGATGCGGCGGATGCAGCAAAGACATCAAGGTTCGATGAGGACGACCGTGGAGCAACTCAGCCGGCGAGCGACCATCTCGGGGCTGAGAGCTCGGCGAACCAACGGGTCCTCGATCCGAGACTTTGACAAAGGCCATTGCGTAGCAACAAAACGCAAAACGGTAGCAAGGACAGGGTCAGCAGCTGTGGCTGTAGCTACACGACGAAAATCAATCGAAAACGATTCGACCACGTCATCAGTTTCCGAATCAAGGAACATGCAAGCAAGTTTGGAAGAATCGAATGCTGTATCCTCAGCAACAGGCAAACGGGACAACGCATCGGCATTTCCGTGCTTAGCAGTGGACCGATACAAGATATCGTAGCGGTACTGCGAGAGGAAAATAGACCAGCGAATGAATTTCTGGGCTGTACGCGGAGGTACAGGCTTGTTCGGATGAAAAAGCGACGTCAAAGGTTTGTGGTCTGATGATGGTAAAGTGACGACCATACAAGAAATCATGGAACTTAGTAACACCAAACACGAGAGCCAAAGCTTCTTTCTCTATCTGTGAATAATTCCTTTGCGCAGACGAGAGCAATTTTGACGCAAAGGCAATAGGGCGATCATGCGATCCATCTTTGTGCGCAAGCACAGCACCGATCCCGAAATCCGATGCATCTACCATCAACAAAAGGGGTTTCTGGGGATCGAATGGCGTAAGGCAAGTATTAGAAAGCAACGCCGATTTCAACTGGCGAAAGGCGCGTTCGCATTCCGTCGTCCAGACGAACGGAACACCCTCACGGCGTAAGCGATGAAGCGGAGCTGAAATGGAAGAGGCATTGCGCACATTCACTCACACCTTGTGATTCTAAATCGTGTAATGTTCTTGCGACCTCATCACGCAATGCGTGAGGAACATTGCGCGCTCTGAAAAATTTCGGTTGCGCGTTGACTTTCAGTGCAAAATGTGCTTCATAGTTTTTAGCGCAACCAAGGCCCGGTGCAAAAATGTCTGCAAATTCTTCACATAGACTAGAAACACTGTCTGAAGGCACAGTCTGATTCACTGATAGGACCTGATTTACGATAGACATGTTAAACAATTGAAATAAATCTAAACCAAACAAGTTCACTGCAGTAGAAGAACGCAGAACGTAAAATGACACAAGTTTTGTTTGTCCCTTGTATGTTGCAAGAAGAGTGCACTGTCCTAACACAGGGATCTGCTGTCCTGAATATGTAGTGAGCTTAACAGTTGCGGCACGCAACGGAGGTTTGCCCAGTTGTTTGTACGTGTCGTGATTGATCAATGAAACTGCAGCTCCGGTATCGAGCTGGAATGGTATGACCTTGCCATTAAAGTCCAAATCTACAAAAAGTTTATTGTCCTGCTGACGACAAGAGCGACTGTCTCGTGCAATTTGAACTGATACAGGTACAGCATCACTTGCTAATTGACGTGATTTCCGGCGACATCGACGCACACTTTTTGTGGGACGAACACAGTCACTGTTAGAGACAGTGGCACTGGACAAAGCGGAATTAACTACATGAATATCCATGGGCGAAGGTTCACGAGCCTGAGTAGTCTTGGTTCGATTCTGGCGCGAAGCAAAAGGCCTGGAATGGTTGTGATTGTCTGATCTGAGCTTTTTCTGGCAAACACTTTGAACATGTCCTTTCCTATTACAGAAAAAGCAAATAGCTTGGCGTGACGGGCAATGTTCACGCGAATGTCTAGTAGCACACCACGGGCATGATTTCACTGCATTTGTATGCTGGCGCGGCACACCTGGTTTAGAGCGTGGCTGCAGCTGCGTGGATGTGCGCGAGGGCAGTTTACTGGGCCGGTTAATGTTACACACGGCTGGCGAAGATTCAAATGATTCCTGAGCATAGTCAAGCGTGTCTTGTCTATCCAATATGTCTATCACTTGTGGAAAGGAGGGACTGACGAGTTTCAAAATCTGTTCCCGTACGCGAACATCAGAAACGTTCTGTGCAATTACATCACGTACCATTGTATCTGAATAAGGGAGTCCACATTCACACTCAAAAGCACAATCCCTTGTAAGGCCTTGCAATGTTGCAACCCACTCCCTATTAGTTTGACCGGCCGTACGTTTTGTACGAAAGAAAGTATACCTCTTTGCAACTACATTAACTGTTTCTTTGAAATAGGCGTCCAATGCCGACAAAATTTCTTCGTAGGACAGAGTTGCTACGTCGCGTCGGGGAAACAATTTCACTATCACACGGTATGTTTGCACCCCTACACACGCCAATAAATGAGGCTGCCGCTCGTTACCTTGAATTCTGTAGGCGGCGAGATGAAATCCAAACTGGCGTGACCACTCAGTCCATGTCTCTTGGGTTGGGTCAAACTTGCGAAACGGCGGTGCAACTGCATGTTGTGGCTGCGGTAGCGGTGAAGCGGCGGCCGCCGCATCGTGTTGCAGTGCACGTTGACCCTGGACGAGCTGTCCCAGGGCATCCAATGACGCCTGCGTCTGCTGATTCTGCAAGCTATAAAATTCGGACAGTACATCTGGCGAAGCCATGACACAAGTAAATGTAAGCAATTAGAAAGAACAAGACCCTTTCCGTTGACTAGTCGCCGACTGTTGTGGGTAACAAGACAGCTACGCCGCACTGAAGTAGCCGAAAGGCACGCGTAATCTCACGTTGGTTAAAGAGAGGTCTGAAACAGGATACGTAATGAATGGTAGCAAGAAAAGTACTTAGCTGCTGTAATACTTAACTTTTAATCCTTCATGTGAATACAGCATTCCTTGATGATACAAGTGAGACTCTATCTTAAAATGGTTAATGGCGCCTTGCTAGGTCGTAGCCATTGACTTAGCTGAAGGCTATTCTAACTGTCTCTCAGCAAATGAGAGAAAGGCTTCGTCAGTGTAGTCGCTAGCAAAGTCGTCGAACAACTGGGGCGAGTGCTAGTCCGTATCTCGAGACCTGCCTTGTGGTGGCGCTCGGTCTGCGATCACACAGTGGCGACACGCGGGTCCGACATGTACTAAATGGACCGCGGCCGATTTAAGCTACCACCTAGCAAGTGTGGTGTCTGGCGGTGACACCACAGCCTCGTAACACCTCGTTCGTGAACTGTAGAAGAGCTGACAAAGAACAGTGCATGACGAGCAACAAAAATGGCTCTGAGCAAAATGGTTCAAATGGCTCTGAGCAATATGGGACTTAACATCTATGGTCATCAATCCCCTAGAACTTAGAACTACTTAAACATAACTAACCTAAGAACATCACACACGTCTATGACTGAGGCAGGATTCGAACCTGCTACCGTAGCGGTCACGCGTTTCCAGACAATAGCGCCTAGAACCGCTCGGCCACACCGGCCGGCCTGACGAGCAAAATTCGCTAGCGATAAACCGTAAGATCACTTCACGTTTAAGTGTGGCTTTTTATTTTTTATAAAAACTTTGCATAAACTGAAATCAAAAATCAACCGCAAATATATATCGGCAGTGGTTTCTAGTAAAATGAAGTAAACGGAGGTTGATTATGTCGCCAGGCAATGCTAGTGAGGAAAGTAATTTAAGATGACATTTAAACGTACATCTAGTAAGGAAATAAGCTCAAAGTACACTCGAAGCTATGACTATATGGTTAAAAAGTTGATTAGATAAATAAAAGAACAAAGAATGACTTCTATATGTCACGGAATTCTCCAAAACGACAGTTGTGTCGTTTTCTACGAAATACGTGCGTTTCCATGATAGGAGTCATTCATATGTTATAACCATCTGCCAACGAGGCTGTTTAGTATACGTGTGCAGTACTCGTAATATCACAGCTTCTATAGTCTCTTGTGGTCGCGCCCTGCTTACCGACTGCAGCGGAATTTTCCTGTTGAGTCAGTTCCGATAGCGGTGTAGCTTGCACTGCTGCGCCTTGTTGATAGGCACATCATCAGTTGGCCACAAGTTATTGAACTCATAGCTTAAACAGAGCTTTGTGGCAGATCTTGTTATGCAGGAGTCGGAGATGGCCCGAATATCAGGGGTGTCCTCTCTGTTACGTAATCCCTCCCCCTCCCCCCCCCCCCCAATCTCTCTCATACTTCTTACGAGTAAAATAAAACTTTAAAACGAAATCTTAATTCACGCTGTGCTCACAATTATTTCGTACAATAGCGTTTGTGAAAACTGCAATATCATGTAGCGTAGATACGGGTGACATTAATTTTTAAACCACACGTTTAGCGCATGAGAATACACGATTGTCTAGTAACATAGAAATGCAAATGATCTCCTACTTTGAGAATTAGGTATGGTCTCAAACTATAGTCAATACTCTTAACGTTGCTACATGAAATCAAATCATGTAGTCCTGTAGATACCCCAGGCCACATGACTCGAGTCTACAAAGTATAAACAGTACTCTCTGCAGAACCTCCGCTATCAATTTTTTGACCATCTATATTCCAGACATGATAGATGGAGACCCAGAAGCTATGGTTGGATGACAATGTAACTTAGTAAACACACACATCATAGGTGGGTATGTAGATGATTAGAGTTGCAATTCTCTCTGACAGGTAGAACGGCCACGAGATAGAATTAGTGTTGTTGCCAGGCCTGATAGGATATGTTATGTAAGGTGCGTGAACAGCGTCAGGTGTTGAATAATTGCTGAAGGACACGGATACGCCTCGTACTTGTGTGATACTGCGTTACCAGCACCTGAAAGTGTTTTAAAGGGGCCTAATTTTAAGCTTCATTCGGCCGACTGGTTGATCGCGTAATATCCGCATTTGTAGGGCGTTCAAATGTGACAGAGGCCTAATGTCGGACTGCATGAGAATATGAGGGAAGGCATGCTCGCCGTCAAGGTTCCGCTCGACCGAGTCTGATTACCGCAAAGCGGGATCGTCACATTGTGCGCTAAGCACATCCTAATCCCTTCCCATTCTCGTGCCTACCATCCGAGCACAAGTAATCGAGATATTTTGTCATCCAGCATCGTTGACCGGAGACTGGCAACTGCCGGACGAGGCAATTACCGTCCGTTGCATAGGCTGCCCTTAACACCACGACATAAACGGCTGTTTGGAGTGGTGCCATAATTATAAAGCGTGGATTGCCGAATAATGGCATCGCATTTTGTTCAGTGGTGAACTGCAGTTCTACACTACCTGAGACAACCGTCGACAGCGTGTTTGGCGGCGACCTAGGGACAGAAATCATTTTTCCAACGTTTTGTGGAGGCACAGCGACGTTTACCGCTCGCGTCACGATGTAGGAGTGGTCGTAGTGCCTGTGGGAACTCTTGACGGCGTAACAACATGTCACCGACATTCCGCGTCCTCATGTATTTCGTCTCATACGTCAATATCGTGGTGCTATTTTTCAGCAGGAGAGTACTCGTCCACAGTAGACACGTGTCTCTATGAACTGTCTGCGTGACGTTACTGTGTGTCTTTGCCCAGCAATATGACCAGATCTCTCCCCGATATAACACGTGGGGAAGCACCTCTAACGTCAATTCTGTCCAGGTGCCAGTGTCCAGAATATAAGGACAGTTACAACAGTTATGGCACAGTTTGCTTCATGAGAGGATACAACGACCTCATGACAACCGAACACCGTCCTAATAGGCCTTGAAGGCCCAAAAGAACCGACCGGCCGCCGTGTCATCCTCACCCCGGGCACGCGGTCAGCACGCCACTCTCCCGGCTGTAGTCAGTTTTTGCGACCAGTGCCGCTGTTTCTCAATCAAGTAGCTCCTCAATTACAAGGGCTGAGTGCACTGCACTTGTCAACAGCACTCGACAAACCCAGAAGGTGACCCATCCAATTGCTGGCCAAGCCTGGCAGTCCTTAACTTCGGTGATTTGATGGGGACCAGTGTTATCACTGCGGTAAGGCCGTTGGCGACCTCATGAGACTTTTAAAACGAATTAGTGCATACAACAAAGGGAGAGGGGATGCA
This sequence comes from Schistocerca serialis cubense, assembly GCF_023864345.2. Classification (NCBI taxonomy): domain Eukaryota; kingdom Metazoa; phylum Arthropoda; class Insecta; order Orthoptera; family Acrididae; genus Schistocerca; species Schistocerca serialis. The sequence goes on along the minus strand of NC_064638.1, from coordinate 243,040,853 downwards.
ACATCATAGAGTGATGAGCGGGTTATTACCAACTTCTTTGCAAATTTGACCCAATTTTGTAATCACTCAAATGACATCACATAGTCTTTCAAATCGTGGAATTTCATTTCCTTTCCTACTTGTCTTCTTTGTGTTTCACTTTTTTTCAGGCAGTGTACATATATCCGCTTTCTAGCCAACTTATGAAGAACATGGTACATTAAAATTAAATGTCTCGTTAATGGCAACTAATTCCAGTTTTTGGTTGCTTGTCCAAGGGCTAGGAGAACCATAACTGGGAGTGCACAGTTAAGGACTAACCTTAAATATCTGGGTTATTATCAATAGGAAAACAAAATCATTTTAGATTTATTTTTATTAACACAAAATCTAAAAGTTCAAAAACTACAAAAAATATAAAAAACGTGAAATGTGCACCCTTTCGTTCAGCTGCGCTTAACAGTATGCACAACATGCCCAAAGAACATACATGTAGCAAATGTCAGAAATTAACGCAACATCACCCTCAAATGAAGCGCACTGTTCGTGCTACCATCTCCCACACTTCATGTAATGGATTCAGTCCTCTGGAAACGCCAAAATCTATGTTCTCTGCTCAAAGCTTTCAGTCTTCCTCAAAGCAGACTCCTTCGTACCAAATCTGCGGCAACCTAATTTGAAGTTATTCAGAAATAAACCCTGTCCTTCGGACTCCACAACACACTCAAGAGGTACAAATTAACAGTTGCGCCCTAAAGAGAACGCATGCACAGTTTGGGGACGTTACATGAGCGCTCTTTACAAAAACGATGATTCCAAGCCAAGTCAATAGATGGCAGCACGTCACGTTTGCAAAACATGTGGATGCAAAAAAGTGTTCAAACCTCAGACCGCTCGGCTAATCTCGCGCGGCATGTGGATGCAGCATGGTAGACTGCAAGACAGCTTTTCAAAGCAGTCAAGAATTAAACGCTATTTGCTCGTGTATTCTGAGTACAACTTATGCAACAGAGTACCAGCACTGAATGAACAAAGCTGAAAAATGGTTCATACCTGTTTCACTTCGGAAACACATGATTTCTTCACATAACTTCTACGGCATGTTTTTGATACCACTGAACACAACTACGTGAATGGCGAGCTTATCAGTTAAGTCAGCTGTCAGGAACACAAGCTGCGCTCTCTTTCGGACTGCGCACCCTTTGATATATTTACCCTAATCCACGTGGATGGCCTTGTAGCCCGACAGGCCGCAGAAAGCTTTCCAGCCAACAACAACTACTACAATTTCACTAGTGCAGTAGCTGCATTTGACGGTGTCAGCGAAGTTCGATGCAGTGTTCCTTCAGATATGCGTGCACGTATTTACAGGGGACAGTTATTGATCTATATGAAAGAAACGTAAATTAGTTACAAACTGCGCTATGCAAACACTTCATTTAACATCTAAACAATATTCTGATTTACGTTATCACATGTTCGATATGCCTGCCGTCATTGGCGATGATGTGTCGCAGAGGAATAGCGAAGTACTGCATGACCCGCTGAATTGTCGGAACATCAGTGCTGTCGATGACCCCTTGAATGGCTGCTTTCATCTCAGCAATGGTTTTGGGGTTGTTGCTGTACACCCTGTCTTTAATATGGCCTCACAAAAAGGAGTCACATGTGTTCAGGTCCGGAGAATATGTCGGCCAATTGAGGTCCATGCCAGTGGCGTCTGGGTACCCCAGAGCCAGAACGCGGTCAGTAAAGTGCTCCTCCAGAACACCAAACGTTCTACTGCTTAAATCTCTGTCTTGCATGAACCATATCTTGTCGGAATCAAGGTCACTTTGAACAATGGGGATGAAATCACCTTCCAAAACCTTCAGGTATCGCTCGGTAGTCACTGTGCCATTCAGGAATGCACTATGTGATCAAAGGTATCCGGACACCTGGCTGAAAATGACTTACAAGTTCGTGGCGCCCTCCATCGGTAATGCTGGAATTCAATATGGTATTGGCCCACCCTTACCCTTGATAATAGCGTCCACTCTCGCAGACATACGTTCAATCAGGTGCTGGAAGGTTTGTTGGGGAATGGCAATCCATTCTTCACGGAATTCCGCACTGAGGAGAGGTATCGACGCCCGTCGGTGAGGCCTGGCACGAAGACGGCGTTCCAAAACATCCCATAGGGTTCAGTTCAGGACTCTGTGCAGGTCTGTCCATTACAGGGATGTTATTGCATGTAATCACACCACCACAGGCCGTGCATTATGAAAAGGTGCTCGATCGTGTTGAAAGATGCAATCGCCATCCTCGCATTCCTCTTCAACAGTGGGAAGCAAGAAGGTGCTTAAAACATCAATGTAGGCCTATGCTGTGATAGTGCCACGCAAAACAACAAGGGGTGCAAGTCATGAAAAACACAACCACACCGTAACACCACCCGCTCGGAATTTTACTGTTAGCACTACACACGCTGGCAGATGACGTTCACCTGGCATTCGCCGTACTCACTCTCTGCCATCGGATCGCCACATTGTATACCATGATTCGCCACTCCACACAACGTTTTTCCACTGTTTAATCGTCCAATGTTTATGCTCCTTACACCAAGCGAGGAGTCGTTTGGCATTTACTGGCGTGATGTGTGGCGTATGAGCAGCCGCTCGACCATGAAATCCAAGTTTTCTCACCTCCCGCCTGACTGTCATAGTACTTGCAGTGGATCCTGATGCATTTTGGAATTCCTGTGTATTGGTCTAGATAGATGTCTGCCTATACACATTACGATTCTCTTCAACTGTCGGCGGTCTGTCAGTCAACAGACGAGGTCGTCCTGTACGCTTTTGTGCTGTACGTGTGCCTTCACGTTTCGCCTTCACTATCACATCGGAAACAGTGGACCTAGATATGTTTATGGGTGTGGAAATCTCGCGTACAGACATATGGCTCAAGTGACACCTAATCACCTGACCACGTTCGAAGTCCGTCAGTTCCGCGGAACGCCTCATTCTACTCTCGCCATATCTAATGACTCTTGAGGTCGCTGATATGGAGTACCTGGCAACAGGTGGCAGCACAATGCACCTAATATGAAAAACGTTTTTTTAGGGGTGTCCGGATACTTTTGATCACATAGTGTATCTTACCGACTATTCCGTGACTGGTCATTGCACACTATAGTTACCCGTTGAGGGTAAAGAGACTTCTCGATCGCGAAATGCGTATTCTCAGTCCACCAAATGCGCGAATTTTTGCTTATTGAAGTGACATATTCAGGTGCAAATCGACGACAACAACAAAGCATGTGAGCACGCGGATGCTCATTTCCATCATGCCACACGGCCAACCGCTCAGTTTGAACATTTTAACTCGAACCGTTCAGCTGTTATAACGAAATTACTTGATATAGTTCAATAATTGTTCAAATGTGTGTGAAAACCTAAGGGACGCAACTTCTGAGGTCATCGGTCCCTAGACTTATACACTACTTAAACCAACTTAAAGTACCTTATGCTAAGGACAACACACACACCCATGCCCGAGGGAGGACTCGAAATCGGGAGGGGCCGCGCATCCGTGACATGGTGCCTCAAACCGCGCGCCAACTCCGCGCGGCTTCAATAATTGTTATCCTGTATGAAGGAACATTGCATCGAACCTTATTGAGATCGCCAAATACATACACTATACTAATGTATTTTATGCCAAAGCCAAGTTAGTCTGAAGAGAAAAATAAATGAGTCCCTCCCCGTGTGGGAATCACGTAATTGTGCGAACAACCGCTTGGACTTATGGAAGTTTAGGTCTTTCCATGAAGCGTGCTCGGATAGCCGAAGAAGTTAAGGCCGCTGCTAGGGTAAAGCAGGAATCCGGGTTAGAATCCCGGTCCGGAATGAATTTTCATGTGTTTGCAGTAAACTGTATAGCTGTGGTGGTATTGTATTCGCAGTTTGCCAACACATGTCAAGTCCTAAATGTTCGCGAGTACAAGGAAGTTGAGTAAGGCAAGACTGAGAGGGAAAAATTTTCCGCAGAAAGACTGACCTCTCCTAAGCGTAGGCGGAAACGAACAAATAAACAGCATTCACACGCTCACAAGGCCAAAGTGTGGAGCCTCTATTCACATTTGCGGGGCTAAACGAAAAATAGTGCTGAGTGTGTACTTCAGTTTCACATCGTGTAAATTATGACACTGACAAAGTTGTGGAAGTTTGTCACTCTTACAGTTCTTAAATCAAGTGGACTGCGCGTGTTTGTATATCTCAAATTTTGTGACGAATACTTTCCAAGAGATGTACTTTCTTGAATTTCAGTTCATTTGAATTTATGCCGTAGCGGTTTACTACGCACTGATGGAAATGTTAAAACATTTTATTTGCTTTATAGTTATCTTTATTGTTCCTGTAATTAAAATCCGAGGCATCTGTGGCATGATAAAACTTGCAGTAATGACAAACTGTATTTGTACATAAACAGCAACTGTGACACGGCTAATTACTGGCCAGCAACAGGAAACTCTGGAGGAGTAAACGCATTACTCTCAACCTCCTTCCACCAATAGAACCTCGAAACTGAAACGAATTTTGAAAAATCAACCAAAATCAGGGAGAAATGTGGCCCTCCCTGCCTTCTCTTCATAAAAAACATATGCTTACAATAATTGATTACAGCGATGTTATCCTGCACGGCCTTTCCCACGAAAGCTCACGGTGCCTGGAACTGGTTATGAATGCCTGTGATCGTTATATCTGTGATGTTCGACTCTTTCGTCGCATTTCGCCATCATATGCACAGCTATCCTGGCTGCGTGCAAACAAGCACAGAGATTTCCACGCCCTCTGTCCTGTCTAGTGTCTTATCAAGGTTCACTGTCCGCTATGTCTCTCCTCGACCTTAACGCTCTTGTCTGAACAACATGGCAAAACCACAATTCCCACCAGAGAAAAGTTCTTTCTGTCCCACTCCATCGTTTAGTCACCTTCTCGCTTTCAGTAGTAGGAACCCGACTCTGGAATAACCTCCTGCAGTATTTTAGAGAACTGAATAACATCTCCAACTTGAGCAGACAGTTCATGGCATACGTACTAAAGCAACAACAATGATTATCATTTTCCCTGCACGCACATGTTACCTACCCTTGTACATTCTTCTTTCCAAGCAGTTCTTCCTCATTTTCCAGTATTCTTCGCTGGGTCAGTCTCCTTAAATTTGCTTTCTCTAGATCCGGCTACATCAGCAAACATCTATTTTGTACACCTATAAATTATTTTTTATCTTCCACTATAGTTGTTATTATTATTATTACTATTTTTATTGTTACTATTATCGCTATTAGTGGCACCCACAGTAGTAGTACAAATACTGCCAGTATTAACTCTGTCAGTTCATAGTCAATACTACTCACATTGACACTACAGGCACTCAAATTATTTTAATACTATTTGTCATACTAAAATTGTTATTTCTTAGCTAAGTATGATGCAAGAAAGTACTGCATGTGTGAACCCTTGGTCCGACGGAAGAAAGAGCATGATAAACCTAATCAAATCGGTTCATATAAATAAATAAAGAACATAATAACTGACTCTGGATCCTCGGCTGATTTCCACAGTACTCAAAAACAAGAAAAAGGCTTACGCTGCACCGCCGTACAGAGCGAGACGTCATTACGGCGTACCCAACAGAGCTGCGGGTTGCCTACATTTCAGTGGTTGTTCATTACTGTCGTCTGAGATCAGGTCGCACTTCCTACAAGGGAAACAATTCCCGAGTGAAAAGGCAGTTACCACCTGCGATGCCCCGCGCGTCCGCTGAGAACAATGGAGGGGACAGGGTGCTAGTTCAAGGCCGCGTCTTCCTGTAGGACTCAACGCGGCCACCTGCTGACCGTAAAACTCGTGTCTTGCCGACCAGCAGGTGCATTGTTCAACTTAATTTGGAGCAGGAGTATTCATTCATCATCATAAAATATTTCATATCCACTGCTGGATAAAGCCCTGCCCTAGATTTAGCCATGATCTAGATGAGATGAACGCAATTAACTTGGTCTTTTTTTCCATTCAAAAACTACGCAGTTAATCATCTCGCCGGCCGCGGTGGTCTAGCGGTTCTAGGCGCTCAGTCCGGAACCGCGCGACTGCTACGGTCGCAGGTTCGAATCCTGCATCGGGCATGGATGTGTGTGCTGTCCTTAGGTTAGTTAGGTTTAAGTAGTTCTACGTTCTAGGGGACTGATGACCACAGATGTTAAGTCCCATAGTGCTCAGAGCCATTTGAACCAATCATCTCGTATATCATTTAACTTGTTCAAAGACAAATATGTTTTATGGTTTTCCAGTACGCTAACAACTAGGTATAGTTGTCTGTGCGACAGATTGTCTGCTAAATCGTTTATGTAGATTAAGGCCAGGTTGTCGTTCAAAATGGTCGAAAATTCACATTTTATTGGTTTTTTGAAAGGTATATGTGTCTAGAATCTTGGAACGAAAAGGTTCTTTAATCCGTGCGTTACAAAAGTTTCTACAGCACATTGTTCGAAGCAGTGTCACGGTCGCCGTGGGACGCTCTCAGATGAAGACACGCGGCTCTGGTAGAAAACTTGTCGTGCCATGACGCTCGTACCCAAAGCCATTTACTTTGCACTTTGCATGCAAACATATTCGCCGAAAAAGCTTACGAACAGCGTGTGCAGGCTGCCGAACTCAGCATATCCAGCTGATCCGGATCGGCTTTTCTCGCCGAGAAGAACGAGGGAATTGCTCTCCAAGAACTGTTCGAGTTAAAGGAAGTGCTGATATACGGTCCTGGAATTTTGAAAATAAAACTTCAAATTTGTGTTCAGCGACATCAAAAATACGACTTCAAGAAGAATACAATAATTCCAATCCCAAAGAAAGCAGGTGCTGACAGATGTGAAAATTACCGAACTATCAGTTTAATGAGCCACGGCTGCAAAATCCTAACACGAATTCTTTACAGACGTATGGAAAAACTGGTAGAAGCCGACCTCAGGGAAGATCAGTTTGGATTCCGTAGAAATGTTGGAACACGTGAGGCAATACTGACCCTACACCTTATCTTAGAGAATACATTAAGGAAAGGCAAGCCTACGTTTCTAGCATTTGTAGACTTAGGGAATGCTTTTGACAACGTTGACTGGAATACTCTCTCTCATATTCTTAAGGTGGCAGGGATAAAATACAGGGAGCGAAAGGCTATTTACAATTTTGTACAGAAACCAGAAGGCAGTTATAAGAGTCGAGGGGCATGAAAGGGAAGCAGTGGTCGGGAAGGGAGTGAGACAGGGTTGCAACCTATCCCCGATGTTATTCAATCTGTATATTGAACAAGCAGTAAAGGAAACGAAATAAAAGTTAGGATTAGGTATTAAAATCCACGGAGAAGAAATAAAAACTTTAAGGTTCGCCGATGACATTGTAATTCTGTCAGAGACAGCAAAGGACCTGGAAGAGCAGCTGAACGTAATGGACAGTGTCTTGAGAGGAGGATATAAGATGAATATCAACAAAAGCAAAACGAGGATAATGGAATGTAGTCGAATTAAATTGGGTGATGCTGAGGGAATTAGATTAGGAAATGAGACGCTTGAAGTAGTAAATGCGTTTAACTGTTTGGGGAGCAAAATAACTCACGATGGTCGAAGTAGAGAGGATATAAAATGTAGGAAAGCGTTTCTGAAGAAGAGAAATTTGTTAACATCGAGTACAGATTTTAGTGTCAGGAAGTCGTTTCTGAAAGTATTTGTATGGAGTGTAGCCATGTGTAGAAGTGAACCATGGACGATAAATAGTTTAGACAAGAAGAGAATAGAAGCTTTCGAAATGTGGTGCTACAGAAGAATGCTGAAGATTAGATGGGTAGATCACATAACTAATGAGGAGGTACTGAATAGAATTGGAGAGAAGAGAAATTTGTGGCACAACTTGACTAGAAGATGGGATCAGTTGGTAGGGCATATTCTGAGGCATCAAGGGATCACCAATTTAGTATTGTAGGGCAGCGTGGAGGGTAAAAATCGTAGAGGGAGACCAAGAGACGAATACACTAAACAAATTCAGTAGGATGTAGGTTGCAGTAGGTACTGGGAGATGAAGAAGCTTGCACAGGATAGAGTGGCATGGAGAGCTGCATCAAACCAGTCTCTGGACTGAAGACCACAACAACAACATGTAGTTTTTATGCAGCCTGAACTAATAATACATATACTTTAAACAGGTTTTTATCGAGAAAAGGTGTTTCAAAAGAGCGTGCAGCATAAATTAAAAACGTTTCATCGTATTAACTTCTATCTTTGAGTCCCGAAAACCAAACACCTTTCTTGGAAGCTTATACTGATAATATATGAAGTATGTTAATATTAAGTATTTGCTGTAAAACCCTAAACTGTGAAGCAGACCCCTACAAAGCAAACTCAAAGTCTGAGTTCGTATCGTTAAATTTAAGGTTATTTCATTGTGGTTAGGTATGAGCTCCAATAAACTTAATGTAGTACTCATTTTAATCAAAAGGGCTCCTACAAGCCTTCTTTTAACTAACATTCATTTTGATTTTTGTGATGCTTCTTAATGTCTTAAGTCAAAACCGGTAATACGTATTGCTTGCAAAGTTCCCTTTTCAGACACATCGAAAGTTTAGTTTTGAAGGTCATATTCAGTTTACCTAAAGCTTTTTGGGCTGCAAGTACGACAACTCATCAAGTAATTGTAAAACTTCACTATAAACTTTTACGATTTTCATACGATTTGGTGACAGTACATTTTTCAACATCGACATCTACATGGATACTCTGCAAATCACACTTAAGTGCCTGGCAGAGTGTTCATTGAACCACCTCCACAGTAATTCTCTATTATTCCAATCTCGGACAGCGCGGGAAGAACGAACAGCTATATCTTTCCGCGCGAGGTCTGATTTCCGTTATTTTATGACGATGATCGTTTTTCCCTATGTAGGTCAGCGTCAGCAAAATATTTTCGCATTCGAAGGAAAAAGTTGGTGATGGAAATTTCGTGAGAAGATTCCGCCGCAACGGTAACCGCCTTTGTTTTAATGATGTCCACCCCGATCCTATATCATGTCCGTGTTGACATTCTCTGCCCTATTTCTCGATTATACAAAACGTGCTGTTCTTCTTTGAACTTTCTCGATGTACTCTGTTATTACTATTGGGTAAGGACCCCAGACGGCGCAGTAGTGCTCCAAAAGAGGAAGGACAAGAGTAGTGTAGGCAGTCTGAGTAGATCTCACAAGCTGCGACATTGTTGCGAATAAAACAGTGACTCGTATATACAATAAGTTTCCTTTAATTTACGTCTAGCAAAAAGTTTGTGACCTTAGACGTAAATCTGTTACCTTTTCTAAGTGTTCAGCCAATAAAACGCAGTCTTTCGTTAGCCTTCCCCGCAACATTTTCTGTGTGTTCCTTCCAGTTTAAGTCGTCTGAAATTGTAATTCCTATGCATTTAGTTGAATTTATGGCCTTCAGATTTGACTGATTTATCGTGTAACCGAAATTTACGAATTCAGTTTAGTCCTTATGTGGCTGACCTCCCAGTTGACATAATTTAGGGTCAATTGCCAAGTTTCGCACCATACAGATTTCTTTTCTAAATCGTTTTGCAATTTGTTTTGATCTTCTGATTTTTATACTAAACGATAGACACAACATCATCTGCAAACAACCTTAGGCGGCTGCTCAGATTGTCTCCCAAATCGTTTATATAGATAAGGAACAGCAGAGGCCCTATAACACAATCTTGGGGAACGCCAGAAATCACTTCTGTTTTACTCGATGACTTTCCATCAGATACTACGAACTGTGACTTCTCTGACAGGAAATCACGAATCCAATCACATAACTGTGACTATATTCCATAGAGCCGCAATTTCATTATAAGTCGGTTGTGTGGTAGAGTCAAAACCTTCTGGAAATCTAGAAACACGGGATCAGTTTGAAATCCCTTGTCAATAGCACTCAACACTTCGTGTGAGAAAAGAGCTAGTTGTGTTTCACAATAACGATGCTTTCTAAATCCATGTTGGCTGTGTATCAGTAGGCCGTTCTCTTCGAGGTAATTCATAATGCTTCAGAATCCTGCCGCATATCGACGATAATAATATGGGCCTGTAATTTAGTGGATTACTCCTACTACCATTATTGAATATTGGTGTGTCCTGTGCAGCTTTCCAGTCTTTGGGTACGGATCTTTGTCGAGCGAGCGGTTGTGTACTCGTATAATTGTTAAGTATGGAGCTATTGCATCAGCATACTGTGAAAGGAACCTATCTGGTATACAGTCTGGACCGGAAGACTTGCTTTTATTAAACGATCTAAGTTGCTTCCCTACTCCGAGGATATCTAAGTTACTCATATTAGCAGCAGTTCTTGATTCGAATTCTGGAATATTTACTTCGTGTACTATCGTGAAGAAATATCGGAAGGCTGTGAATAACTCTGCTTTGGGAGCACTGTCATCGAAAATATTTCCGTTGCTATCGCGCAGAGAGGGCTTTGACGTGTCTTTCCGCTAGAGTACTTTACATACGACCAGAATCTTTTTCGATTTTCTGCCAGGTTTCGAGACAAAGTTTCGTGGAAACTATTATAAGCATCTCGCATTGAAGTCCTCGCTAAATATAGAGCTTCTGGTCTTTACTGATTTTGTATCCTGCTTGCAAGCTTGCTCTGTACAGTCCCTCCATTTGTTGTTGACGTATATTCCGTCCATTCGTTGTTGACGTATATTTCGTCCATTCGTTCATCTACATTTAAGTGCCTGGCAGAGGGTTCATTGAACCGCCTTCGCAATTCTCTATTATTCCAATCTCGTATAACGCGTGGAAAAAATGAACACCTATATGTTTCCGTGCGAGCTCTGATTTCCCTTATTTTATCGTGGTGAACGTTTCCCTTTGCTATAATACAAAACGTGCTGCTCTTCTTTGAACTTTTTCGATGTACTCCGTCAGTCCTATCTGGTAAGGATTCCACACCGTGCAGCAGTATTCTAAAAGAGAACGAACAAGCCTAGAGTAGGAAGTCTCCTTAGTAGATCTGTTACATTTTCTAAGTATCCTGCCAATAAAACGACATTTTCTGTGTGTTCCTTCCAATTCAAGGTGTTCGTAATTGTAATTCCTAGGAATTTGGTTGAATTTACTCCCTTTAAATTTGACTGATTTATTGTGTAACCGAAGTTTAACGAATTATTTTTAGGACTTTTCGTTTCTTAGGGTCAACTGCCAATTTTCGCACCATTCAGATACCTGTTCTCCTTTTGCAATTTATTTTGATCTTCTGGTGACTTGATATATTTTGGAGTGGATACAAACAGATAAATGACGTCAGCAAACCAGAGCTGACTCAGGTATATTATATTTACGCTTTTTAATTCCTTAGTTTTTCCACTTGAGGAATATGAAAACTCCCTCTGGGACTGATGGAAATAAGTTGGTGAGATAGAATTTCAGCGCGTAAATCCTCTTCTAGTCCTGAATCTTTCTCTGTCACAACGAACTCTTACCCCTCCTTCGTAAATTTAACCATTTTGTATGGAAATAAATCAGGTGTGTCTAGGTCTCACGAATTTTTAAACAGCACACCTCACTGCCTCAGTCACGTTTCCATAACAATATTTGGCTTGTACAATACGTTTCGTGGGGACTGTGCTATCACCAGGAGGTTCGTGTGCGTATTCGTGTGCGCGCGCTTGCTTACGAAGTTAGGCGGCAAAGTTTCTTGGTTCAGGGAAGAAATGTAGCTCTGAATTGTTGTGGTCGAACATTTTGCATTAAGCTATACGTTCAGTGAAATAAATGAGCTATTACACACATCAAAAAAAGTTTTGCATCATCCCGGTTCCCAGAGTTCCTGAAAATAGACGTTGACTGTGGATTTTTCATCACATACACACTCCCTTTCACTGTTCAGAGAAGTCACTAAACCCGCCCAAAGATGTAAACAACCATGCATGAACAGCAACTATTAGACGGAGGGGGTCCGATAGCCGATCAGTTCCAGTCATTCCACCAGGACGGAGGTACACGGCTCGTGTTGTCTGTAGTTCAACCATGTCTAGATGGTCAATGCCGCGGTTCGATCGCATCCGCATTGTTATGTTGTGCCAGGAAGGGCTCTCAACAAGGGAACTGTCCAGGCGTCTCGGAGTGAACCACAGCGATTTTGTTCGGAGGAGATACAGAGAGACAGGAACTGTCGATGACGTGCCTCGCTCAGACCGCCCAAGGGCTACTACTGCAGTGGATGACCGCTATCTACGGATTAGGGATCGGAGGAACCCTGACAGCAACGCCACCATACTTTTCTTGCAGCCACAGGACGTCCTGTTACGACTCAATCTGTGTGCAATAGGCTGCATGTTGCTCAATTTCACTCCCAGCGTCCATGGTGAGATCCATGTTTGTAGCCACGACACCATGCAGCACGGTACAGATGGGCACAACAACATGCCGAATGGACCGCTCAAGATTGAGATCACGTTCTCTTCACCGATGAGTGTCGCATTTACCTTTAACCAGACAATAGTCGGAGTCGTGTTTGGAGGCAACCTGGTCAGGCTAAGTTCATCAAGGTGGAGGTTCTCTGCTGTTTCGCGGTGGCATTACGTGGGGCCGACGTACGCCGCTGGTGGTCATGGAAGACGCCGTAACGGCTGTACAATGCGTGAATGCCATCGTCGGACCGACACTGCAACCATATCGGCAGCATATTGGCGAATCATTCGTCTTCATGGACGACAATTCGTGCCCCTATCGTGCACTTCTTGTGAATGGCTTCCTTCAGGATAAAGACATCGCTCGACTAGAGTGGCCAGCATGTTCTCCAGACATGAACCCTATCGGACATTCCTGGGATACTTTGAAAAGCGTTGTTTACGGACGACTTGATCCACCACCCACTCTGAGGGATCTACACCGAATCGCCGTTGAGGAGTGGGACAATCTGGACTTGATGAACTTGTGGATTTTGTGCCACGACGAATACAGGTTTGCATCAATGCAAGAGGACATGCTACTGGGTATTAGAGGTACCGGTGTGTACAGCAATCTGGACCACTACCTCTGAAGATCTCGCTGTATGGTGGTACAACATGCAATGTGTGGTTTTCATGAGCAATAAAAAGGCGGAACTTATGTTGATGTTGATGTCTATTCCAATTTTCTGTACAGGTTCCGCAGCTCTCGGAACCGAGGTGATGTAAAACTTGTTTTGATGTGTGTAGTAGGTGACGTATTTATAACAGCATATATTTGCCTTAAATCAACGCACGTAGAAACTTTATCCGCGTGTGAAACGGTTTGGGCAAGATTAGCCATCAGTTGTAAGCTAAAAGTTGCAGAAATGTTCTAACAGCCATCATGTGAAGTATCTAAGAGTATCAGTGAAGACCTCGTCACTGGTATGTACGTGGAACCTCTTGCCACGGTAGTCGAAAGATGATTTAACAGCTATTAACTACCCCACAATTTCTGGCAAAATTATAATCGTTACAAGTGGCAAAGTAAAGAAAACTACTCGCAAAACTGTTATAAAAAATTTCTCTCAAACTTTTCGAGAACAGTTAGTTACGGAAATAAATTACATTTTCTGACAACAGAAAGAGATCCGGTATTGTTCACGATCACAAAGAGCTTAGTTCCAGTTATTATTACGCAGTCATTGGAACAATTACCACAATGAGTCAAAGCGTTACAAAAACAAACAGAAAATTTGGTATTTTCAATACATTGGAAAAACTCGTGACCGTGTCATTTCACAGACAGTAACCTACGACTTTTGTTTCAGGAAACAATATGCAAAAAAAAAAAAAAAAACATGATTCATGTTCAAGCGAAAGATTGATCAATATCTAGAACTATATTTCCATACCCCTACAGTAAATGTGATATGTTGCTCCTTCATATACAGCGTGATTCAAATGTACCTGTACACACTTCGTGGGCGTAATGTATGCATCAAAATAAGAGCAAAATGTTAAATAAAATTTTGTCTGAAATTGCTTCATTTCAGAGTTACGCAGTAGAGTAGGGATCACAAGAGCAACATAAAATTAATTCTTCTAAGAAAGCACCGACACGAAGGTACCTGTAATTCAACGCAAAACACGTACTGTACGTTTGCCGCAGGATATGTTCAAATTTACGTCCATGTAGACGAAGACACTGACGTGCTTGTCGTCTTTCCGCTCTCGGAATGTAGCGGCCTCCGTTCATCTCATTCTGCAAAGTTGCACAGCTTTTCTATCAGTTCGCTACTGTAGCTGTGCTACGTTCTTAATTGCAACACCATACACGAGCTCCCTGAGACGGCCCCAAGGTAGAACTCCAGCTGTTTAGATCTGGAGATCTTCTGCCGGGCCAAGCAACTGCTTCTGAGCGACCTGTCCATTTATCGGGATAAGCAACTTCGAGATACTCTCTTGCCTCCCATATCAAATGTGCAGGGTGGGGGGCACGGTCGACCAATCAACATCAGTCGATATATAGGCGAACAGGACACGCCAGAAGCCTGTACCGGCCAATGATGGAATGCCTACACAAATGACGTTATGTGTCATAACTCGGAAGTAAAGCAGTTTCAGACAAAATTTTATTTAAATTTTACTCTTATTTTAATCCATACATTACATCCGAAAAGTGTGTTCAGTTACTTTTGAATCACCCTGTATAACCAAGATGTACGTGAGAGGAACTAATGCATTGGCTGACTTCATGGAAAATACACTCCCGCAATGTAACCGTAGACTGTGTTGCACAAAGTCTCTTACGTAGTCGGTGAGCATTTTCATGTCTCTCCCGCGCTTGCTAAAGGAACCAGTAACGAAACACGCCTCTTTCTTGGATCCTCTCCAACTCCTTCATTAATCAGGCCTTATATGAGCCCTAGACTGACAGGCAATTCTCAAGCCTGACTCTAACGAGGGTCCGCTCCCAGTAGCTGAGTGGTGCCAGCACGGTAGCTCAGCGTGTTCGGTCAGAGGGTTAGCTGCCCTCTGTAATAAAAGAAAAACTGAGTCAACGGCTCAACACTGAACTTGAACGGGTGTCCTGGGACATCCGCCCCGAACAAATGCAACGAACAACATCGAACAAAATGAGAACCAAAACAAAACAAAAAAGTGGTCAGCGCGACAGAATGTCAATCCTAAGGGTCCGGGTTCGATTCCCGGCTGAGTCGGAGGTTTTCTCTGCTCAGGGACTGGGAGCTGTGTTGTCCTAAACATCATCATTGCATTTCCATCGACGCGCAAGTCGTCCAAGTGGCGTCAAATCGAAAGACTTGCACCAGGCGAGCGGTCTACCCGTCAGGAGGCCCTAGTCACGGGACATTTACATTTTTTACTCTAACGAGTGTTTTGCAAGCTAACTCTTTCGTAAGTGTATTAGAGTTTCCATGAACCTCAGTCTGGCACCTGCTTTTCCCCTTACATCAAGTGTCGATCCTCTGCAGGTCTACACACCGTATGGTGGCTCTGCCCTAGGCAGAGTTGCTCAGTTATATGTGTGTCTATTTATGTGTAACAAAGAGCGGATTCATCAGTTATTTGGCAACGTCTGTAGCGCCGCGTTAGAAAGTAGATGGTACTCCAAAGATGTCATTTGTTACGCTTTTGACACATAAAATTGTAGCCAGTGGTATGACGCTTGACCTTTCTTTTCGTTACACTTGTTGCGACCTCCTGCGAACAATAATGTGACTGTGCGCTAGTGCATGCAACGTGGGAAGTTATTCTTATGCTGTCTGCAAGTCGTTGTCAGAGCCAACCGTATGTTTAACACAAAGTGCCTCCGCAGAGCATGTCATTTGCCTTCCAGGCGCAGTCACTGTCCGAAGCTAATGTCGCCTTACCAACGGAGAAGGGTGCAACAGATGTCGCTGTTTCCGTCTGTACTTCCTATAAGGCGCTCAAATCGCGTAGGCGGTTGTCGCTGATCGAATTTTGTCCCCTCCCTCCTGATTTAGGGTTTCAACAGCTATCTTTCAAAGACATGTAACTTCGTGTTTTAACGGTAACTATCTGCCTGTTACTTCACATCAGCATTAAAAGTCACTTAATCCCTGTGATGTGATAGTGTTTAACAAGGACATCATCAACTTGGATCTCAGTCGTAGAAGTAAACGCATTTATCGTTTGTCCGCATGAGCAAGAGTGAGGAAGACATTTATTTATTTACTGTTATTTATTCATTCTTCACAATTACAGCCAATTATCTGGAAAGTTAAAATAATCATACAACTCACATTTTTATGTACAATAAAAAGTGTATATAATGAATATTAATACCTGGTACTTACAAATACTACAAAGCAAAAACTCCTAGATTACAGGTGTTACGAGGAAGAAACCTAATAGTACAACAGCAAATAGGAGAAGGAACAGCTACTTTCCATCACAACAAAATTACTATTAATCTCTTAACCAATTACCCAGCTAGCAGTACTGTTGCTTCTATAACTAAAATCGGTACACTTCTGTTTTCGGTCGTTCATTATGGTACATTTAAACTGTACAAGTCTGTTTACGCTACTGTATCGGCCCTTAGACTGAATCAATCAACAGCCTTTGCCTGCTGGATTCCTTGAGCGTAGCGATTTCTTTAAATCGCACCAGGCAAATGCCGGGATGGTTCCTTTGAATTCCCCATATTTTCGTAATCCGAGCTTGTGCTCCGTCTCTAATGACCGCCCACACATCTGAATGACACAGGCACTGCAATATCATATCGCATGTATTGACCGCGCTGTCGACGGGGCTTTAAACTCTTATCTTCCTTCCTTTTTCCGCCGACCGTGGTGACCGAGCGGTTCTAGGCACTTCAGTCCGGAACCGCGCGACTGCGACGGTCGCAGGTTCGAATACTGCCTCGGGCATGGATGTGTGTGAGGTCCTTAGGTTTAAGTAGTTCTAAGTTCTAGGGGACTGATGACGTCAGATGTTAAGCCCCATAGTGCTCAGAGCCATTTGAACCATTTCCTTTTTCTCTGGGCGGAGAGCTGCACGTCAGCACCGTTTTTACTGTGACAATTGGTTCCACGATTCACTGTAACTCCTTAGAATCCACATTTCTGTACTCATTTGCGCGAACTCCATCGACAGTCTTGAAGGCCAATTCATTCAGTGATCACTGAACCGTCATGCGGGTATGGCAGCATGTTGACGTGAGACTGAATGCTACCAGAAGTTCTCGTTCGCCTTCCTGGATGCTAAGGTTGCAGTATCGTCAGAGATGCGCCAATTCGAATCCGTTCCTCAGAGCTGCCTTGGAACTCAGGGTCCCCAATGACTGACGACCACAAACCGCTACGTCTTTATAGAGCGCACAGCCACACAACGTGTGCTCCGGAGTGTACCTGCTCTGCCGCAGACGCAACTGCCTGTATCTTTCATCTTCTGTCGTTTTTTAAATTTTGAACACATGCTTAGCATATGCAGTATAACCGGTCAGGTAATGTTTATGCCCGCTCTATGGCTGAAAAACAAATCGCATTGTAGTCTCTCTCTTCAGTAAGGGCAAATTCATGTGTTTATTGCTTGATTCTGAAGCGTCTCATTTATTTTGTTACAGTTGTAAAATATGAGCTTGTATTAACTTTGGTTCCAAGTCTCCGTGATACTTCTGTTTCACCGCCTTCCTATAACCAATACAAAACCCCCGTAACACGAGTAAACACTTTTGAATGTGGTACTCTGACTTAGGAAGTCATACACCGTATTCTCTGCAAGCAGCGCCAACATTTCCACTAGAAAACTCAACAATACGAGTACTGTTTCGACATAGTCACCAATCGTAAATACTTGGTCCTTAAACATGCGGGAGAAATGGCCGTCAAATCACTACGCAATGACTGTTTAACAATTCAGTTATGTAAACTTAAGCACAACTTTTCAACTCACGCTTCAGAACAGAAATGACAATCGATAAATAGATCCTTAGCAACTGGAGTACCAACACTTGAAATGAAAACTTATCTCTGTAGCCAACAAAAATTGGACGCATATTATGTGGATGTTTTATTCGAATTAGTCAAAAAATTTGTATTCCTCCTGAAAAAAACCTGTGTTTCTGTCTGTTCATAGTAGGTCTATAGCTTTTTTTTTTCCACGTACCTCTCGTGTCTGAGTGTGGAACTGCCGGAACATGGCGTAGACGGTAACTGTTTACAATGTACCACAATGTTGTAGAGGAAATCGAGACGAGCTATTTGGCATACGGCAATTGTGGTCCATCAAATGAGGAAACTATCTCAAATTCGGCTACAAAAACCACCTTGTTGATAACTTGGGTCCATAGCTTCGTGGGGTCTGCGCCACATTCGAACCCTACCTTCAGCTCTTACAACTTGAAATCAGGACTCATCTGACCAGGCCTCGGTTTCCCAGTGGTCCAGGGTCCAACCGGTTTGGTGGCGAGCCCAGAAGAGGCATTCCAGGGTATGTCATGCTTTTAGGAAAAACGCTCGGGTCGGTTATTTGCTGCCATAGTCCATTAACGCCAAGGGTCGCCGCGCTGTCCTGACGGATACGTTTGTCGTACGTCCCACGTTGATTTCTACGGTTACTTCACGCATTGTTGCTTGTCTGTTAGCACTGACAATTGTACGCAAACACCGCTGCTCTTGGTCATTAAGTGAAGGCCGTCGGCCACTGCGTTGTCCGTAGTGAGAGGCAATGCCTGAAATTTGGTGTTCTCGGCACACTCTTGACACTGAGGATCTCGGAATATTGAATTCCCTAACGATTTTCGAAATGGAATGTCTCATGCGTCTACTTGCAACTACCATTCCGCGTTCAAAATCTGTTAATTCTCATTATTCGGCCACGATCACGTTGGAAACTTTTCACATGAATCACCTGAGTACAGGTACAAATGATAGCCTCACCAATGCACTACCCGCTTTATACCTTGTGTACCCGATAGCACCGCCATCTGTATATGTGCAGATCGCTATCCGTGATTTTCGTCACCTCAATATGTACCAAAAGTGCAGAATATGAGTAATTTCGCGAATTTTTTTAGTGAGCTCAAGCGCCGTAGTTCGGGTCGGTAGGCGTCGATAAGTGGCAATATGCTCACGGCTGCTGCCCCTTGTTACCTACGGTGAATTGTACGAACTATTACTGAACGTGAGCTGTGTGTCACGGAAAGTACATGTTGCCCGCACCGCTGGAGGTACTTCCCTTCACATTGATACTATCTTCCGCTCCTTACCCACTCATTGTAATCGCCTCATAAGTGAGCTCAATGTGAAATTTGTAGACTGTACACCAAATATTATTTTGGAAGTGAAAAATTTAAGCAATTATGAGGAGCACGTTGCTTCGTAGCACTGTGTTTAAAATATGGCAACAATACGTTACCAGACTGTTTCATTCCCGCGTTTGCATTACGAAGTCGGTCGGCAAGGCAACGCTTTTGTCGCTGACAACGTAAAGCGGCTGAATTCTGTTCCGACCGGGATCTAATGAACGCTGGCCCTTCATACATTTCTTTCGAATTATGTAGTTCAGTTACGGCTCCTGGCGTTGCCGAATTTGTTTATTTAAGTATGCATTTGTCACTTAATGTAAACAGATTATTTTCCGACAACGGGAACTCTCCATCGCAGCCTTCTTAGACTTGGTGGTAAGACTGTCCAGTGGACAGCCCGTCAAAAATTGAATACAGATCAAGCGTGAAAACAGGAAGAAGGTGTCCTGAACTTCGAGAAAAAAGCAAAATAGAAACTGTGAACGGTCCAACTTTAAGAAGTGCGACGCTGGGAAAAGGTAAACAGTCGCGGCGCCGTGGTTATCGCCGGCACGGTAGCTCAGCGTGTTCGTCAGAGGGTTAGTCGACCACTGTAACAAAAAAACTGAGTAAATGGATCAAAAATTAACTTGAACGGATGTCATGGGACGTTCGCGCCGACCAAATGCAACGAACAAAATGAGATTAAAAAAAAAAAAGAGGGTTAGCTGCCCTCTGTAATTTACTGAATGACTGGATCAACGGTAAGCTTGAATAGGTGTCATGGAACGTCCGCCCGAACAAATGCAGCAGACAAAATGAGATCAGAAAAAAAGGTGGTCGCAGTGTAAGACTACGTAGCAGACGAGCCATGTTCAAAACCGTCTCGCGCTTTTTTTTTTTTTTTTTTTTTTTTTTTTTTTTTTTTTTTTTTTTTTTTTTTACATCAGTATGAGCTGTCCGTCCGGTCATTGAAATGTTTGTTCTCTTTCTGTAGTCTTGGAAGTTGTCATACCACACATTGGTTACAGAATATGAGTCATTTGGTAAGAACACGTTACCGTCGCAAGCAAATGGGATGAATAGCGAGAGCAGGCGAGGTACCCCATAGACGTCTCACATGAATGAAAACAACAAATGAACGGGTGTGAACTATGTTACTATAAAGTAATTAAAGAGTCAAAACTTCCAAAACTGAGCGCAGCTTGAGAAACCTTTAAAACATACCTTTTGCCAGAGGTGTGATTGTGAAACTGTTGCGTTCATTTGTTGCAGCTTATGTGACAAACTACTATGTTTTCATCAGAGTCACATTCATACGAACACCTAAATCGGGCAAGGAGGCAAATCTCACTCATGTACCAGGCGAACAAATTAGGTGCGTCGGTAACAGATTCCTATCATATGAAACACGTACTAATGCCGCGTATAGCACTCCAGAAGTGTTTCCCGGTGGTGGATTCGACTGACTTGTCACCTTGTCATCAAACGTTTGCGGTTCCCATTCGAAAGCCACTTCCTTTCGGCTGATAATAGAGTAGTTGTGCAGAATCGACTGTCATTACAGGTCCCTTCCTTACACCACGCTGTTGCAAACGAACGTTACACCACGACACAGACACAAATTTGAATACAGCGAACAGTGGGAAAAAAAGGGACGAGAGACGTTTAAACACGGCTCACCAGCTTGGCTGTCCGACACCACTAAACCACGATGTCGTAGCTCTTGCAGTCTACTTTACATTGCACTTGTTGTCCCTGTATCGTAAATGGTCTCTATTTTACAGTTCAGTTCAGTATACCTTCTTCTTGTTTTTATGCTTGATTTGTGTTCAGGTTTTACGGGATGTCCACTGGCCCTCTTCACACTAAATCTGACCGAGGGGGGGTACGAGGGGGGGGGGGGGGGGGGCAGCTTGAGGTGATGAAAATTTGGAGAAATTTGTTGTTGTGTATCGTTTCAGGAAAAATTGAGGTATAGAACAGAATTTTAATATCGCATAGTGATACTGTTTTGCAACGGCCTTGCCGCAGTGGATACACCGGTTCCCGTCAGATCACCGAAGTTATGCGCTGTCGGGCGTGGCTGGCATTTGCATGGGTGACCATCCGGGCCGCCCTGCGCTGTTACCATTTTTCGGGGTGCTCCCGGTCTCGTGATGCCAATTGAGGAGCTACTCGACCGCATAGTAGCGGCTCCGGTCAAAGAAAACCATCATAACGACCGGGAGAGCGGTGTGCTGACCACAGGCCCCTCCTACCCGCAGCCTCATCTGTGGATGACACGGCGGTCGGATGGTCCCGATGGGCCACTTGTGGCCTGAAGACGGAGTGCTATGCTATAGTTATACTGTTTTTCTGCCTCATTGTGAATGTTTAGTGATACCAGATTGCATGAATATATGCACGGTTCACGACTTGATAGTGCATGAGAATTTGGAGGAGGAGGAGGAGATTAGTGTTTAACGTCCCATCGACAACGAAGTCATTAGAGACGGAGCGCAAGTTCGGGTGAGGGAAGGATGGGGAAGGAAATCGGCCGTGCCCTTTCAAAGGAACCATCCCGGCATTTGCCTGAAGCGATTTAGGGAAATCACGGAAAACCTAAATCAGGATGGCCGGAGACGGGATTGAACCGTCGTCCTCCCGAATGCGAGTCCAGTGTGCTAACCACTGCGCTACCTCGCTCGGTGAGAATTTGGGTTCTGCTGATAATGGTAAATTAATTTAACCACAGTAATGATGGGTTCAGTGCGTAATTATTCCATCACGAGTCTACAGAAGAATGGCTTGAAACGTTGTGCGAGTGACAGTCGAGAGAAGGCTTAGGACTCAGAGGTCGGAACGAATTTTTCTTCGTCTGCAGAAATGAAAGAATGTCCGTCACCTGTTGTTCTGCGTGTCGGTACTGAATGAGTAGGGGCAGCGTCGTGGTGCGCTGCCCACTGTCGCCGTGGGAACCGGAGAAAGTCTGGGCATGAATGAAAGGAGGCGGCAGCAAAGCCCTCATTACGGAGCTGGCCGGCGGCCGCTGCCTTCGGATGCGACGCACCTGCTGCCGCTCTGCATGCTAATGACGGCGGGCCAGGGGACACCAACTGCCCGCCGTTGCCGTGAGAACTCCTTCTGCACACGACACTTATTTACGGCATACTTACAATACTCACATTAACCCAGCTCTCACATGTATTTACGATGTTTTCTAAATGACAACGTTCAGTTTCCGGTAGGTTTCCGTTTAGAATATGTCATACTATTCACAAATCACTGTGATCGACGCAACGTTTAGCTTCAAACTTATAGTTCATTTATAATGGCTCCTTCTTTCTTACGCAGGGTGTCCCAGGAAGAAATGTCAGTATCCAGGGAAATAACATGAACGATCACCTGGTGCAAAAAACTTCTCCATCTGTAGCTACATACACTACTGGCCATTAAAACTGCTACACTATGAAGATGACGTGCTACAGACGCGAAATTTAACCGACAGGAAGAAGATGCTGTGATATGCTAATGATTAGCTTTTCAGAACATTCACACAAGGTTGGCGCCGGTGGCGACACCTACAAGGTGCTAACATGAGGAAAGTTTCCAACCGATTCCTCATACACAAACAGCAGTTGACCGGCGTTGCCTGGTGAAACGTTGTTGTGATGCCTCATTTAAGAAGGAGAAATGCGTACCATCACGTTTCCGACTTTGATAAAGGTCGGATTGTAGCCTATCGCGATTGCGGTTTATCGTATCGCTACAGTGCTGCTCGCGTTGGTCGACATCCAATGACAGTTAGCAGAATATGGAATCGGTGGGCTCAGGAGGGTAATATGGAAGGCCGTGCTGGATCCCAACGGAATCGTATCACTAGCAGTCGAGATGACAGGCATCTTATCCGCATGGCTGTAACGGATCGTGCACCCACGTCTCGATCCCTGAGTCAAGAGATGGGGACGTTTGCAAGACAACAACCATCTGCACGAACAGTTGACGACGTTTGCAGCAGCATGGACTATCAGCTCGGAGACCATGGCTGCGGTTACCCTTGATGCTGCATCACAGACAGGACCGCCTGCGATGGTGTACTCAACGACGAACCTGGGTGCACGAATGGCAAAACCTCATTTTTTCGGATGAATCCAGGTTCTTTTTACAGCATCATGATGATCGCATCGGTGTTTGGCGACATCGCGGTGAACGCACATTGGAAGCGTGTATTCGTCATCGTCATACTGGTGTATCACCCGGAGTGATGGTATGGGGTGCCGTTGGTTACACGTCTCGGTCACCTCTTGTTCACATTGACGGCACATTCAACAGTGGACGTTACATTTCAGATGTGATACGACCCGCGGCTCTACCCTTCATTCGATCCCTGCGAAACCCTATATTTCAGCAGGATAATGCATGACAGCATGTTGCAGGGCCTGTACGGGCCTTTCTGGATACAGAAAATGTTCGACTGTTGCCCTGGCCAGAACATTCTCCAGATCTTTCACCAACAGAAAACGTCTGGTCAATGATGGCCGAGCAACTGGCTCGTCACAATACGCCAGTCACTACTCTTGATGAACTGTGCTATCCTGTTGAAGCTGTATGGGCAGTTGTACCTGTACACACCATCCAAGCTCTGTCTGACTCAATGCCCAGGCGTATCACAGCCCTTATTACGGGCAGGGGTGGTTGTTCTGGGTACTGAACCCAAATTGCTTGAAAATGTAATCACATGTCAGTTCTAGTATAACATATTTGTCCAATGAATACCCGTTGATCATCTGCATTTCTTCTTGGTGCAGCAATTTCAATGGCCAGTAGTGTACATACTCAGCAAGCCACCAACGGTGCGTAGCAGAAGGCATCCTGTACCACTACTTTTTTTCCTTTTCTTTTACACTCGCAGAGTGAGGGAAAAACGACTGTCTGTATGCCTCTGTATGAGCCCTAATTTCTCGTATCTCATCTTCGTGGTCCTTACGCGAAATGTATGTTAGTGGTAGGATCGTTCAGCAGTCGCTTCAAATGCCGGCTCTCTAAATTTTATCAATAGTGTTCCCCAAAAAGAACGTCACCTTCCTTTTAGGGATTACCACTTAGCGGTTGTAGGCTCTACACTCTGTAACCGCGCGACCGCTACGGTTGCAGGTTCGAATTCTGCCTCGGGCATGGATGTGTGTGATGTCCTTAGGTTAGTTAGGTTTAAGTAGCTCTAAATTCTAGGGGACTGGTGACCAAAGAAGATAAGTCTCACAGTGCTCAGAGCTATTTGAACCATGTTTTGATTACCATTTGTGTTCCCAAAGCTTCTCCGTAACATTTATATGTTGTTCGAACCTTTCGGTAAAGAAAACTAACAGCCCTCCTCTTTATTGCTTCCATGTCTTCCTTTAATCTGGCCAGGTGGGGATCCCAAACATTCGAGCAGTGCTCAAGAATAGGCGGTCTCTTTTACAGATGAGCCAAACTTTCCGAAAATTCTCCCAAGTCGACCATTCGCCTTTCCTACCACAATCCTAACATACTCGTTCCACTTCGTATGGCTCTGTAACGTTAAGCTCAGATATTTAAACAACGTGACTGTGTAAAGCAAGGCACTTCTAATGCTGTATCCGAATATTACGCCTTTGTTTTTCCTACTCATCCACATTAACTTACATTTTTCTAGATTTAGACCCAGATGCCATTCATCACACCAACAAGAAATTTTCTATCCACCTACAGTCACTCATCCTTGATACCTTGCTGTATACCAGAGCATCATCAGAAAACAAGCAAACAACGGCAGATTGTTGCTCAGCCTGTTCGCCAGATCATTTCTGTATGTAGAAAATGACAGTCGTCCTATTACACATCCCTGGGGCACTCCTGACGGTATCGTTGTCTCTGATGAACACTCGACGTCGAGGACAGCATACTGGGTTCTGTTACTTAAGAAGTCTTCGGGTCACTCACATGTCTTGGAATCTATTCCGTACGTTCGTACCTCCGTTAACAGTCTGCAATGGGGTGAAGGCTTAGGGTTCTGAGATCCGAATGAATTTTACTTCGTCTGCAGAATTTATAGGTTCACCACCTGTTTGGGTTGTTTGTTGTGTGTACTGAATTAATAGGGGCAGCGTTGTGGTGCTTTTCGTTAATCTAGAAATATGGAATCTGCCTGTAGCGCTTCATCCATAGTTCGCAAAATATCTTGTGACCAAAGCCAAGTTTCATACGAGCGATGCTTTCTAAAACACTGCTGATTCACGAACATGGGCTTTTCGGTCTCTGGCAAATGTGTTATATCCAAACCCACAATACAAATATGTTCTCACTGCAGCAGCCGATGTCAAGGATATTAGTCTGTAAGTTCGCGGGCTCGTTCTTTTACCCTTCTTATATACAGGAGTCGCCTATGTTTTTTCCACTCACATGGGGCTTTGCCCTGGGCGGCTGGCTGGAGGGGGAGGGGGGGGGGGGGTTGCAGACGTAGACTACGAGCACGGCCCAAAACCAAATGTACATTAAATGTATTCTGTCTCGGAAAGCAATAAGAGTAGGGCACACGCCCATTTGAAGTTTTTTGCTTCACATGAGCGTTCCTATCATATTCCTGAACGTCGACCATTCCTCCGGTATAATCTCCAATCTTTCGAATAGTTTTATTTTTACTCCCATTTTTTTCCTGACTGTCTGAAACAAGATGCACAAATATGCAGTCATATCTTGATAAGATATCAAAATGGCACTAAGATTGGCAATTTGCTTTAAATGTTCAGAAATTAAAAATTGTGCGCTTCACAACGCGAGAAAATTTAGTGTCCTGACACTAGACTAAGAACAATCAGCAGTTGCATCAACTCTTACAAATACGTGTGTGTAATAATTTGCAAGGACAGGAGATGGAGAAAATACATAGGCACCGTTACTGACAAAAAAGGTGGCAGATTCGATTCATCAGTAGAATACTACTGAAATGCAATCACTCTACAAAGAAGATTGCTTACAAAACACCGTTGTGACCCTTCGTAGAGTATACCTCAAGTGTGTGGGACCCGTACGAAGTAGGACTAACACGCGAAACTGAACGTATACGGAGAAGAGCAGCACGAATTTTCACGGATTTGTTTGACCTGTGGAAGAGCGTCACAGAGATGCCGAAGAAACTTAAGTGGGAAACACTCGAAAATATCCAGAGAAAACCTACCCACAAAGTTCAAAAATCAGCTGTAAATCATGAATCTAGGAGTATACCACAAGCCCTAAGTAATGCTCCCATAAAGATCGGGAGGACTAAATTAGACTAAGTACAGCGCACATAGAGGCGTTTAAACAATCTTTCTTCCCTCGCTCCATATGAATGTAAGGAAAAGAAGTCCTAACAACACTAACACTATTTTTCTGGTGGATTATGTAGACAAGTACCTTCTAATACTCTTTTAATTCTAAGTTAAACATTGAAATCTAAATTCTCAATTGGCACCTCGTTTTCTGTACGTGATTTCGAGCATCAATCAAAGGCACGTCAAACTTTTCTGTAATCTGTTTTATATTTTACTTTTAGACAAATCATTACACAAAGAATTTTACCAGTTTTGTTTCCTTCTTTTTAAACAGTCCACTTGATACCGAGCGAATTAGCACAGTGGTTAGCACACTGGACTGGCAATCGGGAGGACGACGGCCATTCTAATTTAGGTTTACCGTGATTTCCCTGAATTGCTTCAGGCAGATGTCGGAACGGCCTTTGAGACGGAACGACCGATTTCCTTCCCCAGCCTTTCCTAAACCCAAGGGGCCGATGACTTCGCTGTTTGGTCTCTCCTCCCCCCTCCTCCAAATCAACCAACCAACCACTTGATGACTAGCTTTGTGGGTGAAAACTGAGTAAATGAATTTCGTTCAAAGTCTGTTACAGTTTGCCATTTCCGAATGGGAACCACTTCATAACTTTACCCTATACTATTATTTTGTTCACATCGGTTTTTATGGCACTCGCAATCTTTTCAGGCAACAATTCCCCATTGATAACTTCCTTACCTTGTGAGGTGGCAAACCAGTCTGCCTAGACACATTTCATCATTGTGAATGGTTTTGGAACGGATTAATATGTTAATAATAACTATACACGCCAGTTGCATTTGGAATTTTGAGCAGGGGTATGACAGACTGCAGTGGCAGCACTAACTCTGTGTTTTCGTATTCTTATGGGATTTCTTGGATGCAATATAATGATGTTGAGAGACAGACAAGTTGCTGTTAGGGGAGAATGAGTAGTGTTACACAAAGCGAGGGCCGCAAAAGGGGTCGCCCCTTGGGAAGTAGGAGGCTGTTGTCCTTACAAGCTGGACAGTGAACCAACAGCCAAGGCAGAGTGGTAATCAGGTTGACACCTGGCCGACACCAATGAGGACTGAGGACAATATGTAGGGATGCAGCCGCGGTGTTAAAACGCTACCGCCATGTTCCCCAATCTAACCTGCGAGCCAAACGAGGTGTCCTCAGCTTAACTAGAAAAACTTGCCCGATGTTGCGAGAGATTCGGGAAAAGCGCTGTCGGTTTCATTAGGTGTGCAAAAGCATAGGCTACGGCCGCAGATAAAATCTTTAGAAAGTTTACCAAAAACACCACCAATTGACTTTATTGTGTAGCTGGAGGCCCGCCAATTTTATGTCGAGAGAGTAGGCCGTTCTTTTTGTTTCACACGGTGGCGAAAACGCAACGGATAGCAAAAGCACGGCCTGGCACTGGTAGGTGACCTGTTACTTTTATGGACTGAGAGGAGTGGTCATGAAATTGATTAGGAGGATGGGTTTATGGAGCTGTTGGCTAGTGCTGGTGGTAAATCTGGTGATTGGCTGCAAATTTTAGGCATGGCCGGCCGGAGTGGCCGTGCGGTTCCAGGCGCTACAGTCTGGAACCGCAGGACCGCTACGGTCGCAGGTTCGAATCCTGCCTCGGGCATGGATGTGTGTGATGTCCTTAGGTTAGTTAGGTTGAAGTAGTTCTGAGTTCTAGGGGACAGATGACCACAGATGTTAAGACCCATAGTGCTCAGAGCCATTTGAACCATTTTTTTCTAGGCATGCAAAAGGCTTGCAATTCATATAAAGAACTTTAATAGGTGGTTTTGCTTCGTTGTAGTTCTGTCTCCTTTTTGTAATTTTCGATTTTGACTATGAGCGCTCTCCAGCGCAGTTCGAGACTATAAAACCAAATACATTCTTACTGTAATTTCTGTGATTTGGAATGTAACACTGAGGTTTTGACTGTTGAAGTTTGATAGCAGATCTGCTCTTTAGATTCGTCTTTTTGATACTCCTTTTTGTTTAAATGTATCAACGATAAGAATTGAACCACCTCATTACCAAGACTGGGTTCTGAACTGTCTTGGTAAACTTTTACCAGTTCTTCCGCAGCAGCATACAAACTTGGAACGTCCGTCTCCTCTAAGGGATGTTTTCCGTGATTACAGCGTGGCCTCCTTATTGCGCTTAAAAATACGCCTAATTCCGGAGGACATGAACACACATTACAGCGTTGTGTACTGAGTATTGAACCGTGGCACTACTCAATTCTTTAGAAAATCAAAATTCCAATCTCACCACAATTATTTAAAGGAAATAGGAAGCCCGGAATCGCTAGTGATGGACAAGCTTGTGATTGTTTTACGATTTTGGCTCAAAACAGACTTCATTATAAACTTCATTTGCCCTCTTAGTGATGCAATATACAAATCTTCACTTTGACTGAATTACATAAACACGAATAAGAATCATTATTTTGCGTCCGCAACTAAAATCATTGCTAGTAGGCTCGCGAATAATCAACAATCGTTCTTGTTTAGCCATGTCTCAAGAGACTAATAACACTATACACTTCCAACCAAGGTTACACAGTCACATAATACCACAACTTCATAAAGGCCAAAGATCTTAAAGCTTAATAAAACTGAACTACCCATATAAAGGTCTACCGTGTAACATGCTTATACTAAAAATACAAAGAGAGCCAATCAAGGTCGCAAAACTTGCACACAGGAATAATAACAAGTTGCACGTTCATTAAAGATACACAAATGATTAACATAAATGTTAAATAAGAAGAGCAGGTAATAACTCAACCAATAAAATGACTTACAGAAACGCCAATATTAACAAGGCGGCCTTAATTAACGGACATAATGACCCAGACTGATTTCCAAATTGCACTTAACTTTAGAGAACAGCGTTAAAGCCCAAAGCAGTGTTTGGAAGCAATAACGCCACGGCCGGCAGGCAATACGAGCGTTCACTTCCCACGGTTTGTGCACAGGGTCACATAGCAAGCGGTATATATTTATATATAATCCGACCGGTCTCACAATGAGCGGTCCTGACAAGAATCCATAACCGCGCCGAACGAGCAGTCTTAACAAATGGCCTGCAGCACAAATAGATTGCAATGAAACAAGGTCAAATCACAGCCACTCTGGAATATGTAATAAGCACGCCCCCAAATTCTTATGGAGCAATACTCTAACATTACCCGTCTCCCAGTAAATTATCAGGGAACTTAGAGACCACTTCCAGTTGCCTTAAGGCACTTTCAACATTAAATAAACATACCAAACGCTGCCGTAACAAATGATTAAACGATTAACTCTACGGCTGCCGGGCACGTACACAACTGCAGCCAGTCCCAAAACAAGTTAAAATCTGCATGAAAACCATTTAAAACACACACTCATCGGATGATCAAAAACGGAATGAGGAACATCAGCCTCCTTAAAATAGCTACTGTGGAACCACATCTACATCTACATCCATACTCCGCAAGCCACCTGACGGTGTGTGGCGGAGGGTACCTTGAGTACCTCTATCGGTTCTCCCTTCTATTCCAGTCTCGTATTGTTCGTGGAAAGAAGGATTGTCGGTATGCCTCTGTGTGGGCTCTAATCTCTCTGAATTTATCCTCATGGTCTCTTCGCGAGATATACGTAGGAGGGAGCAATATACTGCTTGACTCTTCGGTGAAGGTATGTTCTCGAAACTTTGACAAAAGCCCGTACCGAGCTACTGAGCGTCTCTCCTGCAGAGTCTTCTACTGGAGTTGATCTATCATCTCCGTAACGCTTTCGCGATTACTAAATGATCCTGTAACGAAGCGCGCTGCTCTCCGTTGGATCTTCTCCATATCCTCCATCAACCCTATCTGGCACGGATCCCACACTGCTGAGCAGTATTCAAGCAGTGGGCGAACAAGCGTACTGTAACCTACTTCCTTTGTTTTCGGATTGCATTTCCTTAGGATTCTTCCAATGAATCTCAGTCTGGCATCTGCTTTACCGACGATCAACATTATATGATCATTCCATTTTAAATCACTCCTAATGCGTACTCCCAGATAATTTATGGTATTAACTGCTTCCAGTTGCTGACCTGCTATTTTGTAGCTAAATGATAAAGGATCTATCTTTCTGTGTATTCGCAGCACATTACACTTGTCTACATTGAGATTCAATTGCCATTCCCTGCACCATGCGTCAATTCGTTGCAGATCCTCCTGCATTTCAGTACAATTTTCCATTGTTACAACCTCTCGATATACTACAGCATCATCCGCAAAAGCCTCAGTGAACTTCCGATGTTATCCACAAGGTCATTTATGTATATTTTGAATAGCAACGGTCCTACTACACTCCCCTACGGCACACCTGAAATCACTCTTACTTCGGAAGACTTCTCTTGCAAATTACGAGCTGGGAAGCTGTTCAGCGTGAGACGACGAACCCACCACAATTTTGCACGTCAAGGCGCGCAATGATCGGCACCGGACATCCGGGGTGCGCCAAAAGACAAGAGCGGCGAGCAAGGCGAAGCCCATGCACGACAGTTAGCGACGTGGGCTTATCTTCAACACAAGTTGGCTCGTTGAACGCCGACCGGAGACTCCTCGTCACAAGTTCACCCGGAAAAAACGCCGGGGGACCAGTCAAAGACAGCAGGACAGCCGAATATCGATATCAGCGATGCAAGTGGAACACCCTAGCGCCAGCCGCCACGGCTCAGTAGAGTAGAGAAATATTTCGGAGACAATGATTGTATCAGCATGATAATGCACCCCGTCATGAAGCAGCTTCTGTGGAACGATGGTTTATGGACACTTACATTCCTGAAATGGTTGGATTACCCATAGTCCAGGTTAGAATTCAGTGGAAGAGTGACAACATCGACTTCGGCCCCAGATGCCAGAGCCCAACCTCACACCCTTCTCTCATTTCGGCTGTTGAGGAAGAAATGGCTGGCATTCCTCCACAGGCATTCAGACACCTCACTGAAAGCCTCCCCAGCAGAGTTCAAGCCGTTATAAAGCGAAGGGTGGACACGTCCCATTTAATATCCAGTAATATGTGTCCGGATCATTTGATCAGCTAGTGTATAGCGCGCAGCAACTAAAAATACGCTGGTATGTGTTAGCATGTTGTTCTGCCGAACCCATCAATTCCATCGACGCTACGCGTGCACGAGTACACTGTCTACGACTCGGCTTCTGTCGTTTTTTTCCCTGATTTCGAGGCTTTGTTGTGAAGAACTTACAATAAACTTGCAGTTCAAACTATCGTACATCTGCCTGACAGCATCTTTCTGACAGCACACTAATCGCGCGGCGTAAGAACTGGGCGTCTTTTGAGGATACCCACGAATCGATCCAATGCTGAACTTCTTCATATGACTGGAGGCGCTGGTCATCCTGGCCGTGTGCCATTGATCGAAAAAGTTGGTAGTCAGTGGGAGTAACGTCTGGAGAATACGGCTGATGGTGTAGGACTTGCCATTTCAACGTTCCAAGTATGTTTTCGCGGATTTTGCGACATGGGATGGAGCACTGCCGCGCTGCAAAATCACCTTCTCATGCCCATTGCTGTATTGTGGCCGTTTATCTGTAAATGCTCTGCTCAAACGCATCACTAGCTTCCGGTAACGATCTCCTGTGATTGTTTCTGTCGGTTTTAGTAGCTTCGAATGCCTTCTCTCTTTCACAGATATTGAAGCGTTGAAACCGTTCTCTGCACGTTATTGCACTAATAGGTGTCTCACCATAGGTCTTACCCAGCATTTAATAGCCTCAGCTGCAGATTTCTTCATGTTAAAGCATAAAATTAAAACTTGCAGCAAGTTAAGAGAGCTGTGCTAGTAAGTTGACATATTCATTCGAGAGTAACTTTATGATACAATCACAAATCGGCTAATATTTTTAGGCATTTCGTTTATAAATGTCTAAGCTTATTGTACGACACTTAGGATCTACCACCTGTACCACCATTTCCCACTAAGTTCTTTTTCTTTAAATGTATCAACGACAAAAATTGAACCAACTCATTACCAAGACTGGGTTCTGAACTGTCTTTGTAAACTTTTACTAGTTCTTCCGCAGCAGCATACAAACTTGGAACGTCCGTCTCATCTAACGGGTGGTTTCCGTGATTACAGTGTGGCCTCCTTATTGCTCTTAAAAATACGCCTAATTCGGGAGGACATGAACACAAGAAAATGGCTCTGAGCACTATGGGACTTAACTGCTGTGGTCATCAGTCCCCTACAACTTAGAACTACTTAAACCTAACTAACCTAAGGACATCACACACATCCATACCCGAGGCAGGATTCGAACCTGCGACCGTAGCGGTCGCGCGGTTCCACACTGTAGCGCCTAGAACCTCTCGGCCACCCCGGCCGGCTTAGTTACACAAAAGTGATACATGCTTGAACTCTGTACTGTATGCAAACAAATGTAAAATATTTGACAAGAGTCACTCATTTTCCAAAAGTAAATATTTTGTACGAAAAGTTTCTTTAAAGGTTAACATGTAACAACAATTTTGCAGAAGGAAAGTAAACAAATAAACCCATTCAAGATAGTACAAAAAGTGCTGAAACATGCCTGGGTGAAAACGAAACTACTAAGGCGGAATTCCTCTGCAATAAGTCTGACGTCTGACAATTCTCTGATAGCGTCCACTGCTCATTAAGCATTTCCGAGAAGAAGCGCCGCTTTTGTGCACGTTTGTGCCTCTCCTGCTCCTTTGGAGCAGCGGACACGCAACTCTTTGTTGGTGTAAACGCTGCAGCCTCTCCGCGCGCACGCACGGCGTGGACACAAAGTGCGGAAAAGCAGAGAGCGCTGGTGGACACCACCTCGTGCGACCGCCGTCTGGCGTGGGCGTGGCCAGCCGGACCGCGCTGAAGACGTCCGGGAACCTGCGGCCGCGGACCAGCGTGGGCCATATGGCGGCGCTCGTT
The DNA here is from genome assembly GCF_023864345.2 of Schistocerca serialis cubense. Classification (NCBI taxonomy): domain Eukaryota; kingdom Metazoa; phylum Arthropoda; class Insecta; order Orthoptera; family Acrididae; genus Schistocerca; species Schistocerca serialis. The sequence goes on along the minus strand of NC_064638.1, from coordinate 243,007,358 downwards.
AAGTCCGCATCCTCTGAACGCTCTCCGCTAATACTCACCCACAATAGCGCACGCCAGAAAAGCAGCACTCTACCAAGCTGGAAACACGCAAGCGCTCGCACGTCACTGACAAAGTCTATGGTGCACTCTAATAAACAGACCCTACATTAAACATGACGTTGTTGTTGTTGTGGTCTTCAGTCCTGAGACACGTTTGATGCAGCTCTCCATGCTACTCCATCCTGTGCAAGCTTCTTCATCTCCCAGTACCTACTACAACCTACATCCTTCGGAATCTGCTTAGTGTATTCATCTCTTGGTCTCCCTCTACGATTTTTACCCTCCACGCTGCCCTCCAATACTAAATTGGTGATCCCTTGATGCCTCAGAGTATGTCCTAACCCATCCCTTCTTCTAGTTAAGTTGTGTCACAAACTCCTCCCCAACTCTATTCAATACCTCCTCATTAGTTATGTGATCTACCCATCTAATCTTCAGCATTCTTCTGTAGCACCACATTTCGAAAGCTTCTATTCTCTTCTTGTCCAAACTATTTATCGTCCGTGTTTCACTTCCATACATCGCTACACTCCATACAAATACTTTCAGAAGCGACTTCCTGACACTTAAATCTATACTCGATGTTAACAAATTTCTCTTCTTCAGAAACGTTTTTCTTGCCATTGCCAGTCTACATTTTATATCCTCTTTACTTCGACCATCATCGGTTATTTTGCTCCCCAAAAAGCAAAACTCATTTACTACTGTAAGTGTCTCATTTCCTAATCTAATTCCCTGAGCATCACCCGATTTAATTCGACTACATTCCATTATCGTCGTTTTGCTTTTGTTGATGTTCATCTAATACCCTCCTTTCAAGACACTGTCCATTCCGTTCAACTTCTCTTTCAGATCCTTCGCTATCTCTGACAGAATTACAATGTCATCGACGAACCTAAAAGTTTTTATATCTTCTCCGTGGATTTTAATACCTACTCTGAATTTTTCTTTTGTTTCCTTTATTGTTTGTTCAATATACAGATTGAATAACATAGGGGATAGGCTACAACCCTGTCTCACCCCCTTTCCAACTACTGCTCCCCTTTCATGTCCCTCGACTGTTATAACTGCCATCCGGTTTCTGTACAAATTGTAAATAGCCTTTCGCTCCCTGTATTTTACCCCTGCCACCTTCAGAATTTGAAAGAGAGCATTCCAGTTAACATTGTCAGAAGCCTTCTCCAAGTCCATAAATGCTAGAAGCGTAGATTTGCCCTTCCTTAATCTATTTTCTAAGATAAGTCTAAGGGTCAGTATTGCCTCACGTGTTCCAACATTTCTACAGAATCCAAACTGATCTTTCCCGAGGTCGGCTTCTACCAGTTTTTCCATTCGTCTGTAAAGAATTCGTTTTAGTATTTTGCAGCCGTGACTTATTAAACTGATAGTGGCTGTCAGTAATTCTAATGGTTCAAAATGGTTCAAATGGCTCTGAGCACTATGGGACTCAACTGCTGTGGTCATCAGTCCCCTAGAACTTAGAACTAATTAAACCTAACTAACCTAAGGACATCACACACATCCATGCCCGAGGCAGGATTCGAACCTGCGACCGTAGCAGCAGCGCGACTCCGGACTGGAGCGCCTAGAACCGCACGACCACCGCGGCCGGCAATTCTAATGGAATGTTGTCTACTCCCGGGGCCTTGTTTCGACTCAGGTCTTTCAGTGCTCTGTCAAACTCTTCACACAGTACCATATCTCCCATTTCATCTTCATCTACATCCTCTTCCATTCCCATAATATAGTCCTCAAGGACATCGCCCTTGTATAGACCCTCTGTAAACTCATTCCACTTTCTGCTTTCCTTTCTTTGCTTAGAACTGGGTTTCCATCTGAGCTCTTGATATTCATACAAGTAGCTATCTTTTCTCCAAAGATCTCTTTAATTTTCCTGTAGGCAGTATCTATCTTACCCCTAGTGAGATAAGCCTCTACATCCTTACATTTGTCCTCTAGCCATCCCTGCTTAGCCATTTTGCACTTCCCGTCGATCTCATTTTTGAGACGTTTTTATTCCTTTTTGCCTGCTTCATTTACTGCATTTTTATATTTTCTCCTTTCATCAATTAAATTCAATATTTCTTCTGTTACCCAAGGATTTCTACTAGCCCTCGTCTTTTTACCTACTTGATCCTCTGCTACCTTCACTACTTCATCCCTCAAAGCTATCCATTCTTCTTCTACTGTATTTATTTGCCCCATTCCTGTCAATTGTCCCCTTATGCTCTCCCTGAAACTCTGTACAACCTCTGGTTTAGTCAGTTTATCCAGGTCCCATCTCCTTAAATTCCTTTTTGCAGTTTCTTCAGTTTTAATCTACAGTTCATAACCAATAGATTGTGGTCGGAGTCCACATCTGCCCCTGGAAATGTATTACAATTTATAACCTGGTTCCTGGAAATGTATTACAATTTATAACCTGGTTCCTTAATCTCTGTCTTACCATAATATAATCTATCTGATACCTTCTAGAAATTCCTAAAAAAATATTTCGTCCCAACTGCACATCAGTGGTCGTTAGTGGGCTTATATGGCTACGAAGTCTTCCACAACGGAGTATTGCATAAGAAGTTCTTTGTTAACTAGTCACGTCAAATTCTGATAAAATTCCAAGCTTCCGATGACTTCCTCTACCTTCGTCGTCAGCGGCTGTGACTGTTGCGAAACTGGCGAGGCTCCCACATTTACGCACAGATGAGGACATCTGATTGCATAGATTACGTGATAACGACGTCACGAAGATGGCTCACGCAGAGGTGACGCCCTCTGCGTCCACAGATTACATCTAGGCTCGCTGCCACTTGTCGCTTTCAGCGCCACCTCTCATATCGGATGATCAACTATGTCAAGTTGACCTTTGCGAAGTTTATACAGGGTGGGTGGGTGGAAATTGTTCATATAACTTACAAAACATGAGAATTTTTTCCTTTTTATACAAGGTGCGACAATAAAGTAATGAGACTGATTTTCTTTGCAAGATGTGGCAACCCTGCAGGCTTGCGTAGGCACAACATCTTTAACCTTGGTCTATAAGCTACTTCCAGTCCAAGTGGCACATCGATGCAACTGCTCAGTCGTGAGTTGTGCTGTAATAAGTTAACACGTGTTTGTGTCTCTCGTCACGGAAATGGATCCGCATAATATTGGGCAACGTTATGCCATTTCTTTTTGCGTTAAATTGAGTGAAAACGCGACGACAGCATACGGTAAGCTTCAGAAGGCTTTTGGAGAGGAGGTTATGTCAAGAGCTCAAGTTTTTCGTTGGCATAAAATGTTTAGTGAAGGCAGAACGAATGTTGAAGATGAAGACCGCAGTGGACGACCATCAACCTCACGGACGGATTTAACTTGGTCAGGGTGCGTGAACTCGTACGATCTGGTCAAAGATTATCCATGAAAATCATTGCAGAAGAACTGAACATCAATCAAGAAACGGTTCGTCTAATAATAACTGAAGATCTTGGTATGAGAAAGATTTGTGCAAAAATGGTCTCCAAAAATCTCACACCATAACAGCGAGAAACACGGAAAAATGTGGCAGCCGATCTGTTAGAGAAAACGGAAATCAATCCAGAATTGTTGAGCCGTGTTATCGTTGGTGATGAAAGTTGGTTTTTTCAATACGATCAAGAGACAAAACGCCAAAGTTCGCAACGGTGCCCAAAGGGATCGCCCAGACCAAAAAGGCTCGCATGTCAAAGTCAAAAGTGAAATGCATGCTTGTGTGCTTCTTTGATTCCAAGGGAATTGTTCATAAAGAGTGGGTGCCTCCTGGACAAACAGTTAACCAATGTTACTACAAATAAATTTTAGAAAGATTTCGTAAAAGAGTTCTTCGTATCCGTGTCAAAGTTGCTGATAATTGGATTCTGAATCACGACAATGCGCCATCCCATACTGCTCTGTCAGTACAGCAATTTTTAACCTCAAAACAAATTTCAGTAGTACCACAGCCACCTTATTCACCAGATATCGCTCCGTGCGACTTTTTCCAATTTCCAAGAGTCGAAACGGCGGTCAAGTGACACAATTTTCAAACAACACAAGATGTCCAAAAAGCTGTGACGATGGTCTTGGAGGATATTACAGAAGAGGAGTTCCAGAAATGTTACCATCAATGGCAGAAGCGCTGGAAAAAGTGTGTGCAATCAAAATGGCTCTGAGCACTATGGGACTAAACATCTGAGGTCATCAGCCCCCTAAAATTTAGAACTACTTAAACCTAACTTACCCTAAGGACATCACACACATCCATGCCCGAGGCAGGATTCGAACCTGCGACCGTAGCGGTCGCGCGGTCCCAGATTGAAGCGCCTAGAACCGCTCGGTCACAACGGCCGGCTCGTGTTAATCATCAGAATTTGTATGATCAGCGAGCATGCAGTACACGTTCAATATGTCCATCTTGTTGACTAATCACCTCTTCAGGAAGAACTGTGATACTTCCGTCCGCCCTAGGAGAGTCCCTAGAAATCTGTTATGATAGCCGTTTGCAATTACGTAATTTGTTGCGGAAGACTCTCTGCTTCAGTGATCCCATGCGAAATAATCACAGGGATTAATATACGACCTGTGTGACAGCCATAAAGAGCCAACTCGAGAACGTTCTGGATATCAATTGGACATCACACGGTGCCCGAAATGTTCGTGCAGGAAATCCAGAATAGCGTTTGCTGTATGAGGAGAAGTTCCATCTAGCGTGAAGCACTGTGTCTCCATGGGAAGCCAAGTTACGGAAGAAATTTGCTCTCCAAACTGCCATTTAGCGCGCTATGTTAAATGTGTCGTTGAAAAAGATTGGCCCAGTAATTCAATGGCTTCCCACATGCAGTCACTTTTTCTCCATAGTTTTCAGTTTAGCGTACAACATCAGGAGCTTGCCGTGTCCAAAATCCCATATTCTGCCTACTGACGCTACCTTTCGGACGAACGTACACCTCATCAGAGAACTATGTGTTACAAATCACGGCATCATTTGCAAGAACCGAAGTCGCAAACTGTAATCGCCATGCCTTGTCATTTACCGTCAATTTGTGCAACACTGAGTTACTTTGTATGGGAATAATTTCATGTCAGCATGAATTATTCTCTCAAGACGACGACGTGAGATGCCCAATTCGGTTGAAGCTCCCTTCGTTGATTTCCTACGACTTGCTGTACGGTCCGTGTTGATACGAGATCACTTTCTTTTTTTCTAAAGTACTGACATCAGTTCCGAACCTGCTGGTTAGTATATAGACTGTCTGTCGGCAGGGAGCCAACTTCATACGAAAATGAACACGAAAACGTCGCTGAGTCTCTGCCATGTTCTTCGTTATCGCGTAAAACAACACAGTCATCACTTCCTGTTCGAGGATCAACCGACCTTTGCCCATCTTTTACTAAACTGAAGCGGTGGCGACACGCATGTGTCGTATTGACAAGCTCTGTCTTCTGGTGAACCATGCACGAACTATGACTGTTCATCAGCACATTCCAACGTTGCCAACCTGCAAATAAAATATTTATTAGACAATGTCAATGTATGACCTGTCGTGCGCCACCCCATATATCAAGTACACGCTTCCATGCACTGCTGACTACGTAGCCGTTGTGTTGAAGTTGTCAACAAACTGTGTCATTTCCACAGCTTCCCTAATCATACAGTCCCAATAATTCAAAACGTGGCCAAAATTCTCGTATATTCAATTATTATCTTGTGTTTATGTATTAGACTGGGCTCAGTCACCGGTGGGCCTAGATCCATGGGGAGAAATGAGTGAAAGAGTAAACCTTAAAAAACTTAAAATGAAAACTAAATAATAACCATAGTAAAGTACACATCACTGCACACCTATGAATTCGAAATCTGCTACTGTGTAAAACTGCAACATGTCCGGATCCTCCATACCATGCTGTCCACAAGGTGCTCAAGATTTTGCTGCTCCAGCATGTCCTACTCTTCGTGTTTCAACTGGTGCCAAGCATGCACAAGCAGGTACATGTCAGTAGATGCTGTAGGCTATTTCATTATCTTAATTTCAACATCTTGAAGGAAGGTGTTGACTAAGTAGACACAGCGTGTTCGTGCATTATTCTCTTCAAAGACGAACCTGTTGACGAAATATACTGGAGGACCCTGTTCCAAAACTGCTCAGACGATGAGAGGAGTCCGATTTTACACTGGCCCAAAATATAACAGAACCATTTCGTGCCAACCTATTCAGTTGCATGCCAGAGACATGAATTCGAACTTGGACGCCCCCACGCTCTTGCACGACTATTATCAAGCGTCGCGTACAAACGCTGCCTTCACCGAAACTTTTACCGTAGGGCTGGACGATTCACTGGGGGAGCCTGTTCCGATACTGCACAATCCTGATATCTTTGAGAGGCGTTCGACATGATACTCGCCAAAAAATGACCAACCCACTTTTGTGCCAAACACATACGACAATTTGCCAGACACACGCATTGGAACCTAGCCACTTCTACGACTATCATTAGATGTTGTATGTGTGTGTGAAATCTTATGGGACTTAACTGCTAAGGTCATCAGTCGCTAAGCTTACACACTACTTAACCTAAATTATCCTAAGGACAAACACACACACCCATGCCCGAGGGAGGACTCGAACTTCCGCCAGGACCAGCCGCACAGTCTATGAATTCAGCACCCTAGATCGCTCGGCTAATACCGCGAGGCATTAGATGTTCAAGTCCGCCCCGATAGCTGAGTGGCCAGCGTCACGGATTGTCGTTTTACGGGCCCGAGTTCGATTCCCGGCTGGGTCCGGGATTTCCTCCGCTCAGGGAGTGGTTGTTGTGCTGTCTTCGTCATGATTTCATCCCCATCCGGCGCGCAGGTCGCCCAGTGTGGCGTCGAATGTAATAAGACCTGCACAAAGGCGACCGAACCTGCCCCGTAAGGGACCTCCTGGCCAATGACGCCAAACGCTCATTTCCATCAGATGTTGTAGAAATACTGGAGACTATCGCCAGAATATTGACTATAGATAGACTGGAAAAGCTTGTTCTGATACATCAGACACCAGATTCTACCTTTGATATCGATGAGGGATGTCCGACATGATATTGGACCAAAATATGACAGATCCATTTTCGTGCTCAAGCCATACGACTATTTTCCAGACACGCATTGGAACTCTGCTGCCTCCATGCTCTTGTACGACTATCATCAGGTGTCGCATAAATACTGTATCCATCGATGTAGGAAAGCTGAAATTGTTTATCCAAGTTCCATTCTAGGTGTCCCCTTGCCCACCTTCTCCAGCCACCAAGCTGCTGGGAAATTTCTAATTTTGTTCGTAATGGACGTCTAGAGGCAAAGCTGACCACATGAAGATGATTGACATACTGTCTTGGTCGACAGAGATCCGTCAGTTACCTTCGAAACCACAGCATACATTTCTTCTGCACTCTTCACGAGGTACTCAAGAATCAAAGTTTGCAGGAGGCTATCATCAGCTGGTGTTGTTGACTATAGGGGACCATTAAGAGGCAGTTCTTCAACGTACTGTCTCTCGATATCGGTCGAATGTTCGGTTGACGAAACTGGGATGTACGCAAACTGGATAGTCGACGTTACGTGTTAATAACACTTCTGATAATGTGGCACTGTGCACCCAGTCTAAAGCCGTCCTCATATGGGGAGAGTTAACTAACGTTGGCGTGGAACTGTACGAGTTGTCTGGCGTCACTTCCTGTTATTTCACGTTGAGGAGCAATTGCCTCTCGTGGAACACAAAATAATTAGATTTTGGTGTTGCGAATTTTTTGCGTCGGTGTATTTTGTGTTTCACGCGAGGCAGTTGCTCCTCACAGTGAAACAACGGAGTGCCAAAATTTCCGGAATACATTTGTCTTGGTAATATATTTAAGTGATTAACATTGCAAGATCACAGGTAAACGTAAGCGCATGGTAAGCCTTTGCAAATTTGAAATGCTGGTACATTAATAATTGCTGTAACCACCAGAATGGTGAATGCAACCGTGCAAACGTACATGCATTTAGTTGTACAGGTGCCGGCTGTCAGTTTGTGGGATGGAGTCCCATGCCTGTTGCACTTGGTCGGTCAATTCGGGCGGTTAATGCTGTTTGTGGATGACGCTGGAGTTGTCGTTCGATGTATCCCATATATGCTCGACTGGAGACCGACCTGGTGATCGACACCCTGTGGAGCATGTTTGGTTACAACAGCGGTATGTGGGCGAGCGTTACCCTTTTGGAAAACACCTGCTGGAATGCTGTTCACGAATGACAGGACAACAGGTCGAATCACCAGACTGACGTACAAATTTGCAGTCCAGCACGAGAGTGCTCCTGCTGTCATACAAAATCGCACCCCAGACCATAACTCCAGGTGAGGCCCAGTGTGTCTAGCATGCAGACAGGTTGGCTGCAGGCCCTCGACTGGCCTACCTCTAACCAACACACTGCCATCACTGGCACAGAGATGGAACCAGTTTTCATCAGAAAACGCAGCAGACCTTCATCCTGCCCTCCACTGAGCAGGGCAGCGCAGTGGTTTGCACACTAGACTCGCATTTGGGAGTAGGCTGGAACCCGAGTTCAGCCATCCTGATTTAGATTTTCCGTTCAAATGGATCAAATGGCTCTAGGCGCTATGGGACTTAACATCTGAGGTCATCAGTCCCCTAGACTTAGAACTACTTGAACCTAACTAACCTAAGGACATCACACACATCCATGCCCGAGGCAGGATTCGAACCTGCGACCGTAGCAGCAGCGCGGTTCCGGACTGAAGCGCCTAGAACCTCTCGGCCACAACGGCCGGCAGGTTTTCCGTGATTCCACTAAATTTCTTATGCCAGATGCCGGGATGGTTCCTTCGAAGGGCACAGCCACTTTCATTTTTCATCCTTCCCTAATCCGAGCTTGTGCTCCGTCTCTAATGACCTTGTTGGCGAAGTACGTTAGACACTAATCTCCCCTCCTCCGTCCTGCCCACCACTAAGCTGTCGTTTGACACCACTGATGTCGCAAACGGCTGTGGTTTGGGGTCAGTGAAATGCACTCTACAGGGCATCTGGATCGGAGCTGTTCTTGAAGTAACCTATTCGTAACTGTTTATTATGTCGCTGTGGTGCCAACTGCCTCTCAGATTACTGCGCCAGACCGACACTCCAAACATGACGGTCTTCCGTGACAATCCGGAGCCCGGTCTTCTTGTGACCGTACATTCTCGTGGCTACCACTGCCAGCAGTCATGTACAGTGTTTACATTCCTGCCAGATCTTTCTGCAACGTCGCGGGAAGAACGTACACCTTCTCGTAACCCTATTACACGACCCCGTTCAAACTTGTGAGGTGCTGATAATGGAGTCATTGTCGTCGGCATTTTTCACCAACATCAACTCACCACGTCCAGTCTCAAAGGTAACTAATGCTCAAGAGCGTCACAGTGTGTATTTACAGCAAACTTGATATGCCTCTTCATAGTGGCGCTACTAGTGCCATCTTACGTGACTAGCGAAAAAAAATTGATACACATCATCTTTAAAATGCAGAAACTCGCTTATCAACTTTCATTTGTGTCGCACAACTTCTTCTCGGTGTTGTGATTTTTAACTGTCGATGTATGTTCTGGCATAGGTAAAACACAGGGAGCGAAAGGCTATTTACAATTTGTACAGAAATCAGATGGCAGTTATAAGAGTCGAGAGGCATGAAAGAGAAGCAGTAGTTGGGAAGGGAATGAGACAGGGTTGCAGCCTATTCAATCTATATATTGAGCAAGCAGTAAAGGAAACAAAAGAAAAATTCGGAGTAGAAATTAAAATCCATGGAGAAGAAATAAAAACTTTGAGGTTCGCCGATGACATTGTAATTCTGTCAGAGGCAGCAAAGGACCTGCAACAGCAGCTGAACGGAATGGACAGTGTCTTGAAAAGAGGATATAAGATGAACATCAACAAAAGCAAAACGAGGATAATGGAATGTAGTCGAATTAAATCGGGCGATGGTGCGGGAATGCGATTAGGAAATGAGACTCTTTAAAGTAGTAAATGAGTTTTGCTGTTTGGAGAGCAAAATAACTGATGATGGCCGAAGTAGAGAAGATATAAAATGTAGACTGGCAATGACAAGGAAAGCGTTTCTGATGAAGAGAAATTTCTTAACATCGAGTATAGATTTAATTATCAGGAAGTCGTTTCTGAAAGTATTTGCATGGAGTGTAGCCATGTATGGAAGTGAAACTTGGACGATAAATATTTTAGACAAGATGAGAATAGAAGCTTCCTAAATGAGGTGCTACAGAAGAATGCTGAAGATTAGATGGGTAGATCACATAACTAATGAGGAGGTATTGATTAGAATTGGAGAGAAGAGAAATTTGTGGCGCAACTTGACTAGAAGGAGGGATCGGTTGGTAGGGCATATTCTGAGGCACCAAGGGATCACCAATTTAGTATTGGAGGGCAGCGCGGAGGGTAAAAATCGTGGAGGGAGACCAAGAGATGAATACAGTGAGCAGATCCAGAAAGATGTAGGTTGCAGTAGGTACTGGGAGATGAAGAAGCTTGCACAGGATAGAGTAGCATGGAGAGCTGCATCAAACCAGTCTCTGGACTGAAGACCACAACAACAACAATATGTTCTGCAATATTTCGGCAACTTGCTACTAAAGATCGAACGAATGAGGGGCAAGAACGCTTGCTCAGTCACAAGCAAAACGTGCGAGACGCCATATTCTCTTTGTCGTTTTCAGTCGAAACTCGTACTTGGTGGGTTTCATATTGCAACTAACAACCTGTGAATGTATGCTGTTTCTAAGGACCAAACCGGTCGTTGTGGCCGAGCGGTTCTAGGCGCTTCAGTCTGGAACCCCGCGACCGCTACGGTCGCAGGATCGAATCCTGCCTCGGGTATGGATGTGTATGATGTCCTTAGGTTAGTTAGGTTTAAGTAGTTCTGAGTTCTATGGGACTGGTGACCTCGGATATCGTCCCATAGTGCTCAGATCCATTTGAACTAGCTAAGCTCCAAATCATCGAGGATCTCTCGCAAACGAGTGGTTATTGAAATGGTTTGTTATAGTAAAATGACGAGTAACTTTAGAAGCAGATGCCGAATTACGAATCATTGAAAGAAAATATAATTCACCCATGAAGGAAGTGGCTTACCAAACACTTGTTCGACCGATTCTTGAGTATTGCCCGTGAATCTGGGACCTTTATCAGATTAGATTTGTGGGAAAGATCAATACAAACTGTAGAGAAGTAACGAAGAGCAGTGAGTTTGCCTCATGGGATCGTAAAGCCGGCGCGAGATCTTTACGGATATGCTCAACAAACTCTCATGGCGGACACTATAAGGCGGGTGTTGCACGGCACGGAATGTTTCACCGTTAAAAAACCGGGAGTATACCTCCCAAACAGAGTGAGGTAACATAACATTCTCTCACATACGTCTTGCGAAATGACCACGGTGAGTAAATCAGAGAAATTAGAGCTCACATGGAGGCTTACCGACAATCGCTCCCCTCAGGCGCCATTTGCGTGTAGAAAAGTGAAAGTAGAAAAAAAAGATAGTGATACCAGATGTGCCCTCCTCCACACACCGTAAGGTAACTCGCAGAAATAGACTAGGTATAGATATAGAGACAGGCGACTTATAATGACACGACCAGTAGACACAAACATCCAAATCGCACTGAATTTCACAATGTCGAACACTTGCAGCGGAGCGGACATCCTGTAACCTGCAGATGTATTTGACTATTGTGCTAGCGCTGCGAATAGCGCAGAACGATCAGTGTCGACCTTGAGGTAGAGATACCTATGGCCTCTTCCATTAACGCCATTTGAAGGTATTCTGCTGTCTTTCAACAATGTGATTGCTATGCTCCGTGTCGCGTATCGAAAGCGTGACTCTTATCTGACCACAGGCAGCACGTATCCACTTGATTGCGGTTACAGCCCTTCCCGAACGCGTAGCACTGTGACGTTAACATATGTCAAGTGACCACATTCTAGTTACCTGCCACGGTTGAGATGCTTATTTGCTTACAATATTCGCTCTGCCTAAGCCGGACATGTGCCAGAGAGTGCACTGCTTACATATTACAGCTTCAACAGTGAATCAAAATGTTCAAATGTATGTGAATTCCTAAGGGACCAAACTGCAGAGGTCATCTGTCCCTATACTTATACATTACTTAAACTAACTTATGCTAAGAACAAAACACACACCAATGCCCGAGGGAGGACTCGGAACTCCGGCGGGAGGGGCAGCGCAATCTGTGACATGGCGCCTCAAACCACGCGGTCACCAGTGAAACGTTGCTAACACCGCAACTCTGATAATTCAGAGGTCACTGCTGGATAACCATCTCAGCAGCGATGTTTTAGTGATAGAAGGCAGGGGAGTTTGAATAGTTACTGTCTTTGTTTGGCTAGCTAGAGAACATAGTAGAAACGTGGAAAAATTTAAGAGACGCCAAATATCTCAAGTGCAACTTGCTCACATAACCCCATGAATCGACTTGGCAACAAGTACGTACATTCTTCAGCTGCCTTACGTATCTTCGGCCCTGTAGAGATCGTGAACTTCAAATTACACTAATAGCTGCTCGCACAATAGTGGAGAAGCAGCCATCCTCCTCACACTGCATTCGTAAATGGAATGGGAAGAAACCTTAAAATAGGGTAAAAGAAGAGCAGATATCAAATGTTGGCAAGCGGGTGCTGAAGCAAATATGCTATTTGAACAAAGGTTTCCCATTATAGCATTTCTGACAACTGAGGACTGAAGTGAAACAGTTTAAGCCAGAGTTCTTCAACGTGCAGGGTGTACATAAAGTCCGGAAAAACTTTCAATTATTTATTGCACAAGAACTAAACAGTGTACAGATGTCATACATATGACATTTTAAAGAGAAACTCTGAAAGTTTTTTTTACAAACATACTCTCCCGGAGCTCTGCTACAACACGTGGTAGAGGCGGTACATACAACAGATGTTTAATGTGTCCCCAGAGAAAAAAGTCACACGGATGCCATTCGCTCCGCACGTGAACTCGCCATGTTTGCGACTAGCGCTGACTATCGGCAAATTAGCAAACTACGCTGTGGAGGTATCATGAAAAAAAACTTTCAGGATTTATCTTTAAAATGACATATGTATGATATCTGTATATTGTTTGGTTCTTGTGCAATAAATAATTGTAAGTGTTTCCGGACAATAAGTACACCCTGTATTTGATACTACGAAACAGATCTCATATATAACAAACCGTTTCATTCAAATTTACTGCTGGGAAAGACTTAAATGAGAGCTGTGTGTCTTGTTTTCAGAAACATACAGGAGATTTTGGTGCCAGATACAGCGGAAATACTGGTACAGCCGAACTAGTTAATGAAATAGCGGGTTTCAAATTCCAGTAGAAAAAGCTGATGATGAACACTGACATAGCTTCCCATTTGAATATTTTGAAGATTTTTTTTTCAGTGTGAGTTATGAGCTACTTATCCAATCATCGAAATTGCGTAGAGGATATTTATGGTAATTCCAGTGATTGCAGCACCTCGACAACGCAATTTCAACAAATTATGTATGATAAAAAACTACTTTAGGTCAAATATAGGTGAAGCAGACTGCCCACTTGAGTTAGCTTGTCAATAGAATACAACATAACTGCTGTTTTTGACTGCAGTGACATAATCAATGAGTTTGCTTACCCAAAGGCAATGGAAAGTAAAATTGGTTGGCTCTGAGCACTATGGGACTCAACTTCTGAGGTCATTAGTCCCCTAGAACTTAGAACTAGTTAAACCTAAGGACATCACAAACATCCATGCCCGAGGCAGGATTCGAACCTGCGACCGTAGCGGTCCTGCGGTTCCAGACTGCAGCGCCTTTAACCGCACGGCCACTTCGGCCCGCGAAAGTAAAATTATTTTAAAAACTCAAGTCTTGGGATGGAATGTATTCTCTACACTTGATGTAACTTTTCTTCTCCTTTTTAGAATTAATCATTTATCCGCATTAATAATTTATGAAACGGAAGTAAAATCTGTTGTTTACTATACGTCATACTAAAGGGAAAAGCCAGAGAAACAGATATACCTGCCTAATATCGTATAATGTGTGAAGTAGTGCTGCAGGGAATAGACAGCATGAATCCTGCAAGGCTGTCCATAAATCCGTAAGAGAACGACGGGGTGGAGATCTCATTTGAACAGCACGTTGCTCAATAATGTATATGTCTGGGGAGTTTGGTAGCCAGCTGAAGTGTTTAAACTCAAAAGACTGTTCCTGGAGCCACTGTGTAGCAATTCTGGACGTGTGAGGCGCCGCATTGTCCTGCTAGAATTGCTTAAGTCTGTCGAAATGCACAATGGACATCGGTGGATGCAGGTGATCAGACAGGATTCTTAAGTACATGTCACCTGTCAGAATCGTATTTAGATGTATCAGGGGTCCCATATCACTCCCACTGCACGCGCCCCACACCATTACAGAGCCTCCACCAGTTCGAACAGTCCCCTGCTGAATGCAGGGTCCATGGATTCATGAGGTTGTCCCCATACCTGTACACGTCCATCAGCTCGATACAATTTAAAACGAGACTCGTCCGACCTGGCAATATGTTTCCAGTCATCAAGAGTCCAATGTCGGTGTTGACGGGCCCAGGCGAGACGTATAACTTTGTGTCGTGCATTCATCAAGGGCCCAAGAGTGGGCCCTCGGCTCCGAAAAGCCATAACGATGACGTATCGTTGAATGGTTCCCACGCTGACACTTGATGGCCCAGCACTGAAATCTGCAACAATTTGCGGAAGGGTTGCATTAAAGTCACGTTGAACGATTTTCTTCAGTCGTCGTTGGTCCCGTTCTTACAGGATTTGTTTCCGGCCGCAGCGATGTCGAAGATTTGACGTTTTACCCGATGCCTGGTATTCACGGTACACTCACGAAATGGTCATATGGGAAAATCTCCACTTCATCGCTATCTGGGAGATGCTGTGTTCCATCGCTCGTGCGCCGACTGTAACACCACATTCAAACTACTTAAATTTTGATGGTTCAAATGGCTCTGAGCACTATGGGACTCAACTGCTGAGGTCATTAGTCCCCTAGAACTTAGAACTAGTTAAACCTAACTAACCTAAGGACATCACAAACATCCATGCCGGAGGCAGGATTCGAACCTGCGACCGTAGCGGTCTTGCGGTTCCAGACTGCAGCGCCTTTAACCGCACGGCCACTTCGGCCGGCTAAATTTTGATAACCTGCCATTGTAGTAGCAGTAGCCGATATAGCAACTGCGCTACTTGTTGTTTTGGATAGGCGTTGCCGACCCCAGCGCAGTATTCTGCCTGTTTACATATCTCTGTATTTGAATGCACATGCCTATACCAGTTTCTTTGGCGCTTCAGCGTAAAATGCAGTAGCTGCCATAAATAATAAGACGTAGATTTTGTTTTACTTTCAAT
Organism: Schistocerca serialis cubense; assembly: GCF_023864345.2. Lineage (NCBI taxonomy): Eukaryota > Metazoa > Arthropoda > Insecta > Orthoptera > Acrididae > Schistocerca > Schistocerca serialis. Next base: position 242,991,855 of record NC_064638.1, on the reverse strand, counting down.
TTTGAGAAAGTTTTTACAATTTGTAATTTATTTACTGCAATGATACATCTAATTTGTGGTGTGCAATATTTTTCATTTTTATAGCTATTGTAAGTAATGAATTTTAATAAAGCTTTATTTTTATTAATGCCACCTTATAAATTACAAAATTTTCAAAATATGCGTATAAAGAAATTGTAGAACGCAATGTTTTCCTGGGAAGAGGGGAGAGGACAGGTAACTTTGGCAGTTCGACCGAAGTCGCATGATCTCCTCGGTGAGACTTTGCCAGCCAGTCACTGGAATGAATTATTTAGGTATTCAGCCGCCAAATAATTTTTACACTTCATGGTGGACCTTCACCTGTCCTTCATTTTGCAAAATACGCTTCGCTACTAGTTTCGGTCAAATGACTATTATCAAGCATGAGCTGTTTATGGCAGCTTATGCTGGACGATGGTCATTTGACTGAAACTAGTAGCGAAGCGAATTGTGCAAAATGAGGGACAGCTGATTGGAATGAGCTATGGTTGGAGTCACAAACGACAGCGGTCGAGCTTAGGCTCGTTCTGTGCACCTGACGTCACGCATTCTCGGACGGCCAATAAACGTTGAGCAATGTTGTGACTGCTCTACTGTGAATGTCGTAACCAGTGCGAGCATTAAACGTGATCGTAGCGAGTTATTTGGTTAGTTTTAATGCATCTGCTGCGAGTTGTAGGACTGATGAGGCTGGAGAGCGACAAGTTTTACATGAACAAGCGAGTGACGTTTTATTCAAGCACAGTACACATGTATGCCCGTACGGCAGCTGTCGCTTGGAACGGGCACGGCTGCAATCCTTGCCCATGTCTCGACCTACGCGGACCACCATCGTTCGTGAAACAGGCTATTTGTCTTTGTAATGAATCTATCACTGCAGCCCGACGCTCTTCCGTCGCAAACTCTTCCTTCTTGCACAGAACTACGACAGAAAAATTTCTCGGATAGTGAAGCCTCAGCTTTCACCTATACTCTCACCCTGCTGTTTATAAACTTTTCTGACATCGGCTGTCGCAAGACTCGCAGACATTTACAGAAAGTACTTGAAAAGGATTACAAACATTAACCATCAGCGAAAATTCGCCCCTAATGTAAAAAGTTCTGTGAGTGCTGTCTGGCAGAAGGAAACTGCCTAAGTGCCGAAAACTCTCACGTGTATCCCAGGCCTTAGCTGTGGGGGTCGTTGACAGAAGCGCCCCTGGAGATGCATTTGTGTCAGGGGCGAGGCGGTGGTGGTGGTGGTGGTTAGTGTTTAACGTCCCGTCGACAACGAGGTCATTAGAGACGGAGCGCAAGCTCGGGTTAGGGAAGGATTGGGAAGGAAATCGGCCGTGCCCTTTCAAAGGAACCATCCCGGCATTTGCCTGAAACGATTTAGGGAAATCACGGAAAACCTAAATCAGGATGGCCGGAGACGGGATTGAACCGTCGTCCTCCCGAATGCGAGTCCAGTGTGCTAACCACTGCGCCACCTCGCTCGATGCGAGGCGTTCTAGTAGCTGCTGTAATCGCTGACTACATTTCAGATAAGACGACCGTTAATGTCTTACGTGTCCCCAGGTTAACAGTGCATTTAACATTCTTGACGTATATTTTTTCTACAGTTTCAGTTGCGCGCATGCTTCATACATGCAAAACACACTGTTAGCCCGTGAGCATGTAAGACATTGACGGCCGTCAGTGTGACAGGCGCCAGTTTAGGAGGCCACAGGGACTGGATTTGGTTCAAATGGTTCAAATGACTCTTAGCACTATGGGACTTAACATCTGATGATATCACTCCCCTAGAACTTAGAACTACTTAAACCTAACTAACCTAAGGACAACACACACATCCACGCCGTAGCGGTCGCGCGGTTCCAGACTGAGGCGCCTAGAACCGCTCGGCCACACCGACCGGCTCTGGATTTGGGGGAGGGGACCAGCCAGCGTGGTCGTCGGTCCCAGAGGATTAGGGAAGGAGGAGGAAGGTTGTCGTCCGTAGCCTTTCAAAGGAACCATCCCGGAATTTGCCTGAAGCGATTTAGGGAAATCACGGAAAACGTAGAACAGGATGACCGGAAGCGGGTTTGAACAGTCGTCCTTCCGAATATTAGTTCAATGTGCTACCCACTGCGCCATCTCGCTTGGCCCACAGGGACTGGTCAGCTACACGCTACACTCCTGAAACTTCCCAGCAACAGCGATTAACGGCGCGCGCATCTCACTGCAAAGTCCGTCCTCTCTCTCGCTTCTGCTAGAGAAAGAGGAGGGCTGTGCAGCTGTCAGAGGCAGTTGATAATCGTGTAGCGCCTACGATTCTCCGGTTCTTCAAAAGACATGTGTTGTTCTTTCGCGCGCTACAGTACTGAAATGTTCAGATATAAACCAGGGAATATATTTTAGCGTTTCATAGTGCTGTAATATATATTATTTATTCAGTATAGTTTTAGTGAATAGGTATTTTTTTTTACTGATTCTAAATTAGTTTCTGCGTAAATATGAAGTTGGGTTGCTGAAGAAATTTGGAAACAGTGGGCTCCTCTAAAGATATAAATGTCTGCAGCTCGTGATCTAATGGTTAGCGTTGCTGCCTCTAGATCAAGGGGTCCCAGGTTCGATTCCCGACCGTGTTGGGGATTTTCTCTGCCCGGGGACTGGGTGTTTGTGTTGTCCTCATCACTTCATCATCATCATGATTCGTGACAGTGTCTAGATAACAGTGTGTAAAAATTGGGACTTCGTTTGGGCGCTGATGACCGCGCAGTTGAGCACCCTGCAAACCAAACATCAAAAGAAACAAACATATCAGATTGTAAATGTGTGCTCGAAAGTCTGTGGAAACATCCAATTGGAGGACTTAGTTCTAAGGGGAAAAGTGATCTAAAGGGATGGCCTACACCTAATCTTCCACGCTGAAATATAGCAAAAATTATATCAGATATTTTCAAGAATTTTGGTACCCATCGTACAAATTGTTATGTGGCTGTAAACAGACAAAAAATTGTGCTGTTGGCCATGTCTCACCTTATATGGTGTCAATGAAGCAGTACCTGAAGCATCACAACTAAAGAAATTAATTTTCCTGCAACCAGCGCATCGGCGGAATGTTCATTTTTGGCACTAAAGAGAATCAAAACTTATCTTCGAAATACACAGTCGCAAACCAAACTTTCTCACCTCGCTTTGTTGTCCATTGATAAACGATTGCTCATGTCCGTGAAACAACAAGTGTCATTCTACGACTCTGTGACTGAAGTTTTCGGCAAGAAGGATCACAGAATTTACCACAAATACAAATAAAACTGTGAGTTCCGTAACTTTTAATACCGTCCATATTCATGTAGATACAATAACAGTTATTTTCCGAGTATCCTGTATCGCTCTGTAGGGCTAGTCTTTACGAGGTTGGACCCTGGACTTTAACAGATGGCGTAATACTAGGGCGTGATGCAATGAAATAACGGATAGTCGTAAATAATATAATAATAATAATTACGACAATACTGTTACTCTTAACAGTTTTTAAAAGCAGTTACAGTTACGGCTACCTCACATCTCGCCACTGAATAATGCTCGCTTTTCATGGTCACACTACAGGTGACAAGCCTCTGATCGCAGGAAAATATGCTCTGTTTCGGTTAGAGTGGTGCAATCGACATTATTATTCTAACTTCTTCTCAGACATTCTCTCCACTGGAAATCTCCCACCATTGTTCAAGAAAAGCAAGCTAATAGCAACCCTTAAACCGAACAAAGACCCAACGAAAGTGGAAAGTTACCACCCAATAGCCCTGTTAAGCGTTACTTACAAACTACTTGAACGATTCATCTACAACAGGCTCTATGAAACGATTAATAAACAAATACCCATAGAGCAAGCTGGATTCAGGCCTAGTAGAAGCTGTATTGACCAAGTGTTTGCATTAACAACCCATATGGAAAGTGGATATGAGAAGAAATGCGTAAGCATAGCTGCTTTGTTGAATCTATCCGCGCCTACGACACCGTATGGCGAGAAGGCCTTCTCTTAAAATTTGAGAGGATCACTCAGTGTCGGAAACTCACAAACCTACTTAGCAACATGCTAAGCAACAGCCTTTCCAGATTTACTCTGATAACGACAGAAGCAAAGTCTTCAAAGTAAGTGACGGACTACCTCAAGGATCTGTATTGGTCCCTCTCCTTTTCAATTTATACATGTATAACCTGCCAGCCACAGCCTCAAGGAAATTCATATATGCTGATGACATCTGTTTGGTAACCCAGAGCCCCAGTTTCACCACTGCTGAAAGCACATTAACTGCCGACATGGAAATCCTGTACAAATACTTCAGGAAATGGTGCCTCCGCCTAAACCCTCAGAAAACTGTTACTTCAGCATTCCACCTACGTAGCAGACACTCTTATAAACCAGAAGTTAAATTCCGAGGCCAAACCTTGAAGTACTGCAGCACACCGAAGTACCTCGGAAGAACACTCGATAGGTCCCTAACTTTCTGACAACATCTTTCCAAGGTGGCCGCAAAAGTGAAGACCCGTAATAATATCATTCAAAAGCTTGCTGATACCTCCTGGGGTTGCAGCGCTCAAACCCTAAGATCTACTGCTTTGGCACTATCATGCTCTGTCGCTGAATACTGTTGTCCAACTTGGATCAACAGTGCTCACTGTAGCAAGATAGACGTGCAACTCAACCAGACAATGTGACTTATCACAGGCTGCATACGTAGCACTCAAACTGCATGGCTACCAGTCTTAAGTAACATCCAACATCCAGCTCTACGAAGATCAGATGCTCTCCTGAAGACCTGGAGAAACATTCAGAAGAACCCCCAGCTACCCGTACACAGCGATATATTAATAGCAGAACATCAGCGTCTGAAGTCAAGAAAACCACACTGGCGAACGTCTTGAAGCCTCAGACTTTAACATCAACGAAGTATGGAGAAGTCAGAGGAAAGAATCGTCAGTGTTCGATGGTCATCTGGTTAAAAGGCCTGTCGTGCGAGTTCCAGGTTTCACACTCCCGAGACGCCAGTGGAGAACCATCAACCGCAGCTGAACAGGACAAGGGAACTGCGGATATCTAAAGCACAAATGGGTCTGGGAAACATCTCCAGATTGTGACTGTGGAGCTGCCCTGCAAACAATTAATCACATTGTTGGTGAATGCCCGAAATGAGCCTTTGGGGGATCAATAAATGACATCCACCATGCATCACCTGAAGGGCTCAACTGGATCAACATATTGGACTTAGAAATCTAAGAACTTGTGTAATGTGTAGATAATTTAGCATAATACTTTGAACATTTGATTCTGTACATGTATTTTGCTTGTCATTTCTTACACTGTATACTCTTAAAATTATGTATTTGATCCAAGCTCTGTAGCATCATACGATAAATAATTAATTACAACATTATTATTTGCCTGGGAGTAGCCAAGACTCTCAGATACTTACAGAAAGTACTCGTGCTGAACTATCTGACATTAACTATCACGAAAATTCTCCCCTAGAGTAAAGAATTCTGCGAGTACTAGCTAAGACAACCAACCTGAGAGCACTCACGTATATCCCCGGACATAGTACGTGGATCGTTGACAGAAGCATCCCCGGAGAGGCACTTCTCATGGTCGTACTGCAGATGACAAGCCACTGATAGCAAGAACAAATGCGCTGTGTCGCTTAGAATGGTGCAAACAACGTTATTCGTCTGGCAGCAACCAAGGAATGTTTTAAGGAATGAAGACTCACGGCACCTGATACGGCTCTCAGATGTGGCGTATATACACCTGGAGAACCTGAGTCCTTTATGCAAACGGACGAAAGGTGGAGATGTTTGGGCTCGGACCAAATACATGCAGGTGTTCGTCAAAACATTATACACTACAGAGTACTTCCACGACAGTTTGGAATCGGACATTTTTTGTATCTCCGTACTAACCGTGCTGTCTATGAAGTGTAGACCATTAAGACGCAGTTAGAAGAAATTGAGGTAGCCTTTTTCGAACAGCTGGCTCATTCAAAGCTGTCAACTAAATACTGTCGAATATTTTTGATGTAAGTTAGAAGGTCTGCTAATACGGGTACAGGGTTATTGTAAATGATCGAAGCGATTTCACAGATTTGCTGTAGTTATATTATTTGACGTATTGTCACAGGACTTTGCACACACACAGAAAAATCAAAAATGTTTTTCGACATGTTACAAGTGCTCCATATGTACCCCACTACTGATTCTGCAGATATCAAGCCGACAGCCCAGTTCTTCCCATGTTCGGCGCAGTATGTGTCCATCGATATGTTCGAAAGCCCCGTTGACGCGAGCTCTTAGTTATGGTCCAGCAGGCGTAAACAGTAAACGTTTCTCATAATCCCACACAGCAAAAAATTGGTTAGGTCAAGAGCATTCAAAGCATAACAATTTCTTGTCGCCTGTTGCCACCTTACCTACCTGCTCATTAGTTAGTTCTCGTGGCAGAAATCCGAAGTGCGGCTGCAACAGCACAAAACTTTATGACTATTTCTGTATGAGCGTTGAGCTTTTTGACAATGTATCTATTAATGTAACAACAGTGAATTTATAAAATTGCTTCAATCATTTATAACAACTTTGCATTTAATAATAGCAGGAAGTTCGCATTTCTCTATCTCCTACTTTAAGACACACACAAATCGCTTCACCTAAAACGTGAAATTTCCATAACAAAGTTGTAAGAATTATACTGATCAACACTGCTGTCATTTAACAGAATTTCTCGCTCTTTTGTGGAAAAAAATGCCTGATTTCTCAAGCAATCCAAACATGTGGCTCCCTGAAGCTCACTGTGATACGTTGCCCTTCTGCGGAGTCGTTATCAGCTGTGTGTAATCGAAGGACAGGAGTAACAGAAAGACAACGCCAGATCCGGGAGCGTGGGAAATCTTCAGCGAGTGACCCCGTGGTGTGTGTCGGCTAATGACGGGGGGCGTAAAACACCCCCAGCCACCGGCACGACAGCTGTTGCGCCGAGCCGGAATGTGTGCCTGTCTTGTACTCTTAATAATTAACTACCGCCTCCTACTTAATAATTAACTAGCGCCATCACGGCAATATTCCTTCCTTGTGAAATGAAACAGCACGACTAGAGAAAAGACTTCAACTGCTTTGTGATAAAAGCAGTGCGGCTTTATCCTGCTATTAACAATAAACTACCGTAATTTTTATAGCGTTCCTCTCGTGATTTCCTTCTTGCTGACTGCAGCAGAACTGCAGGGATGTGGAAAGGTCAGGCAGCTTTGCAATAAAAAAGGTAAAGAGCAGTTTGAAAGTACGATCTTATTTTTAGCACACGATGAGTTTTGGACTGTGTGAAATTGCTGCACCAGTAAATTTCACACATCGGCATCCATGAAACCCCGGATCTACGATATTTCCGAAGCGGGGCAAAAACTTGATAGTGGCGCCCCCCCCCCCCCCCTCCCCTGAGTGTCTGAGATAAGATGTAAAAAATTTGAAACAAAACGATTTTTCAAAACTAAGGTCATTCTGCAGCGCACATCTTTCGGGAGAGTTTGATATATAAAACATACACGTTTGAGGAAATGTAGGGCATATTATTTGCTTTTTAAGTGTGCCAAAGTGCAGTGCGACACCTCTTCACACAGCATTCTTCTATCGCACGTTACTTTATTTTGCTCTCTGGAATGCGAACGAGTACACTTTTTAATGGAAGCCATCAAACCTATATCCATGACAGTGGATCCTGCTCCCCATCGGCCGGTTTGACTGTAGAACTGGCCCTTAAGTAGTGTAGCCTTCTGGCAAAAATTATATGTCAAAATTCCATTTTCTTGGATACACTGAGAAGCTAATATGTAGACATTTTTATCTGTTACACCTTTTAGTCGTTTATTTCTCCCTTGTAGTCTGAATCTATGGATTTCTCTAATAATCATAGCAACACTGCTTATTTGCACAGTCAGCCAACCACATAAACTAATAGCGATTGACATTCAACCGCTCATCTCGTGTAGACCCAACCCCTTTTGTCTGTGGGAAAGTTTTTTATTTCTAGATGCGACATCAGGTACACTATGCAAGCAGTCAAAAAACAAATTACGATTCGTTCAGAAATCAATATAGAATACGTTCATTTATGTTCAAAAACCAAAAATATGAATAATCGATGGACCACCATACGCTGGATGCTAGGCACTTTGTGAAACGAGGTTGTTTTCTTCAAGAATACGAATTTGGCGCATCCTGAAATTGCCGCCCGGGGATGACCCGGTTTGCCTGTCCTCCCCCCCCCCCCCCCTCCCCTCCCCTGGATCCGGGACTGCATCTATGGGATTATACATAACATTGTAACCATATTAACTACTAGATAGAAATGAATGAAACTGCGGGAGTATATTGCCAGAGGTCTCTAAGTAATGCACAGAAAGCTGGACGTCAGTGGCGTGTGGCTAGAGCATCAAATGGACTTTTTCTTTTAAAGTGGTTTTTGGGGCGTGCCCATTCAGCCATCTCAATAGTGGAATGTCAGTTATGTCGATGCGAAGGTGAGGACAACACGACACCCAGTCTCCGAACGGAGAAAATTTTCGAACCAATCGGGTACCGAACTGGGGCTCCTTCAGTTAGCAGTCCGAAGCGCTGAAAAATCAAGTGGAGTTGGTCCGCAACACGAATCAGCTGAAGGAACGGGAGAAGAAAGTATTTCAAATAGCGAACTTATTTCACGTGCTTGGGAAACGTTCCGAATCGCAGGCACTGCTGCCTGAAGGGGAGAGGAGGTGGTGGACCACGGTCAGCTACAGCAGCAGCCGGCGACCGCCACATTGTGCAGCAGCAAAGAAGAGACCTACGTCAAACGGCTGGCGTAATTGCAGCCCACATTCAAGAGGACTACAAGGCGTGCGGTCTCACGCTCCACAGTGACACTCTGACTGCATCGGGGTTGTATCTTTACCCGACGACCAGCATGATACGTTCCGTTGACACCTGCACATCGACGGCACCGTTTGCGTTAGTGCCAAGAGCATATGGAATAGATCAACAAGGAGGGGGCTAGGGCGTTCTTTTGGGATGAGAGCAGATTCAGTCTGAGAAGTGGTTCTGAACCGATTCTAGTATGAGGAAAGGTTGAAACAAGTACCGCACCCATTAGTCCAGTTGTTGTGGTGTGGGGAGGCATAATGTTGCATCTACGTACTGACGACACTACATTCACCGGTAGCCGGCTGGAGTGGCCGAGCAGTTCTAGGCGCTGCGGTCTGGAACCGCGCGACCGCGACGGTCGCAGGTTCGAATCCTGCCTCGGGCATGGATGTGTGTGATGTCATTAGGTTAGTAAGGTTTAAGTAGTTCTAGGTTCTAGGGGACTGATGGCCTGAGAAGTTAAGTCCCATATTGCTCAGAGCCATTTAAACCATTTTGAACATTTACCGGTCAATATTATTGTGCTGGCGTAAGCTGTCGCCAGCACACCAGTCGGCAAATGTGAAGCGCGAAGGTCGATTAGTAGGCGCTGGATCAAGCGCGCTTATCAAGAGAGAGGCTAGAAACACACCCACAAACAACACCCTCTCGACAGCGTGTATTTAGGCCGCCGTCGCTAACCAGTGGGCCTTACTCAGTCATTCAGTTTGGCGTCTGTCAGTTTACTCGCTGAGCGGGCTTAGTTCGTCACGGGCTAGCGACCAGAATAATGACTATAGTGGGACTGGTTTACCCCAAACAGATTTGTACTGTAATAACAATGGGAAACTTAAGTTTGTAATTGATTGCCATCGGTCTGCAAGAGGACTATTATTGATTCACCTTTAAGGTAGACATCAATTTTGTCCCATCGCACTGCACCCTACTTTTCAAAAGACACGTAGTCCACCAGCGTCGTTTCTCCTTTTCCTTACGATCAGTTTCTTGCAGTAAAGTAAATGATGCATATGCGACGACAGCTAAATTCTTTTGTTCCCTCACAATATCGGCCGCTGAAGTTGTAATTAAAACGCTGCTCTATAACAATAATAAAACGGGAGCAACGTCGCCAAGTTTATCAGAGACAACTGAGATTCCACTTGGCCGAGTTCCTCTGCCCCAATCCCTTTATGTGGTGTGACTGAGAAGCCGAACTTCAGTGCATTAGCGACCAAAGATCGGCTGGATCCAGTCCCTTTCGTCCGTTGGCCTTAGCTCGCCTGGCGTGCAGGCGCTTATACTAGACAGCCGTCTGTGCTCTACACTGTTCTCCAGCTCGTCGTGTGTGCCAAAATGCTGTCTTCGTAGCCAGCAGTTCATCTGAGAAGAGATGAAAATCAGGAGCCAAGTGCGAGCTGTATGCTGGGTGATCAAGCACTTGCCATCGAAAACGCAGAAGCAGCGTCTTCATTGCCCCTGCAGTGTGCGACCGAATTGTCACGAATAACAGCGAAGAACAGCGAAGTGCAACGTGACGCTAACGACGGCTATACTAGAGGCGCTACCCGACACATCAGTGTAAAGAATGAGATTTTCACTCTGTATCGGAGTGTACGCTGATAAGAAACTTCCTGGCAGTTTAAAACTGTGTGCCAGACCGAGACTCGAACTCGGGACCTTTGCCTTCGCGGGCAGTGCTCCATCGTCTGAGCCACCCAAGCACGACTCAGGACCCGCCCTCACAGCTTTACTTCTGCCAGTACCTCGTCTCCTACCTTCCAAACTTCACAGAAGCTCTTCGGCGAACCTGCAGAACTGGCACTCCTGGAAGAAAGGATATTGCGGAGACATGGCTTAGCCACAGTGTGGGAGATGCTTCCAGAATGAGATTTTCCCTCTGCAACGGAGTGTGCGGTGATACGAAACTTCCTGGCAGATTAAAACTGTGTGCCAGACCGAGACTCGAACTCGGGACCTTTGCCTTTCGCGGGCAAGTGCTCCACCGACTGAGCCACCCAAGTACGGCACAGGCACAGGTCCCGCTGTATAATGGAATGCGATAAAATTTGTGCCGGACCGAGATCGGAACCCGAATTACCCGCTTATCGCGAGCAGTCGCCTTGCAATTTGGGTATTCGAGCTCGACTCACAGCCAGACACAAACCCAAATGTCGTCAACCATGCGTCCACAACCTATACTCGTGCGTACGTTATGTATATTCCGACAGCCCTGAGTTGTTCTCGAATAGCCTAATAGTAAGGCGACCGCTTGTGATAAGCGGGTAACCCGAGTACGAGTCCCGGTCCTAGACAAATTTTTATTGTCGTCATTCCATTAAGCAACTGATGGTTGTCCATGCAATTGCGAAAACATTTCATGTATTTCATAACGGCTGTAGTCGCACGTTCCCTGTGACCGCAAGCGCAGGAGCGTGGTCCTCCGGTTTTAAAAGGACGGAGCGAGTGCTACTGCATATGAATGAAGCACACGTGTGCTCTTCCCCTGAGTAGTGCGCTTAGTGCACGAGCGACCACGCGAGTTCTCAGTGCCCGCAGCCGAGGTTGAACCCACAACTGCGGCGGCAACAGTCGCCAGTCCACGGGACAGCGGAAGACGGGATGCACGCCAGGGCGAAGACGCCAGAGGATCGCCGTGGCGACGCACCCCGGGGGCAAGTCCGCTGCCCAACACATGAGGACGTCACTGCGGCAGCTGACCTAGAGGAAACGCTGCCACTATCGTCCGCAACGAATCAGCTTCATCCCAGACCACTAATGCCGTTGCCACCAGTCCCTGTTTACCGCGCTGACTGTGTAAGGTGCCAAGACATGGGCACTTACACGTTAACCTACCAACATTAGTATTAATAATACAGGGACTGGCCAGGGCATCAGATCATGACTATTGAATTATGATAACTATGAGGCACCCTCGAGCAGTATTCCCTGCATATCTGTATGATTGAGCCACTAACTTAAAGCGTTGGTGAAAAGTATCGGAAGTTGAGGATTGTGCAATGTAAAGTCTGCAGATGGCCGTAGCTCGCCGGGCTGCCGTGGGCGGCAGGTAGCGCTCACCGGAAACGCGGGACAATACGGAGCTTTTGGGGATAGCCCGCCATCCGGAGCCACCTGTGCTGGGCAACACGTGGCGAAGACGGGAATTTCGTTTGCCTAGGGGCGTTATGACCTACTCGATCATTGGGTAGAACTCAGTGGATGGATTTCGGCGATGATAGAGCGTTCGACATTGGCCGGAACTGAGTATTCTTCCGCCGCATTTTCGTACGCGTGGGAGACGAAAGAATTGTGGAGGAGGACTTCGCCTTCAGTCATCGAGCGGTACGGGCTTGGAGACGGCGTTTTGACCATCGTCTTCGAAGGGAGATATACGGTCTGTATCGCAGCATTGCACCAACACGTGTTCCGTGCAGAGTTCTGCGGTTAGACTCTTTGTGTGCTCGGAAGCGAGATATTCACCATCACCTAACCACTTCCAACAACTTACCTAATATTCTCGATCTAGAAAGTTATCCTTGCGAGGTGCCGAGTATTTATCAACGCAGATGCCGGTAATAGGGGCGCGTAATTGCAAATTGTTAATGTGCCATTCTCAGCAGTGTGTGGGTGGACAAAGAGATTCACACTTTTTTTTTTTTGTAAATATTGTCAGTTGTGGAGAATATAAAATTAAAGTGCCAACATTACGATCGAATTATGAACTTCATTGTAGCTAGCACTTACCCTGTCCCAGTAAGTTTTACATGTACTCTAGTCACTGCACAGCTTGCCCAGACGGGAAGGAAAGAAGGTTTGCAGTCTTCTATGTCAGCGACGGACAGATAAGCTTACAACTGTAGTATTCAACGAGGTCTCTCACCTTATCGAGACGCTGCAGCAGACGCCCGAGGTTGTGACCGCTGCCGAAGCAGCCACGTCGTCGCTTGTGCATCAGTTTGCTGCATTGTTGTAGGAATCTATAATACGAGGGCTATTCGGAAAGTAAGTAACGATAGGTCGCGAAATGGAAACCACAGTGAAAATCAAAACTGCTTTATTTTGCAACGGTTAGCTACACCTTCCAGCTACTTCTATACGCAGTCGCCGCTCAGACTTAGACATCTGTCATAGCGTTGTACCAACTTTTCAATTTCAGCCGCCGGGGATTCCGTAGAAATGTTGGAACACGTGAGGCAATACCGACCCTACGACTTATCTTAGAAGAAAGATTAAGGAAAGGTAAACGTACGTTTCTAGCATTTGTAGACTTAGAGAAAGCTTTTGACAATGTTGATTGGAACACTCTCTTTCAAATTCTGAAGGTGGCAGGGGTAAAATACAGAGAGCGGAAGGCTATTTACAATTTGTACAGAAAGAAGATGGCAGTTATAAGAGTCGAGGGGTATGAAAGGGAAGCAGTGGTTGGGAAGGAAGTGAGACAGGGTTGTACCCTATCCCCGATGTTATTCAATCTGTATATCGAGCAAGCAATAAAGGAAACAAAAGAAAAGTTCGGAGTAGGTATTAAAATCCACGGAGAATAAATAAAAACTTTGAGGTTCGCCGATGACATTGTAATTCTTTCAGAGACAGCAAAAGACTTGGAAGAGCAGTTGAACGGAATGGACAGTGTCTTGAAAGGAGGGTATAAGATGAACATCAACAAAAGCAAAAAGAGGATAATGGAGTGTAGTAGAATTAAGTCGGGTGATGCTGAGGGAATTAGATTAGGAAATGAGACACTTAAAGTAGTAAAGGAGTTTTGCTATTTGGGGAGCAAAATAACTGATGATGGTCGAAGTAGAGAGGATATAAAATGTAGACTAGCAATGGGAAGGAAAGCGTTTCTGAAGAAGAGAAATTTGTTAACATCAAGTATAGATTTAAGTGTCAGGAAGTCGTTTCTGAAAGTATTTGTATGGAGTGTAGCCATGTATGGAAGTGAAACATGGACGATAAATAGTTTGGACAAGAAGAGAATAGAAGCTTTCGAAATGTGGTGCTACAGAAGAATGCTGAAGATTAGATGTGTAGATCACATAACTAATGAGGAGGTATTGAATAGCATTGGGGAGAAGAGGAGTTTGTGGCACAACTTGACTAGAAGAAGGGATCGGAGGGTAGGACATGTTCTGAGATATCGAGGGATCACCAATTTAGTATAGGAGGGCAGCGTAGAGGGTAAAAATCGTAGAGGGAGACCAAGAGATGAATACACTAAGCAGATTCAGAAGGATGTAGGCTGCAGTAGGTACTGGGAGATGAAGAAGATTGCACAGGATAGAGTTGCATGGAGAGCTGCATCAAACCAGTCTCAGGACTGAAGATCACAACAACAACAACAATTGTTTTGGACAATTTTCTACTCTGGACTGCAGCTCGTTGTCTGTGTCAAAATATTGTCTTCATAGCCAGCGGTTCATTTGAGCAGAGATGAACCTCAGGGGTAGCCAATTACAGGCTGTATTGTGGGTGATTAATCACTTCCCACCGAAAACTCTGCAGGAGCATCTTCATTGCCCCTGCTGAGTCCGGCCGGTAATTGTTGTGTAGAACGAACTGCATGACAGTTATGTGGATTGCAGAGCTTTAGGCAGAATCTTTCGCCAGGCCCTCATACTTGGCGGGAGACGCTTATTTCTAGCCATCTTTACGTTCTCACTGTGAGCTCAGAACTGAAAAGAGCGACATGATGCGATCGATGGGCGTACTAGACACAGTGCCCAACGCATCTGTGCAAAGCTTCATCAGATTTTCACTGTATTTTCCATTTCACGACCAATTGTTCCATACTTTCCGAATAACCCTCGTAGTATTTCGCTGTTGTGTCCTCCGTAGGAGGGTTCATCGTCTTAGAGAAAGACTAATCCTGTCTAATCCTGTTTTGCCCTCGACCAGGAAGAAATATGTTTGCTGCGTTACTATAGGTGTAGCAAATCTGTCCAGCGAAATGGCTTGTACTATTGTGAACTATGACCGAGATCGCTGACTAATTCTCTGCTTTCTGATACAATGTCTTAGCTGTCTCTTGGAACCGCTCTCGAAGAGGAACGATATCTAGACGTGGGAGTTCCTTCGACAGGTAGTTTTGTGGAAGGTGTAGTCCTGTTATGTAGCACTGGAGTTGCCAGAGGTTGATCTCTACAGTGTTGCCACACACCACCGTTGCATATTACACTGTCCAGACAAATTAATGTGACCAACTATCAAAAGCCTGAATAACCACCTTTTACTGCTCGAAACGACCAGTCAGAAAGTCTATGAGGTTCTGGAAGGTACCAAAAGGGTTCGTGGAATCATGCTGACTCCAATGCTGCGGCCCGCTGAGCCAGAATAATTCTCGGTTGAGAATCCATGGCGCGAACAGCCCCATCGAGGTGGTCCCACAGATTCTCAATTCGGCTTAAATCCGGGGAGTTTGATGCCCAGGGGACTACGGTAATCTCTTCCTAGTGCTCTTCAAACCATGCAGTATACTGCGAGCTGTGTGAAACGTTTCATTGTCCTGGTGGTAGATGCCACTGCGCCAAGGAAAACCAAACTGCATGTACAGGTGAACGTGGTCCCCAAGGATAGATACATTACTTGTGCTGGTATACTGTTCCCTCCAGAATGACGAGATCATCCAGGGATTCCCCAGACAGTAGCGCTTCCTCATTCAGCCTTGACCCTTCCGACGATTACTGCAGGCTGTACACGCCAAAGGCCATTTGTCCGATGGAACATAAAATTTGATTCATCTGAAATGGCGAACTGTCATCTCTCGACAGACGTCCGGTTGTGGTATTGGAGTGCAAATTCTAGCCTTCATCGCCATCGCCAGTGAACAGTAGTCAGCATGGGTGGCAAGGGCCATGCACCTGCTGCAAAGGCCCATATGGAACAACGTTCGCTGAGGAGGCACTGTTTGTAGCGCCGTGATCCATGTGGATCGTCAGTTGCTCAACAGGTACACGTCCATTCGCCTGAACACATGTCCGCAGCCGTCATTCAGCCGTGTCACATATGGCACGTGGTACATTATAGTAGCCTCGATTTCGAAAATGTGTTCACCCTTGACCCGAAAGATAAAGATCTTGACCTTCTGGATCATTCAGTTTCCGCATTACGACGACTACTGCACTGTTTTCCACGTCCTCCCGGTACGGTTTATGTACCCTCCAGTGCTAGTGCTGCCTTATAGTTGGTGGTCCCCATTAGTGTCACTGTACCGTGTACAACAGTGGGCGTGTAGGATGAGTCCTGGGTGTCCTGGCAGCGATGAAGTGGGGCTGAGGGCCAGGTAGAGTAGTCACAATCCAGCCAGCACTTTTTCTCCCACGTCTTCACGTGTTGGCGCCATGTTAAACGTATGTCTGACGTGATGCCAAATAATTTGACGCTGGCACTTCACGGTACGGGTTGTCCCCGCACTGGGACTAGTAACACTCCCAGAAAGATGTGCCTCTTTGTCACAATGGTTGCTTGTCCCTCGTCGGCGTTGTACAAGTGCCGTCTCGCTCCTCAAGCGGTGAGTTCTTCAGTTGCTGACGCTAGACGCTGCTACAGCGTCTCCGCCGTCCTGCTGCGGCCGTAAGCAGCAGTGTCTTTTCGTACAGAGCAAATTTAATGGGTCTGTGCGAGACAGATCGCTGTACACGACGAGCAGAGGGTGGGGTCAGAGAGCCGCCTGCCCCAGAGCAGGCACAGCTGGCCCGAAGCAGTGAAGACAGGCCAGCTCTCTGAACTACAAGTGATGTCAGCTTCGCTGCTACCACCGAAAGACCAGCCCGAGAACGAACCGCGAAAAGATGACAAAACAGAGAAGAAAATATCGTTTACATTCCAGCTTCTTGGAGGCAAAGACATGTGTTGACACGCCACCTCAAGCAGAGGTTGGCGAACCCCCTTACGAAGTTCCTGTGTGTCTGTAGCTTCAGCCTCAGCCTGTCGGCTAGCTCTGAAGATGGCCAAAAGGTATACGGCCGAAATAGTAGGAGAAGAAATACGGTTTATGCGGCTGCACGCCTCAAATTTAACCCTTTGAGGACCAGTGGTTTCTGCCTAACACTATCTGTGTCTTTAGCATCAAACCACCGATACTGTTGCAAGACAGAGACATCTAGTGATACAATGACGTACTACAACGAATGTAGTGCATTGTAGCAGTCATTTATAGCGTTCAAAGCAACAGTCGGCGCGGAGGTTGTGCTACGTGATTGTAGGGATTGTGACACGCGGTATTTTTATGGTAACCACATAAAGGAGATCATTGATAATGAATGTAAGTATATATTAAGTTATTGTAGCGTAAATTTGAGTTTGTACTGTTGCTTTTATGAGTGTTGTCGATATTAAACCTCTGATGCAATAGTTTCCATACAAAATTTTATATATTTTAGGTCCACTTTCCTTGTTATTTAGAACAATAATTTCTTTTAGGTGCTAAGGGTTCATTGAAGTTTCGATATATGGAACTGTGTCTAGGAAAACTGCGGATTTTCTTGTAAGTATATCACATGAAATGATGAGTGGTTGAAAACCGTGTGTCCTAGTGGTTCCAAAGTGAAACCACCTCCTTGAAACAATTGTTTACTTTGTGTCAATTTCTTCTTAATTCGATTTTTACTATGTTAATAAAAGTAATTTAGTGAAAAATTTTAAAATTATATTCCAAATTGAAACCACTTCTTTAAAACTATTTAGTTTTTATATTTTGCCAATTCCCTCTTGAATTCGTTGCTTACTATGATAATGAGGATTAATTATGTGAATACTTTTTTCATGTTGGTGGGACTCAAAGGGCTAACGGATCATTTTCCTTCATTGTTTCTGAACTCTAGTACAAATCGTTTTTCTCAGATTAAACGGTGTTAGTTAACAGCAATGGCGTCATATGAGCAAACAGTAATGGTCTTGCGCACAATTTCTGTCACACATGTAAGTTAGAGATGGCGGTTATCGCTGAAACAACCGGTTTTCGATTACATTTGCTCTTCTACGCCCATTTAACCTGACTTTTAAAACCGCTCAAAATAACCAGTTTCTGAAACAACCGATTTTCGATTTTCTTTCTATTATTTCCTGTAATAACCAAAGAACCGCACGAAGATTGAAAAATGTTTCAGGATACGTAGAATCAAAATATGAAATTAAATAGGCAAATGAAAGAAAACTTAGTCCGTCAACTGTTCGCTGCTTTTCCCAAAATGTGATAAGTGTTTGAATACTACAAAAAAAATCACTAGTATTCTATTGCTTCTGAGTTTTTAAAACTCAGCTCAAAAATCGGGTTTTAATCGGATATAAGTCCACTGTTTAGGCATTACGAATAGTCAGCGGTAAAGGGTGAAAGCTGAGGTTGAAGAACTCTGCTTTTCTTGTTTCTTGTCCGTTTTCAAGGCCTGCAAACAGATAGAGGCATGTTATGTAGACACAAGGAAGCAGATCAAATGGGTCAAATGGCTCTGAGCACTATGGGACTTAACTTCTAAGGTCATCAGTCCCCTAGAACTTAGAACTAGTTAAACCTAACTAACCTAAGAACGTCACACACATCCATGACCGTAGCGGTCGCGCGGTTCCAGACTGCAGCGCCTAGAACCGCTCGGCCACTCCGGCCGGCGGAAGCACATCAGCTAATTTCTATTTTTATTGTGTACTCTAAATAAACTGCTGTTAAATTTTCAATTTATTACTGCTACGATAACAGCCTTTCTCTTTTACCATTTCATAGAAATGGCAAACAAATCTTTAATTTTTTAGTGCTACATTTCCACGCTACTTCGTAAAAATATTTTAATACTAGGGGTGATGCTGTTCTCCAGTATAATGGATGTCCAGCGACGACAGCGAAATACTTATAGACCAGGCGGGGTGGGGGGGGTGGGGGGCAAGTCGTGCACACTGCAGGTACACGCGTGCTTTAAACCACGGCACGACACACGGCATAAGGGACGTTACTGTCTCAGCACTGTTGAACCAGTTCTTATACCATGTGATTGTTGCTCTTTTGTCGACAGTGACATTAAAAAATCACTCATTGCTTTTCCCCACTTTTTACAATAACGCAAATATTTCAAACCAATACAAACTGTAAGAACAAAAATTACTCCATTTTTTTTTTCAATGTTCATTTGAAAACGAAAAATTTTGGCACTGCTGCCATGGATGATTCGCATTTCGGTTTTTCGTACTACGTTATTAGTAAGAAATAAGAAATACTTGTTATAACCGAGACCAAACAAATATGGAAAAGTGCCGATTATTAATAGCGACAGGAAAATTTCGCGAAAACGACAATGCGAAAAATTGTGGTGTCACCCCAGACACCACACTTGCTAGATGGTAGCCTTTAAATCGGCCGCGGTCCATTAGTATACGTCGGACCCGCGTGTCGCCCACTATCAGTGATTGCAGACCGAGCGCCGCCACACGGCAGGTCTAGAGAGACTTCCTAGCACCCGCCCCAGTTGTACAGCCGACTTTGCTAGCGATGGTTCACTGAATAAATACGCTCTCATTTGCCGAGACGATAGCATAGCCTTTAGCTACGTCATTTGCTACGACCTAGCAAGGCGCCATTACCAGTTACTATTGATGCTGTAAAACATGTACCGTCAAGAGCGATGTTCACCATTTATGGATTAAAGTTAAGTATTCCACAGCTGCGTCCTTTTTTGGCTAGTCTAATTCCTTGAC
Organism: Schistocerca serialis cubense; assembly: GCF_023864345.2. NCBI lineage: Eukaryota > Metazoa > Arthropoda > Insecta > Orthoptera > Acrididae > Schistocerca > Schistocerca serialis. The sequence continues at coordinate 242,972,265 of NC_064638.1, read as the reverse complement.
CGGTTCCAGACCTCACGCCAGCCTGCGTGAGCTAAAACGCGTGCCTTTCGGCTTCCTCTCATAGTGGGTTGGCTCTCTTGCCAATCCACAACAAAAATAATGCGAAGTTACCGGTTTTTATCAAAATAATGCGAAATCAGCGATTTTTACGGGATATCGCGAAATTTGTGATTTTGCTGTCTAAAAATCTGAGGACAGAACTTTACTAATAGTGGTAAATGATAGTGAATATTAAAACAGCGTTTTAACTTCTAACCTTCTCAAGGCCGTTATTCGTGCGTAATCTTAAACCGACAGTTCTTTTCCTGAGTAAGGAATTTGGATATGACCGCAGAAGTAGCACCGAAATGAAGAAAAGTTACACGGAAATTGGCAAAAAGTCGGAAGTTGGCAAAAATACAGTATCGAATTTGACAAAAGAAACATTGAATTTGGCAAAACAAACAACATCGAATTTGGCAAAAAGTAACTGAAACGTGGTTCTCACTGGAATTATGGAAAACGTGGAAGGAAGGACCAACCTATATAACTTTCTTTTCACTCAACCAGTTCATTTAACAATATACAACCATAATTTCTTTTTACAAAATGAAGAAATTTGTAAAAATGAATAGGCTTGTGCAAGAGAAATCAAAACAGCAAACAGTATTATATTACAATAATTACAACGCGCCCAGACCTGCAGCTCGCCCGTTATCGGGTGAAACAACGGTGTTTACAACCGCACTGGACACAGTCCCTCTTATTAAACGAACACATAAAAAATATGTAAGCACCATTGATGATAAGAGTGATTCAGTTACCCAGAAAAGATGATGTACCTTTCAATGTGAAAGCTGTATGTCGATAGGTTCGAGATTAAGACGCGCACCTGTGCTTAAAGGTTAAACATATTAGGAAACAATTTGACAATGATAAGGCTTACTTCAAAGCAATCAACCTCTTAATATCAATCGCCGACCAAGGTGCGACTGGATTCCGACCCATCCCTTTTGACAATCTTATTTTCAATAAAGCCCTAATTACAGTTTGCTGTTAATATTTTCAAGTTAAACTGCTTGTCAGTTATTAAGGCCGCTCTGAAGGAACGTCTTAAAACATTGTGAACACTTACTGCAGGAGAACTCACTCGGCAGAACCACAAGATGCAGCAAAAAATACAGCATTAATGACCCGGTCTTTCAAAGACAGCAATGCACAGCTTAGTACAACAGGTAGTGCAGATTATAACTAATGCAATTACAATCACAGAATTGAACACTTTAACCTTTAAATCTAACCACAAGACCCCTGTTTTGTTTAACGGCAACCTGTGCCTTAGTACTATTGTTCCAGCTGCATTTACGACCAGGATCTGATTCATTAGAACATAAATCAGAAAGGAAAGGCAATACAGTAGCGGAACAAATTTTCAAACGACAACTAGTGTCTTAGTATAATACTACGGAATATATTTACGACCAAAGGAGCCGACCGAGTAAAACTCTGAGGGTCGGTTCAAATTGCTCTACTATGGGACTTAACTGCTGTGGTCATCAGTCCCCTAGAACTTAGAACTACTTAAACCTAACTAACCTAAGGACATCACACACATCCATGCCCGAGGCAGGACTCGAACCTGCGACCGTAGCGGTCGCGCGGTTCCAGACTGTAGTACCGAGAACCGTTCAGCCACTCCGGCCGGCCTCTGAGGGTTGAGTACAAACCAGAAAGTAACTAGGAGGGTAGGTAGACAATGATACAAATCACCACGAGGATTACAGAATGTTACTACCCTTTATCAACAAGCAGCTCCATGGGCCCACAGTGCGTCGCGGTGGCTACTGAGTGGTGCCGATGAAAGCCCGGTAGACGAGGGCAAACAGGCCACGATCGGTCGTCTGACACGAAAGTTGCCAACCAACCGACGGGATGTCGGCCTGCTGTTTGCAGTCGACGCTGACGCAATTGAAGTACTCCGGTATCTTCGCTCTGCGCAGGCCATCCTTGCATAGCTCGTGGCTTTGGCCCCCGGACCTCGTGACCACCTCTTGTCACGACGCTACCGCCAATCCCCAAACGTCGTGCCTCTCTCTCTTTCTCGGTTTTTTTCTTTATTGTTATTTCACAACACTCATGAGTGATACTGGCGACACTGTTTGGTGGTGATGAAACGTAGCACTGCACACAACACTGGAAAAACAATAACACCACAGCAAAAACGTTAAAAATCACTGCACTGAAGGGGGGGACCTACCACTGGGTGGAGGGTAGGGGGGGGGGGGAAGAAAATGGAGGGAGGAGAGATGGTAAACCAGGAGGGGGCGGTGGAGGGGAGGAGCTGGAAGCCCATGGGGGGAGGGAGGAGAAAGAAGATGGGCGGTAGGGGAAAAGGAGAAAGAAAGGAGGGGGGAGAGGGAGGGACAGAGGCAGCCCTGAGGAGGGGGGAGGGACGAAGGGGGGGGATTAGATCTGGTAGGAGGGGTAGATGGATGGCGCGAGGACCTTATCCAGGAGTGGTAGTTGGCAGAAGCCACCTTGGGCGAGTGTATGCACCATGTGAAGGTGGAGACCAGGTGGGACACTGTGGTACAGGTGCGGCAGTGGACTGGAGTGGGAGTGGATGGGGAAACCAAAGGATGGGGAGGATCCAGTTTGTGGGAGATGTATAGGATTCGGATTCATTCAAGGAACAGGAGGAGATGGGGGAAGGGGATCAAATCATAGAGAATCCGCATTGGGGATGGGAGACAGATGCAATAAGCAAGGCAGGTTCATGACGCTCAAGGATTTCGAGGGATTTGTAGTAGGTGGTGCGGGGGGGGGGGGGTGGAGATCCAAGTGTGGTGGGCATAACACAGGATGGGACAGATGAGGGTCTTATAGGTATGAAGGATAGTGGAAGTCTAATCCCCATGCTCGACCAGAGAGGAGTTTGAGGAGACGAGCCTTGGCTCGGACTGTGTGGAGATTGGGGGTCCAGGAAAGGCGGTGGTCGAGTGTGATGCCAAGGTACTTGAGGGTGGGAGTGAGAGTAATGGGGCAACCATAGATGGTGAGCTAGAAATCCACCCTCTCGAGCCAGCAAACCTGTATTTATATTGGCAAGCAAAGATTTTCTAAGGACACAACCCACAGATACTAACTCTTCCTCATAGATATTGGCAATGGGGCCGCAAGAGGGACAGTCAATACTAGCCTTGAGCCAGTGACGCCAGACAGAACAGACTACCAACTGAATGATGCCACAGCTCAGTAACCACGAATCTGACATAAAAGTAACACCGAATGTGGCGAGATAATAAGATCGAATTTGACAAACAATAACGACGAAATTGGTGAAAATAATGCCGAATTTGGCAAAAAAACAACGCTATATTTCGCTAAAAAATAACACTGAATTTGGAAAAAAGACACTAAATTTGCAAAAAGGGAATAAATACTTTGTCTAACAATAATGCCAAGTTTTTGCGAAAAAGTAACATGAAATTTGTCAAGAAAAGTAAATTTAACAAAAAACGCTGAATCTGGCAGTAACACTAAATTTTACCATAAAAGAAACACCTAACTTGGCAAAAATAGGGCAAAAATGAAACACCTATTTGGCAAAAAATACGCTACTGGCCGTTAAAATTGCTACACAACGAAGATGACGTGCTACAGACGCGAAATTTAACCGACAGGAAGAAGATGCTGTGATATGCAAATGGTTACCTTCTCAGAGGAAGTGTACCCGTGGTCTAGGGGTAGCGTCTTTGATTCATAATCAAAACGTCTCCGGTCCCGGGCTCGATCCCCGCCACTGCCTAAATTTTGAAAATAATCACCATTGGTGGCTGAAGACTTTCGGCATAAGAAGTCAGCCTCATTCTGCCAACGGCCTTGTCAAAGAGGGCGGAGGAGCGGATAGAGGTTCGGGGCACCCTCTTGTCCTAGGGGTGGGAAATTGCCCCTAAAGGCGGAAGAATCAGCAATGATCAACGACATGAGGATGCAGAAGGCAATGGAAACCACTGCATTAAAGACACGTAACGTGTATCCACAGGACATGTGGCCTGTAATTGAAGAACTGTCACGATGATCTCTCCATTGGCAAAAGATTCCGAAATAGTCCCCCATTCGGATCTCCTGGAGGGGACTGCCAAGGGCGAGGTTACCATGAGAAAAAGATTGAATAATCAACGAAAGGATAACGTTCTACGAGTCGGGGCGTGGAATGTCAGAAGCTTGAACGTGGTAGGGAAACTAGAAAATCTGAAAAGGGAAATGCAAAGGCTCAATCTAGATATAGTAGGGGTCAGTGAAGTGAAGTGGAAGGAAGACAAGGATTTCTGGTCAGATGAGTATCGGGTAATATCAACAGCAGCAGAAAATGGTATAACAGGTGTAGGATTCGTTATGAATAGGAAGGTAGGGCATGTTACTGTGAACAGTTCAGTGACCGGGTTGTTCTAATCAGAATCGACAGCAGACCAACACCGACAACGATAATTCAGGTATACAAGCCGACGTCGCAAGCTGAAGATGAACAGATAGAGAAAGTGTATGAGGATATTGAAAGGGTAATGCAGTATGTAAAGGGGGACGAAAATCTAATAGTCATGGCGACTGGAATGCAGTTGTAGGGGAAGGAGTAGAAGAAAAGGTTACAGGAGAATATGGGCTTGGGATAAGGAATGACAGAGGAGAAAGACTAATTGAGTTCTGTAACAAGTTTCAGCTAGTAATAGCGAATACCCTGTTCAAGAATCACAAGAGGTGGAGGTATACTTGGAAAAGGCCGGGAGATACGGGAAGATTTCAATTAGATTACATCATGGTCAGACAGAGATTCCGAAATCAGATACTGGATTGTAAGGCGTACCCAGGAGCAGATATAGACTCAGATCACAATATAGTAGTGATGAAGAATAGGCTGAAGTTCAAGACATTAGTCAGGTAGAAGCAATACGCAAAGAAGTGGGATACGGAAGTACTAAGACGAAATGGCTGCAGGAAAAATGTGAAGACATCGAAAAAGATGTGATTGTCGGAAGGACAGACTCAGCATACAGGAAAGTCAAAACAACCTTTGGTGACATTAAAAGCAATGGTGGTAACATTAAGAGTGCAACGGGAATTCCACTGTTAAATGCAGAGGAGAGAGCAGATAGGTGGAAAGAATACATTGAAAGCCTCTATGAGGGTGAAGATTTGTCTGATGTGATAGAAGAAGAAACAGGAGTCGATTTAGAAGAGATAGGGGATCCAGTATTAGAATCGGAATTTAAAAGAGCTTTGGAGGACTTACGGTCAAATAAGGCAGAAGGGATAGATAACATTCCATCAGAATTTCTAAAATCATTGGGGGAAGTGGCAACGAAACGACTATTCACGTTGGTGTGTAGAATATATGAGTCTGGTGATATACCATCTGACTTTCGGGAAAGCATCATCCACACAATTCCGAAGACGGCAAGAGCTGACAAGTGCGAGAATTATCGCACAATCAGCTTAACAGCTCATGCATCGAAGCTGCTTACAAGAATAATGTACAGAAAAATGGAAAAGAAAATTGAGAATGCGCTAGGTGACGATCAGTTTGGCTTTAGGAAAAGTAAAGCGATGAGAGAGGCAATTCTGACGTTACGGCTAATAATGGAAGCAAGGCTAAAGAAAAATCAAGACACTTTCATAGGATTTGTCGACCTGGAAAAAGCGTTCGACAATATAAAATGGTGCAAGCTGTTCGAGATTCTGAAAAAAGTAGGGGTAAGCTATAGGGAGAGACGGGTCATATACAATATGTACAACAACTAAGAGGGAATAATAAGAATGGACGGTCAAGAACGAAGTGCTCGTATTAAGAAGGGTGTAAGACAAGGCTGTAGCCCTACTCTTCAATCTGTACATCGAGGAAGCAATGATGGAAATAAAAGAAAGATTCAGGAGTGGAATTAAAATACAAGGTGAAAGGATATCAATGATACGATTCGCTGATGACATTGCTATCCTGAGTGAAAGAAGAATTAAATGATCTGCTGAACGGAATGAACAGTCTAATGAGTAAACAGTATGGTCTGAGAGTAAATCGGAGAAAGACGAAGGTAATGAGAAGTAGTAGAAATGAGAACAGCGAGAAACTTAACATCAGGATTGATGGTCACGAAGTCAATGAAGTTAAGGAATTCTGCTACCTAGGCAGTAAAATAACCAATGACGGATGGAGCAAGGAGGACATCAAAAGCAGACTCGCAATGGCAAAAAAGGCATTTCTGGCCAAGAGAAGTCTACTAATACAAAAAAAAAAATGGTTCAAATGGCTCTAAGCACTATGCGACTTAACTTCTGAGGTCATCAGTCGCCTAGAACTTTGAACTAATTAAACCTAACTAACCTAAGGACATTACACACATCCACGCCCGAGGCAGGATTCGAACCTGCGACCGTAGGGGTCACTCGGCTCCAGATTGTAGCGCCTAGAACCGCACGGCCACTCCGGCCGGCTACTAATATCAAATACCGGCCTTAACTTCAGGAAGAAATTTCTGAGGATGTACGTCTGGAGTACAGCATTGTGTGGTAGTGAAACATGGACTGTGGGAAAACCGGAACAGAAGAGAATCGAGGCATTTGAGATGTGGTGCTATAGACGAATGTTGAAAATTAGGTGGACTGATAAGGTATGAGGAGGTTCTACGCAGAATCGGAGAGGAAAGGAATATGTGGAAAACACTGATAAGGAGAAGGGACAGGATGATAGGACATCTGCTAAGACATGAGGGAATTACTTCCATGGTACTAGAGGGAGCGGTAGAGGGCAAAAACTGTAGAGGAAGACAGAGATTGGAATACGTCAAGCAAATAACTGAGGACGTAGGTTGCAAGTGCTACTCTGAGATGAAGAGGTTAGCACAGGAAAGGAATTTGTGGCGGGCCGCATCAAACCAGTCAGTAGACTGATGACCAAAAAAACAAAAAGAAAAAAAACCTTTTCAGAGCATTCACACAAGGTTGGCGCCGGTGGCGACACCTACAACGTGCTGACATGAGGAAAGTTTCCAACCGATTTCTCATATACAAATAGCAGTTGACAGGCGTTGCCTGGTGAAACGTTGCTGTGATGCCTCGTGTAAGGAGGAGAAATGCGTACCATCACGTTTCCGACTTTGATAAAGGTCGGATTGTAGCCTATCGTGATTGCGGTTTATCGTATCGCGACATTGCTGCTCGCGTTGATCGACCTCCAATGACTGTTAGCAGAATATGGAAACGGTGGGTTCAGCAGGGTAATACGGAACGCCGTGCTGGATCCCAACGGCCTCGTATCACTAGCAGTCGAGATGACAGGCATCTTATCCGCATGGCTGTAACGGATAGTGCAGCCACGTCTCGATCCCTGAGTCAACAGATGGGGACGTTTGCAGACAACTGCACGAACAGTTCGACGACGTTTGCAGCAGCATGGACCATCAGCTCGCAGACCATGGCTGCGGTTACCCTTGACGTTGCATCACAGACAGGAGCGATGGTATACTCAACGACGAACCTGGCTGCACGAATGGCAAAACGTCATTTTTTCCGATGAATCCGGGTTCTGTTTACAGCATCATGATGGTTGCATCCGTGTTTGGCGACATCGTGGTGAACGCACATTGGAAGCGTGTATTCGTCATCGCCATATTGGCGTATCACCCGGCGTGATGGTATGGGGTGCCTCTAGTTACACGTCTCAGTCACTTTGAACAGTGGACGTTACATTTCAGATGTGTTACGAGCCGTGGCTCTACCCTTCATTCGATCCCTGCGAAACCCTACATTTCAGCAGGATAATGCACGATCGCATGTTGCAGGTCCGGTACGGACCTTTGTGGATACAGAAGATGTTCGACTGCTGCTCTGGCCAGCACATTCTGCAGATCTCTCACCAATTGGAAACGTCTGGTCAATGGTGGCCGAGCAACTGGCTCGTCGCAATACGCCAGTCACTACTCCTGATGATCTGTGGTATCGTGTTGAGGCTGCATGGGCAGCTGTACCTGTACACGCCATCCAAGCTCTGTCTGAATCAATGCCCAGGCGTATCAAGGCCGTTATTACGGCCAGAAGTGGTTGTTCTGGGTACTGATTTCTCAGGATCTATGCACACAAATTGCGTGAAAATGTAATCACATGTCAGTTCTAGTAAAATATATTTGTCCAATGGATATCCGTTTATCATCTGCATTTCTTCTTGGTGCAGCAATTTGAATGGCCAGTAGTGTAACACCGAATTTGTTAAAAAACACCAAATTTGACAAAAAAGCTATATTTTGCAAGAATAGCACTGAATTTTGAAAAAATAATACCAAGGTTGATAAAATGACGCCAAATTTTGCCGAAAAGTGACATAAAATTGGGCAAAAAAGTAAATGTATCAAGAAACAAATTTGACAAAAGTTTTACAAAAAAAAATAACACCTAAATTGGCAAAATAGGGCAAAACGCAACACCGATTTGGCAAAAGATAAACGCCGAATATGGCAAAAATACACCTATTTTTGAAAATAAACAATAACTAAATTGGAAATTTATCAACTAATTCTCTTAATAACAACAAGTCTAGCAAAAAAAGTAACACCGATTTCGAAAAAAAAAAAACACCGAATATAGGAGAAAATAACACCGAAATAAGTCATAAAACAAAACGATTATTTCGTGTTGCAAGTTATTCAGAACTAAAATAGCGGCATCGGTTATAACCGGTCGGTTTTTTTTTTCATCCGTAATGTAGGTAGGTGACTGCCGTGTGAGAATGCCAGGTGACTCGCGGAATGGTGAGCGGTTGTGCCTTGCAGAGGAGCTCGGCGAAGTATTTTTGCTCGGCAGTAGAGGAGAGAGGACGGCAGACACAATGGCCCGGCTGGGCGGGGCTCCGTCGAAGGAAGCACTTACAGCGTGTTTCCTGCGGCAGCGGCGCCTGCCGGGGCCGCTAATGCTTTCATCAGCGCTCTACACACAAAGCCGAGGTTACCGTCTTCGCTACCGGTCCAAACCACACACACACGGAGCAAGTTCAAAAATGGCTCTGAGCACTATGGGACTCAACTGCTGAGGTCGTAAGTCCACTAGAACTTAGAACTACTTAAACCTAACTAACCTAAGGACATCACACACATCCATGCCCGAGGCAGGATTCGAACCTGCGACCGTAGCGGTCGCGCGGACGGAACAAGTCTTTCAAATTAAGAAACCTAGCGTGTCATCACGTCTGCTCCGATATTACACTCACTTGGCGGACCTCGCCTATTACTCATCACTGATTTCGTCCAGATTTACGGTATACGCAGAGCTTGACCAGAAATGAAACTATCAGAAGTGAAAGCTCCAGATATCCAAGTGATTAGGTAGAATAGTATCCTTGGTGCGGATCGGATGCGACACGAACCTTTTGTGTCAACGTACATCCCAGGCAGAAGTTGGCGCAGCGGAAAGAGTATAGATCAGTAACACAACGGTCGTGGGATCGAGTCATTAGGTACTCCGTCTTCAGGCCACGAGTGGCCTACCGGGACCATCCGACAGTCGTGTCATCTTCAGTGGAGGATGCGGATAGGAGGAGCATGGGGTCAGCACACCGTTCTCCCGGCCGTTATGATGGTATTCTTGACCGAAGTCGCTACTATTCGGTCGAGTAGCTCGTGAATTGGCATCACGAGGCTGAGTGCACCCCGAAAAATGGCAACGGCTCATGGCGGCCTGGATGGTCACCCATCCAACTGCTGACCACGCCCGACAGCGCTTAACTTCGGTGATCTCACGGGAACCGGTGTATCCACTGTGCCCCGAGACCGTGAGTCATTCAATATTAGGATTCCGTGCCTCTTTCTGTAAAAATGGAACCCTTATACGATCGCTTTGTTGTCCATCTATTTGTCTGTCTGTCTCTCCGATTTTTACGAACCCTTTTTCTCAGTCGTGGGTAGACGTATCAAGTTCAAATTTATGTCTTATATTAAAGTTTGTGGTCCCGTGCCGGTGAAAAAAGTTTTAAGTTCCTAGGTCACTTCACTCAAAAGCTACGGCAATTTATGTCACATGTTTTGATACTCGCAAATTCACACCTAAAAATTTATATGGTGCTTCTCGTCGACGTAGCATCAATAAATTTGGTAAGAAGCAAAGTTTCACAGTAAATGTAAATGTCGTGTGACTAGAGCCTCCCGTCGAGTAAGCCGTTCGCCGGGTGCAAGTCTTTCGATTTGACGCCACTTCGGCGACTTGCGTGTCGATGGGGTTGAAATGATGATGATTAGGACAACACAAAACCCAGTCCCTGAGCGGAGAAAATCTCCAACCCAGACGGGAATCGAACCCGCTCCCTTAGGATTGACAGTCTGTCGCGCTGACGATTCCACTACCGGGGTGGACAGTTTCCCACTAAAAGTAAAAAAAAAATTCCGAAAATTGATAATTTAATTATATAACACGAAAAAAATATTTTTTGTCATTTTTTATCAGCTTGTGAGTTTGGTTGTCTTCTGTTAAGATCCTTTTCCTCGGGAACAGTTCGGCGTATCAAGTTCAGGTTTACGCCACGTACTAAGGCGGATGGTTCCTTGGTGGCGCAAGAATTGTTAGCTTCTAAATCAATGCGATCAAAGATACGGCTATTTATGCCACATATTTCGACACTCGAAAACTCACTCATAAAAACTTACACCGTGCTTGCCATTGACCTAGAATCACGAAATTTGGCAAGGAGCAAGGGTTCATAGCATAAGAAAAGTAAAAAATCTCTTCTTAAATTGTAATCATGTCACATAAAAATATCTCTTGCCATTTGAACATACATTGCATTCAACATCCGTCAAAAGCATAATAGATGAACATTACTGCATGTAAACATAAAATGTATGTTGCAGTTGTGTTTTAGTAATCAAAAGTGTTTTATTAATGTTCTCTTTATATACATGTAAACTGAGGCCCCTGGTCGCTTCTTTTTGTATGTACGGGCTAGTCTGAGGAACTACTGTAGAGACTTTGATAAGGTCTTGGATTTCCCGGAACCAATGTCTTGCCAGTATTGATATCGATAACAGGCAAAAATCGTTGAGATTCTCGATTCCCAGGATGGATCCACTGTTTGTATGCATAAATAAGCTTATACGAAACCCTCAGCGCGCTGGTTCTACTCGCACTTTGCCAATTTTTTTTACGTTACTTACAGTGCAAATTAACCGAAATTATTCTCAGTATATTGAATTTATTAATAATTTAACAAAAAGCTTGAAAAGAAGAGACAAAGGAAATTATGTTGGGTGAATAAGTGGCAAACTATAGGAACGTCGTCGTTAATTGATCAGAATGTGACAAACCTAAACAAAAATACACAATAAATTTTCAACTGATGTGCTGACGCCTTACGTGTAGCAGACTAAATTTTTTCTGTTGCCTGACTCATGCGGAGGACAAACAAATCCAAATTTATACGACGAGATTTTTCAAGATGAAAGATTGTCATCATGTAGTACTGAAGTGATTCAAAATGGTTCAAATGGCTCTAAGCACTATGGGACATAACATCTGAGGTCATCAGTCCCCTACACTTAGAACTACTTAAACCTAACTAACCTAAGGACATCACACACATCCATGCCCGAGGCAGGATTCGAACCTGCGACTGTAGCAGCAGCGCTGTTCCAGACTGAAGCGCCTAGAACCGCTCGGCCACAGCGGTCGGCCTGAAGTGATTCTCTCACCTCTACCTCCTCGCCTCCCGTGCAAATACAATCGCTAGTGTAACCGTGAGATGTCCATTTTTATCGTCAGGAAAAGAATTTGAACTCCTGGAGGCAGAAAAAGAAGCCACATCTCGAGAAGACTACATTAAAATAAATTTCATTTCGAATATTTGGTGAAATAATGAGTTTCTGTCACAATGTGCGATGAAAGAAAACCTTTTATAAACTACAGTTTTAAACATGGCTGTTACTCAGCAATTGTGCGCTAGTTTCAGAATAGGATTATATAGCCAACCGGTCGTACATAACTGTTAGGTACATTGGCCTAAGTTTCGACACCTACTAAAGGTGTCTGCATCAGAATGAAATTGTGGTATACCGTAAAATTTCTATCTATATCCAGATCCCGCTCCAGCTACTGCCGGGTCTGGGTGTTGACGAGTCCTCTCCATTTGGCTCGCTCCTCCCACCACTTTTCTTCCTCCACTTGCTGCCAGGTCACACTTCTCCTTTCGACAGATATTCTCACTCCCATTTTCCACCGTTTTCTTGGGCGCCCTCTACGTCTTTTTCCATTCATCATTATTTCTTCCACAATTTTGGGGAGTCTCTGCCCATGCATCCTCTTAACATGCACATACCATCTCAATCTCTTTTTTTTTCAATTTCTTTTCTCATACTTTCTTGTTTAAGGTCCTTTCTAATCTCTACATTCCTTACTCTGTCCATTCTTGTTTTTCCCTTAACTGCTCTGAGAAATTTCACTTTCCCTGCTTGCAGTCTGCTCCAGTCCCTTTCTGTCATTGTCCATGTTTCTCCACAATAGGTGACAATAGGGAAGTAGTAATCCTTATACATAAGGAGTTTTGCTTTTTCTGAAACTTCCTTATTCAAAATCAGGTGCTTTATTGTTTGGTAGAAATTGCCTCCCTTCTGTAACCTATTAATTTCGTTGGTTATTCTTCCATCCCTAAATATTTCACTCCCTAAATAAGTGAAACTTTCTACCACTATGAGGGGTTCTCCATTCAAGGTAATATTTCCGTTGATCCCTTTCTCTCTTCCAAATACCATTACTTCACTCTTATCTTTATTTATTTTTAATCCAAACTTTTTCATTATTTCCTTCCACGCATCAAGTTGTAACTGTACATCTACCTCTTTATCACATCATATTACCATATCATCTGCAAAAATCATCTTTTTGTCTTTTTCTTTTACTATATCTTTAACTGCCCCATAAACCGTAAAATTGCAGTGCTAAAAAGCAATGGTCAGAATTTAGAGCAGCTACGCTAAAGTGGAGAATGAAATAAAACGTTTCAGCCTTTGCCACGTGTGCCTAGCTAGGATGTTGTCGATGCACTGACGGACAGGGGCCATTGAGCATTGTGGAAATAAAACAGCATGCAGACGTCAGCGGAAGGAATCACTCTTTAGTTCCAATGCGCTACCAGAAATCCAGCTGAGCGTAGGAAGCTGAGCAGGATAGGATGCAATGGTCGAGCAGCTCCTCATAAGCCACTCATCTCTGTGGTCGTTGCGAAGAGTCGCTTGAGGTGGTGTAAAGAAGGACGCCACTGAACACAAGACGATTGTAGACAAGTAACTGGGAATGATGAATCCCTCTGTACCCTATAGTAATCCGATAGAAGGATTTGGGTTTGGTAGTTGGCTGGAAAACGTCACCAGCCATCATGTGTAGGGCCAACAGTGATGTACGGAGGGTGGTTTTCGTGATTTGTGATGAGTGGGAGGGAGGTCCTGATCCTCCTGTTGTGCTTAACAAAACGATAAATGCGGGAGGATATCAACACATTTTAAAGCACTGTGTACTGCATGCAGCAGAAGAGCAGTATCACATGACAACGCTTTTTGTCATAAAGCAGCATCCTTGAGATAATGCTTGTCGACAGAAACATTCCTGTAATGGACTGACCTGTCCAGAGTCCCGAGTCCACTGGGACACATTTGGGATCACTTAGAACGTCGAAATCGCACCAGATCCTAGCGTCTAACATCCCCACCTTCCCGGTTTCGGCTCTTATGGAAGAATACTCGTATAATGCCTTCCTCCGCATACACTGAGACCCCTTATAGAAAGCGTCCCCTGCAGAGTGCCAGCTATTGTAAAGGCGAAGCTTCGACACATCCCATATTCTGATGTACACTGATAAGCGTCGGCACCTCTGCAGCTGAGTGGTCAGTATAAATGGCTGTCTTGCGGAGGACAAGTGTTCTATCCGGGTACTGTCAAGGCTTGGTGGGAAGACTGGTACGGGGCGCAATCAGCCTCATGACGACAACTGAGCAGCGACTTGACCGAATAGTAGCGGCTCCACGGTCTGGAAAGTCTGCAAAACGGCCAGGAGAGCAGTGTGCCGACCACATGCCCCTCCATATCGCACCTGCATGACGCCGCAACGCAGAGGACGACGAGGCAAACAGTAGACACCACCCTGGGGCCTTTGCGGCCTGGGCGAGGAGCGAGTTAGTAGGTTTCCAGTTACTATTGATCACATACTGTATAGCACGCTACAGCTTCTCTACAACACGCGCGTTTATACACTCCTGGAAATGGAAAAAAGAACACATTGACACCGATGTGTCAGACCCACCATACTTGCTCCGGACACTGCGAGAGGGCTGTACAAGCAATGATCACACGCACGGCACAGCGGACACACCAGGAACCGCGGTGTTGGCCGTCGAATGGCGCTAGCTGCGCAGCATTTGTGCACCGCCGCCGTCAGTGTCAGCCAGTTTGCCGTGGCATACGGAGCTCCATCGCAGTCTTTAACACTGGTAGCATGCCGCGACAGCGTGGACGTGAACCGTATGTGCAGTTGACGGACTTTGAGCGAGGGCGTATAGTGGGCATGCGGGAGGCCGGGTGGACGTACCGCCGAATTGCTCAACACGTGGGGCGTGAGGTCTCCACAGTACATCGATGTTGTCGCCAGTGGTCGGCGGAAGGTGCACGTGCCCGTCGACCTGGGACCGGACCGCAGCGACGCACGGATGCACGCCAAGACCGTAGGATCCTACGCAGTGCCTTAGGGGACCGCACCGCCACTTCCCAGCAAATTAGGGACACTGTTGCTCCTGGGGTATCAGCGAGGACCATTCGCAACCGTCTCCATGAAGCTGGGCTACGGTCCCGCACACCGTTAGGCCGTCTTCCGCTCACGCCCCAACATCGTGCAGCCCGCCTCCAGTGGTGTCGCGACAGGCGTGAATGGAGGGACGAATGGAGACGTGTCGTCTTCAGCGATGAGAGTCGCTTCTGCCTTGGTGCCAATGATGGTCGTATGCGTGTTTGGCGCCGTGCAGGTGAGCGCCACAATCAGGACTGCATACGACCGAGGCACACAAGGCCAACACCCGGCATCATGGTGTGGGGAGCGATCTCCTACACTGGCCGTACACCACTGGTGATCGTCGAGGGGACACTGAATAGTGTACGGTACATCCAAACCGTCCTCGAACCCATCGTTCTACCATTCCTAGACCGGCAAGGGAACTTGCTGTTCCAACAGGACAATGCACGTCCGCATGTATCCCGTGCCACCCAACGTGCTGTAGAAGGTGTAAGTCAACTACCCTGGCCAGCAAGATCTCCGGATCTGTCTCCCATTGAGCATGTTTGGGACTGGATGAAGCGTCGTCTCACGCGATCTGCGCGTCCAGCACGAACGCTGGTCCAACTGAGGCGCCAGGTGGAAATGGCATGGCAAGCCGTTCCACAGGACTACATCCAGCATCCCTACGATCGTCTCCATGGGAGAATAGCAGCCTGCATTGCTGCGAAAGGTTGATATACACTGTACTAGTGCCGACATTGTGCATGCTCTGTTGCCTGTGTCTATGTGCCTGTGGTTCTGTCAGTGTGATCATGTGATTATCTGACCCCAGGAATGTGTCAATAAAGTTTCCCTGGGACAATGAATTCACGGTGTTCTTATTTCAATTTCCAGGAGTGTATATGGATAAATATATTATCAGTTGATAACAATTCCTTATTACACCTTGATTAAACATCGCCACGAATTTACCGCAAAGGTTATTATTGTCATTATTATTACTATTATTATCAATTGAAAAAAAACAGCCATCGGTCCCTATTTTTAACAAATTAACCTGGTTTCAACAGTGCTAGGAGTGTCTTCCTCAGAATTTAAATCAAAGTATGATCTATATTCTATAACATGGTTACAGAATTATGACTAAAAATGTATGATAGAGTGACATCTCCAATAGCATTATGCCTACTAAAGCACTGTGGTACTCAAACCAGCCTTAGCTTTTAGATATGATTATTTTCATTTCTTTTTCACGGGTACTCATTTCTTCATTCCGTTCGTTATACTGTTTTTGTCGGCTGAGTGTTCTGTTAATTTCAGACTTAATGCGAATCCCGATTTGATCACATTGTCTCTGGTAGGAAATTTAAGATCTACACATAGATCGCAAGTGCCAGTGTATGTCAGATTCAGAGCATGCACTCCGAGCGAGATCATTAAGTAATTTTCGCCTCTGCAGTCTTATGCAAAGAGCTCATCTTCGTAGAAGATCTCAATTACGCGCTGTTGAACGCACGGTTCAAGGACAGACAGCGACGTCGTAAGTGTCGGGAATGTGGAATGACAGCGGACGCGTGAACACCAGACGCACATGTGGCGGCAGGAATTGTAAAAGGAGGCAACTGGTATGCGATAACAATCCGTCTCGCACCACGTAAGACGTAATCGTGGGCGTGGGAGTTGCGACGTTCTTGGGAAACCGTGGGACGAGAGGCAGGTTTAAGGCCGTTGCATGGAATGCAGACTGAATACCTACGCCTTATTACTTTTAGCGCACGACTCGCTTTAATAGCTTCTGCTCATGAGTATTCATAAACGTTACCTGTCTCCTGGTGCCCGTATTCACGATGAAGCGAGGAGTTGCGGTGGTTAAATACTCTGGACTTGCATTCAGAAGAAGCAGTCATCAAATCCCGACACACCACACGGATTTTAGTTTGTGCAACGAGCTCGTTAGGAATATTGAAATATTCTCGCTTGTTGTTGGTGTGTGCAGTGACGTGCTGGGGCTCGGCAGTGGAGGTGCACATTCACGTATTCAACACGAAACGTTATACAAGCTAGTGTACGCCTTTACAACATTAAACCAACAAATTGGATTAGCTACAGCAATTTAATCTCTCTGTAATCTCAAAAAAAAAAAAGGTTCAATTGGCTCTGAGTACTATGGGACTTAACATCTGTGGTCATCAGTCCCCTAGAACTTAGAACTACTTAAACCTAACTAACCTAAGTACATCACACACATCCATGCCCGAGGCAGGATTCGAACCTGCGACCGTTGCGGCCACGCGGTTCCAGACTGAAGCGCCTAGAACCGCACGGCCACACCGGCCGGCCTGTAATCTCAAAACTGCGGTAAATACAAATGAGAGCTATTCTCAGTAATCACTAGTTATATAAATGAAGTGAATTACATACAGCATCCTTAAATGTTCCATGTAGGAGCTCCTGTTATATAATGGAGCGTCGCGACAGTGAGAGCATAATTTAGATTTGCAAAAGAAGCCGGTCGTATTTTTAATTTTAAAATTAGTGTTACCCGATCAGGACAGTTGTAGGGCCAAAGTGAAAACGTTCCTAAGCTTTAACTTATGAGTTTATTTTTCTCAGGTGTGTACCACAATTAAATAATTTACAATTAATTATTTGAACAAAAAGTGAATATCAGCTCACTTATTTATTTCTGAAATGATTGCTTACTTGAAGCTCAAAAATATAGAGCACCTCAAATTCAGTTTACTACTCTCCAGATTTTATGTGAATCGGAGTTGACAGATGAAGCCCATTCCACAACAGCATTTACGTGCATGAACGCAAAAATGCACTAACTGACTGCTTGAGAGATGCTCAGTTCCTACAGAATGCACTGTTAATAACTGGTTGGTGTCTCAACTGTATGGAAGATGGCTACAGAATCGCTATGGCCTTTCCACATCTGTGCAGCTCGCAAAGACAGGTTAAAAACAGATCAAAGGTCCGTATAAGTGAAAACACTGAAGAAGCAACACAATTAGCGGAATAGACCTCACAAATTGTGAGCTGCTCAGAGCATAGGGCCGGCCGCTGTGGCCGAACGGTTGAAGGCGCTTCAGTCTAGAACCACGCTGCTGCTACGGTCGCAGGTTCGAATCCTGCCTCGGGCATGGATGTGTGTGATGTCCTTAGGTTAGTTAGGTTTAAGTACACTCCTGGAAATTGAAATAAGAACACCGTGAATTCATTGTCCCAGGAAGGGGAAACTTTATTGACACATTCCTGGGGTCAGATACATCACATGATCACACTGACAGAACCACAGGCACATAGACACAGACAACAGAGCATGCACAATGTCGGCACTAGTACAGTGTATATCCACCTTTCGCAGCAATGCAGGCTGCTATTCTCCCATGGAGACGATCGTAGAGATGCTGGATGTAGTCCTGTGGAACGGCTTGCCATGCCATTTCCACCTGGCGCCTCAGTTGGACCAGCGTTCGTGCTGGACGTGCAGACCGCGTGAGACGACGCTTCATCCAGTCCCAAACATGCTCAATGGGAGACAGATCCGGAGATCTTGCTGGCCAGGGTAGTTGACTTACACCTTCTACAGCACGTTGGGTGGCACGGGATACATGCGGACGTGCATTGTCCTGTTGGAACAGCAAGTTCCCTTGCCGGTCTAGGAATGGTAGAACGATGGGTTCGATGACGGTTTGGATGTACCGTGCACTATTCAGTGTCCCCTCGACGATCACCAGTGGTGTACGGCCAGTGTAGGAGATCGCTCCCCACTCCATGATGCCGAGTGTTGGCCCTGTGTGCCTCGGTCGTATGCAGTCCTGATTGTGGCGCTCACCTGCACGGCGCCAGATACGCATACGACCATCATTGGCACCAAGGCAGAAGCGACTCTCATCGCTGAAGACGACACGTCTCCATTCGTCCCTCCATTCACGCCTGTCGCGACACCACTGGAGGCGGGCTGCACGATGTTGGGGCGTGAGCGGAAGACGGCCTAACGGTGTGCGGAACCGTAGCCCAGCTTCATGGAGACGGTTGCGAATGGTCCTCGCCGATACCCCAGAAGCAACAGTGTCCCTAATTTGCTGGGAAGTGGCGGTGCGGTCCCCTACGGCACTGCGTAGGATCCTACGGTCTTGGCGTGCATCCGTGCGTCGCTGCAGTCCGGTCCCAGGTCGACGGGCACGTGCACCTTCCGCCGACCACTGGCGACAACATCGATGTACTGTGGAGACCTCACGCCCCACGTGTTGAGCAATTCGGCGGTACGTCCACCCGGCCTCCCGCATGCCCACTATACGCCCTCGCTCAAAGTCCGTCAACTGCACATACGGTTCACGTCCACGCTGTCGCGGCATGCTACCAGTGTTAAAGACTGCGATGGAGCTCCGTATGCCACGGCAAACTGGCTGACACTGACGGCGGCGGTGCACAAATGCTGCGCAGCTAGCGCCATTCGACGGCCAACACCGCGGTTCCTGGTGTGTCCGCTGTGCCGTGCGTGTGATCATTGCTTGTACAGCCCTCTCGCAGTGTCCGGAGCAAGTATGGTGGGTCTGACACACCGGTGTCAATGTGTTCTTTTTTCCATTTCCAGTAGTGTAGTTCTTAGGGGGCCGATGACCTCAAATGTTGAGTCCCGTAGCGCTTAGAGCCATTTGAACCATTTTTAGAGCAGAGGCAGCGCTAACGCTAAAAACCTACACTTACTCAAGACTCTTGAAAGTACACCAAGCTCTCTCTCTCTCTCTTTCTCTTTCCCCTTCTCCCTACCTGTCTCTCCCCCCCCCCCCTCTCTCTCTCTCTCTCTCTCTCTCTCTCTCTCTCTCTCTCTCTCTCTCCCTCCTTCTCTTCCTCTCTCTCCCTCTCCCTCTCGCCCTCTCTCCCCTTCACCCTCTCTCTCCCTCTGCCTCTCTCTCTCTCTCTCTCTCTCTGTCTCTCTCTCTCTCTCTCTCTCTCTCTCTCTCTCTCCGTTTCTTTCCCTCTCTCTCTCTCTCTCTCTCTCTCTCTCTCTCCCGCGCGCTATGATCTCACAACCAAAAGTCTCCACGCTTTCATCTCTTCTACCGTTCGTCTCTGCTCTCAGATGAATTGCATTGGAGGATTTACAACTGTTGCCTTAATGAAAGGCAAGAATTTCCACGAATACAACAAAATCCAAGGGTAGTCTGCAAAAGCTTCTCCTCCATCGCTTACTGTAAGTCATTTAACTAACCAAAGATTTGTGCACTGGATTTGCTGTGTCGTCACTCATGGGCTCAGACATTCACGTCACAACCCCAATGCTACTGACCAATCTGAGTGGCTGACAACATCTGGAATGTAAAATTCAGGAATTTTCTCGTTCTGGAGACAGCGAAATGACCGTTTCGCGCTTTTTCATCAGCTTACCAAATGCTCAGATTCGTTATGCCAGCTACACTCAGGGGATTTGCGGTCGCTGAGTTCCAATTTCAAAGGCGCATGCCGACGTGCGAACAATAGAACAAGGCCAGCTTTTGACCGAGCAGTTCTGCGAACCTACAGCCCCACCGAGGGTTGAAAACTGCGCCGTGTTCATAGCCCCAGGTAGAGGTACAGCAAGTTAAAACATATAATAATAATTACTTACTACTTTGTCAAAATTTTACGAAAAACTAATGATTTTTTTTAAAACCGCTACCAAGTACTGCTCATTATGGACGTTGGAATGCGCAAGAGCCTCCCGTAGGGACCAGATTGACTACCACTACTCTAGAGTCTAGAATGTAGTTTCCATGCCTTCTCTCCCTTACATCAAAATTTCTGCTTCTGCTTTCAGTAATCGCGTTTGTGTACCTGTAGAATAAATAATGCTTGAACTAAAGTGTTTTTACTAGCACTTGTCCCTTGCATGTGCAACTTCCTACCCATAAGGTTAATTTCACTGAACATTAACAAATACTGGTGGTTGTAAGCGTGCACAATTTATGCAATACGTTAGCCATTATCTGTTGTGCGTATCAGGCAGTGTGCTAACTCAGCGAACATGAGTAAGTTTATTGTTGACCAAAAGCGAAAGTTACAAACAGTTGTAAATTGTCGTAGCTGTGTTGGGAAAGTACCAGAGCTCCAAGCGCTAATAGAAAGCACTAATGCTCAAATCGTCATAGGCACTGAAAGCTGGCTGAAGCCGGAGTTAAGCGCAGTCGAAATTTTTACGAAGAACCTAACGGTGATCCGAAAGGATAGGCTAAAACACGATTGGTGGTGGTGTGTTTGTTGCTGTTAGAAGTAGTTTATCTTGTCGCGAAACTGAAGTAGATAGTTCCTATGAGTTAGTATGGGCACAGGTCATTGTTGGTAACCGGAATAAAATAATAATTGGGTCCTTTTACCGACCTGCCAATTCAGATGATACAGTTGCTGAAAGATTCAAAGAAAACGTGAATTCGTATTCCGATTACATAGTAATGCTCGCACAAGCATGCTTGGACTGTGCGGAGGGGATGGGGATTTGTGCCTACGTGCACAAAGTTTGCATGATTCTCAGACTTCCAGCTACGTGTATGGTCGCCGTTACCAAATTGGACAACTGAGGCGCTGAGAGTTGTAAGGGTCCAATCCGCACCGTCGTCGATTTTGAGATTATAGAAAGTACACAAGTTCCTGACGTCTATGGATCTTATTGTGATCCAGGTTTGCCTATACTGTTGGCCCACATGTTTATGTGAACAGTCACGAAAATCTGTCTCATCGATTTCAAATGGTTCAAATGGCTCTGAGCACTATGGGACTTAACTTCTGAGGTCATCAGTCCCCTAGAACTTAGAACTACTTAAACCTAACTAACCTAAGGACATCACACACATCCATGCCCGAGGCAGGATTCGAACCTCTGACCGTAGCGGTCGCGCGGTTCCAGACTGTAGCGCCTAGAACCGATCGGCCACCCTGGCGGTCTCTCATCGATTTCTCTGATATTCATTTCCGTATGGGCTTCAAGCACTGTGCATAGTGTTGTTGCTCTGAGTTACACAAAAGTTGATTCCTAGGATTGCCATCATAATTTAGTGTCTAAATCATGTACGTAGTAGTAGTATGTCATAATCGGAGGTATATTGTCAGTTTTATCTGAACCTCAAGCTACAGAATGTACCTAATAAAAGTGATGAAGCTTATGAAGTGTTGGAATAGGTCATAACAGTGTGGGTGACGCATTTAGTATCTGTTCTTTATGTTCTGATTCCAGTTTCTCATGAATTTCAAACTTTACAACCGTCACACCACCCTGTTATCAGTAGCCTATAAATGGAAATGTTGTGAATTAACATCCATACACGTCATATAAAAAGAGAGGCCTCAAAAGTTGCCGCGTTATGCATGACGTATAAATTTATTATTTCTTTGCTACTGCCTCTATTCCAACATACTTCGTCAATAGTATCCTCACATGCCGCTGACCATACCTACAAACCTGTATCATTGTATGACGCATTTTCAAGAGATATAAACACTGAGATGCGTGGAAACTGCCGCATTATGCACGACGTTTAAATTTATTATTCAAGTTTATTTTTGTACGACACTTAGTTCAAGAGATATGATGTCATAAACACCGAGCTTCGTGGAAAAATGCCTCATCATGCTTGAAATGTTAATATATTTATTCTTTGCTACTAAGACACACCTACAGTAGTCAACTTAAGGGCATCCCTGATACCTGGCAGCGCTTTCGACAGTTTTCAATTGCAAAGTTCAAACGGCTGTAGGCGAAAACGATAGCCGCCTATAGAGCTATGAAGAGGCGTCACCATAGAGACATTTACAAAATCGCGATGTAGAGATGCGAGGCAGCTGCGCCTGGCCCACAGATATTGTTCGGGATCATGTTTCTTAATTGGGTACCGTTCTTATACATTTGTACAGTATAATGTTTCTTTGTATGACTATTTCATAATTTCAAAGCTCTTTTCACGAAAATATGGAAATATAATTTTTTCGATACTTCCCTACAAACACAGTTATTTTTTTTTCTGTTGCTTTGCTGGCCGCGGTGGTCTAGTGGTTCTAGGCGCGCCTCGGGCATGGATGTGTGTGATGTCCTTAGGTTAGTTAGGTTTAATTAGTTCTAAGTTCTAGGCGACTAATGACCTCAGAAGTTAAGTCGCATAGTGCTCAGAGCCATTTGAACCTGCCATTTGCTGTCGCTTTTAATAGAAAAGTAGCAAAATGTATACCAGGACAATGCCGGGTTTGCCAGCTAGTTGACAATATAAACCTAACTATTAATCAATTTTTCATAACATAAACTGGGTACATTATTTTTTCATAGGAAATGTAGGATGTTGAGACTTATAAAACAAATCAGACCTATGAGATTGGTGGTTGGTCTACAAATTGGGTATTCACAACAATCTTTTTTTATCAGAAATTTGTTTTAGTGCCTTGGGGCTTAGGGTTCTCAGTGCCTGAACTGCGAATATTGGGCAAAGCGATGTGCAGTGTGTAATACTGTATAAGTAGCATGGTCTTTGCCACAGCAGTGCTGCATTGCTGTGGCCGATAACCGTTAATAGTGCAGGTGGCAAAAAGTAACTTAGCTGATAGAAATGACAGTTTCTGCTATAAACGCTCACCTGTTATTAGCAGTTATTTTAGTAACTGCGAACAGTGCGTGACGCCAAATGTTTAATGATGTGAGACCTCAACGTGGTTGAATGGAAATATCAGTAGGACGGACCATCTGGACAGGGGTTTTCAACCTTTTAACTTACGTGAGGCACGTTACAAGAAGACTAGAATTTTTAGGCTGCTCAAAATAAACACTAACGGCTAAGAAGGAGAGAGGTAGAGAGGGAATGAGAGAATAGCATCGTGTGTCGGGAGTTTCAAATTGAAAATATTCAGTTTATCATAAGTTTATATAAACGGGATTTTATGGACTTTTCTATCGGTCGTGTATCACACGCTACACACTTACTGTGCAACACTGAAGATTGCTTTGGGCCACATACGGCCTGCGGTCCCCGTGTTGGACACCCCTGATCTGGAAGGTATTCTATAAGTTATGGAAATAACTGTGAGACGGCGCGTGTCCTGTTTATCGCAGCTTGCACTACGCTTTCGTGTTAAAGTAAACATAGTTACTATTCGAACACAGCTTCTACCTGGGAGTTACGGGCTAGCGCTGCAAGTTGGTAACTGCGTCCCGGGGTCCAGTAGGTCGTAGCACATGATATTTGCAATGAGGACAGATATTCGGCTGAAACCTGTACGGAAGTAGCCGCCGATCGTCACAGAGTTCACAAATAATTGGACTGTTATTGCCCTTGACGTGATCCGCATGCTGCCACACATACAGCAGCTGTTAGCCTGGTACCGCGTGCCAGAATCAACTCGCACAGTTACCAAACCAAATAAAAAAGTGCACGTCTCGCAGATTTAACTGTAGGACCACAATAAAGACAAGGAATTTGAAAAATGTTAACTAACAAAAATGTTTGAAAATGGTCTGTGACATCACGCAACTGGACTGGCGCGCCGTGAAGCACTGCTAGCTGGCTACCTTGAGGAGCAGAACTCGAATCACTGCCTAGAGATTAAGCGACAAAAGTTGAAGTCCCTCCCAAAAAAATATATTGGAGAGAGATTTTTCTGGGTAGTTCGGTGGTCAAAATAACTGACAGTTATAATTAACTGTTAGAAGTAACTTGTATAAAAAGTAACGGTTGTTGTGTTGTTGTGGTTTGCTGCAGCTCTCCATGCTACTCTATCCTGTGCAAGCTTCTTCATCTCCCAGTACCTTACTGTAACCTATATCCTTCTGAATCTGCTCAGTATATTCATCTCTTTGTCTCCCTCTACGATTTTTACCCTCCATGCTGTCCTCCATCACTAAATTGGTGATCCTTTGATGCCGCAGAACATGTCCTACCAACCGATCCCTTCTTCTAGTCAAGTTGTGCCACAAATTTCTCTTCTCCCCAGTTCTATTCAAGACGTCCTCATTAGTTATGTGGTCTACCCATCTAATCTTCATCTTTCTTCTGTAGCACCAGATTTCGAAGGTTTCTGTTTTCTTCTTGTCTAAACTATTGATCGTCCATGTTTCACTTCCGTACATGGATAGACAACAGACAAATACTTTCAGAAACGACTTCCTGACGCTTAAATCTATACTCAATGTTAACAAATTTCTCTTCTTCAGAAACGCTTTCCTTGCCATTGCCAGTCTACATTTTATATCCTCTCTACTTCGACCATCATCAGTTATTTTGCTCCCCAAACAGCAAAACTCATTTACTACTTTAAGTGTCTCATTTCCTAATCCAATTCCCTCAGCATCACCTGACTTAATTCGACTACATTCCATTATCCTCGTTTTGCTTTTGTTGGTGTTGATCTTATATCCTCCATTCAAGACTGTCCACTCCGCTCAACTGCTCTTCCAAGTCCTTTGCTGTCTCTGACAGAATTACAATGTCATCGGCGAACCTCAAAGTTTTTATTTCTTCTCCATGGATTTTAATTCCTAATCCGAGTTTTTCTTTTGTTTCCTCCACTGCTTGCTCAATATACAGATTGATTAACATCGTAACATCGGGGGTAGGCTACAACCCTGTCTCACCCCCTTCCCAACCACTGTTTCCCTTTCATGTCCCTCGACTCTTATAACTGCCATCTGGTTTCTGTACAAATTGTAAATAGCCTTTCGCTCCCTGTATTTTACCCCTGCCACCTTCAGAATTTGATAGACAGTATTCCAGTCAACATTGTCAAAAGCTTTCTCTAAGTCTACAAATGCACAAACGTAGGTTTTCCTTTTCTTAATCTATCTTCTAAGATAAGTAGTAGGGTCAGTATTGCCTCACGTGTTCCAACATTTCTACGGAATCCAAACTGATCTTCCCCGACTTCGGCTTCTACCAGTTCGTCCATTCGTCTGTAAAATGTAAAGTAACGGTAATCGCGATAAATGATACTCCGAAATAACCGTTTTGACCACCCCTAGTGGCTGGATCTTTGACGCGCCTCGCGCAGGACAGCAACAGGTGTAGAGCAGGCAGGTGGCGGCGTTGTACGTTTTCCCAGTCCCTGGCTCTCCCTGGCTCTCTCGCGCTGCTGTGGTGAGTCAGTGCCGCACGGCGCTCTGGATGCACAACGCGGGAACGCGGTAATCCATTCGGCGGTAGCGGTCGCCGGAGACGCAGGCGTGGACGGCGGGAACTCGTACCTCACTACCGCGAGAGTCCAGAGTCTTCTGAGAAAGGTAACTTAATTACAGCCATTGCCTCTCGCCTTATGCAGTTCCATGTCCTACTGGTTTTTAATGCCGATACAAGCCGTAAAACAAGCGTAAATTTACGCTTTGGTTCATTTTATTACCATGCTTAATTCGTCACTGCGTGTTTCGAGCCTCATCTCATCACCAGGCGACCATGCAAACAGCGTTAAACGTTGCTGTAACACGTCTTATTTCGTCCGTAATAGACCGCGGTGCGTTTCGTTGCTCTCGCCGTCATCAAGTGAAATGAGTGGAAGCGTAGTTACTGATGAGTTACTGTCAACTCGCATTGTCGCCCAGAATAAAATTGTCACTGACAGCGTTAATTTGTGAGTGCATAAGTCGCGTTGTCTTGCAACCTAAAACATCAATAGTGATATGTAGCACTGTGCAGGCGGTTTGTAGTGTTCTGCTCCTAGGACCGACTGTCTCCTGAGTGAAGAATGAAGATTTTCTTTTGCTGTGTATACTGTATAAACGCACTTTGAGTGAAAAACGTTTAGGGAGATTGCAACAAGACACAGACATTTTTAGGAAGCACATTAAATGTATACGCAGTTGGGAATATAAACCACCATTGGCTGTATAATGGAATGACGACAATGAATATTAGTGCCATACCGGGACACCGAACTGGATTTCCCGCTTATCGCGAGCAGTCGCCTACCACTTGGCTACCCGAGCACTAATAGCGGCCCGTCAACCATGTGTCAACTGCCTGTACTCGTACAACCATTACATATATATTCCCGTACAGTGGAGACATTTTACTTGAAAGACGCATGACCGGTGTCGGCGGTTAATTACGATATTGCATGTCAGAAGGAATTTTACATCGGTGAAACAACGCAGCTTGAATCACTTAATAAAGGCAAGGCCTCCGGTCCAGATTTTATACCAGTCAGGTTCCTCTCAGAGTATGCTGATAAAATAGCTCCATATTTGCAATTATATACAACCACTCGCTCACAGAAAGATACGTACCTAGAGACTGGAAAATTGCTCAAGTCACACCAATACCCAAAAAGGGAAGTAGGAGTAATCTGCTGAATTAGAGGTCTATATCACTAACGTCGATTTGCAGTAGGGTTTTAGAACATATACTGTATTCGAACATTATGAAGTACCTCGAAGAAAACGATTTATGGACATATAGTCAGCACGGATTCAGAAAAAATCGTTCTTGTGAAACACAACTAGCTCTTTATACTCATGAAGTAATAAGTGCTATCAACAGGGGATGTCAAATTGATTCCATATTTTTAGATTTCCAGAAGGCTTTCGACACCGTTCCTCATAAGCGTCTTCTAATCAAACTGCGTGCCTACGGAGTATCGTCTCAGTTGTGCGACTGGATTCGTGATTCCCTGTCAGAAAGATCACAGTTCGTAGTAATAGACGGAAAGTCATCGAGTAAAACAGAAGTAATATCCGGCGTTCCCCAAGGAAGAGTTATAGGCCCTCTATTGTTCCTGATCAATATTAACGACATAGGAGAGAATCTGAGTAGCCGTCTTAGATTGTTTGCAGATGATGCTGTCATTTACCGTCTTGTAAAGTCATCAGATGATCAAAATGAGTTGCAAAATGACTTAAATAAGATATCTGTATGGTCCGAAAAGTGGCATTTGACCCTGAATAAAGAGAATTGCGAAGTTATTCACATGAGTACTAAAAGAAATCAGCTAAATTTCGATTACGCGATAAGTCACACAAATCTGAGGGCTGTGAATTCAGCTAAATACTTACGGATTACAATTAGAAATAACCTAAATTGGAATGATCACATAGACAATATTGTGGTTAGAACAAACCAAAGACTGTGATTCATTGACAGAACACTTAGAAGGTGCAACAGGTCTACCAAACAGACTGCTTGCACTACGCTTGTCCACCCTGTTCTGGAGTACTGCTGTGCGGTGTGAGATCCGTATCAGGTGGGGCTGACGGTTGACATCGAAAAAGTACAAAGAAGGGCAGCTCGTTTTGTATTATCGCGAAGTAGGGGAAACAGTGCCACATACGTGATACGTGAATTGGAGTGGCTATCATGAAAACAAAGGCGTTTTTCGTTGCGACTGGATCTTCTCATGAAATTTCAATCACCAGTTTTCTCCTCCGATTGCGAAAGGATTCTGTTGGCACCCACCTACATAGGGAGAAATGATCATCACGATAAAATAAGAGAAATCAGGGCTCGCACAGAAAAATTTAACTGCTCGTTTGCCCGCGTGCCGTTCGAGAGTGGAGCGGTAGAGAGACAGCATGAAGGTGGTTCATAGAACCCTCTGCCAGGCACTTTATTGTGAATAGCAGAGTAATCACGTAGATGTAGATGTAGATAATAACACAGCCACTGCACTATCCTACTTTCACGGAGCTTCCCACGAGCAGTTTCGAACCATAATGCCCATGTCACAGGCAGCAGCATCTCGTCTGCTCAGCTACCGGGTTGGAAAGTTTTTCATAAGAACCATATGCAATGCACATATGAACGGTGAACGAGTAAAAATGAACGGTTCCCGAGAAAGCGCGACCACCAGTGAACTAGTTCCCAAGGATGCTCGAGATTGCTCATCTCTAGTTACTTTCACTTAAAATTGCATGAGTTGTATATATGATTCAGAATAAAAGTTGATTTTTCAGTGTTGCACAGATCCAGTTCAGGTTAAAATTTCATCTTGCGCTTGATGAAGCAAAAACAAAGCAAATATTAACAGAAAACTAGCTCACGCCAGAAATGTGGAGTAGTAAGAGGGCGTGGTGAAAAATAATGCTTCCGAATTTTTTTATTCTGTTCTCAATATCGGTTGAGGTATTACATGTCAAGCAACTGATTTGCCCACTACGCCGGCGCAAGTTGCAGCCCTTGGCTGCCAGAGGGCTCAGAATCGTATCATGTAACACAGATCGTCCGCATGTGGAGTACCCTCTGCTTCAGCATGACAACACAAGAGCGCTGCGACGTCTGGAACAGTCAGACGCCTTGGGATCGCTGTCTTCGATCATACTCCTTACAGTCCCGAAATGGTCCCATCCGATTTTCATTTGTTTCCAAAACTTGAGGAACGCCTTCCAGTACTTCTGTTTGATGGTGACGTAACGGTGCAAGCAGAGGTGAGGGTGCGACTACGTCAACAAAGTCAAACATTCTACAGTAACGGTATCAACTAACTAGTCTCTCACTGGGAGAAATGTCTTCATTGACAGGATGACAATGTTGAAAAATAAATATGTAAATGTCGAGAATGTTGTTGTGGTCTTCAGTCCAGAGACTGGTTTGATGCAGTTCTCCGTGCTACTCTATCCTGTGCAAGCTTCTTCATCTCCCAGTACCTACTGCAACCTACATCCCTCTGAATCTGTTTAGTGTATTCATCTCTTGGTCTCCCTCTACGATTTTTACCCTCCACGTTGCCCTCCAATACTAAACTGGTGATCCCTTGATGCCTCAGAATATGTCCTACCAACCGATCCCTTCTTCTAGTCAAGTTGTGCCACAAATTTCTCTTCTCCCCAATCCTATTCAGTACCTCCTCATTAGTTATGTGATCTACCCATCTAATCATCAGCATTCTTCTGTAGCACCACATTCAGAAAGCTTCTATTCTCTTCTTGTCCAAACTATTTATCGTCCCCGTTTCACTTCCATGCATGGCTACACTCCATACAAATACTTTCAGAAACGACTTCCCGACACTTAAATCTATACTCGATGTTAACAAATTTCCCTTCTTCAGAAACTCTTTCCTTGCCATTGCCAGTCTACATTTTATATCCTCTCTACTTCGACCATCATCAGTTATTTTGCTCCACAAATAGCAAAACTCCTTTACTACTTTAAGAGTCTCATTTCCTAATCTAATTCCCGCAGCACCACCCGATTTAATTCGACTACATTCCATTATCCTCGTTTTGCTTTTGTTGACGTTCATCTTGTATCCTCCTTTTAAGACACCGTCCATTCCGTTCAGCTTTTCTTCCAGGTCCTTTGCTGTCTCTGAGAGAATTACAATGTCATCGACGAACCTCAAAATTTTTATTTTTATATCGAGAATAAACATGTTACGGTTGTTTCACATCAAAAATTCAGCACGCCCTCGTACTGTAGTATAACAGTGCAGCACATAAAACAACCGTAACAATGGCGCAAAAATCCATATGTTTCTTTTTTCTCCGTAATTTTTTATCAGAGTTTTATCATGGAATTTGTATCATACACACGTAAAAACTGCTGGATGCAGGCCTTCTTTAGACCTCTGTGCACATTAATGTTTTCAACTCCACCCATCCATGTCGTTCATGCATTTTCTCTAACGTCACCTACTCCCCTTCCATTGAGTCATTCTTTGTTTCTTCTGATCCAAACTAGCAAGGAAGTTCCTTTATCCTTCTGCCAACCGCTTGCCCAGGAGTGTGTACCACCACCCCATTTGTTTTGCAATACTGTGAGAATTACATCTCTGTTCCTTGATCCATTTTTCCTCGCTCTATATCTCCTTGTACTCTTATCATGCATCTATCTTTTCAGAGAAATCGCTATAATGTCAATAAGCAAAAGCCAGTAATGCATGGTGATCGTAAAACGCACGGCTGCAGACACATTTTAAATTTAATTACAAAAAATCTGTTCAGCATTTAGCTTACCAGAAACTTTCCAGGCTAGTTTTACTATTGTAATTAATTCTTTTACTGTCAGTCCTGCCATTGTCTTCAACTACCCTAAATTCTCTAACTCCTAACTTGCCCGGATAATTTCATTAATAACTTACGCCGTTTGATTACACATTATTATAGTTGTTCTGTAACTGATTTACACGCCTCCTTTCGAATCTGCTATATCATGGTGTTGGATCCCTTGCTGAAGTGATTCTGTACCAGTGCCCAACGGTATAAACAAAATAAGTCGTAAGTTATTGTTGACTGGTAGACACAGAGTGGTTGTTCATCCATCTAATTTCTAACGACTTTCTTCATCCGCGCACAGTGACTTTTTTCCACGCGGAACATGAGAATTATGCCTTAAGTGTATCTGAGTCAAGGACGCCCATACGATATTACGTATGGGGAGGGGGGAGGAGGCGGGCTAGTCCTGGGGGTAGTGTCTATTTTTAATATTTTGGAAGACTACTGGCGACTTGTAAGAAGCCAAAAAAATTTTCAGATCCAACAGTGGTAAAAGCCTGTGTAATACTGACTTTTAAATCTTTTCTTGAAATAAAAAGCACCTGATTACAATATATTTTTTCCTTTCCCTGAGAGAGGTTGGGGGGGTGAGGGTCTGGGGCCGCCCTAGGCCACAGGTATGGCCGCCCTTGTGTTGAGTGGAGGCGACTGTACTAATTGGATGAATAGTTTGGCGTCGAATTAGTGTTGTATGATGAAAGCACAGGGTGAAACTCTATGCCCGCACATAGCATACACATCTCGATGAGCAGCAAGGGGACTGCCAGGTATATCGTCCCCATCACGTGAGTCACCATCATCAGGGTCACATGTCCTCGCTCCATGAGACACTGCCGACACGTTTGGAATTTAGTTCAGGACGTTGGCCCCGAGACTGGCTATCAGGAACTTAACACTGCCATCACCACGCATCTCCATGCCGGCCAAATACAGATAGTGAAAAATTCTGCAACCAGCATGATTCGAAATGGATACTCATAGTCGAATACCACAACGAAGGTGTGCGTTAGTGAACCCACTGCCTTGGGGCAGTACACTATCATCAAAAGGTAACTGCTGTAGTAGATGTGTTCCTTTAACGCTTGAACTGGCTTACTTTTTGCTCTTTAGGCGTCAAGAAGTATTGCTTAAAAGTGACCAACAGTTTCAGTAATCTCCGTGCCTGACTACCCACTCATTTCCCATTCACCTATTGAAGTTTCAACACTTAATATCTATGTTGTGGAACAGACTTACATTGGATGACGGAAGTGCCTTTCTTTCTCTACAGTTGCTTCTATTGATTTTGTTAAAACTGAGTGAAAACTTCTCAGAACGTATGACATTGAGCAAAGTGTTAATTGATTACACAATAAACAGTTTCTTTCACAATCTGCGAAAGGTCCATCGTTCTAGATATATCCATTTGTTACTTTACCTGATTACTAGCTAATGGTGTTTTTCTGTGCACGTGTAGCGAATATTTTGTACATTACTGAGAGATGGCAAATACACACATCAATAAAAGTTTTGCATCACCCTGGTACCCAGAAATCCTGATGGTAGACGTTGGTTGTGGATATTGTATCACGGACACAGTCCCTTCGACTGTTCAGAGATGTCAGGGATGCCCAAAGATGTAAACAACCATGCATGAGCGACGCCTGTTAGACGGAGGGAGTCCGACAGCCGATCAGTTCCGATCATTCGACCAGAAAAACGAGGTACACGGCTCGTCTTGTCTGTGGTACAACCATGCCTAGAATGTGAATACCGCCGTTCGACCGCGTCCGCATTATTACTTTGTGCCAGGAAGGGCTCTCAGCAAGGAAGTGTCCAGGCGTCTCGGAGAGACCAAAGCGATGTTATTCGGACATAGAGGAGATTACAGAGAGACAGGAACCGTCGATGACATGCCTCGCTCAGGCCGCCCAAGGGCTACTACTGCAGTGGACGACCGCTACCTAAGGATTATGGCTCGGAAAAACCCCGACAGAAACGCCACCACGTTGAATAATGCTTTTCGTGCTGCCACAGAACGTCGTGTAACTTCACTCCCGACGTCCATGGCGAGGTCCATCTTTGCAACCACGACACCATGGAGTGCGATACGGATGGGCCCAACAACATGCAGAATGTACCGCTCAGGAATGGCGTCACGTTCTCTTCACCGATGGTCGCATATGCCTTCAAGCACAGACAATCGTCGGAGATGTGTCTGGAGGCAACCCGGTTAGGCTGAACGCCTTAGACACACGGTCGAGCGAGTGCTGCAATGTCGAGGTTCGCTACTATTTTGTGGTGGCGTAATGTGTGTCCGACGTACGCCGCTGGTGTTCATGGAAGGCGCCGTAAAGGCTGTACGATATGTGAATGCCATCTTCCGACTGATAGTGCAACCATATCGGCAGCATATTGGCGAGGCATTCGTCTTCATGGACGACAATTCGCGCCCCCATCGTGCACATCTTGTGAATGACTTCCTTCAGGATAACGACATCGCTCGACTAGAGTGGCCAGCACGTTCTCCAGACATTAACCCTATCTAACATGCCTGGGATATATTGAAAAGGGCTGTTTGTGGACGACGTGACCCACCAACCGCTCTGAGGCATCTACGCCGAATCGCCGTTGAGGAGTGAGACAACATGGACCAACAGTGCCTTGATGAACTTGTGGATAGTATGCTACAACGAATACAGGCATGCATCAGTGTAAGAGGACGTGCTACTGGGTATTAGAGGTACCAGTGTGTACAGCACACCTCTGAAGGTCTCGCTGTATGGTGGTACGACATGCAATGTGTGGTTTTCATGATCAATAAGAAGGGCAGAAATAATGTTTATGTTGATCTCTATTCCAGTTTTCTGTACAGGTTCAGGAACTCTCGGAACCGAGGTGTGCAAAACTTTTTCTAAGTGTGTAGTTTATTTATATATGCAGGATGTCCTAGATATATTGAGCCAAACTTCGAGTGGTTGTACGAGGGTTTCTTGAGGATCAAATCGAGGGTTCTCTAACAGCGCTGCAGAGCAGTAGCGCCTGCTGCTAGGCCACCCCATCGGCAGCAAACGTGACCGTGTATGCCGACGGACCGTAGGCGGAACGTCTCTCAATGTTGTTTGTTTTTCAGTGATCGCGATTGATTGCCACGATCGCCAGCTGAAGGTGGAGGTAGCTGTGGCGTAGAAAGGCGCTGTCCCCTATTAATGCGATGCTCTGTTCCCTCGGTGGATGACGGTTTCGGGCACGGCTTTCCATTGGCAGTTTATTCTTTTCCAGGACACTCTGAAATATCCATTCCTTTTCGGTACACAGGGCAAAAATGAACTGCAGATGGAAACTGGTTGTCGAAACTGTCGTCCACCAAGGGAACAGAGCGTCGCATTTATAACACACGAGCCCTTTCTGCGAAGCAGCGGCCTCCATCTTCTCCACAGGCGATCGTGGCAATCAGTCGCGAACACGGAATAAAAAAAAAAAACA
This sequence comes from Schistocerca serialis cubense, assembly GCF_023864345.2. Classification (NCBI taxonomy): domain Eukaryota; kingdom Metazoa; phylum Arthropoda; class Insecta; order Orthoptera; family Acrididae; genus Schistocerca; species Schistocerca serialis. The sequence continues at coordinate 242,938,099 of NC_064638.1, read as the reverse complement.
TAGCGAGAAGTTTCGCCAACAGTTCGTCAGCGTACAGTCACGCTTGCTGTGGCAGGCGCCTACTCCTATAACTACGACACACTGTAGAGTCATTGGATGGTGTTTCCGGACACAGGTTCCTACCCTCTGTTTATTCCTCTCGACGCCCTCTACAACACCTCGAAGTTTCTCTGGACATTTCTGAGACGCCCTGTGTGTAGCATTTAATACGTACGTGAAGGTACTGGTTCTCGTCGCCTTGCTTCTACCACCTTTTATCGAAATTACATCAAAAAACTTATCGATTTACTGTTTTGGTCACTTTTATTTTAGTTCCGAACACCAGTATGTGTTTCAGTGTTCGTGCCATCATCTTCAAGTGGGCAAAATTTTTTTTATATCGTGGAGCATCTTAATCGGCCTGATAGTGGGGGAATGAACATTGAAAAGACTGTTGGTGTTTAAAATTAAAATAAGTGACTGAAGCAGTAAATTAGTGACGTTATGACTTTTCACGTGAATTATTTTATCAGCCACAGCCCTTTACAATCAGTCCTTTATGAACAAAGCATTTGTTTACCAGCATTTATGTTTTTACTATGATTCAATTGATGGAATGCATTTTGCACCTCTAGGGCTTAGTTAAATAGCGGAACGTACTTCACGTCTGCGCGCAGAGTAGACTAAAGTACCCATCAGTCCGAAAAGTAAAAAGCAGAGAAAGTTAAGATGGTGGTTTTAATATTTCAGGTGTTCTACATATACCTCTGTGTGGGCTCTAATCTCTCTGATTTTATCCTCATGGACTCTTCACGAGATTTACGTAGGACGGAGCAATATACTGCTTGACTCCTCGGTGAATGTATGTTCTCGAAACTTCAACAAAAGCCCGTACCGAGCTACTGAGCGTCTCTCCTGCAAAGTCTTCCACTGGAGTTTATCTACCATCTCCGTAACGCTTTCGCGATTACTAAATGATTCTGTAACGAAGCGCGCTGATGTCCGTTCGATCTTCTCTAATCTTCTATCAACCCTATCTGGTACGGATCCCACACCGCCGAGCAATATTCAAGCAGTGGGCGGACAAGTGTACTGTAACCTACCTCCTTTGTTTTCGGATTGCATTTCCGTGGGATTCTTCCAATGCATCTCAGTCTGGCATCTGCTTTACCGACGATCAACTTTATATGACCATTCCATTTTAAATCACTCCTAATGCCTACTCCCAGATAATTTATGGAATTAACTGCTTCCAGTTGCTGACCTGCTATTTTGTAGCTAAATGATAAAGGATCTTTCTTTCTATGCATCCGCAGCACATTACACTTGTCTACATTGAGATTCAATTGCCATTCCCTGCACCATACGTCAATTTGTTGCAGATCCTCCTGCATTTCGGTACAATTTTCCATTGTTACAACCTCTCGATATACTACAGCATCATCCGCAAAAGCCTCAGTGAACTTCCGATGTTATCCACAAGGTCATTTATGTGTATTTTGAATAGCAACGGTCCTACTACACTCCCCTACGGCACACCTGAAATCACTCTTACTTCGAAAGACTTCTCTCCATTGAGAATAACATGCTGCGTTCTGTTATCTAGGAACTCTTCAATCCAATCACACAATTGGTCTGATAGTCCATATTCTCTTACTTTGTTCATTAAACGACTGTGAGGAACTGTATCGAACGCCTTGCGGAAGTCAAGAACACGGCATCTATCTGAGAACCCGTGTCTATGGCCGTCTGAGCCGGACTGAAGCACCTAGAACCGCTCGATCACAGCGGCCGGCGCTAGTTAAGGTTGATGCTCGAATATAAATGAAGTGTCTTAACCTATTTGTGACGATCAGCGTTTAATCTTATAAAAACTATCTCTCTAATTACGTGATATAATATGCAGAGTGCTTGACAAAATAAACAGTGACCATAAAGTCGTTATCCAAAACTCGTTACATATTACTGAACGGGAAATTACAATGTTCTATTTCAAATCTTACGATCCAATGACACCATATAACAAGTCTATCCTATAATGCTACAATTAAATTCAGTGCGACTAATTGATAACGAATAAAAAGTAAGCGTTATAAAATACTTTTTCATTTCTTACAGACCAGTGTGATGTTGGTATACCAAAAATGTATACAGCAATACACACCATACCCCAATTTTTATTTTTTTTTTGTTATTTAGATTATCTGTAATATTAGACGTGCCTTCTGAAATGCAGAAACGATGGAGGTACGTAAGGAAAATAGGGCTTCAGAAGCTCGGACAGGAGAGAGGTTGTCAGTGTTCGTCTAAAAGGAACCATGCAACCGTTTCTCACGACTTATTTAGGGAAATTGCGGGATAGCTGCATCCGGATGGCTGGATAGGACTTCGAACACTCGTCGCCTAGAACGCGAGTCCACTACCTCACAACGATGCAACATCGTTCGCTATCTATCCTTCAAGCAAGTGCAAGAAGCACCACCTTAAGTACTTACTATAGCTAAGTTTTTTTTGTACTTCCATACGACCGTAACTTTTTTGATTATAAAGATAACGCACGGTAAAATAAGGCCTAAATTAACAAAGAGAAGAATAAGAAGAAAGAAAAGAAGAAGAACAAGAAGTCCTATCGCGACTATTACACTTCATGTTCAGCTGCCCTAAGTGTACAATAATAAAATATCTTTGCTACCTATCGCTACGAGCTCTTATTCGTTGCTACTACAAATACGAATACTAATGCTGAAGTTATAACTTGTTCTAGCGTTAAATGAACGGTTATAACAAATTATGCACAACTGCAACACCAACTACCCAAACCTACGAGGTAGCTCTCATAATGAAGGCAACAGTTTGATGCCCTACCTAAAAACATTCTAAAAGCTTTCACTGTGGTCGCACGACATTTCTTGGTTGCCTTTAACTTACGTTAGCTGCAAGACAACTTTAAGTGAAGCTCCTGCTCGTATAGTATGTTAATATCAATTTCCTTGCTACCTTTTTAGGAGGGAAAGAATGTTGTGGTTCCACTGCAGCTGTAGTGGGGCATAATTACGGCAGGCGTAGTTCGCTGCCGGAGCGCTGCTTTGTGCGAGCACAGAGCTGCCGATCTTCCCGGACAGATGGGCAGCGCACACACAAGGGCTTTGTTCCTGCCAGCGTGCGTGCGGTAGGGAACACGGTGACGTCACCCGCTACCGGATAGCCAAAAAGCTCTGTGAATGGTAATTTTACTGAGCGAAGAATGGACCTGAGGAAGCTTGGTTCTCAGAGTAGGTGTGTACACTGTACTGGGATATAGTTTCTACGTATATTGTCAAATATATAGGCTGCGATAAAAAAAGAGAGTTAGGAAGGCTTCGGTATTTAAGTGACGGACAAGCACTTTCAACGCATTCAATACTGCGTAGACAGCGGGATGATTACAAAGAAATCAAAGTTCATATTTTTACTAGGGGACAACCGCCCCCTCTCTACCCAGAATTAGCAGAAAATACTATTTTTTTCTTCTGTAAAATGAAAACTATTTGATCTACAAGTGTATTTTGTTACCTTAATGTCGTATTCTCACCAGTTTTTCTAGGCGCTTCAGTCTGGAACCGCGCCACCGCTACGGTCGCAGGTTCGAATCCTGCCTCGGGCATGGATGTGTGTGATGTCCGTAGGTTAGTTAGGTTTAAGTAGTTCTACGTTCTAGAGGACTGATGACCTCTGATGTTAAGTCCCATAGTGCTCAGAGCCATTTTACACCAGTTTTCCGCTAAAACTTTGAGACACATAGCATTTTTTCTGGTGATGGTCTAAAACCTTACTTACTTAATTACAACTGGTTTTTCAGATTTTTTCGTCACGTGGATTATATAGGATTCAGGTAGAAGTGTTTGCAAAAACAAATGCAATAACATTCGATTTGAAAATGAAGAAACAAGGGGAAAGGAAGAAGAAGGGAAAATGTAAAAATTGCAACAAATAGTATTTCAATGCATTTGATTAATTATGTTATTAAGTTACGTAATATACATATTTTTAAATTAATATTTTACATAATTTTGAGATTAATATTGTACAAGCTTAGTTGATTCGACTTTTGAAAAATCAGGAAAAAGTTATTTGTGTTTAGATACAGCTTGTGAAAGATTGTCCTTTCTCTTGGATCAAACAGGAATTGAAGTTTAAATCAATATTTCCCCGTTTTCGGTTGCGTCATTTACAACCCTTAATGCTGAACGAAAGTATTTATCTAGACTTTTAAAAACATTCTGATTGAAGATTGAGAATAAAATAGTTTGAACCCGTATGTAGAATCAATTGTAGAATCAGCATTTAAATATTCTGTATCGATATCTAACCTCTTAAAAATGGAGTTAATAAGAGAATCAATATCTTCATCCACATGATCAACTTGTTTCAGATTGCTTTTATGCATGTCATTACAGTTATAATTAATTTCTGCTTCGAACAAAAATTTTCCATTGTATCACATGTTGTATTTACCAACCATTCCGTTTTTTTCCGAAGTGCCCGGCTTTATGCAATTAAGAGCTGCTTTAAAAAAAAAAAAAAAAAAAAAAGAAAAGAAAAAAGAAAAACGTCGCACCACGAAGGTATTATCCGAATGGATCGAAAATCGGTGTGATGCACAGGCACAGAAAAACAAATAATTACAATTTCGGAAAGAAATGGTTGATTTATTCGAGAGAAGGACCTTAACAAAGTGAGCAAGTCAATAACGCTTTGGCCAGTCTCTGTCCCTTATGCAAGCAGTTATTCGGCTTGACATTGATAGAGTTCTTGGATGTCCTCCTGTGGGATATCATGCCACGTTCTACTCAACATGTCCGAAAGAACAGACACCATATCCATATAAATATATAGTTCTGGCAACACCGGCCGCGACCTTCTACCTCTGTGTGGATGCACACATATTCCCCGAACTCTTACGAGTCTTGGTAAGAATGTCTTCCACGAGTAATGAGTGTGTTGGGGTGGGACACTACGAATGTAGTGTGTGGACATACAAGGTGAGAATGTGGGTCTCGCGGGAGGCGTGCGCGAAATACTCTCTGCAGTCGCGCTATCCTCTGTGTCCTCGGTGGCTCAGATGGATAGAACGCCTGCCATGTAAGCAGGGGATCCCGGGTTCGAGTAGCGGTCGGGGCACACATTTTCACCTGTCCCCGTTGATATATATCAACGCCTGTCAACACCTGAAGGTATTCATATAATTCTAATTCTGTTCTACTCAATTGGCGCCGGCCGTTGTGACCGAGCGGTTCTAGGAACCACACTGCTACTACGGTCGCAGGTTCGAACCCTGCCTCGGGCATGGATGTGTGTGATGTCCTTAGGTTAGTTAGGTTTAAGTAGTTCAAGTCTAGGGGACTGATGACCTCAGATGTCAAGTCCCATAGTGCTCAGAGCCATTTGAACCATTTCTACCCAATTGGCGCGTCATATCGGCAAAATCCCGAGTTGACTGTAGGGCCCTACTCATAATGCTCCAAACGTTCTCGAGTGGGGAGAGATCCAGAGTGACACTGCTGGCCAAAGTAGGGTTTGGCAGGCACGAAGACAAGCAGTAGAAACTCTCGCCGTATGCGGGCGGGCATTATTTTGGTGAAATATAGGCCCAGGGTGGCTTGCCATGAAGAACAACAAAACTTGGCATAGAAAATCGACGTACCGCTGTGCTGTAAGGGTGCCGCTGATGGCAGCCAAAGGGGTCCTGCTATAAAAAGAGAGGCATACCACTCCTGGTTGTTGGGCCGTATGGCGGGCGACTATGTTGGTATCGCACCACTATCCGGAGAGCCTCCAGGCACGACTTTGCTGGTCATCGGCGCTCAATTCGAAGCGGGACTCTTCACTAAAGACAATCTTACTCCAGTCAATGAGATTCCAGTCGCAAGAATTGTCTGAAGACGTCCGAGACAGGGGTAGGATACCGACCTGACAGTAGCCTGCCACACGAGGAGTGAGAGTGCCATTTATTTTCATAGCAGGCCCCCTTTGGTTATCAGCGGCATCCTTACAACACAGCGGTACGCCGACAATTTTCTCCACCCCATTTCGCTGTCCTTTATGGCAAGCTATCCAAGTGGGCGTACATTTCAGCAAGGTAATCCCCACCTCATACGGCTAGAGTTTCTACTGTTTGTCTTCGTGGTTGCCAAACCATGTCTGGCCAGCGAGGTCGCACGATTCCTCTCCAATCGAGAACATTTGGAGCATTGCGGGCAGGGCCGTCCATCTAATATGTCAACTGGACAGAATGTGGCACGATATCCTTCAGGAGCATATCCGAGAAGCCATTGTCAAGCCGCACAAATACTTGCATAAGGGTTAGAGGTTGGTCAACGCTTTGACTTACTAACTTTATGAAGCTCTTTCTCTGGAATAAATCATTCAAGTTTTCCGAAATTGTAACTATTTGTTTGTCTTGACGCGTCTGCACACACAAGTTTACTAAAATTTGGTTTTAAATAGAAATTGGAATTAATCATTGGAAAGAGAAAACTGTTAAAATTAACTGGAGCAGATAGCCATTGATGTTGATGCATGCATTTTTGTTAGTGGCCAAACCGAATTGTAGAAAAATGCTGTAAAATTTAGGAAAGGTTACATCTTTCAATATCACCATCAAGTTTGCGGGGCCTGTATCTGTTATTTACCGGCGAAAGGGAATCGTAGCTTGGAGATCGTAGCCAGATCATTTAAGGTTCTGCACTTGCATTCAACTTTGCAAAACGCTTCGTGATGATCGGCAGTTAATCTCAGGGACGCTATAGCAAGTTGTAAATAAAAGCAAATATATCTCACGTTCATCATATTTGCCTACGCAAAAGAATGATTACTGATAAGCAAGGAATGCATCTATAGTGCCTCCAGTCAGTATAAAAGCTAACCGGTATATAGAGATCCGAGCTGGAACGCTCTTCACTTACTTTCTAAAACAAAAAAGAAAAACATATTACAGTCGATCACAATGAGGCATAGGTTGACTGCCGCTATATCTTTGAAATATTATTTTCGAAATAATTATTACATTTCACAAAATTAATTGAAATAAGTTATTTAGATTTCAAGTTATTTACAGTAAATAAATAGATAAGTGCACATTTTAGTGCTTTCCGTGGTTTTTGCGACGTTAAATTTACATAAAATTACATGGGTCTGTCGATGTAATGCTTCAGTCTGTGTGTGTGCATCACACTAATTTCCGTTCCATTCGGGTAAGTCCTTCGTGGTACGTCGTTTTTTTTGTGTGTGTTAAAGTGTATTTCAGAAGATATTTAAAGCAGTTCATCATTGCATACAGCGGCCATCAGCCGGGTATTTCGGAAAAAAGCCGGAGTGGTTGGTCAATACAACATGTAATACAATGGTTGGAAAACTGTCGTTCGAAGTAGAAATTTTTTTTTTCTGTGTGAATTCCTAAGGGACTAAACTGCTGAGGTCATCGGTCCCTAGATTTACACAGTGCTTAAAGTAACTGAAACTAACTTATTCTAAGAACAATGCACACACCCAAGCCCGAAGGAGGACTCGAACTTCCGGCGGGAGCGCCCGCGCAATCCGTGACATGACACCTTCAACCGCGCGGGCACTCCGCACGGCAAATAGAAATTAATTATAATTGTGATGACACATATAAAAGCATTCAATCTCAAACAAGTTGATCACTTATTGAAGAAAGATATTGATTATTTTATTTCTATTCGAACTCCATTTTTAAGAGGTTAGATATCGATACAGAATTTTTAAATACTTCTTCATTTGATTCTACATTTCTCCATTGACTCGGTTCCCCCAGTGGTGATATGGTGCACGGCGCTGTAAAGAGGACACGATAGGAAAAGGACGAGGTAGTGGGGAGTAACTTCTTTGTGTACGATCAGCACATGGTAGGGAAGGTGTAGTTAGACAGCTGAAGCCTACGCACATCTCCCATAATTTGTAAGCTACAAATAGCGAGTCTACAAATGATCGTACGTCAATAATATAGTCAGGCATATATAGACGTTAATATCAATAGTTTCTCGCTCGAGTACTGAAAAGGAAATAGTCACATAAACAAAGGGTCAATCAAAGCAAAACGAGATCGATTGTGCAGATGGAAACCTCATAAAACAAAAACGGAGTAAGAACTGTAGGGTAGCGAACGATGTCACTTACTGCAATACTAACAATGTAAAATGAAGAACATGACACGTCGAAATTGTGTGTCAGTCTCCTGACAACCTGTTCGGCAATTTCACCCAAAAATAAGGGTGTGGTGTCCTTCTGTGTCTTTATAAAATAGTGAAACAACGGTAAGAACATCTAGCTCCACGTTATTCTGTTAACTGAGCAATTGTAATAGCTATCGGTTCCTGTGAACATCCCAAGTGCAATTTTAATGAGATTTTTGCTGTTTGTCTTCCTCTTCCAACAAAAATTTAATGGAATTGCGTACACAACTTGATGAAAAGTGTCTGGACACCTATTAATGGCCGTTAATGTCGCGTGTGCCTACCTTTCGCCTTTATGATGTCTTGGGCTCTGGTTGACACACTTTCAGTGAGGTGTATGAATGTGGAGGAATGGGAACCCTTTCCTCATCAAGAACCAGAGGAGGGTGATGTTGGACGCTGGGGTCTGGAGCAAAATCGACGACCTAGTTCATCCCAAAGGTGTTCCATTGGGTTCAGGTCAGGACTCTGGGCAGATCCTGCTTTATGACAGGGTGCATTGTCATGCTAATACAATCATCTCCATTCTGTTCCTATACTACTAAACAGCACTGTAAAATGTGTCCATATTCTTCTGCATTTAGCATTCCCTTAAGTGCAATCAAGGGATCACACTCTGAACAGAAAGAACCCCCTACATACCACCTACCCCGTGCATCATTGTTGGCCCTCCACATGATGACCTGTATCCAGGAATTTGCTAGACCTAAATCTTTATATCACATTGCTACAGGATATATCAATGTTTCCACTTATTTGCTGTCCAATGTCGACACTCTTTGCAGCAACTCAGATGTGGCTGAGGACTGACTACAGAAATGTGACTTTCGAGCATTGTACAGTATTCATTTTTATTTCAATAAGTGTAGTGTACAGTACCTCCGTAGCTATCGACCTTGGTATCGACTCTCGTATCGTGCAAGCTTTTGTTTGTTTTGTTAGAACAGCTCAGTGTCAGTCAGACCGTCAGCGAGAGCGCACCGCTAGTTCCTGCTACTACTAAGGCGAGTACACCGTTCACTTCTTACATAATTTTTACGAGCTTCAAACAGCAGAAGTGCAGTAATGGATAGGAACTGTGATTGTTGTGTACAGGTGCGAGCTGAGCTGGCGACCCTTCGCTCACAGCTTCAGGCTGCGTTGGCTTCCGCCACACAGCTTGAGGCTGCTGCCAAGGGGCGTCACTGCGGGGGATCGGACGCGGGGATGCGAGGGACGTCGAGCACGTCCCACGTGTCCTCCGATCGGTCCACTGCTGTGACCTCCTAGGGTACTGCCTGCACTGAGGTTTCTTTCCCTAGCAATGCTAGCAATACTTCCGGTAATCCTACCATTTACTGTGTCATTTATGTACTGTGTCAAAACCACCGCAACGTAATTTTGGTAGTGTGCAACCCTAATTGAGAGCGAATTGGAAACAAACTCGGCAGAACACCCGGAAACACATCATGATTAAACCGACGTACAGATTACCATTAATAGCCTCACACAAAGTTTACTCCACAAGACACTGCAAAGAGGTTTGGAATATAATCCAGGACATCGAAGCAGTCTGACGGTCAGAGACGTAGGCTACCAACTCTCTTTCTTCATGCTGGTTAAGTGCTGGCTGTGAAAATTTCTTCCCTACCAGGAACCGAACCGGCAACCTGTGAGCCGAGCACCTCCAGATAGCCGTGCGTTAACGACATCGGCTACTGAGGCGAGTGTACAAGACGATTACCAGCCGTTCCAGTCTTCATGTTTATGAAGAGCTTTATTGATTAGATCTAATAGCAGTTTGACGTGGTTTCTCATAGTCCCAGACGTCACTATTACAACTCGTAAAGTACCCGGATGCTGAAAGTAGGCTTCATCTGCGAATGACGTTGCGTGTGGAATGCAGTGTCTTTAACGTTATTATGATGGAACCACGCACGCTCGTGAGAGCGGATACTCCCAGTGTCGTCACGTTTGGAAGGTGGCCGATGTGTACCTTGCACTCTTGTAATGATCTTCGAAAGGTTGCATGACCTGTACCCATGCGCGTAGCATACAGACGTATTACATGAGCTAATATTTCTAGACCTCACGTCACACAAATAAGCTCAGGAAGAAGACTCCTTCTTTTTCAGCGGCGTCAATAAAGAGCTGTAATCTGCTGTCTTTCTCGATTGTAATGAAGGCTTATTTGTACCATATACGTTTCGCTTTATTTTAAAGCATCTTCGGTGGTCACTGTAACAGTATGGTTTTTCTTACAAATCTGTTTGCCAAGATCACAATTGGTTTTAAATTATTGCCGGCCGAAGTGGCCGTGCGGTTAAAGGCTCTGCAGTCTGGAACCGCAAGACCGCTACGGTCGCAGGTTCCAATCCTGCCTCGGGCATGGATGTTTGTGATGTCCTTAGGTTAGTTAGGTTTAACTAGTTCTAAGTTCTAGGGGACTAATGACCTCAGCAGTTGAGTCCCATAGTGCTCAGAGCCATTTGAACCATTTTTTTTAAATTATTGTTGTGAAACAGTATGAAATTACTATCACTGCTCATGCATTTTTGTGGTAATAATATGACAGATGGGGAACTCTTTGTCAATTACTCGTATCACTGCCAATTTATTTATGGAAGATTTCGAGGATTGTGCCCTGAAGTCGTAGCACTGAAACTTGCATAGGTTTCTTTTCCGGATACCTTTAGTTTTCGGCCTCGTAGAGATGGGAATGTAAACGCTTTCTTAGGACATCTGAATTCAATACAAAATTCTATGCACGATGGAGGTGGGAAAGGATGACTGCCTTACCTTCTTTTGTGTGTTCAGGAGGAAGATTGATGGTATGTTGGAACATGCTGTTTCTGGGAAGCCAACTCACAGTGATTTGTCTCTTCAAGTCCATAGTTGTCACAGCTTAACTCAGTGTGAAGGGGTACTTTGTACCTTGGTTCGTAGGGTCCATGTTAGCAACTTTGAAGCCACCTTTCGATCGAACGCTTACAGTGAAAGACAGATCAGACACCCGGTATACTATCGATCTACCGTGAATCGGGTGTGATGAAAGTAACATGACACAAAAACCTATGGCCATTTGCCTTAGCAGGTTGCATTTAGAAAAGAGTTCGTCATATGGTTAACATGTTGCCAACCTAAAATATTAAAAGATCTGTAGAAGTGATGGAAAGACTCACAGCTGGTTTTTATAAGAGCTCAGTATTAATTACCACTTCTGAGTCAAGCGTTTCATTTAAGTTTGCACTGATTAACAGTGTCGTCAGTCGCATTTACAACCTCCTATTTGCAATGCGTAGCTGGACTGAGCCCAGACAAATACTGCTAGTCACATATTTCATGCGGCGCCTAGTTGCGACAGGTAGTGCCACTTAGTTTCCCATTACGAAGAAAATGATCTGCAAAGCGGAATTTCAATTGCTCATTCGACGAGCGAAGTATTCGTTTTATGTATATGTATTAACAGAGGCGTTAAAACATGAAAAATAAATAGTACTCCAGCATCAACTGAACAGCATTGCTGTACGTCAGCAGGGCCAGGGCTGTGCTTGGTCACTGTTGGAGTACTGGTTATTCGTCGTGTTTTATGGTTCCTGTTAACACGCATCGATAAAACGAATATCGCACTAAACTAATGTGAGACCCCTCTATAGAATGTGCACGTAAAAATCCGCTTTACAAATAATTTTGATAGTAACTGGAAACTAAGCGGTACTATCCGCCGACACCGGGTGTCGTATGAAATACGTGATGAGCAGTATTTGTTTGGAGTGATTCCAGCTACACAGCGCAAAAACGAAACTGCATATATCCCCGAAACACCAGAGAAAATGCGCTTCACGACTCGTACGAGGGACACCCTATATTTTTGCAAACACACCCTTCTCCTCTACAGAACAGCCAAAGTTTAAGCTCCCCAAGAATTTTTTACCCAGCGCAGGTGCTTCAGGTTTTCAGTTAATGTGCGGTGCTCCTTTTAAATGGTTGTCGCCGTCCTTTCAACCTCTTTTAAATGTCTATTTCTTCTTTTTCATATTTATTCCTTGGACTGTTTATTTTTTAAATTTCAATCGAAGAAAACAGCATTGTGTTTTTCTAAATAGCATCATAGTCATCTTTTTACACTACTGGCCATTAAAATTGCTACACCACGAAGATGACGTGCTACAGACGTGAAATTTAACCGACAGGAAGAAGATGCTGTGATATGCAGATGATTAGCTTTTCAGAGAATCCACACAAGGTTGGCGCCGGTGGCGACACATACAACGTGCTGACATGAGGAAAGTTTCCAACCGATTTCTCATACACAAACAGCAGATGACCGGCGTTGCCTGGTGAAATGTTGTTGTGATGCCTCGTGTAAGGAGGAGAAATGCGTACCATTACGTTTCCGACTTTGATAAAGGTCGGATTGTAACCTATCGCGATTGCGGTTTATCGTATCGCGACATTGCTGCTCGCGTTGGTCGAGATCCAATGACTGTTAGCAGAATATGGAATCGGTGGATTTAGGAGGGTAATACGGAACGCCGTGCTCAATCCCAACGGCCTCGTATCTCTAGCAGTCGAGATGACAGGCATCTTATCCGCATGGCTGTAACGGATCGTGCAGCACGTCTCGATCCCTGAGTCAACAGATGGGGACGTTTGCAAGACAACAACCATCTACACGAACAGTTCGACAACGTTTGCAGCAGCAGCATGGACTATCAGCTCGGAGACTATGCCTGCGGTTACCCTTGACGCTGCATCACAGACAGGAGCGCCTGCGATGTTGTACTCCACTACGAACCTGAGTGCACGAATGACAAAACGTCATTTTTTCTGATGAATCCAGGTTCTGTTTACAGCATCATGATGGTCGCATCCATGTTGGGCGACATCGCGGTGAACACACATTGCAAGCGTGTATTCGTCACCGCCATACTAGCGTATCACACGGTGTGATGGTATAGGGTGCCACTGGTTACACGTCTCGGTCACCTCTTGTTCACATTGACGGCACTTTGAACAGTGGACGTTACATTTCATATGTGTTACGACCCGTGGCTCTACCCTTCATTCGATCCCTGCGAAACCCTACATCTGAGCAGGATAATGCGCGACCGCATGTTGCAGGTCCTGTACGGGCCTTTCTGGATACAGAAAATGTTCGACTGCTGCCCTGGCCTGCACATTCTCCAGATATCTCACCAATTGAAAACGTCTGGTCAATGGTGGTCGAGCAACTGGCTCGTCACAATACGCCAGTCACTACTCTTGATGAACTGTGGTATCGTGTTGAAGCTGCGTGGGCAGCTGTACCTGTACACGCCATCCAAGTTCTGTTTGACTCAATGCCCAGGCGTATCAAGGCCGTTATTACTGCCAGAGGTGGTTGTTCTGGGTACTGATTTTTCAAGATCTATGCACCCAAATTGCGTAAAAATGTAATCACATGTCAGTTCTAGTATATTTGTCCAATGAATACCCGTTCATCATCTGCATTTTTTCTTGGTGTAGCAATTTTAATGGCCACTAGTTTAAATATTTTAAAATACGTTTTTCAATTTTGTATCCATGAATTTTGTTGTAATGTCTTCTTTACATATTGTGTAAAAACTTTCGGCCGAAGAGCAGGATACTGTACTGCTGGTAGCCCCCTCGTCCATGTGGGGCGCAGGAGATGAAATAATAATACAGGGAAAAAGTCTCGCTCTAACGTTGAAACGAGGACTTACTTCTTTCATTTTAAATTTTTGTGGCACATGCCCCTAGTCGGCAGCCTAGATAGTGTGCGGTCCTGTATCTCAGTAACTGCATTACTTCGCGTGGTTATGACAGTAAGGAAAGCAACACGTGTGCGGTAGTGTCGGGATGCCCTCCTCCGCAGTGCCCCCACTCCGTGTGCACGTGGTGGCGAATTCAGGTGCAGGGCAGCAGCAAGACAACACGGGGTGCAGCGTTTGCTCGCCCCCTGTGGTGGGCTTGGGAAGCAACGGCATCCCGGCGTTAAAGACGTCGTTAGAGGAAGCCAGCAGGATTCGTGGAATGCAGCGCGCTTGCTCGTCACGTCACGTCACGGCCGCTGGTCGGGACTACAGGCCGCGCTTCCTTCGTGGCGATGGGGGCGGCGCGAGTTCCGCCTACTCCCAGCTCTGCGAACTGCAGCCCGGTGTGTGCACCAACAGCCCTGTGAGGAGGAGACAGGGGCCTGACATTCCGACCAGGTCAACAGATACGCAACATAAACTCGTATTTCACACGAATGACGCACGAGGATGAGTGTGACCCAATTAAATGAACCAATGTGGCATACACCCTGAGACAAAAAAGACGCACCTCGAAGGATTTATCCGAATGGGACGGAAATCGGTAAGTGTAGACACAAACGATTACAGTTTCAGAAAAATTGGGTGATTCATTCAAGAGAAAGAGCTTCACAAATTGAGCATGTCAGTAGCGTGTTGCTCCTTTATGGAAGCAGTTATTTGTCTTGACGTAGATTGAGAGAGTTGTTGGATGCCTCCTGAAGGATATTGTGCGAAATTCTGTGGTGTTTGGGGGGTTGTATCGTCAGGAGATGGTTGAAGAGCCCTGCCCATAATGCTCTAAACATTTTCACCTGCATAGAGACCCGGCGACCTTTCTGCCCAAGGTGGGCTTTAGCAAGCACAAAGACATGCAGTAGACACGTTCTCTGTGTGCGGGGCGGGCATTAGCTTGCTCAGATATAAGCCCAGGACAGCTTGCCTTGAAGGGCAACAAAACGGGCAGTATTGTCGACATATCCATGTGCTGTAAGGGTGACAAGCAAAGAGGTCTTGCTATGAAAAGATATGGTATTATAGACCATACGTCCTGGTTGCCAGACCGTAAGGCGGGCGACAGTCAGGTTGGTATTCCGCTGACGTCAAGGGCGTCTCCAGACACGTCTTCGGCGTCGAATCTCATTGACTGGAGTGGAATTGTCTTCAGCTATGAGTACTTCTTCGAACTGAGACCGGATGACCAGCGAAGATTTGTTTGAAGACGCCTCATACAGCAGTCGGATGCCATCTTAAGTGTCACCCGCCAGATGGCACGACAACCAGGAATTACGGTCTCGGGTGCCATTTATTTTCAAAGTAGAACCCTTTCGGTTGTCATCCGTGGCACATTCACAGCACAGTGGAACGTCGACTATACAGGGTGTTACAAAAAGGTACAGCCAAACTTTCAGGAAACATTCCTCACACACAAAGAAAGAAAATATGTTATGTGGACATGTGTCCGGAAACGCTTACTTTCCATGTTAGAGCTCATTTTATTACTTCTCTTCAAATCACATTAATCATGGACTGGAAACACACAGCAACAGAACGTACCAGCGTGACTTCAAACACTTTGTTACAGGAAATGTTCAAAATGTCCTCCGTTAGCGAGGGTACATGCATCCACCCTACGTCGCATGGAATCCCTGATGCGCTGATGCAGCCCTGGAGAATGGCGTATTGTATCACAGCCGTTCACAATACGAGCACGAAGAGTCTGTACGTTTGGTACCGGGGTTGCGTAGACAAGAGCTTTCAAATGCCCCCATAAATGAAAGTCAAGAGGTTTGAGGTCAGGAGAGCGTGGAGGCCATGGAACTGGTCCGCCTCTACCAATCCATCGGTCACCGAATCTGTTGTTGAGAAGTGTACGAACACTTCGACTGAAATGTGCAGGAGCTCCATCGTGCGTGAACCACGTGTTGTGTCGTACTTGTAAAGGCACATGTTCTAGCAGCACAGGTAGAGTATCCCGTATGAAATCATGATAACGTGCTCCATTGAGCGTAGGTGGAAGAACACGGGGCCCAATCAAGACATCACCAACAATGCCTGCCCAAACGTTCACACAAAATCTGTGTTGATGACGTGATTGCACAATTGCGTGCGGATTCTCGTCAGATTGTGAAAATTTACAATTTGATCACGTTGGAATGAAGCCTCATCCGTAAAGAGAACATTTGCACTGAAATGAGGATTGACACATTGTTGGATGAACCATTTGCAGAAGTGTACCCGTGGAGGCCAGTCAGCTGCTGATAATGCCTGCACACGCTGTACATGGTACGGAAACAACTGGTTCTCCCGTAGCACTCTCCATACAGTGACGCGGTCAACGTTACCCTGTACAGCAGCAACTTCTCTGACGCTGACATTAGGGTTATCGTCAACTGTACGAAGAATTGTCTCGTCCATTGCAGGTGTTCTCGTCGTTCTGCGTCATACCCAGTCGCGAGTCATAGGCTGGAATGTTCCGTGCTCCCTAAGACGCCGATCAATTGCTTCGAACGTCTTCCTGTCGGGACACCTTCGTTCTGGAAATCTGTCTCGATACAAACGTACCGCGCCACGGCTATTGCCCCGTGCTAATCCATACACCAAATGGGCATCTGCCAACTCCGCATTTGTAAACATAGCACTGACTGCAAAACCACATTCGTGATGAACACTAACCTGTTGATGCTACGTACTGATGTGCTTGATGCTAGTACTGTAGAGCAATGAGTCGTATGTCAACACAAGCACTGAAGTCAACATTACCTTCCTTCAATTGGGCCAACTGACGGTGAATCGAGGAAGTACAGTACATACTGACGAAACTAAAATGAGCTCTAACATGGAAATTAAGCGTTTTCGGACACATGTCCACATAACATCTTTTCTTTATTTGTGTGTGAGGAATGTTTCCTGAACCTTTTTGTAACACCCTGTATACACACATTAAAAAAAAGTTTTGCATCACCTCGGTTCCGAAAGTTCCGGAACCTGTACATAAAATTGGAACACAGATCAACATAGACATCATTTCTGCCCTTTTTATTGGTCATGAAAACCACACATTGCATGTTGCACCACAATACGGCGAGACCTTCAGAGATGGTGGTCTAAATTGCTGTACACACCGGTACCTTTGACACCCAGTAGCACGTCCTCTTGCATTGATGCACGCCTGTATTCGTCGTTGCATACTGTCCACAAGTTTATCAAGGCACTGTTTGTCCAAATTGTTCCACTCCTCAACGGTGATTCGGCGTAGATCCCTCAGAGTGACTGGTGGGTCACGTCGTCCATAAACAGCCCTTTTCAATCTATCCCCGGAATGTTTGATAGAGTTTATGTCTGGAGAACATGCTGGTCACTCTAGTCGTCGTTATCCTGAAGGAAGTCATTCACAAGATGTGCACGATGGGGTGCGCATTGTCGTCCATGAAGACGAATGCCTTGCTAATATGCTTCCGATATGGTTGCACTATCGGTCGGAGGATGGCATTCATGTATCGTACAGCCGTTGCTCTTTCCATGACCACAAGCGGCGTATGTCGGCCCCACATAATGCCACCCCGAAACAGCAGAGAACCTCCACCTTGCTGCACTTGCTGGACAGTGTGTCTAAGGCAACCAGCCTGACTTGGTTGCCAGCCTGACCGGGTTACCTCCAAACACGTCTCCGACGATTGTCTAGTTGAAGGCATAAGCGACACTCACAGGCGAAGAGGACGTGGTGCCAATCCTGAGCCGTCCATTTGGCACTTTGTTGTGCTTATGTTACCGCGCTGCGTGGTGTCGTGGTTGGAAAGATGGACCTCGCCATGGATGACGGGAGTGATGTTGCGTACCATGCAGCACACTGGACACAGTTTGAGTCGTAACACGACGTCCTGTAGCTGCACGAAAAACATTATTGAACATGGTGGCATTGCTGTCAGGGTCCCTCCGAGCCATAATGCGTAGGTAGCGGTCACCCACTGTAGTAGAAGCCCTTGGGCAGCCTGCGCAGACATGTCATCGACAGTTCCTTTCTCTTTGTGTCTCCTCCATGTCCGAACAACATGGCTTTGGTTCACTCCGTGACACCTGGACACTTCGCTTGTTGAGACTTGTTGAGAGCCATTCCTGGCACAAAGCAACAATGCGGACGCGATCGAATAGCGGTATTGACCGTCTAGGCGTGGTTGAACTACAGACAACACGAGCTGTGTACCTCCTTCCTGATGGAATGACTGGAACTGATCGGCTATCGGACTCCCTCCGTCTAATAGGTGCTGTTCATGTAAGGTTGTTTACATCTTTGGACGGGTTTAGTGACATCTCTGAACAGTCGAAGGGACTGTGTCTGTGATACAGTATCCACAGTCAACGTCTATTTTCAGGAGTTTTGGGTCTGGGGTGATGCAAAATTTTTTGATTCGTGTACTGCACCAACTTCTGTTGCCCTTCATGGCACACCATCTTGGGCTCATATTTCAGCAAGAAGATGCCACCTGCACACGGCGAGTGCTTCTTCTGCTTGCTTACGCCCTTGCCAAATACCACTTTGGCCAGCAAGGTCGCCGGATCTCTCCCCAGTTGAGAACGTTTGGAGCCGTTATAAGTAGGGCCCACCAACCAGTTCGGATTTTGACGATCTAACGCGCCAATTGGTCAGAATTTGGCCACTCGGAAGGACATTCAATAATTCGTTCAATCAATACCAAGCCGAATAACTGGTCGCATAAGGGCCAGAGGCGGACCAACTCGTCGACTTGCTCAATTTGTCAAGCTCTTTCTCTTGAATAAATCAGAGTTTTCATGAAACTGTAATCATTTGTTTATCTGTACGTTTACGTCACATCTGCCGATAATTGCTTCGTGGTGCGTCGTTTAGTCATAGAGAGTATGTAGCAGGTTAAGAAAAATTATTCCATATTTTGAGAAATGTAAGTATGGACAAAAACAAATCAAACATGTCAAACAGGGGCTCTAAAATGCATACCTTAAGAGCTATGATCAATTGTTCACATTCGCTACTGTGAAACACATCTCTTATACTGAACAAGTGTTCATGGCTCTTATGGTACTCATTTTAGAGATAATGTTTACTCGATATTTTCTCTTGTTTCGGTCTATATTACCTCTCCAAATACTGAATACTTTTCCTTAACACCCAGCACAAATGTGGCAGGAAGAGAAACCCCTACCATGCGAAGTAGTTGCTGATATGACGTGGCTGGCTTGCTTGCATGAAGTACCAATACAGCTTTGTCACAGGGCCATATAGGACCAGGCAACAGCCCTGACAAAAATACATGGCACCACAGATTAGGAAAAATTAACAATGATTTATTAATAGAAGCTTTTACATAAGTTAAATCGAATATGAAGATTGCGCATGGTAACATAGTTTAATCTTCAGCTGCAGGGACCTGTCTTTAAAACTGGTGTAGTCCTAGAGCCACTGAACAATGACTAACATCACTTGCATAATGTCCAATTGAGCTCTTCTTAATGGCGACTCCACATGAGTCGTGAGACACCGTTCTGACGATTGTCCTGAGGTACTGCCTATCTATCCGCTGAACGGAGCCGTCTGTTTGCTTACATTCACATTTCGCAGATGGTTTTTCAATTGGGAACTATTTGTATGACGTAAGGCGGATCTGTAACAAAGTCCGTATCCTGCGACCCCTCTGTGGAGTGTCACTTTTAACTTAATGTTACCCCTGAATTGTAGGCCGTGTTCCGTATCTTCTGGAGGGCGCTGCAGTGTGAAATTAATTAAACGTTTCAAGTGAAACTAATGGATCAATAGGGATGAAATCAATGAAGATGCAGATAGTGAATGTGCAATATATGATCATCTTTGAGACGGTCCTTTGGTCACCTTTGGTGGAACCAAAGAGATGAAATTTACCTGAGCTCTGAGCGCCTGAAATGTGGCTGACCAATACGGTAGCAAGGTGCTCCCACACCTTGACGGAGGTGCAAGCTGACCTGAAGAACGGCCATGTTTCAGCACTCTGGCGCTGGATCTTGTGTTGGTAAGACCTGTCTTAGATACCAATGCAAACCGTTCCGATATGTCGAACGTGGCCGTTTTCGCAATAAACTGGAAACCACAGTTTTAGGGAATCCAGGGAAAGCCTGAATCCAGACACCAAGGCGGTAATGTGAAATCCTCCACCACCGAATGTAAATCCAGTGTCTGAACAACTGCTCTACCTGGCTGTGCCGTAGTACGTTGTTTGAGGAGAAATACTGTGGTGATAGTTTCGCTTTCCGTGTTGCCAGGGAAGGCATTGTAAGTTTTTTTGTCTCTCATCAACAGAGATCGTCAGAGTCGAAGCTTTTCTACTGACAAGGGAAGTACGTGACGTCGAACGCTCAGAACAGTAAAAAAAATTGCTTGAAATACAAATCGCTTAACCCAAAAACAGGAGTAAGAGCCATCCGCATGCAAGCCTGGAGCCTTACCAAGGTAGACATTTGATGTATCAGCCAATCAAGGTCTAAGAAAGAAAATTTGGTAACGCGAAGATACAAACTGTCGATATAATAGGACCAACAACACACAATTTCAATGTCGTGAATTGTTGCTATGTTTTCATCTGCTTACAATAATTACGATGTCTGAATGACAAACTTTTCTTACTAATAGTGTAGCACAGCTATTGAGTCTACGAAGTGCAGGTGTGAGATTTCAGTGACGTGTTCAAAGCAAAGCAGAACAGTACAATACGCAGATCATACTACAGCTACTTTATCGCACTGACCATTACTTCCGCATTCAAGCTGTCCATCATCAAGCTTACCCTCATTACACTTTCGAACGATGATATTGATAAGTCAGTCATAACCTGCCTTTTGGGTACAGAAAGCGGATTGAGTAGAACAGAGTGAATTCTGATGATGAACTGACGAACATGTAACTTCACATGTGGTTTTCCGCTTTGTAGTCGTACAAAATCAACGGTCCTTGTCATGTAGAAGTACACATCGAGAGACTGACAATATTTTGTTGCCTTCGGAGTGTTTATGGTTCTATGATATCGATACTTCGTTACTTCGCGTGAGTAAAGTTCCTGTCTTAGATCATGACCATTCAATTGTCCCTCGTTTTACGAATTGCAGTTTTTCATCCGAATAGCTTGTAATACTAGTTCTGGGATGAGCACTTTATCTTTCTAAGCAAATTTTCGTGCGGTTCCGGGCGTTCGAGGTCACGCACTTCCCTTGTAAGACAGGGGAGGATTTCGAGCTCAGTGCCTTTTTCCACGACAAACATTCCTGCCGGAACGGCATTTCCGCCGGACGGTAGACAAGCGGGCGGCCTTGTCCACGGAGATACGCCGAAGCTGAAGCCGCCTAGGCCGCTCCCGGCTGCATAAGAAAAACTGACGTTTCCGAGAGAGAAGAAGCGTCTGTGCTTCGCAATAGTCGTACACCGCACTTACGCGACTCAAAGCCGGAACCGAGATTCACTAACATTCGTTTTGCAAACTGCAGTCATAAAGGTGTCAACTGTCACCGCTTGCAACTATTTCGTGGTAAGAACAGTTACAGGTAAGTCATCGTGTAAGCGTGATTGTTTCTAATTTCTACCTTCGTGGTCTTTTCGTGAGGTACTCGTAGGAGGAAAGTATTCGTTGATTCAGGTGAAGAGTGAAATGATCCTGAAATTTATCATATGCCTGTGTTGTAATTTCATCGAAAAGTTTGGATGCGATAGAAAAAAATCGACACATACAAGACTAAAAAGAAAAAATAATTATTTAAATAAAGAACTTTGTAATATAACTAGTTCTTAAAACGGATTAAAAATATTAAAAGAGTATGTATGGGTCTAGGAGAAATTATTTTATATCTTTTAGTCCGATTTAAAAACGTTGAAAGGGTACAGTACTGCCCGACTTTGAAAATAGGTACAACATTCTTCGTTATTCTTGTCAGAACAACATATTTTTTGTAATAATAACTCAATTTCACTTAATACACCGAAGCCGGATACCAGTGTAGGAAAGAATGACAATTTATTTATTTAATTGATCACATGTGCACTCCCACAAAATAAATCCGTACACCCAGTTTGGTGAGATCTGTCAAATGAATGAATGTATGGTCGTCTGCTAACCGCAGATAGTGAATGTGCAATATATGATCATCTTTGAGACGGTCCTTTGGTCACCTTTGGTGGAACCAAAGAGATGAAATTTACCTGAGCTCTGAGCGCCTGAAATGTGGCTGACGAATACGGTAGCAAGGTGCTCCCACACCTTGACGGAGGTGCAAGCTGACCTGAAGAATGGCCATGTTTCAGCACTCTGGCGCTGGATCTTGTGTTGGTAAGACCTGTCTTAGGTGTGCTCCGTAAAGACAAAAGAGTGGATAAAATCGTATGCATGTGAAGTACTTAAGAGTAGTTTGGAATAATTATTTCTCTATTTCAGGAACTTTTGTGGGGAGAATTAAATGTCAGGCAGGTAATATTAAGGGGATCGTAGTAATCTTTGAAAGTGATCAACGGTCACAATGAAACCACGTGTAACAATAAGTTGAAATACTGCCGAGTGCTTAAGTTAAGCTGAATTATTAGCGTGTGTGCTATAAGTTGGAAATATTTAAGAAATGGCGTGTGCAGGACTTGAAATTAGAGACGAGTACTTCCACGTGGTGAGTCCTGTGTGAGTCTCAATCTGTGTATGAGACAAAGGATAAAGAGAAGTACTCGTCCATGGTATCAGTTGAGGACTCGCGAGTGTGACGAATATGTTCTTAATATTACTTTGCGTGTTATGTTTCCGTGTGACGCTTGATTCAAACTATAATACTCTGAGAGTGAAGCAAGGTGAGTCAGCCGTCTATCCAGCAACGCCACTTAGCTTGCATTGCACAGGAAGACGTGCATATATCCTCCAGAGGTCATAGTAGGAAAGAAAAGTTACGAAGTGGGGCAGTGTCGTGTGAAACTGGGATGAATACTAATTGAAGTGGGAAAGCTGAAAGTGATGTGATTATAACGTTGTGACTATTCCTTGTGTTGTATTCCATGTTGCCAGTGTGGTGTATTTCATGTAATTTAAGTATGTGTGGTTTGCATGGGAGAGTAGCAAGATAGGTTCAGAGGTAGTGGGTTATGCATGTTCCTTTTTGTACCGCTCGGTCTGGAGGATATTTTCGTGATGATGGGTGTGAGAGTCGAAGTGTGAGATATAGCAAAAGATCCACCATCATATCCAGAAAGTGCACTGTAGTGTTAAATAATTACGAGACCATAAGGTAGAAAAATGTAAAGGTGTGTTTAGGTTATAGATTTTATCGGAATAAAAAAGACAGTGAAAAGAAAAAAATTGGTGGCCTTGTTCTTCGAATAGTGTGTAGCCATGATATCCAGAATTTATAATGTGTGCGCCATTCATATTCAGTGCGATGGCCACGTGTTGATCAAGGCCGTTGAATAAGAAAGAAAAGTGAACAATCAGAGTTGTGTAAATTTTTAATAGTCAGATGTGCGTTATCCGTTTCCGTTGCGTAATATTCAAACAGGAGAATAATTTGTAGCTTAATTGTGAGTACTAGAGCCCATGTCACTTGATAAATAAGAATAAATCCACTCGCTTGGCAGACCACTCATCTTGCAGGCCTGACTGCTTGATGCCATAGTATGAGCAAGGCATGCGGGTGTCTCTCAACGTGTTATATTAGAGTGTTCATTTGAATAATTATTTTAAGCTGACACTGTCAGAACCACACTATGGTGATCGAGCACTAACTTTTTAATCTTCCCACGAATGACCTCTTGGTTTCCATGTTCTGCGGCAGCAGTAGCACTAGCAGCAATCTAAAATGGTGCCTGAATCGAGATGCTTATAAGGAAGAGATCTCTCATTGAATTCCTCACTGATACCTCAGGACTAGGCTTGGGATAGCTTAAGGGAAAAACATGGAAGGTGGACCTACACATTTGTCATTTGTTGTTTCGTATAATACACTTTATTACTTAATGACAATATTAACATTGCAATTTACAAACTTATTGGAAGAACCAGAAAACTGAGCAAAATTTGAACAGGCTCAAATCATTTTAAAATTCAACTCTAACAATTGTACGATTAAGAGCAGGAACCGCGCTGCCACTGCGGTCGCAGATTCGAATCCTGCATCGGGCATGGATGTGTGTGTGATGTCCTTAGGTTAGTTAGGTTTAAGTAGTTCTAAATCTATGGGACTGATGACCTCAGGTGTTAAGTCCCATTGTGCTTAGAGCCATTTGAACCATTTTGATTAAGACGTAAAAATCGGAAGTACAGAGTTCCCAAAAACAAGGAAAGTTACATTAACTGGGCGTGGTTGCATGCAGGTTCAACAAAAAATTTTAGGAACCAAATGAATTACAATAACAGCTATTAAATTTACTAACAAATTGGAAGCCTTGCTGACCGTTTCACAGTTTGACAACATTTCTCCAAATACCGGAATGCTCAGAAGACACTCCATTGATTGTAGGTGTCGGAAGGCCGCTTAGCAATGCGTAACCCTTAATAAAAATCCCCTAAACAATAAAACACAGTTCCTCAGACAAATCAACTGGAAAGGTATAAAATTTAAACATAAAGGGCCACTCATATAACGCAACCAGACGTTAACAACAACGCTTAATAAATATACAGTTGCCCAAAATTTAAGATAAGTTCAAGTATGTGCAGTTGGAATGTACTTCAACTGGTATAGACCAGCAGATACTTTGACACAATCCCTAATAACTACACAGTTGCCGAAAATTCAGAGTAAGCTGAGAGCTCCAGCAGATGGCTATCATAGCCAACAAGAAACGAGAAGCGAAATTTCGCAGCAAGTATAGTAGCTAATGACTGGATCAAGGTAAGGTTCAGCAGTTTGTCGTGGTAAGTAACAGGTCTTAAACCGCATTCTGAGAAGCAGTAGTAAGGGTGCCATTTTAAAACAACA
The DNA here is from genome assembly GCF_023864345.2 of Schistocerca serialis cubense. Classification (NCBI taxonomy): domain Eukaryota; kingdom Metazoa; phylum Arthropoda; class Insecta; order Orthoptera; family Acrididae; genus Schistocerca; species Schistocerca serialis. Next base: position 242,913,171 of record NC_064638.1, on the reverse strand, counting down.
GTTACACAGGTATGATGAGGAAAACCCTCAGGCTTGGCAAACACGTCTTAACCTCCTGAGCTCTTTAAATTAACCTGACAGACTCTGCCAACACACATGAAAAGGGAACAGTAATCTGCGCAGATAAAGCTTGTGTGTGTGAGTTGCCAAGGGACCAAACCGCTAAGGCCATCGGTCCCTAGTCTTATACACTATTTAAACTAACTTAGACTAACTTACGCTAAGGACAACACAACACCCATGCCTGAGGAAGGACTCGAACCTCTGACGGGGGGCAGCCGCAAGAACCGTGGCCAGACCCCTACGACCGCGCGGCTACCCCGCGCGGCCAGATAAAGCGTCACACAAGAATTACCAGCGAGTAAAAAAGTATCTAAGATAGACATATACCTTAATGGCAAGCGGGTAGCAAGAGGTTAAATTTAACGCTCCTTAAAATTGCTAGCATTCACCAACGATCACATTAGCGCCTGTCGATTCAATAACACAAACACACGCATATACGACCTTGCCTTTCGCAAAGATCGAACCACAATTTATTTCCTTCGTGGAACCTATTACAGGTTGCACGAGATATGGCCTGGAACACAAATTGGAATCAATAACACAGACGGATGGTCATAGTCTCAAACACTGGCAGCCGCGATAATATAACAGGTCCCATTCCATACAACACAGGCATGGCCTTACAATATCAAGTACTCAGAACAAAAACAAAACAACACTTAACTCGTCCGCAGCTCGTGGTCTAGTGGTTAGCGTTGGTGCCTCTGGATCACGGGGTCCCGGGTTCCATGCCCGGCCAAGATGGGGATTTTCCCCGCCTGGAGACTGGGTAATTGTATTGTCCTCATCATTTCATCATTATTCATGAAAGTGGCGAGGCCGGACTGTGTAAAGATTGGAAATTTGTACGGGCGCTGGTAACTGCGCCCCTGATTGCCCCACAAACCAAACGTCATCAACAACACTTAACTCCACGTAGGTGAGAAGGAGCCGCGACTTGCAGGATTTCAGCCAGGGCGTTATTGCCTCCAGCCCACACAGGCGATCGTGGAGGTGACGTAAACCTTAGGTTTGCAGAGTAAGCCGGGAGTTTGTCGACCAGGTTGCATACGACGTCCGTCTCCCTTAGCGCCGCCCACCGCTACCAATTTTTTAAGCGAGCCCGCCAGTCTTTCTGCCGACCGATTTAACCTTGCGTCGTTCCTCGAGACCCACGGCGGACAGCCAAGAGTTCCCCATAAGCCACAAGTTACAGCCACATGCCAGTCAATCAGCTGACCTCTCCAGACCCCGCCAAACCGACAAGACACACACGTCGACCAAAGACCTTAGCTCGCGATAAACGATCGAATCGATATTGGCAACCGAAGTTGTTAGTGGCGCAAGTCGAATGCCATATACCGCCAGTATTAGAGCCGCCGCCGCTCAGTCACTGCTGAACGGCGCCTGCTGTGGGTGTGTGGAGCCGTGAGCAATGTTAGGCAGTGAACACTGCGTTCCAGCAGTGTTGAAGAGGATGTGCACGGCAAGACCCTGACCAGCTCCGATCCCTTACAATGAACAGCGTCTCGGTCAACTCATCCATGATGATCGGCGAATTACGACCAAGATACTGTGTGCACAGCTCTACGGCTGCTGTAATGCGTAAGACGAGATGTTATGCAACCTTGCTTATTCCAAAGTGTGATCGATTTGGGCCGTGGATGCTTGCACAAGTCTAACAAATTCATACAATGAAAATTCATCGTGACCTGCTAGACTAGTACGAGGCTGAAGATGGCATTTTTCTGAGCACCACCATCATCATAGATGAAATACGGGGTGACCACTGCGAGCCAGAATCCGTAAGACAGTCCATGGTTTGGCTACATGCGAATTCTCCAACAACAGAAACGTTCAAGACAAGCCATTTGCAGGCAAGGTGATGTGCACGATCTTCTGGCAGGGGCATAGTGTGGTCTATTGGATGTATTTGACCCTAACACATTCACACAATGAAAATTTACCGTGACCTGCTGCACTAGTAGGAGGCTGAAGATGGCATTTTTCTGAGCACCACCATCATCTTAGATGAAATACGGTGTGACCACTGCGAGCCGGAATCCATAAGACAGTGCATGGTTTGACTATATGCGAATTCTCCAACAACAGAAACGTTCGATACAAGCCATTTGCAGGCAAGGTGATGTGCACGATCTTTTGACATAGGCATGGTGCGGTCTATTGAATGGATTTGAGCAGAAAGCAGATGTCAAGTTAGTATGCTATAAGACGACGCTGACTGAAAACTCGAATTTCAAGAATCAGGCCATGTAAGAAGACAAACTTCCGCTTGCAGTGCGTTAACACCAGGTCCCACAAAAGCTTGACTCGAGTGCCCTACCGCATTTGCCGTACAGTTCTGATTCACCACATGTAGACTTCCACCCGTTGGACCTATCAAAGATGCACTAAGTGGCCAGTATTTTCCAGACTCAGATGCTTTGGTCGTCCGCCCCGATAGCTGAGTGGTCAGCGCGACGGAGTGCCGCGCAAAGCGGCCCGGGTTCGATTCCCGGCTGGTCGGGGATTTTTCTCCGCTCACGGACTGGGTGTCGTGTTGTTCTCATCCTCGTCGTCGTGTTGTGTTGTCTTCCTCATCGTCTCATCCACCAGGGTGGCGGCAGGAAGGACATCCGGCCGCCCCTACAATTAACCTTGCCAAATCAACCCATAATAATGCCGACCCTGCGAAAGTGCAGGACGTGGGCACAATGAAAGAGAGGGAGAGATGCTGTGGTCGAAGATATAAGTCAGTGGCTAGCCTTAGCTCTTAAAGTTTCCTTGACCACTGCATGTAGGCTCTTGTTCATCGAAGTCGACGATTGGTGGTGAAGATGTGGAAAAATTACAGCATTCAGCTGCCGTTCTACTCTGTTTAACTGTTTTGTTACGATTTGTGGCTCTGTTGTAGTTTGCTTGAAGATAAATGGAAGATGTTATAAAGACAAAAAGAAAGGAGTTCGATCTTCGATTGACGCTGAGGTCATAAAAGATGGCGCACTATCTCACATGGGCAAATACTGGGGAAGAAACTGGAAATAGATATAGCACTTCGTGTGCTTGAAACTGGTCACTTTCGAAGTTTTGACTATATTGTCATGTAGAATCCGGAATCTTCTATCAGCTACACGCACGAAAGTACACACGGAGCAGAAATGCCTGCTCAGGAAAGATAGATCCTTTTTTAACATAGAATGTTTTGTTAAATTACAATAATTCATAAATAAGTAACTCACAGAACCTGAAGTAGTAAAGCGCCAAAAATAATTACAGGAGGCAGCAATTAGGCCAATGATCAGTATGTCTCCAGCCAGAGGTTGCAACAGTTACACCATGGTCGACGACGCAATACATGCGGCTGCATGGTTCAAATAATGTTAAAGTTTTAATTGAATTTCTGAATTTGTATACGTCAGAATATAATACTTTGTCTATTTTTTGATGTTAATGCTGTATGTTAACCGTCTTACTGGGGGGGGGGGGGGGGGGGGGTTCATTCACTCCTTCAGGAAAGAAATTAGAACTGCTGAGTAAGTAAACAGAAACCAAAAAAACATTAACAGAACAATAATTTCAGAAACAGACTCACAAGGAAACAATAAATCTTGCCTTATCAATGTCACATTGCGACAAAGGCTAGCAAATACAGGTTGTCTCAAAAAGGTCTTTACAGCTTTAAAAATTCATATAAATTTACTGAAAGAAGATATAGAGCTCTGTTTAGTGTTATTTTGTAGGGAAATACATCAAGTTTTTTTTGTTTTTTTTTTTACCTTAAAGATGTTGTATGGGGTTCCCGTTGGTTATCCTGCGCACATGCCAGCGGAAGTCAATGTTTTCCCAAGCTCCCTGCAGCATTTCAGGTGTAACTTGCTCAGTGGCGGCGTAAATTCTTGCTCTGAGTTCAGGTAGAGAAGCTGGCACAGGAGATACAAACACAATATCCTTGATGAATCCCCATAGAAAAAATCGAGTGGTGTCAAGTCTGGGGAACGTGGGGGCCATGCAACTGGCGTGTCATGGCCAATCCATTGACCTGGAAAGTGGTCACTGAGAAAATCGCGGACGTCAGCCAGGTGGTGGTCGATGCACCATCTTGCATGAAGTAAACATTTCGTTCTTGGTCATCCTCATCGATCTGTGGTATCAAAAATTGTTGTTAACTATCCCGTTGATGGTTCTATCAAGGGAAAGAAGGGCCGTACACTTTGTTTTTGCTCAATCCACAAAAAATGTTCAGTTTAAGGCTATCACGAACATGTTGCATTGCTTGATGTGGATTTTCACTGCCCCAAACCCTACAGTTATGCGTGTTAACCTTGCCACTTAAGTGAAAAGTCGACTCGTCAGAAAAGATAATTTTGTTCAAGAAATGTTCATCCTCATGTAATCGATTTAACAGATCCGCATAGACGTTCTTGCAAGCAATTTTATCAGTGTCTTTTATTGATTGTACAATCGTCAATCTGTACGGTTTCAAATGCAAATGGTTTCTGAACACATGTTAAACAGTCGTATATGGGATCTGCAGTTCGCGAGATGCACGCCGGGTCGATTTCGTAGCGCTGTTGACAAAACGTTGTCTCACTCGCTCAACGACGTCAGATGTGCTTGGACGACCTGATGATTTCCCATGTCTTACCGAGAACCCTGTTTCTACAAAACATTTATGCCACTCATAATTTGTAGACCTATTAGGAGGATCTATAGCGTACTTGGTACGGAGATTATACTGAACTGTTGTCACCGACTTCGATTCTTCAAACCAACACACAATTAGCACGCTTGGGTCCAGAGAAGGCAGCCATCTTTAACGCAACTGCCGCTAGCGCTCCTTACTGTGCTATTCGGCACTAGCGAACTACAAGTTGATACTACAATCACCTCTGTAGGTACTATGAATTAATTTATGTGAATTTCCAAAGTTGTAAAGCCCTTTTTGAAACATCCTGAACAAGAAGAACAGAAGAACGACAAAAAAGAATACTAGAAAGAAGAGACACTGCGAGGAAAACAAAAGAGTTTGCTAAATAAGCTCCGTATCGCTTCTCAGTTGCAAACATCGAATCAAAAATAAAGGAAGGGGAGAGCCTGAACAGTTAAGAAATACGGTATATTTTTTTCTTACAATCGGAATATAAAAAAAAATGACGATGTGCAGCATTTGTAAAACATTATGCGCACTTCCACAGAATTGTGCCATGTTGGCACGTTTCGATATTGATAGTTCCAGTTCGTTAGTGGCCTCTCTGGCCGCAATAGCTTCTCGAGCGGTTTGTCGCCAGCATTTACAAGCTGTCGCGGCCATGAGGCGCTCTCGATGTTGAGCAGTGTGTCTGAGAGGGGCTGGAGAAAACGCAGTGACGCCGTGGCCGACAGTATCCTTGGCTCGTTGCTTAATCATTCCTGGTCGGTGGGATTGAGTGTCGGCTGGGGACGTGAAGATTGCTCGTTAAAAAAGGTATCTCTCCGCGATGCGCGGAACCCGGCTTGTTCACGGCATTTCAATTTGCAAGAAGCCTGTGTCCTCTGTGGTGCCGGGTTGTGTTCCTGTCTGCCAGTTTCATGGACTGTGTGCAGTGGCATCTGGTGAATAACAACCGTATTTTCCAGATTCTTTGCAAATATGTCATAACACCTGATAGCGGTTGATTAATTTGTGGCCCAATATCCTCCCACTCTACACCAGTTCTCTACCACATTGCAGAAATAAAGGGAACGATCTACTGCCACAGAGAACTATTTAAGAGGTTTGAATCGCCTGAAACACAGCCCTTACCGCCATCTGAAGCACTCGCCCTTCTAGAATGTCAGAGTACGGCGGCCAATTACCGTGGCGTCAGAGACGTCATGCTTTACCGACTCTTCTTTATAGAGCAGGAAGGCATGGGTTACAAGGCTGAGTCCTGAACAGAGATGCCCTGAAATTACTTAATTTTGTTTTGAATTACTGGAGGGAGATACGCCACAGTTGAGTTTCACCTGCCCAAGTTTTTGCCCCTCGCTTTCAGACACTCTCTCTCGCTTCTTTCACCGACTTTAAAAAGCTAGACGTTGTGTTCAAACTTTCTCTAAATCGATTAATCTACATGCATAGACAGTTCCTTGAGAAACTATGCGACCGATTCCCTGCCCCATACTTGGCACTCCAGTCTATAATGAATTCGTCGTAGTCGGGATGTTAAAACCTTTGTTTTTATAATTGATTGCCTCTCGACGTTAGTAGGGGGCAGGCTATGTTCTGGGACAATGGGCCCATTGTTCTCCTTATAGGAACAAACTAGCCACTTTGTCTAGCATCCTTATGTAAACAAACGTTGTTCTGTATGTAAACAAAATATTCATTTGTGCTCTTAGTAATGTTTACACTAGTCTGATTTGTGAATAAGCGTTTTGCACGTAATCTTAATAGTCGTAATTTATGACCCATTATAATAAGTCATCTTAATGACCATAATTAATGAACAAAAATATGGCCACCTTCTCTCCCCTACACCTGTAGTCCTGTTGGGTGATATCAGATCGTGCTGAATTATTTGTTAATATGATTTAGAGCCCCCCAAAAAATGACATCGCACTTTTCAACCCTACAATTGATGTGTAATATTTGCAATCTTGTTTTTGCAGTTTGGAACATATTATTGTGCCAAATGGCATATTCTGCAACATATTACCGCCTACCATTGCTATTTACAATTTTGGGGCAATTAGTCAACAATATTTCTGATTTTCTCCCAGTATTCCAAAGACATACATAGCTTATCGTAAATACGAGACTATAAATGTTTTAACAGTTAGCTCCACAGTGCGTTATTTAAACAAATATACTGGCACCCAAATAGTTTAATGTTTAACAATTAACACAGTTCAGTGCAACAAATAGGCTCTTCCTACCTACCAAGTTTATTTTTTCACTGTTAGGATTTTATCACTCCATTATTAGTGGGTTAACAGATACGGTGTCACTACAAGTTGCATAGTCTAACACTATTAGATTTTAATGGACTTGTAAATAATGGTGGGAAATTCAAGTAGGAACGTTTTTACAGGAATTTCTGTACATCGCTAAATTTCATTCATGTTCCACACTCATGCTGCTACCAATATCACTGTAGCATGGCTGAAGTGGTAGAGGTATGCTCCTTATTTAAATCGCATAGTGTTGGCGAACTGCAGCCGATTGCTTCTGTGCCTACCATATATTCATCACCTCCTAAAAAATAGGCCTGCTGTGCCACAACTCTCCTTCCAATACTGTAACGGATTAATAAAGTTTTGTTGGTGGATGCGGTTGCCCAGAAGAGAAAGAAGACCCAGGTGTCCTCCCCTTGAAAGTTAAGGAAAAAACTTTCAAAAACTACCATTTTAAGCTGCTTTGATACTTAATGATATCAAACAACTGCAAACAAATGTTTTATTTTAAACAAAAAAGCTTCCTAGACGAAAAAGTTTTAAATTTTTTGAAACTTGTAGCATTCACAACCTCTTTCTGAGTAACTTCTTTTATATAATTGTTAACACACAGCAATAAGCTCATAAGCCATTTGTTAACACAGAGTTGATAAGCAAGTTAAAAGTAAATAAACTGAATTTAGAATAAAATACTTTCAAAACCGTAGTCCTTAATTTGTTGACAGTTATCAGTTTAGTTCATAAATATGTATAGCCTATTTTTGAAACTAATAATTGTAAAGTCTTGAATAGATGCCCAAATATTTTTTCTAATTTTTATTTTCGATACAATTCACAATGATACTCGTTTTTAAATAAATATAGTAGTAATAAAATGCAATATCCATATTAATCATGTTATCAGAATAATGTATTTGAGACTAACACCTCCAAAGAAATACAATGTAAACAGTGAGAATGATATTATATCGTTACAGTAGTTCAACGCTTTCTTGCAGGCACAGAAAGCTTTAGTTTTGAATGTAATATTGTGTTTCTTTGATACAATGAGTGGTTACAATCTGGCAAAGAAGATCGTTTACGAAAACCAATTGTGTTTATATTTTTCATTTTAGTTCTCTACACATACAATGTATATTTGGCATGATTGTATTAGCATCTAATCTACACTTTTTCCGTTTTTATACAAAATTGTAAAGCTAATGCTAATTACAAAATCTTTTTACGTCACAGAAGATCAACTGTCATTATATTAAATGTTATCTGTACTTAAGAAAACATAGATTTTCTGTTCTTACCGCCTTCTCAATATACCTATCAATAATTTCTTTTTTTTGTTAATAACGATTTTGTTAATAGCGATTTTGCCCTCAACGGTTTCTCAATCGATTCTTAATGAGTGTGAGTGTCGAGAAAGATCTTTCTGCTGTCGCAGTTGACACAGGAAGAGAAGAAAGGATCATCATCAAAGATCTAATTGTAGAAAAAGTTTCTGGAGTGCAAAACTGCAGACACCCAACTGCATAGCCTTACAGAAGTGTTTCGTTTGCGTCTTCCCTTCTCCATTTTGTCACCCACAGCTTGATCTCTCCCTTCAGACTAGAAATACATTAATCCTCTCCAATTACTTTGTATTTGTTTGCAGGCTCTGCATCCCTAATAACTGACATCAAGGACATCGTTCATGAACAGATTTTTGGTAAAAGGGTGTTAAGATTATAGAGACTGTGAACGTCTTCAGAGAATCTGTTTACTAGATCATTATTTATTGTGTCAAGACTAGGGATAAAGACATCCACCCAAAAAGATATTTTTCCATACTTGATGGGGCAGCATTGGTCCTGTTAATTTATCGAGATGTGATCCTGGGTGTTTGAATGGTGCTTCCTACATCATCTGCCAGGTTTTTTTCATAAAGCAGGCTGAATTTTGCAACCACATTTTCTCGCTTTGTTTTCATAACTGAGGAAGTATCAGTCAAGATCTCATTTGCTTCGCTAACACCAATAGTCTCTTTTTGGAAAAACCTATTGAGAAGCAGCGTTTGGCTGAGCACTTCAGCAAAGCACACGAGGTTTACGATGAAGTCTCCAAGGCTGATTGCATATAAAATGGTCCTAGCTGTTATGCTAGGGCTGTCACTTGAAAAATATGACCACTGCGAAATTTCCTCAAGGAATGAGACGATTTTTATCACTGTTTGTTTAGAAAAGAGTCTACAGATAGATGCCTTTTACCCATCTTGTTAGGCACAGGTTAGTTGGGACCCTACATGCTTTATGCGCACAGCATTACTCTTTTGCGGAGCTTTAAAGAAAAGAGACAAACTAATGATACCAGTTGAGTTTCACATTAATTGCAAGTTAGACAAGTTCAAAAAATAGGTAAGACAAAGGGCTCGTTCAGCATTATTAGATGCTTCCGTTATTGTACTGACCGCCCCCACAACCTTGGAACTCAAGACATAGCACACATCTCCTGCAATACCAATGCATTTACCAAGATCGAGATAAAGCCTTTTCATAGTGTTTTGCTCCAGTCATTCGGGAATCTTTCTTCTCTTCATCTATTTTGTCACAAATATTGGTCTCTTTGTCATCTTCAAAAGACTCCTATTGATCAATATCGCTTTCAGAAATTGAAGGGAAATTCTTTACATTTGTTGTGAACTTTGAGTGTTTGTTTCCACAGATTTTTTCGGCCACTCGTGGCTTGATAAAACCTATGAAATGTTCTCTGATCGTATCTTGGTAAATATATCTCAGAAAAATTGTCATCTGAGTTTTGTGGCTTATATTAGGGGCTACATAAAAACCTATATTGTAGAATCCGTTTTCTTGCAGCCTGTGTAATATTTGCGAAATAATTTATTCGCAACAGAATTCAGTCAAATCAGTTTTACTGAGGAATGTACCTCTTTTGCTGCCAGAGTTATGCTGCGTCAGAGTTTAGTATCCAGTGGCGGATCCAGGATTTTGTTTTGGGAGGGGCTTGAGCCAACTGAGCTTACTTTCTCCAGTACACATTAATATACTAAAAAGCACAGATAATTTTATTTTGCTCATTTAACGCATAGCGAATCTCCTCGGATAACGCTTTGCAAATTCTTCAATGACTTCGACAGGTTGTAGGCTGCCAGATATATCTCGGTGAATATACATGGCAGCCAAACCATTCAACATGTCATCCGTCATTGTCGTGCGAAGGTACGACTTTATTAGTTTAAGCGAAGGGAAGCTACGCTCCACACTACAAGCAGATACTGGTAATGTAGCGAGAATTTGTAAAAGAATTTTTATAATAGACAACATTCGTTTGTCTCTTGAGGGGGATGTTTCCTGTCTCTCCAAAGCTCCTTCCAAACAGTTATTTCTCCCGAAAAAGAGAGGTGGTGAGGCAAGTCACTGTTGTAAACACGTGCAGCTGCCACTAAAGAGTTCAGATTTTCTGTTTTTGCAATGGCACTTGGTATAACGGTGAACAGGTGGAGAAATGAAGAGTGCTCTGCTATCGAAAAGCGACTCCTCAACTGTCCCAATGCAAAAAATGTCGTGTGACTAGGGCCTCTCGTCGGGTAGACCGTTCGCCTGGTGCAAGTCTTTCGATTTGACGCCACTTCGGCGACCTGCGCGTCGATGGGGATGAAATGATGATGATTACGACAACACAACACCCAGTCCCTGAGCGCGAGAAAATCTCCGGGCCAGCCGGGAATCGAACTCGGGCCCTTAGGATTGACATTCTGTCGCGCTGACCACTCAGCTACCGTGGCCGGACGTCCCAATACAAAATCGGTGAAAGGAAGGAATACACGACATGACATTCTTCTCCAATTCGAAATAACTGACAAGAAAGAAATTCTGCATCAAGCAAAAAGCGTGTATATGTATTAAAGGTTTACTTTACCTGTAGTATTCCTTAGCATCAGGTGCTTCTATATTTGAGCGATAAGCAGAACGTTTGGCGAATCTGGGTGCCTGCACTAGGATGTCGAAAGGTTCTACAATATGACAGGCCTCTTGGAAAAATTCTTCAAATTTCATTCCTCTGTATCGTTCCAGTGTTCTTATTACACTGTCTACCATCTAATAGCCAGAGTTAAGATCTAATACAACAGCCTGAAGTTGCCATTAAACCAAACAGGAAGTTCGAATACAGCGGCGGTTTCCGTCAAAATTAAGATAAAGTCATATCGTTGAATAGAAGCCAGAAGACTTGCACCTTCCGATGACGGAGAAGTTCTGTTCGTTTCTTCAAAGAACTGTACCATAGAGTCAAAGAGCTCTTTGAATTGAAGGAGTGCATCACGCCTTTCAAGTCAGCGTGTATCACTAGCTTAACTCTTTTTCCCTCTGGATGTTTTTCAAGAATTGCTCGCTTGATAAGTTCCAACCTTTTTGCTGGCTTGCGCACAAAATTGGTAACACGACTTATAACTACCATCGTATTGTGAACACTAGGAAAGCTGCAGGCCCTCACCAAAGCTAGGTCTGGTTTATGTGCTGCACAATGCAGCGGTTGGAGCTGCTTTATTCGGGATTGTACGCCACTGAACTTTCCAGACATGTTGACACCTTCATCATAACATTGACCTCTCAAATTCTTAACTTGTATGGCGACTTGATTTAATTCTTGAACGATACGATCGCTTAATGCAGCACCAGTCATGTCAGTTGCAGATAGAAAGCATATGAAGTCTTCGTGTGTTGTACTTTTTTGTAAATTCAGATACGTGATACATACACTGACTTGTTCTGTACCAGTGGCATCCGTTGTTTCGTCGCCAAGGACAGCATAATATTTTAACTTCTTTGACTTTGTCGAGCACCTTTTTCCTAGTGACAGAATGGCAACAGTCAATCAGCTGACTCTTGAGTTGTTTTGCTAATTTTTTGGCGCTGTCTCGAAATGTTTTCGGAGAGACGAATCACTTGAGTCAATGCGAAATTTTAAAAGTGCTCGAAATTTTCCTTGGCCGATTTCATCACTCTGTGTACCGTAATCTCGGTGGCCTCTTAACTGTAGGTCACTTTAAGTTTCTCAATTTTGATTAAATTATTTACAGATTTTTCAGGATTTTCATATCAACTTTTAAACTGTGTGCTTTTTAAAACTGCCATTTGGAGATAATCTGTAGCAGAATGGTTTCTGAAGATTTGTAGTGCTTTTTTGTGTTTGGAAAGTGGAAGAGTGACTAAAGATCTTAGAGCCACAGAATGCTTGCCCTTACTATCTGGATCAGCAAATAGTAAGCAAGGCAAACATTTTCCACCGTTCTGTTGTTGGCTCTAGACTAGCCAGGAGTTTTTCTTTAGCCAATCAGAACGGAACTTTCTTTTTTGTCCACCCTCTGTCTGTTCCGGATATTCATAATTACGAGGTTGTTCTGAAGACTTCGTCAGATCTTTATAGTTCTCCTCGCCACAGAGTACTTTTCCTACCATATAAGACATATCAAAAGGATTTTCAGCGCAAGTAGTCGATGTACGAGCCACTCCCGCTGACACTGGTTCCCGTTCTGTAACAAGAGCGAACAAAAACTGCATCTTGTACGCGAATCAGAGAATCATACATAAGCAAATCAACAACTTACCAACAACTAAAATAACTGTTCGGAACTATATTACACAATTATTTGAAAAGGCCACTAATCATTTAGGGGTTTAAAATAAAACTCATTAATATGAAGCTTTTCCTTTATTATGGAACAAACTTGAAATCAGCTAGTCCCTGTAAAAGTTATATACAAACTAACCAACTCGACCTAAATGTATGAAACAGCTGATTTTTCACGTTTGAAGTTGGTCTCACAGTAAAAGTTGTTCTTATTGATGAGTACTTTAACCCGTTAAAATATTATTTACCGATTTTAGGTAAATAACGCGGTATAAAAGTATGAAATTCCTGGCAACACCAGCATTCGCGCGAAGAAAGCTAGCATAAAAATAATTCAAAATCGAACAAACCCGACGAATGATATTACATCATTTACGCTAAATTTCAATCCACGCTGTCCCTTGTAGGGCAGGCAGAGAGGATCGAGTGCTCAGAGCATTTTTGTTGCCAACACTGAAATGAAATTTCCCGCTAAAAGAGCGTATTCAAAACCACTATAAAACACTACATTTTTTATCGTGCCTTCAACCAAATCATTAGATTGTTCTTTTTTAAGCAGTATGTTGAGTAACCAAAAGTATGAGACAAATTATCCCTTTGTTTAAAGCTAGAACAATATTATGAAATGTGGCACAGGCGAAGTTACCTAAGAGAAAATGAAGGGCTCGGGGTTATCAACGTCTTCCTCGACAGAAGGTTCAACACTAGAGGCAGAGGTAGTAGCGGATAAAGTATGTTCAGATGCTTTACATGTCGTTAACAGTTCTATCAGGTCACATGAAATTGAATGAAACCGCAAACAGCTGTTAATTGATGGTCTATTAACACGATCGCTTTCGCTGCGTTAAAGCAACATCTTCAGGTGTAAGTGGTGTCACATAAATTAGCACATGGAGACACCCCAACCTCCGTAGTCAGAGAATACAACCCCTTGAAGAGGGGAAGTGCTCAACGAATAAAAATCGGCTAAACATTCGGGCGAATAGTGCAGGGGATGAGGCAACTGCAGTCAGTAGTCATAAGGATAACACACTAGTGGATTCTCTGACTACGAACGTTGCATGCATCTCCATGTGCTAATTTATGTGACACGATTTACACCCGAATACGCTGCTTTAACGCAGCGAAACCGGTGGGATCAATAAACCATCAGTTAACAGCTGTCTGCGGTTTCATTCAGTTTCAAGTTACCATGTGGCTGCCCGTGTTACAAAGTTGTAAGTTCCTACCTGCGTTAGCACTTCTGTTGGCAGTTAATTATTGTGGCAACATTGTTTCTTCCTTCCGATTCCTGATCGAATCGACAAATGCGAATTCATCATTTCGAATTTCATTTTATTTCTCACTTCAGTTTTAATAATATTGATCTGGCTAAAAAGTCTTTCCACTTCCGCATTCGACAGCGCGAAAGTTGTCAATTTGTAAAATAGGTTGACGTCATCTGCATCTCTGTGTTGAAGCACTTCACACCAGTAATTAACTGCGTCTGTTTCGAACTATTTAACAAGAGGTGAATTTTGTCAATGAAAATCAGTTTTTGTTATTGTGCCAGGACCGATGTTAAACGATTCAAGGAGAAGAATCAATGACTCTTTAACGACACGAAGAGCTTTGGACACTGAAAGGAGTGAAATCCTCCTCAAAATTTCATTGTTGTCTGGAAGTCGTTGCAACAACTGAATTATTAATTGGTACACAAACTGGATGCATCTCAGACGTAGGACATGTTCTTATTCTGGGTATAACTAAGATTTTCTCAATTCATTAATCTTATTTTCGAACCAATACGTTGTGGGACCTACGTGGTTTCAACGTCCAAATTTAATTTTCTTTGCATTGGATATGTAGAGGCAAAAACTTTTTTAATGATTTTGTTAGCACAACGTGGTTATTTATCAGCTTACACGGATCCTCGGGGTGGGTTCAAAATGTTATTAACCAGATGAAAATTTGAAAGAATCGTCTTGGAAAGTATTTAGATATGCCTAACCGGATTCATCAGAAAACACTGAATAAAGCATTTCTGCAGTGTAACAGTCGTCTTTGATTTGCATTATTTCAGTGTGCGCTCTAAGCTCTAACCAATGGTCTGTAGTTCCTGTTACCGCAGGCTCTATGGACAACCATCGCGTATCACATGCGGGTTGAATTTTAAGGGGTTCTGCTCCTTTGACAGTCTGATAAATATCACTATGAAGAATGACACTTGAAGAATGCAAAAACAAATTACATGTTTCCCTAACTAAGGAGTCCAGATTTCCTTGAGCGTCTCACTTGCAGCAGTAGTAGCAAGTTGAACTGAATGGCTTACACATTTTATAACAATCAAATCCAGAATTACATTTTTCAAAATTTGATTGACACCATTGTGAACTCCAACACATACATTCGTATTGTGTGTGCCTATGCCCTACGGCTTGTTTAGATCTAATTTCAATTCTTGAGGCGTGCTTTAATTGCTGTTACACTAGGCTGTGCATTATAATGTTCGAGATCGGCTAATTTTAAAAACGTTGAAATGATCGCATTGGTTGCAGCATTGTAATACATTCTTGTTATTCCTAAAAATTTGGTTCTATTTATTTATTTATTTATTGTTCCGTGGGACCAAGTTAAGGAGAAGTCTCCATGGTCATGGAACGAGTCAATACATGAAATTATAACACGATATTAGAAACAGATAAAATGAAATATAAAAAAACATATTCAGGTGACAAGTAGTAAGTTTAAAGAAAGAAAATCAACAATGTAACACTGGAATTTGCTTAATTTTTTAGCTCTTCCAGGAGCTCCTCGACAAAATAGAAGGAGTGAGCCATGAGGAAACTTTTCAGTTTGGACGTAAAAGCGTTTGGGCTACTGCTAAGATTTTTGAGTTCTTGTGGTAGCTTATTGAAAATGGATGCAGCAGAATACTGCACTCCTTTCTGCACAAGAGTCAAGGAAGTGCATTCCACATGCAGATTTGATTTCTGCCTAGTATTAACTGAGTGAAAGCTGCTAACTCTTGGGAATAAGCTAATATTGCTAACAACAAATGACATTAAAGAAAATATATACTGTGAGGGCAATGTCAAAATTCCCAGACTATTGAATAGGGGTCGACAAGAGGTTTTCGAACTTACACCACACATAGCTCGAACAGCCCGTTTTTGAGCCAAAAATACCCTTTTTGAATCAAAAGAATTACCCCAAAAAATAATACCATATGACATAAGCGTATGAAAATATGCGAAGTAGACTACTTTTCGTGTTGAAATGTCACTTATTTCAGATACTGTTCTAATGGTAAATAAAGCAGCATTTAGTTTCTGAACAAGATCCTGAACATGGGCTTTCCACAACAACTTACTATCTATCCGTATGCCTAGGAACTTGAACTGTTCCGTCTCGCTTATAACATGCCCAATCTGTCTGATTAAAATATCGGTTCTTGTTGAATTGTGAGTTAGAAACTGTAAAAACTGAGTCTTACTGTGATTTAGCATCAAATTATTTTCCACAAGCCACAAACTTATTTCATGAACTACATTATTTGATACTGTTTCAATATTACACACAAGATCCTTCACTATCAAGCTGGTGTCATCAGCAAACAGAAATATTTTTGAATCCCCTGTAATACTAGAAGGCATATCATTTATATAAATAAGAAACAGCAGTGGCCCCAGCACCGACCCTTGGGGAACGCCCCACTTAACAGTGCCCCATTGGGACTGAACGTCACTACCACTCTCAATATTGGTGAGAATTACCTTCTGTTTTCTGTTCTTAAAGTAAGAGGCGAACCAATTGTAAGCTACTCCCCTTACTCCATTATGGTCCAACTTCTGCAGTAATATTTTGTGGTCAACACAGTCAAAAGCCTTCGTTAAATCAAAGAAAACACCTAGCGTTCTCAATCTTTTATTTAATCCGTCCGAAACCTCACAGAGAAAATAGAATATAGCATTTTCAGTTGTTCAACCATTTCTAAAACCAAACTGAACATTTGACAGCAAATTATGTGAATTTAAATGCTCCAGTAACCTTGTATATACAATCTTCTCGATAACTTTAGCAAACACCGATGGCATAGAAATAGGTCTAAAATTGTCAACATTATCAATGTCTCCCTTTTTATAAAGTGGCTTCACTGCCGAGTAGTTTAATCTTTCAGGAAATCGACCACTCCTAAAGGAAAAGTTACAGATATGGCTAAGTACTGGGCTAACATACATAGAACAATACTTCAGTATTCTGCTAGATACCCCGTCATATCCATGAGAGTTCTTGGTCTTTAGTGATTTAATTATTAAGTCAATCTCCCTCTTGTCAGTATCATGGAGGAGCATTTCAGGTAACAGTCTCGGAACACTTTTTTCTAAGAGCGCTATATGATTCCCTGTTGGGACTAGGTTTTTATTTAGTTCACCTGCTATACTCAGAAAGTGATTATCAAATACTGTACATATATGCGACTTATCAGTAACATGGATATTCCCACTACGCACTGATTCTATATCCTCGACCTGTCTCCCCAGACCAGCCACTTCCTTTACGACTGACCATATGGTTGTAATTTTATCCTGATACTTAGCTATTCTATCTGCATACCACATACTTTTTGCCTTCCTAATAACATTTTTAAGCACCTCACAATACTGTTTGTAATGGGCTGCTGCATTTAGATTTTGACTGTTTCTAACGTTTTGATATAATTGCCACTTTGTTCTACAAGATATCCTTATCCCTCTAGCCAGCCACCCAGGCTGCCTATTTGTGCTAGTACCCTGTTTTGAACGTTCTAACGGAAAGCAACTTTCAAAGAGCATGAGAAAAGTCTTCAGAAAAGCATTATATTTATCGTCTACTGTATCAGCGCTATAAACATCTTGCCACTCTTGTTCCTTGATGAGGTTTGCAAAGGTCTCTACAGCAACTGGATCAGCTTTCCTAAACAGCTGATGACTATATTTAACACGTGATGCAGCACAAAAATCTTTTAGAGTTAAAATTTTTGCATCATGATCTGAAAGGCCATTCACCTTTTTGCTAACAGAATGCCCTTCTAGTAATGAGGAATGAACAAAAATGTTGTCTATGGTTGTTCTACTGTTCCCTTGCACTCTCGTTGGAAAGAATACGGTTTGCATAAGATTATATGAATTAAGGAGGTCTACCAGCATCCTCTTCCTTGCACAATCACTTATACAATTAATATTGAAGTCACCACATGTAACTAACTTTTTGTATTTCCTATAAAGTTAACCAAGAACCTCCTCTAGCTTTAGCAAAAATGTTGTGAAATCGGAGTCTGGGGATCTATAAATAACAACAGTTAGAAGTTTAGCTCCATTAAATTTAACCACACCTGCACAACATCCAAACACCTTTTCAGTGCAGTACTTTGAAACATCAATTGACTCAAATGGGATGCCGTTTTTCACATACATGGCTACTCCCCCACACCGCAAAGAGCTCCTCGAAAAGCTGCCAGCCAACCTGTATCCTAGTAAAGGAAGCCTCTGAATTATCTCCTTATTTAAGAAGTGTTCAGATATACCAATAGTTTCAGAGTCAACATCTATAAGCAGTTCACTAACTTTATCTCTAATAGCTTGTATATTTTGATGAAATATACTAATTCCCTCATTACTCGGATATCTAAGCTTTGTCCAAAGTGGTTCCTTTGTTAGAGAGACTTCCCTTAACAGGAATACCTATCAGCTGACTTCAATCTAAAAAAGGTGCAGCTCTAACACCCACTACTGCAGGAATTTTCCCATGAGTGATCCCACCAACCCCACCTACGCTGTCACCTATAAGCTTTGCCAACCTCCCCTTCCCATACCTGTTGAGGTGCAGACCGTGTCTAGTGAAACCCGTCCTGCTGATAGACTCCACCGACACCACTGAAATGTGACCCATACTTTCTGTCATCAGCGCACCCCCAAGTATCATGTTATTACGCCTGACGGCTGTATTAAGATGAGGCCGATCGTGACGCTGAAACAGTTCCACGAAATGCACATTCGTGTTGCCAGTCTGAGTGGCTATCTTTTCCAGGTCACCATCTATGTTATACTCCTCATCCCTATCAATACTATTACCAGCCCCACCCACAATCACTATCTGATCCTCTTTAATAAAATCCCTACATAACCCCCGTATGTTAACAGTCACCTGAGCCAATCCTGCATTAGGCTTCACAATGCTGGTGACCTGGTACTCACTCCCCAGCACTTCCTGCAACTGCTGGCCTACACCCCTGCCATGAGAACTACCTAACAGCAGAACCTTCTTCTTCCTCTTCGACTTTGCTACTGTTCTAGCCACCGTAACTACTGAGGTCTGCTGCATACTTCCTACATGTACAGCTACTGGCGATTCCTCTCCAATAGACTCTGACAGTTGGTCATATCTATTGTAAACACCAATAGTAAAACTATCTGAAAATCTTCTTCTCCTAGCAGATCTCTTGCCAACAGCCAGCTCCCATTCCCCAACCCCCTTCTCCCTCCTCATCCTATCTAGCTCCTCCTGTGCGTTTTTTAACTGCACCTGAAGGGCACAGATCTTACGCTCCTGCTCCTCTATCAACTTACTCTTGCTACGTAGCCTGCAGTTCCAGGAGAGGATCTCACCAGAATGCCCACTGGCTTCCCCACTGCATTCCCCCCAGTGAAAATACTTCGAACAAGTCTCACACCGCAATTCACTACTCACGAACCTACGGCAAAGCCCACACTTCTCACTCATGGTAAAATTTTACTTTTTCTAAGTTCCGCTATTACAATAAGAAGATGTTAAAAACCTGACTACAATAATCGCAAACTTACTCTACAAGGGAAGTAACTACTATTATTAACAGTATTAATAAACAACAAATGTGAATATAACAAAAGACTAATACAGAAAGAGAATCAAACGTCTAATGACACAGTAACGAAGCTGAAAACAGTTCCCAAAAGGTTCTTATGAAATTATTTCACCAGAAAACACAAAAAACTCCGGTTGAAGACTACTAAAGTTCCTAAATAAACCACTATACACAAACAATTAATTAGTACTTAGCTTTCGATGCGCCGCTACAGCTGCAACTGCTCAGCGCGGAATGTAAACACAGGTAAGAGGTTGCGTTGCTCGATACGAAACACTCACAAATATCACGTCACAACACAAGAAAGGCAGAGGTGAATGAAGAAACCACTAGTAAGTCACTTATATAGTAAATATTATCACAAAAACCGTTAAAATATGCATCTGAAACCGAAAAATATATAAAAACTTGGAGAGCGATCTCACACGCAGTCACTCGCTTATGACGTCACACCAAAGGTCGAGCTAATGTCTATTGATTCACTGATTACAATGATATACATACTGTCACCGATATCTTGCCGCAAATTTTCTACAAAATACCGCCTTATTACACGTTTTATAGCTGCACTGCATCTTGTTGTACGTATTTTAAGTTTCCTGGCAATATTACTGTCTGTGAATTTACTCTTGCACAAATCAGTTAAGTGATGACATGACATGATCGGACAATGGGTGGAAGCAAATAATGCAAGGGAATCTTCAGCTGGATTCACTTCTGAATACTCTTTCACGGATTTGGAAGGTATTTTTGGTTGTTAGCAGAATATTACGGCAAATATACAATATGCTCTTGTGTCATCGCCTAGAATTCTTTCTAGCCAGTCTGCAAATTTACTATCGCGTAGCGATTCTGCACGAGATTTCTAGTTATATTTTCCCTTTACTTTACTTATGTTTCGCACTAAAACAACAGCTAATGATTTAAGAAACATCACATTACCATCGGAACTACAGATATGCACTGTGCATGCAATTGCAGATTTATTAATACTAGAGCGCATAACAAAACGGGTGCATAACAATACGGCCACAAAACAACACGGAAACGAAGACAAAGTACCGGATATTATAAATGTTTAGGCGATGTAAATTTAAGAGCTATTACACATTAGTAAATTAAATAGCGCTCTCTGCTGTATATATAATGGATCAAGTGATTTTAAAAAATAATTTTACCATAAAGTATCCAAATCTTTTTAAAATCCACCATAATTCACACCAGCCAGTAGACGCAAATTCTCCACGGAACAGAATTTCACTTTTAGAGTCTCGGTGACATGAGGAAGGGAGTAATGCTGTTGACCTGCTACACATACCAGGTGGTTATAATAAAACTTTCTCTATTTAACACGTTATAATACGGAAACTAATTACTGTACGAGGACCAAATTTGGTTGAATTAATGTCAAGGACATGGGGAGCAGAAATAATGTGAATCATTTCAATTGAAACACTTTTCATGTAGTACCACGATGCATCATACCATTACATCTCGGTACCATGACTAGCTACTAAAGGGCTCAATATGGCGTCCATCTGTGCCCAGAAATCCTTGATATGTTGCGCTTAAGATTAGGTTCAAAATGGGTCAAATGGCTCTGAGCACTATGGGACTTAACTTCTGAGGTCATCAGTCCCCTAGAACTTAGAACTACTTAAACCTAACTAACCTAAGGACATCACACACATCCATGCCCGAGGCAGGATTCGAACCTGCGACCGTAGCGGTCGCGCGGTTCCAGAATGTAGCGCCCAGAACCGGTCGGCTTAAGATTAGGACGTGTGTGAATGTGCCCCTGGTAAACACTGTCCTTCAGGTAGCCTCACAACCAGAAATCACAGGAAATGAGATCAGGTGATCGTGCCGACCAAGCTTTTGGATCGTCTGATAATTCGGTGAAGGTGAACTTCACGAGCGACGGGCGGTGAGGCCCCATCTTGCATGAACACTTGGGTTCAATGCGTCTCTCTCCTGTAGGGCGGGTATGACATGCTGGCGAAGCATATCGCAGTAACGCTGGCCAGTCACACTGTACGTTTATGGTTCTTCAGCGCCAATCTGTTCAAAAAATAATGGGCCCATGATGAACGTAGCCGTGAAGTCACACCATACGGTGACATGTTCACCATACAGAGGAACTGAACGGTGACTGGAGTTGAAGATCCCCACATTCGGCAGTTCTGTGTATTCACCTCACTCGTCAGAGAAAAAAGGAACTTCGTCTGTCCATAGGATGGTCCAGGGTCAGCCCTCGACAACTTCAATCCTTGCGAGAAAGTGGGGAGCGAAGTCGACACGTCATTGTGTGCCCTGTGGTGCAAGTTGCTGTACGATATTGATCATGTACGGATATTATTTGAGAATGGTTCGAAGCACCTTCCGTACAGTTGACGACTAGATGTTGAACTGTCGAGACACAGCACGCGCACAGCCTGACGATCTGGAATTGCGCGCAGAGCTGTCTGCCATAGCAATAGCGATTTCATCAACCACCTGTGGTGCAATTGGTCCCGTACCGACGCCCAGTTCTCAGGTTGATTCGAACTTCTTCATCACGCTCCGCACAGCAAATGGAGAAAGAGTACCCTTTCGTAATCCTTTCAGCCGGCGATATTCTTGCAGTGCAGCTGCGGTATTACTGTTATTTTGATAATAGAGTTTCACCGATAATGCCCTGTTCCTTTTGTCCAAGCTTATGTTGACACATCAACAAGTGCACTGCGACTCGTCAGGTATGTGAGACTATGAATGACGATGATTGATCACTGCACTGGTGGCCATAGTTGGAACTGGACGGTGGCTCTGTGACGCATGGAAATCATGCACCTCCTACTCTGGACATTAACACTACCAAGTTTGGTACTCGTCCCGTAATTAGTTTCTGTGTTATAACGTGTTAAACAGGGAAAGTTTAATTATAACCACCCGGTAGGTCGACCTGAGAGTGCTTCGAACATCCGCAGCTTTAACCCAGATGACGCTAGTGTCTATATAAAAAATCAGATGTGTAACACTTGCATGCCACATTACAGTGTGTGGTGACATTTAACCCAGCTACATACTTCATTCATAAGGAAAGAGTGATCGTCGATAAAAGCCCTGTATTAGCTCTTATTTCTCGTGGTCATTTTGCGGAATGCGTGTGTGTTGGGGGGGGGGGGGCGGGGGAGGAGAGGGGAGGAAGTAATATATTTACCAAACACTCTAATCGGATTTCCACATGTAAATCTATCCGTTATATGCAACATCTCTTTTGTGGCGACCGCCACTGTAGTTTGTTTAGCATCTCGCTGTTACGAAACGACCACAAGCCAGCCGCTCTTCGTCAGATTTCCTGTTAATCCAACTTGATGACTGTCCAAGGCTGACAAGCAGTATTCGAGAATCGTCGAATAAACGTTTTTTTATACCTCTTCTTTCGTGGATAAGATTCTCATCAGTTCTTTTAGTAAATAAGAGATACACCTAATGAAGCGAGCGTCCGCACACACACACACACACACACACACACACACACACACACACACACACACACAGAGAGAGAGAGAGAGAGCAATTGCATGATAGAATTCTTAATTCTTAGAGTTAGGTTATAAATATTTCACATTACCTATTTCGAAATTATGTCGGTGGCTGCAATATTGCCTTTGTTGTGTAGCTTTTTATTTGTTTATCACAAGATAGGAACATATAAAGCACGGAATCAAATCAGTCAAAAGACTGAGGGCTTTAAAAAAAATATCACTCTGGTGCTTTAGTCAGTGCAGGGTGGAGGGAGAAGTGGTGAGAATGTCCATTTCTTGATCATCAAATGGCGAGCCACTCATCTGGATTAAAAAATTCCAAACCTCATCTCCATATTCATTAAGTATGGTCATACGACACTTTACTGGCGAACATTGGTAACAAGTTGAAGTAAATGTGATTGTGTGGCCTCCTACAGGTATAGCCCCAGTGGAAACAAACAAGGACAAGGTAAATGTCATACGTCACTTCATTAGAGGTCGTTGGAAGGCAACGGTAAATAAACTTCACTAGTACCTCACAGACAAAATAACACCATGCTCAGTAAAATGTATAGGGATTCTAAAAGGAAGGTAGATAAATAGGTTAGACTTTGTTGTCTCTTCGGTGAAGAGTTGATTAGAGACGGAGATGTGTTGTCATTAGGTCAACAACGTGCGCTGAACGGTGTGCTCCGAAGCTCTTGCGCCTGCCACCAGCATTGCACCTTGTCAGCCATCATATCTGACACAAACCGTCGCTTGCCCTGCTTACACAGTTGGCAAGCCTCCGGCTTGCAAGCTCTGTGGCGCCGATACCCAACACGTTGTCGCCTGTCTGTGTTTTCACCGTATTTCGACCTCTTTTCATGAATGCTAACGACAGTATCACGCGAAATGCCAACAAGGTTCGCCGTTTACGAAATAATGTCTCCCAGGCGACGGACCATGATAATCTGCTGCTACGGTCGCAGGTTCGAATCCTGCCTCGGGCATGGATGTGTGTGATGTCCTTAGGTTAGTTAGGTTTAAGTAGTTCTAAGTTCTAGGGGACTGATGACCACAGTAGTTAAGTCCCATAGTGC
Organism: Schistocerca serialis cubense; assembly: GCF_023864345.2. Taxonomy (NCBI): domain Eukaryota; kingdom Metazoa; phylum Arthropoda; class Insecta; order Orthoptera; family Acrididae; genus Schistocerca; species Schistocerca serialis. Next base: position 242,889,142 of record NC_064638.1, on the reverse strand, counting down.
TCAGAGCCATTTGAACCATGATAATCTGCCCATCATGAAAGTCGCTTATGTCAGTGGTTCCCCCATTTGTAGCTTGTATCATCGCTAGATCGGTTCCCCATGCGTGTGGGCTCCGATTACGTGCTCCCTTAGACCGGTATTACACTATCAAATTTCTTTGTCAAATATTTATCAAAGATACGATTAAATATTTGTCAAATTTATTACACAAAGATCTTTGACGTCGCGCTAAAAAGGAGTATTACACTGTCATCATATTTTTCGTCATAGTTCAAGATGGCTGACAACAACAACTTGTTATTAACCGCAGAAGTTGCATGTAGCATAATTGCACTGTGTGCACATGTGGAAGAGAAGCGGGGGAAAGAAAGGAAACGTACCTGGGTGAAGCCGTGGGTTTTACGAGGAGACGATAAAAGCATTCAACAAAACTTTTTACGTGAGCTTGTAGTGGGGGACGGCAAGTCGTACATAATAAATTTCTTAAGAATGGATGAGCATACATTTCAGTATGTGCTCAGTGAAGTGTATCCTCCTATCACAAAGCACAATACTTACTAAAGAACTGCTATATCTGCAGAAGACAGGCTCACTGTAACTCTCCGATTCCTTGCTACAGGAGAGAGTTACTCTAGCTTACAGTACAGCACTCAAATACCACAGTGCACATTAACGAAAATAATACCTGAAACGTATGCAGCAATTTATAAAGCACTAAAGGAGCAGTGTCTGCAGGTAAATAAATGTTCAATACACTTTACATGCATTAAGAACTACTTTTATTCTATAAACAAATCAATTACATTTGGTGTCCGAAAACCGTATCTCACGGCTAATTGACCTCCGCAATATTTTTATAGCTCTCCAATCTTCTTAATCTATTTTTGTATTCAGGGTGCCTCACGTTGTAAAGCGTCTCATCAGCTTCATACATCTTTATTAATTTTGTGTTTGACAGTATACACCAATTGTATATACCGGCCATGTTTATTACAAACACACTACAGATGACAGAACGCTGCAGCGATGCTAGCGCTCCACGTGGTAACATGTAACATTGCAGTGAACTGAAGACAAGCGACTTTTATGATCAAATCTACTGCGAGGCCCTAGATTTTGATCAGATTTATTAGACGACAGACAAGATTCGACAAAGTGCCCTATTACACCATCAAACTTCTTTGGCATAAATTTTGACATATCAACTTTGACAAAGAACTGTGATAGTGTAAGACCGCCCTTCCCGCCTCACGTACCAGCAACGTCAAATGCGGCATCTCGCGGTGGGAATTGATCGTAATGTTTAGGGTCATGAGTTATAACGCAAGGATACACATGACGTGATGTTGTTATCACTTCTGAAAGCGTGTGCACTTTCCAGTCACAACATTATCTCGTGTGGCAGTACACGTGCTCTGCCCGCTAATCCCTCTAAGAAGCGGGATCCAAAGAGATGGATTCTATTCCGTGGAGCCTCAAAAGCATCATACTCGATCATTCTGTCGGGAATGAAATAGTGCGTTATTGCACTGACCAAGGTTAGTTATGGCAATGCAGGTGAACAGGAAGGGCTATATCGCAATCATAAAACCAGTGAGAGTCCAATTTCAGTCGATCAATGATATATGTTTTATCTGGGAAAGAATGGGAGGAAGTAATATTAGAGATTAACGATCCAGCTACAACGAGATTCCGGGAGACAAGCAACGCAGTCTATTCGGTGGAGATTGGGGAACGACATTAACATGATACAGAAGGAAAAAATCTAAATTAATTGGACACCAAAGTCGACAAAACAGCTTCCTTAAAAACACGTCTTATGAGGAGAAATCGTGAGGAAAAAATCATGAGGCAGATCCATAACATCCATATTACAAAGTATTATCAGTGAAATGAAATAGAACCATATGACTATGGCGAATTACAGGGATCGTGATACGCCAACAAAACGTTATTTTAGTGTCTGATGATGGCGGTATTTGACAAGCATAATAATTCTAAAAGCGAGGCTACAAACCTCTAGCAAAAAAAACTAAATTTCTTATTCTTTTTTCGGTTGAGGAATTAAGTTCCTTTTTTCGTTATGTTGGTCAGTTACCGTTCTTGGTGTGTTACTACAGTTTAAAATTGTAAATATACATACAAAATGAGCTGAATTCTTCTGATGATAAAAAATTGTAGGTACAAAACAAAGTGAACTAATTCTTCTTGATTAGAAAATAAATAGAAATTTAAAAAATATATGTATCAGGAAAGGAGTGACCTGTAGTATTAAAAATTACTTCGTTAATTTTTTAAGTAACTTTCATGCGTGGTTTGTGATTTTTGAATCCCGTTGTTCTCTAACACTCAGCTCTTATTTTTGAAGAATAGAGTTATAAAGAATAAGATAATTTAAAAATTGCGAAGTCACATATCAATTTGAGGATGTTTTACTTTAACAAATTATAAAAAAATTTAAACACTGAAGATGCCATTCATTTCCTTTTACATTTATTGAGCCACAGAGCCACATACGAGGGTTGGAACTTCAGTAGTGGCAACTATTTATTTACAGCTCGTACAAAATAGATACGTGTTTCAAAGTTTTGCTGACCTTCAAAGTAGTCACCAGCACTGTGTATAACCCCTTGCCAGCGATGTGGAAGTCGTAGGATACTCTTAGCGGTGCCAGTTGTGTTGACAGTTCGAGCGGCGCGGTCTATTGTCCGACGAATTTGTAGCAGTTCTGAAGCGAATGCCGTGAAGTGTTTCCTTCAGTTTAGAAATCGAGTCGAACTCACGAGTGCTTAAGTCAGGGCAGTGCAGTAGGTGGTATAGCACTTAGCTCCCCATCAGTCAAACAAATCAGTAACAGCTTGCACTGTACGTGCTTGAGCATTGTCCTGCAAAATGATGGTCAGATCCTGCAGAAAGTGTCATCACTTCTGTCTCTATATTGTCCATTTTTGGAACACAACCTACGAGCAGCTTAGAGATAGAAGTGATGACGGTTTCTGCTGGACAATGCTCAAGCACGTACAGTGCAAGCTGCTACTGATTTGTTTGAGTGATGGGGTGCTAAGTGCTATACCACCTACTGCACTCCCCTGAATTAAGTCCTCATAAGTTCAATTCGATTTCTAAACTGAAGGGAACACTTCACGGCGTTCGCTTCAGAACTGCTACAAATTTGTCGGGCAATAGACCGTGCCGCTCGAACTGTCAACACAAGTGCACTGCTAAGAGTATCCTACGACTTCCACATCGCTGGCAACGGGTTATACACAGCGCTGCTGACTACTTTGAAGGTCAGCAAAACTTTGAAACACGTATCTATTTTGTACGGGCTGTAAATAAATAGTTGCCACTATTGAATTTCCAACACCCGTACAAATAAAGTAACTACAGTGAAATTTTATGATCGTTTTTAACCACAATTACTCAAGAAACCGAGATTGCGAGGAATCACCAAATGTACCAGTCTACCTTCCAGACAACTTTAGCACAGACTACGGTTTCTTAGGTGCAGCTGGACGGTAGCTGTGGAGACGGCATCGTTTAGTCCGTTCTATGCCGCCCACCCACTCAGCAAAAATGAGCAATAAACCGGGTCTGCCCCCTGGCGACAAAACCCCGCCAGTCGGCAGTATTTTCCGCATGGCGGCACAGACAAGCTGGCTCCACGCTCGCAGACAAACAAAAGAGGCGAGACACGGCATTACTCGGAAGATACGACCATTTTACGAGCCTTCCTCCTTCAATCAGAACTTACTTGTCACGCAACGCTGATTTTATGTTGCGATTTAATTAGAAACTTAAAAGTACGTAGATTTTTCAAACCACAACGAAGAATGTTATGAACAGGCGGTAATTGTTTAGTGATGTGTTGGCAAATGTGCCAACACCTTGTAGATAGAGGAGGCCGTAATGCACGCTATCTAACGCAGACGGGCGTGAATTCTGGAACAGGATAAGTAGTGAATGTTAATAGGAAAAGTATGCAGCTCCTCGAATACCTAACTTTTATTCCTTCATGCTACTACAGCATTCTTGATGAGACCTTTCATACGATAACTATCAAACTATGTAAGGCTAATGGCGCCTTGCTAGGTCGTAGCCATGGACTTGGCTGAAGGCTATTCTAACTGTCTCTCGGCAAATGAGAGAAAGGCTTCGTCAGTGTAGTCGCTAGCAAAGTCGTCGTACAACTGGGGCGAGTGCTAGTCCGTATCTCGAGACCTGCCTTGTGGTGGCGCTCGGTCTGCGATCACACAGTGGCGACACGCGGGTCCGATATGTACTAAATGGACCGCGGCCGATTTAAGCTACCACCTAGCAAGTGTGGTGTCTGGCGGTGACACCACATTTAGCACACATAATCTATTAAAGTTCTTACTTCCAGCAACAGATTCTAAGAGGGAATCTGACCGCTTCAGCAATGGAACGTTAAAAGTCCAACGACCTGTGCGCATCGTCATTTGAAAAGGAACGTTTGCTTGCTCAGGCAACTATGGAAGTCGGTAAACTATCCCTCGTTCTGCGTACAAAATCAGGATGGACGTATCCGAGCGTGGAGCCTCTGAGGAGAACAAATGTTACCAGAGTGCATTCGTCACTGCCACACAGGCCCTGCATCGTGCGTGGTCGCGTATTGTGTCACTGGGCACGCACTATGGTCGGTAACCTCTGGTTCGCATTGTCGGTAATTTGGACAGCAGCCGTTACATTTCTGACGTGTTAAGGTAGATGGGTATGCCCTACTTCGAGATCTGCGAGAGGTTATCTTTCAACAAGACAACGCAAGACTGTATATTGCTTTTCATGCCCTGACGTACCTCGGTACGGAGGCTCCTTGACTGATGCCTTGGCGGTCATCACATTTTCCAGATTACTCAACCACTGAGCACATCCGATCACTAGTACGGCACAACTCGCCTTTTCTGTCAATCTGAATTGTTGACTGCATTTTTATGCACAATATTTAATACCGACCTTGACGGCTTCTTCTGGTTGTGGTCCAAGCAGCGAGAACATACGAGGTGCGGCTAGAAAAAAACCGGATTGATGCTGGAAAAAACATTTATTTACAATTATTTACAATTTCATGTTATCTCCTTCAATGTACTCTCCTCCTCGGTCTCTACACCGCTCCATACGAATTTTCCACTGTTCATAGCAATGCTGCAGATCATTTTCGGTAAGTCCATACATTACTTCCGTCGCTTTTTCTTTTACTGCTTCAACAGTCTCAAATCTAGTTCCTTTCAAAGCTGACTTGACTTTAGGGAAAAGAAAAAAGTCACAGGGGGCCAAATCAGGTGAGTAGGGTGGATGATCTAAGATGGGAATGTTGTAAGTTTGAAACAAAATTTGATGTTAACACGCTGTTCTTTCTGTACACTCAACATTTTCCGACGCACAGACAAAACGTCAACTACTTAAAACAGACGCCACGGGCAGACTGAGTGCAGGAGGCAGATGAAACTCTAGTAGTAGGCGGAGCGAGAGTCACGTGACAGGCCACGCGACTTTCAGCCTTATTGCATTCGTTTTATTGTTTCACCAGTACTAGTCCGGTTTTTTTCTAGCCACACCTCGTATAACGACACCACCTGAAGAACACGACATAGTATCGTGCATAAAAATGATAACAACTCAGCTGAACAACAGAAAGTACACAATTAAGGTGCAAGTTTAACGTCCCGTTGAGGAGGAGATTATTAGCGACGCAGCTGTAGGGAAGTATTAGGGAAGGATGGCGAAGGATGTTGACCGTGTGAATATGAATGTCTGGATGTGGACTCGAACCACCGTCTTCCCGAAATCGAGTCCACTGCTCCACTTTGCTAAGTAGGCTGTAACTCATTCTACTGAAAAAGAGAGGAGAGAAAAGCTCATTCCTTAAAACTTAAGCTTTTCTCACCTTTCTTTTTCAGTAGAATGAGTTACAGCTTACTGAGCAAAGTGGAGAAGTGGACTCGAGTTCGGGAAGACGGTGGTTCGAGTCCACATCCAGACATTCATTGTTGAAGTAGCATTCCTCTTCCGTAGAAATGTTGGAACACGTGAGGCAATACTGACCCTACACCTTATCTTAGAAGAAAGATTAAGGAAAGGCAAACCTACGTTTCTAGCATTTGTAGACTTAGAGAAAGCTTTTGACAATGTTGATTGGAATACTCTTTCAAATTCAGAAGGTGACAGGGGTAAAATACAGGGAGCGAAAGGCTATTTACAATTTGTACAGAAAGCAGATGGTAGTTATAAAAGTCGAGGGGTATGAAAGGGAAGCAGTGGTTGGGAAGGGAGTGAGACAGGGTTGTAGCCTATCCCCAATGTTATTCAATCTGTATATTGAGCAAGCAATAAAGGAAACAAAAGAAAAGTTCGGAGTAGGTATTAAAATCCATGGAGAATAAATGAAAACTTTGACATTGTAATTCTGTCAGAGACAGCAAAGGACTTGGAAGAGCAGCTGAACGGAATGGACAGTGTCTTGAAAGGAGGGTATAAGATGAAAATCAACAAAAGCAAAACGAGGATAATGGAATGTAGTCGAATTAAGTCGGGTGATGCTGAGGAAATTAGATTAGGAAATGAGACACTTAAACTAGTAAAGGAGTTTTGCTATTTGGGGAGCAAAATAACTGATGATGGTCGAAGTAGAGAGGATATAAAATGTAGACTGGCAATGGCAAGGAAAGCGTTTCTGATGAAGAAAAATTTGTTAACATCGAGTATAGATTTAAATGTCAGGAAGTCGTTTCTGAAAGTATTTGTATGGAGTGTAGCCATGTATGGAAGTGAAACATGGACGATCAATAGTTTAGACGAAGAAAACAGAAGCCTTCAAAATCTGGTGCTACAGAAGAAAGCTGAAGATTAGATGGGTAGACCACATAACTAATGAGGACGTCTTCAATAGAACTGGAGAGAAGAGAAATTTGTGGCACAACTTGACTAGAAGAAAGGATCGGTTGGTAGGACATGTTCTGAGACATCGAGGGATCACCAATTTAGTATTGAAGGGCAGCGTGGAGGGAAAAAATCGTAGAGGGAGACCAAGAGATGAATACACTAAGCAGATTCAGAAGGATGTAGGCTGCATTAGGTACTGGGAGATGAAGAAGCTTGCACAGGGTAGAGGAGCATGGAGAGCTGCATCAAACCAGTCTCAGGACTGACGACCACAACAACAACAACAGCATTCCTCTGAAATCTAATTGCTATGAATCTGGGATGCGTTATAGTGCCCACCGCCGGAGTCAAATCTGAAAAGCATAACTGAGCAGAGTACTGATAATGTATTACGACTTCTACTGCGAATGATCTGATATAATTAACTGGATTATCTGCTTTGCTGTCAGGTTCAGAATCTTTGCTTGCTAACAGATGAGTCTGGTAATGGCGAACTCTGTTTTTATTAAATACAGTGCAGTAAATAATTTGCATCAAGCGGAATTCGTATGATAAATTCAGATTGCAAGGGTTCGACTTTTCTGTAGTGTACAAATCTGTTGTGATGTCTCGTGTAAGGAGAAGAAATGCGTACCATCGCGTTTCCGACTTTGATAAAGGTCGAATTGTTGCTTATCGCGATTGCGGTTTATCGTATCGCGACATTGCTGCTCGCGTTGGTCGAGATCCAATGACTGTTAGCAGAATATGGGATCGGTGGGTTCAGGAGGGTAATAAGGAACGCCGTGCTGGTTCCCAACGGCCTCGTATCACCAGCAGTCGAGATGACTGGCATCTAATCCGCATGGCTGTAACGGATCGTGCAGCCACGTCTCAATCCCTGATTCAACAGATGTGGACGTTTGCAAGACAACAACCATCTGCACGAACAGTTCGACGACGTTTACAGCAGTATGGACTATCAGCTCGGAGACCATGGCTGCGGTTACCCTTGACGGGGCATCACAGATAGGAGCGCCTGCGATGGTGTACTCAACGACGAACTTGGGTGTACGAATGACAAAACGTCATTTTTTCGGATGAATCCAGGTTCTGTTTACAGCATCATGATGGTCGCATCCGTGTTTGGCGACATCGCGGTGAACACACATTGGAAGCGAGTATTCGTCATTTCCATACTGGCGTATCACCCGGCGTGATGGTGCGGGATGCCATTGGTTACACGTTTCGGTCACCTCTTGTTCGCAATGACTGCACTTTGAACAGTGGACGTTACATTTCAGATGTGTTTTGACCCGTGGCTCTACCCTTCATTCGATCCCTGCGAAACCCTACATTTGAGCAGGATAATGCACGACCGCATGTTGCAGGACCTGTACGGGCCTTTCTGAATACATAAAATGTTCGCCTGCTGTCCTGGCCAGCACATTCTCCAGATCTCTGACGAATTGATAACGTTTGGTCAATGATGGCCGAGCAACTGGCTCGTCACAATACGCCAGTCACTACTCTTGATGAACTGTGGTAACGTGTTGAAGCTGCATGGGCAGCTGTACCTGTACATGCCATCCAAGCTCTCTTTGACTCAATGCCGAGGCGTATCAAAGCCGTTATTACGGCCAGAGGTGGTTGTTCTGGGTACTGATTTCTCAGGATCTATCCACCCAAACTGCATGAAAATGTAATCACATGTCAGCTCTAGTATAATATATTTGTTCAATGAATACCCGTTTATCATCTGCATTTCTTCTTGGTGTAGCAATTTTAATGGCCAGTAGTGTATTTACTTACAAGGCGTATACGGAGAATGAGGGTAATCTTTTCAGATGTGTTGTCCTTGAAAGTGCGTCCAGTGACATTTGGGCTCGGAAAAAGTTTTAGGAAAGATCGCCTAAATCCCCTGTCCACACTCCCGCCAGCTATCAGAGTAGACGGCCCTAATGCGGTGTGTTACTTGTAGCAACAACTGCTCAAGAGGACAGGGAATGCTCGAACAGGAACTGTAATGCTGAAACTTTTACACTCAGAAGCGAACATAATTTATTATCTCAGTGACATAATCACAAAATTTTTGGTTGTGACCGGATCTCTGATAGAAGACAAGAAACCAAATTGCACACATGGAATTTAAACATCGTACCGTCAGAATAGCCAGAAGAATGCACGGATACAGATTCCATAAGTTGTACTGTTATGCTCGAAAGTGTCCGAACGACCTGAATTGCGTTCTGCCTGATTTGTATGCAACCCACAAAACTTAAATGCATTGCAGGTACTGTAATCTCTTTTCGGTACAGTCGTTTGACTATACGAAGTCTTTCAGAAAAGAGAGCACTAGAGGCTGGCTCTGTATGGCAACAAGTCCAGATGCAAATCGGTACCGGGAATCTGAAATCATCAGGAAGCTCGTTATTAGAGCTTATAATAGTCTTTAACACTTATAAACTCAAATTTTTATTTCAATTGTATTTTATTTCGATATATAAGATTTAAAGCGGGAAGTTTCAACTTGATATTACATGATGGAAATTTTGTACTGGAGAAGGATCTCGGACTCCTATCTAGTAACTATTCTCCCTTTTAATAAACCATTTGAAGTTCTTAAATATGATTTCAGTCCCAAAAATATAGTGTGCTTATCTTTAAACTTGAAATGGCATGACGCAAAGTTTTATAATGGACGGGGATTCGAAACCAGTACCTAATAGTGTTATCTACACACAATCAAATGTTAGATATCGAAACGTTTCACCAATAGAAAGAAGTGACGAGACGGTTTCCGTTAACGGGGTTCGAATGCGCACCTATCACCGTTGTTTTCTAGCCACCAACAAACCTTAAATAACGATGTGTTTCACAAGTAGCGAGATGCACGTATACTTTAACTGGAAATAACATGAGGAATAGCTCTATGACAACTGGGAGTCGAACCCGCTGAAGTCATCATTGTTTACTACGTAAGAAGAAACATTAACTATCGAATTCTTTTTCGTCAGTACCTAGGATTAGCATCTTTGAATCAGAAAAGAAATGATGCAATGTTCTGTTTCTGAGTGGCAATGGAATCTGCCATCAATCGTTGCTGACGGCGCTCTGAGACACATAAAAAATCAGAATTATTTTTCAGCCGCGAAGGATGAGCGCGCGCGTTCTGAGGCGCCTTGCCAAGGTTCGCCCCCCCGCCCCCCCCCCCCCCCCCCTCTTGAGGGTTCAAGTCCTCCCTCAGACAAGGGTGTGTGTATTGCCCTTAGCGTAAGTTAGTTAGACTAAGTAGTGTGTAAGCCTAGGGACCGATGGCCTCAGCAGTTTAGTCCCATAAGAACTTACCACAAATTTCAATTTTTCACTTATATTTCGGTTTGTACAAGCTACAGTTTGATATCACATGATGAACATTTTTGTGCCAGAGCAGCATTCGAGCCAAGACACGCGCGTTTCGTGGAGACCTTGAGGAATTTTGGATCTTGCGGAAACAGGTAAACGCTGGAAGTGTGTCGTTCCGAAGGAGTCAAATCCCGCAAAAGGAGGGATCAGATTTCGAATCCCAGTCCGGCACAAATATTTTCAACACCTCAAGTTCAAAGACAATAAGAAATAAGCGCCCTGTCATCTTATATTACGATTGATTCTATAATAAAATAAATTTTTTCTTATACTGTTGCTAGAGAGTCTAGATGCCGCGACTTTCGCCTCTGCTATGGACCAACTTACACCGACTCTCCTGCAATAAGTAAGGAAGGGACATCGTGTTTAACGTGGCTGCAGAACCACGGTGCGAACCTGCTTTCTTCACTTGTCGTTACCAGAGGTGAAGAGGGTTTGCTCATGTTTTTGAAAAATGGTTGCCTGAAATGCGAACCGAACATGTAACAGGCCAGAGAACTACACATGTGGACCGCGCATGTGCAGAAGAGAGCTCCAAAACAGACGAGAATTCTGACCGCCTGTACGTGGATTTCGGCCTGTACAAAACATTAACTGACTTGTGCGTCCGCATCGACGTACACTGGGTGCCATGGTTACCAATGTGTACTTTCGACTTTATTCTGTAATCACTGAAAACATCATCATCATCATCATCATCATCATTTAAGACTGATTATGCCTTTCAGCGTTCAGTCTGGAGCATAGTCCCCCTTATAAAATTCCTCCATGATCCCCTATTCAGTGCTAACATTGGTGCCTCTTTTGATGTTAAGCCTGTTACTTCAAAATCATTCTTAACCGAATCCAGGTACCTTCTCCTTGGTCTACCCCGACTCCTCCTACCCTCTACTGCTGAACCCATGAGTCTCTTGGGTAACCTTGCTTCTCCCATGCGTGTAACATGACCCCATCATCTAAGCCTGTTCGCCCTGACTGCTACATCTATAGAGTTCATTCCCAGTTTTTCTTTGATTTCCTCATTGTGCACACCCTCCTGCCATTGTTCCCATCTATTAGTACCTGCAATCATCCTAGCTACTTTCATATCCGTAACCTCAACCTTATTGATAAGGCAACCTGAATCCACCCAGCTTTCGCTCCCATACAACAAAGTTGGTCGAAAGATTGAACGGTGCACAGATAACTTAGCCTTGGTACTGACTTCCTTCTTGCAGAAGAGAGTAGATCGTAGCTGAGCACTTACTGCATTAGCTTTGCTACGCCTCGCTCCCAGTTCTTTCACTATGTTGCCATCCTGTGAGAATATGCATCCTAAGTACTAGAAACCGTCCACCTGTTCCAACTTTGTTCCTCCTATTTGGCACTCAATCCGTTTATATCTCTTTCCCACTGACATTACTTTTGTTTTGGAGATGCTAATCTTCATATCATAGTCCTTACATTTGTGATCTAGCTCTGAAATATTACTTTGCAAACTTTCAATAGAATCTGCCATCACAACTAAGTCTTCCGCATATGCGAGACTGCTTATTTTGTGTTCACCTATCTTAATCTCACCCAGCCGTTGTTTTCAACATATGATCCGTAAATAATATGAACAACAGTGGAGACAGGTTGCAGCCTTGTCTTACCCCTGAAACTACTCTAAACCATGGACTCAATTTACCGTCAACTCTAACTGCTGCCTGACTATCTATGTAAAGACCTTTAATTGCTTGCAAAAGTTTGCCTCCTATTCCATAATCACGTAGAACAGACAATAACTTCCTCCTAGGAACCCGGTCATATGCCTTTTCTAGATCTACACTCCTGGAAATTGAAATAAGAACACCGTGAATTCATTGTCCCAGGAAGGGGAAACTTTATTGACACATTCCTGGGGTCAGATACATCACATGATCACACAGACAGAACCACAGGCACATAGACACAGGCAACAGAGCATGCACAATGTCGGCACTACTACAGTGTATATCCACCTTTCGCAGCAATGCAGGCTGCTATTCTCCCATGGAGACGATCGTAGAGATGCTGGATGTAGTCCTGTGGAACGGCTTGCCATGCCATTTCCACCTGGCGCCTCAGCTGGACCAGCGTTCGTGCTGGACGTGCAGACCGCGTGAGACGACGCTTCATCCAGTCCCAAACATGCTCAATGGGGGACAGATCCGGAGATCTTGCTGGCCAGGGTAGTTGACTTACACCTTCTAGAGCACGTTGGGTGGCACGGGATACATGCGGACGTGCATTGTCCTGTTGGAACAGCAAGTTCCCTTGCCGGTCTAGGAATGGTAGAACGATGGGTTCGATGACGGTTTGGATGTACCGTGCACTATTCAGTGTCCCCTCGACGATCACCAGTGGTGTACGGCCAGTGTAGGAGATCGCTCCCCACACCATGATGCCGGGTGTTGGCCCTGTGTGCCTCGGTCGTATGCAGTCCTGATTGTGGCGCTCACCTGCACGGCGCCAAACACGCATACGACCATCATTGGCACCAAGGCAGAAGCGACTCTCATCGCTGAAGACGACACGTCTCCATTCGTCCCTCCATTCACGCCTGTCGCGACACCACTGGAGGCGGGCTGCACGATGTTGGGGCGTGAGCGGAAGACGGCCTAACGGTGTGCGGGACCGTAGCCCAGCTTCATGGAGACGGTTGCGAATGGTCCTCGCCGATACCCCAGGAGCAACAGTGTCCCTAATTTGCTGGGAAGTGGCGGTGCGGTCCCCTACGGCACTGCGTAGGATCCTACGGTCTTGGCGTGCATCCGTGCGTCGCTGCGGTCCGGTCCCAGGTCGACGGGCACGTGCACCTTCCGCCGACCACTGGCGACAACATCGATGTACTGTGGAGACCTCACGCCCCACGTGTTGAGCAATTCGGCGGTACGTCCACCCGGCCTCCCGCATGCCCACTATACGCCCTCGCTCAAAGTCCGTCAACTGCACATACGGTTCACGTCCACGCTGTCGCGGCATGCTACCAGTGTTAAAGACTGCGATGGAGCTCCGTATGCCACGGCAAACTGGCTGACACTGACGGCGGCGGTGCACAAATGCTGCGCAGCTAGCGTCATTCGACGGCCAACACAGCGGTTCCTGGTGTGTCCGCTGTGCCGTGCGTGTGATCATTGCTTGTACAGCCCTCTCGCAGTGTCCGGAGCAAGTATGGTGGGTCTGACACACCGGTGTCAATGTGTTCTTTTTTCCATTTCCAGGAGTGTATAAAACATAGATACAATTCCCTATTCCACTCGTAACACTTCTCCATTATTTGCCGTAAGCTAAAGATCTGGTCCTGACAACCTCTAAGAAGCCTAAACCCACACTGATGTTCATCCAATTTGTCCTCAACTAATACTCGCACTTTCCTTTCAACAATATCTGAGAAGAGTTTACCCACAACGCTGATCAAAGAGATACCTCTGTAGTTGTTACAATCTTTTCTGTTTCCATGTTTAAAGATTGGTGTGATTACTGCTTTCGTCCAGTCTGATGGAACCTGTCCCGACCCCCACGCCATTTCAATTATCCTTTGTAGCCATTTAAGACCTGACATTCCACTGTATTTGATGAGTTCCGACTTAATTTAATCCACCCCAGCCGCTTTATTGCACTGTAATCTATTGACCATTTTCTCCACTTCCTCAAATGTGATCCTATTTCCATCATCATTCCTGTCCCATTGTACATCGAAATCTGAAACATTAGTGATTGTGTTTTCACCTACATTGAGCAACTCTTCAAAATATTCTCTCCATCTGCCCAAGGCATCAACAGGATTCACCAGCAGTTTTCCTGACCTGTCCAAAATACTTGTCATTTCCTTCTTACCTTCCTTTCGAAGACTGCTAATTACATTCCAGAACACTGAAAACACTGCCGGAAAAAAATTAATTCACCCTTTTAGAGGTTTACAACTCACCCAGGATTTATTGTTGCAACAGTGCAGTAGGAGTACATGAAATGATTACATTTGCAGATCAATAGCACAAGCATTTCTGTGGGACCAGGTGTCGACCCATGCTGAAACAGCCACATTAGTACGTGGTGTAGCATCGAAGAGTGGCAGTGCAGAACGCTGACCGGTATCCAGTCATTCAATCGCAAAACGGCGAATACTGTTGTGATATACGTTATGCCACGCCTACTCAACTTGTTCACACAGTTCTGTAAGAGTAGTTTCGGTTGGTGAGTCGCACGACTCACTTCTTGTCCCGTCAAATCTCACACGTGCTCAACTGGAGACAGGTCTGGAGATCGCGCTGGCCAAAGAAGTTGCTGCACGTCGTGCACGTTGAGTTTTACGGGCAGTGTGTGGGTGAGCATTATCCTGTTGGAACAACACATCACTTTCCTGTTGCAAGAAGCGCAAAAGAACGGATCTAATAACATTCTGCACATACCGAGGGCTGGATAGGGTCCTCTCCAGAAACATCTCAGGTGAAAAAGAGATGTAGCTAATCGCACCCAAGACCATATGATGTATTTGGGGGCAGTGTATCTTGGACGAATGCACTCTGCGAAGGTCGACATCGTACGCGCAAACAATGATCACTAGCGCGCAGGCAGAATCTGCTGTCATGCTGAAGACCACGGCGCGTCATTCCTTCGTTCGAGTGATCCTCTGAATGCGGCAGTCGAGCCGAGCACCTCGACGCTGTGGAGAGAGTGGAGGAGGTGTACGTGCTCGTAGTCACACTGCTAACAACCGGTTCGCAACAGTTCGTGTTGACAGGTCTGGGCTTACAAGTCCCCTTGCATGTGCTATGATAGCTGCACGATGTGCCTCTGCTGCTCTTGTAATACAAGGGCTGTTCGGAAAGTAAGGAACGATAGGTCTCGAAATGGAAACCACAGTGAAAATCAAAACTGTTTTATTTGCAACCATTAGCTACAACTTCCAGCTACTTATCTCCATAGTCGCCGATCCGACTTAGACGTTTGTCGTAGCGTTGTACCAACTTTCCAATACCCTCGTTATAAAAGGTAGCCGCCAGTGCTTTCCGCCTACAGCTCGTTGTCTGTGCCAAAATGTTGTCTTCAGAGCCAGCGGTTCATGTGAGCAGAGATGAAACTCAGAGGGAGACAATTACGGACTGTATTGTGGGTAATCAAACATTTCTAATCGAAAACGATGCAGGAGCATCTTCATTGCCCCTGCAGAATGCGGCTGAGAGTTGTCTTGAAGAAAAAAACGCACAACAGTTATGTAAGGTTGGCTGCATAGCTTCAGTCGAAATTTCTCACCAGCCCCTCGCACTTGGGGGGAGACACTATTGTTCTAGGTATCTTTATGTGCTCGCTGAGAGCTCAGAACTAAAAAGAACGACGTAACGCGATCGATGGGCATACTAGAGACACTGCCGAACACACCTGTGCAAAACTTCATCGGATTTTCACTGTGGTTTCCATTTCGCGACCGATCGTTCCTTACTTTCCGAATAACCCTCGTACAACGATCCTGACTGGTTTCTGTGCTGTTTGGACGTCCAGAACCTCGTCTACGAGTGTGAGAATTTTCATGCGACCACTGATACCAGCATCGTTGCACAAATGACACAACACGTCCAACATATATGGCAATTCTCCGAAATGGGCATCCCGCCACTTAGAAGGCAACAATTGACCCCTTTCAAACTCTGTTGACTGGGAAACACGAGTAAATATCCGTGGCGTGGTTGCCTGCTTGCTTCACACGTTTGCACTACACTTAGCCTTCTGGCTGTCACCATTCTCTGTTAAAGGGTAGTCACAGATGGCGCTCTTGTAGGTACGCCACTACGCTATCAGTGGACGGACGACATTGAAACCATAATTAGTACATCTACTATCGCCCTAGTGGCAAATGCCATCATCGGATCAAAACAAATGTCGTCTTTCCAGGTGCACTAATTCTTTTCTGGCAGCGTAAAATCACAAAACGAGCATCTCCACGAACTGAAAAAACGGTAGGATGCGAAAGTATCTACAAGATCCATTGCTTTCCATTTGGGCTGCTGTGGTGTCGTATGTGGTCTAGCGGCAAATTTGGCGCAGTGCAAACGCAAATAGTGTTATCGCTTAAAATAAGATGGTTTCGACTGAATTATTTCCCACGTTCAAGAAGACCAACGGGCTTTGTTGAATGATGTCTTTACGGTTTACCCTATGTCTATCCGATTATCGGCAAGTATGAGAAATTGCGGCCATTGAACCTTCGTGAGTCACTTGCAATCAGAGGGCAATAGTGGGGAAAAAAGGAACGATGATTAAGGTTAAACATTCCACTGACGACGAGCCCATCAGAGGTGAAGCAGAAACTAAGACTTGAAAGGAAATAGACTGACCTCTTTCACATGAAATATCTCAGTATTTGGTTTAATCGATTTGAGGACATAACGAAAAACTGAAATCACGATGGCCAGACGGGCAATTGAGCCACTGTATGTTAACTTCATAAAAAGAAAATGTTAAAAAAAATGTGTATGAAATCTTATGGGACTTAACTGCTAAGATCATCAGTCCCTAAGCTTACACACTACTTAACCTAAATTATCCTAAGGACAAACACACACACCCATGCCCGAGAGAGGACTCGAACCTCGGCCGGGACCAGCCGCGCAGTCCATGAGTGCAACGCCTGAGACCGTTCGGCTAATACCGCGCGGCCGAAAATGTTCAACTTTCAGATAAATATCTGAAGACCAATGTGACTCTGCAAAGTACAATTTTACATATCTGGTGGCACAATTGCATCCCTGGGATGTGTCCATCGCAGTTGGCATCTATTGTCAACAACTTAGTCGCAATGCTGTCGCCATACGAGTAAAGCGAACGAGAAGACTTCTTCAAGTGTTGCTACTGGACGAGAAAGTCGTGTGCATTCTCCTGATTTCAATGAAGAAATGAAGTGGCTGGAAAGCAATCTCTCGTGCACTTATTATTGCGCCCTCAAATATTTAGCTTTCTTGCTCCTTATGAACAACCATCAAGAAAATTTCTTTGTGAATGAAAATGTACTTTAAGCCTGGGCTGATAAAGATGTTGGTCAGTCTTTATCTATGGACGAATACCTTTCTACAAACGTGGAATCCAAAAACTGCCTCACAATTATCAGACTGTTTTAGTTAACGTGCGAGAATAAACCAACGAGGAGCACTGTAAAATATCCATTTTTCTAATTCAAATGAATTACAAATTACCATCATAACATTATGGCTACAGCCTAATTTAATAAAACAAATTGTATCCGTAAGACGAGCCTAATGGAACTTCACCCATTATTAAGACATTACGGACTTTTGACCTCGATATCATCTTTGTCTACGTGAAGTCCGTGTCCTACCCGAGAAGCCTTTCAGGACTATCTCGAAAATATGTAAATCTGGCAGTGAAAGTAGCGCCAAACAGAAACCCACTTAACAAATTTTGTAATGCCACACACACACAAATAAATCTAATTCAAGAAAAATTACAATTTGTCGGTATAAGTATAAAAAATATAAGTTCTAACAAGTTTCTTAAATACAGGGGTCAAGGCGTGGCACTGGAGATTCCAGAAAGAACAAATGTCGTTGACGAGCGAGGCACGATCTGGAACGCCACACCGCATTACCAGTTGAATTGCCCAAAAGGTGGATGCTATCATGATCGATGATTTCCGAGTTGCGGTGGCAGCTGTTGCCGCAGAGGTCGGATTCAACATCGGGATCGTAACGGACATTCTGTGCTTTCCGTGCACTTGTGCCGTTCTTCGTCGATTCTGTTTTCGGCACGACTGACGTGGACGTGGATGGTCGACGTGCGCACTTGCTCGTTCTGTCGTCACTTGGATGTACGGCAAAGTCCCTCTAGAGTCAGCACACGGCAATACGACTCCTTCAGCGATTTTCATTTTACACTCTCCTCCCTCGTTTCGTTTTGAGTTGTCGTAGACATAACTTAAAAGGACATTGTATGCATCTTAAAATAACTTCCGTTATAAAAAAAAAATTAAGGTTATAATACAGCAATGATTTTTACATGTTGGGACAGAGTATACATCACAAAAGTAGGATAATCCGAATTTAAACATTAAAACACTAAAACCAGTGAAATAGCTACCTCTGGTACCAATATGTTTTGTTCACGGTGCTGGTTCTTTGCATGGCTGAGTCGACGTGCCTTGGCCAGGGCGGCACATTACCTTTACTGCGAGCACCAATCAGCTCCAGCAGAAAAAATCCGCAGCACGAGGTTCAGCGGAGCAGATCATCGTAAACGTTGAAGCAGGCGTTAGAAGCAAGTTCAAATTCTGTGTGACTTCTTACTTCTTGCAACTTAGATCCCCAGCTCTCCTGAAATGTCGAGTCACCAGCCTTTTGTGTTTTGAGCGTCATTTCCAGTGTTACGTACGCTAAGTTTGTGCTTATCAAAATGCCAAATAACAGTTTTGTTGCTGGTATAGGTATTTTCTCTCAATCTTATGTTCTATGTGGCCAATATAACTCGTCACAGCCACAGCAGGATAACTTACAAAACCCGGAATTTGGATATTCATCTTCCCATTGTGGTAAATTGTGAC
This sequence comes from Schistocerca serialis cubense, assembly GCF_023864345.2. Lineage (NCBI taxonomy): Eukaryota > Metazoa > Arthropoda > Insecta > Orthoptera > Acrididae > Schistocerca > Schistocerca serialis. The sequence continues at coordinate 242,870,307 of NC_064638.1, read as the reverse complement.
GCATTCGCAAATTAGAATTAAGCGGTTTAAATTTTTTGCGGCTTACCAGTGGACAGAACGAGGGGGACGGAAATTACTGGGGAGCAAATAGACCGCGACTTTGTGAGCAAGAAGTTTCCAGGAATACTAGACGCTAGTTTCACAGATATAGATTGGTGATATGAATTACGTTATTGTGACTAAGTTTGCGTTAACGCCCTTTAATTGGGCTTCTGCCGTCCTTGTCGGCTGTCCCAACAGGTATATGGTGTGGATTTACGTCTCATGATATACGAGCACACCGTAAGAGTCCCTATGTATTCTCAATTCATCCTATCGAGCCTGTGTTAATTTTCCCATACATAAAGTGTGCTAGCACTTTATTTCTGCATTTGGTCTTGTTTCTTTACTATGATTGTTTCGTTCGTGTTCGTAATTTTCTTATCTCAACTTAGTTGAACTTTACATGTGCATTCAGCAATGTGGCGCCATCTGCCGAAAAAATCCTATCTTCCTGAATTTCATTAACTGTACACTAGATGGATGCCAACACCGATTTTACGTTTTGGCATTATGGTTATCTTTTGCTCTTCGATAATATGATAAATATTTTTTAAATTTTTAACAAAAAAAGTTTTTTGAAATTTCTTCTATGGTGTGTTTCTCACCTATGTTTGTTCCCTTTTTACTAATTTGTACAATCGCTATTTGGCGTATCGAACTGTACTATGTGGTTGACAAAATCTTTGTCGATGTATCCATTTTTGTAATTTTTCAATATTTTATCATTATATTTTACTGCACTTTGTATGTCATTTCGTCGTCTCATTTTTATTTTAGCTGTATCTTTCCGAATGGAGGGCGGGTTTGCTTTGCAGCGCCCCCTTATGGTTTCTCGTTGTCATAGTCAATTCTCTATGTATCACTTTATGTTTGACCTGTGCTTTAGACAGTGTTACTACTCAGGGACCATATACCTTGAAAGGTAAATTTGTATGTGCATTTTAAATGGTTTAATGCGTCTATATACATTTAACTGGTTTTACGTTGCTTTATGTTCATTTATTCATTTGGTCAATGTTATTAATTATTTTTATTTTTATACTTGTATATGTAGCACCGATGATGGCTGTTAACCAGTTGAAAACGATTGCAAAAATAAATAAAGAAAACATGATTTTGTGACTGGTTGCTGTTTATTTGGTAATTTTATGGTTTACGGTCGCTGCACAACTTGGGAACCATATGGAACCTACCATTCAGAAGTTTCACAGGTGTTTCCTCGACCGCAAATTTCACTGGGCCCACTTTTCTTAAATACATCAGTGTACGAAAAGGATAAGAGCGGGGGGGATGATTCAGGAACACTGTCTACCTTTAGTTATGGTTGTTATCAGGCCATAAATGTAAATCTGTAAATACGAAAAACAGTTATTTGTGTCAATCATTTATGTTGACACTACACACTTCGATGGTTCACATCATCTTCAGGTGCAGAACTCTTTAGTTACGTAGCTGGTGTTAGTGAAGAGCGCGGAAGCTTTTTCACAACAGCCGACCAAGGCAATATAGGTTATTCGGCGTCTTTTACTGATGATAAAAACTGCTTTTTAAGAAACGCGTTTCTAAAGTTTCTTCATCTGACATAGGCTGTTTCTGTATGAAGAACAAGAAATCTATGTCCACAGCAAGAAGGCGCTGCAGTCTGGAACCGCTTGACCGCTACGGTCGCAGGTTCGAATCCTGCCTCGGGCATGGATGTTTGTGATGTCCTTAGGTTAGTTAGGTTTAACTAGTTCTAAGTTCTAGGGGACTAATGACCTCAGCAGTTGAGTCCCATAGTGCTCAGAGCCATTTGAACCATTTTTGAATCCACAGCAAGAAACTTGGAGAAAATCTACTCCATTACAATATTTAAACAGGCTGAACCTAGTTTTTTTAAAAGCTTTGACAGAGTACTCAAAGCACTATCATAATTTACAATTTCAATGCACAGCAATTTATCTAACCATTCTCATTCATTTCCCAATAAGTTCAGCCTGCAATGTGCAGGGTGAATCACCTAAAACTGGCACGGAATATATTGCGGAAACGGAAAGTTCTCTTCATGTACGGTTTTCACAGAATGGATTGGTAGTCAGGGGTTCGTAATGTTAGCCAATAAACGGATCAAAACAATTCTTAAAAGGTATTTTTTGTACAAACGTACAGTTTTTAAATGGAACAATGCCTATTGACATTAACAGACTGAAAGTAGGGTAAATTAGAATGTCAGTGGTGTATGTTGCAGGATTCTTGTATGGATCGTGTACGAGATCTCGTAGCTTGAAAAGTTCGCAAACCGACTCTTGGATAATACCTGTTGTAGCACACACTAAGAAACAACACAAGTGCATACTCTAGTAATGTGGATTCTGTCCAGGAAGCAGGCAACTGACGATCACAGATTGTGTTCAAAATGGCCATCGGCAGCGGCAATAAACGCATTTCAGCGGAAATCGCCGAGCAGGCTGCAGTAACACGTCTTTGCATATCGGATGGAGTTGGTGTTTTGTTTCAGCTTTGCCCACAGAAAAGAGTCAGCAGGCGTCAAATCCAGGGAACGTGGCGGCTAACTTACAGATGCTCTGCGTCCAATACAACTGTTTGAAACAATTCTTGAAGACATGCTGTAGTATTTCGAGCACTATAGGCTAAATAGCTATCATGTTGGTACCGCAGGCTGTTCGTAGTATGCAGAATAACGTCTTCTAGCGGCCGTGGAAGATGGTCTGTTAGGAGGATGCGATACTTGTGCGCTTTTACTATTCTGTCTAGGAAAAACGGGTCTATGAACTGTTGGTTCAGTATCCCACACCACACGTGTACACTCCATGGACGCTGACATTCCACCTGCCGGAGACAACGGGGATTGTCAACAGAGCAATAGTGCATGCTTCGGAGGTTTACCTAGCCATGGTTGGTAAATGTAGCTTCATCCCTAAACAAGGTACATGATACAACTGGAGTATCTTCTCTTAATGCCCATGTATGAAGTTAACACGCTTCTCAGAATGGTTTCCATGCAGCTCTTGATGGAGAGAGATGTGACAGAAATGCGACTTATGTCGATGGACAATGCGAAGGACACTTGCCTGACTCATGTCACTTCCTCTTGAGGCTACACTGGAGCTAACGTACGGATCAACTGCAACAACAGCAAGAACAATTTCTGACTCTTTTGTCGTCCCTTGTTTTCTTCTGTTACGATGCCTAGGTGTTGCACTGCCAGTTTCACATAACTGGTTGAAGAGGTTGATAAAGAACTGCCGAGATGGTTCACGTCTATTGGGATATCTTGCCATTCAAGAACAAACTGCATTCTTCCTACATTCTTCGTACCAAGAGCATGTCAGCTCTTTCAGCACTGGTTAATCCCATCGTCCACTCACGAACTACTGCTTGGACTGACACACACGGATGGCAAGTTGCAGTGTACTCAAGAAACACTATAAGAAAATATAACACCGTACCTAGCAACTACGCACGTTCAATGGCACAAACAAGCGTTGGTGTGGAAACTTTTCAGAATACGATATCTCGTAAACGATTCGCATTAGAATCCTCCAAGAAACACACTGACATTCTAATTTACCAAACTTCTAGTGTGTTAATGTCAATACGCGTTGTTCCATTTAAAAAAAAGTGTATGTTTGCGTAAAAAATACGTTCTGAGTATTATTACAGTCTGTTTATTGGCTAAAAATACAAGCCCCTGACTACCAATCCATTCTGGCAAAACGAGCGAGGTGGCGCATTGGTTAGCACACTGGACTCGCATTCGGGAGGACGACGGTTCAATCCCGCGTCCGGCCATCTTGATTGAGGTTTTCCGTGATTTCCCTAAATCGCTCCAGGCCAATGCCGGGATGATTCCTTTGAAAGGGCACGGCCGACTTCCTTCCCCGTCCTTCCCTACTCTGATGAGACCGATGACCTCGCTGTCTGGTCTCCTCCCCCAAACAATCCAACCCATTCCGGCAAAACCGCACATCAGTAGCATATTCCATTTCCGCAATATCTGCGGTGCACGTTTTTGGTGATTCACCCTGTATATGTATTATAATCTTTTTTATATATCAGCATTTAATGTACTGACTGAATTGTTCACATGTCCATACTCCGTTGCAGCACATTCATACTTTTAAAACAAAAGAAAAACATTAATTTTATATTTTGCAACGAATAACCGAACTTCAGCAAATGCACCTTTCAATTATCTTTGTATACTATGCAAGCAAACATATTTGTAACATGTACATCTTTGAAGTGACTGTGTAAAATGTACAGTGGAGAAGACATACAAGAGGTAAAAATACGCATGCTCTCTACGACTCCAGTGCCTGTAAGTACATTTTCTTATAAAAAAATAGTTTTTACCATCAGAAAAAGACGGAACATTACCTACATTGCCTTTGGTCTGCTGCTGAAGAAACGCGTCTCTGCTCTTCAGCAATACCAACTATATAACTTAACAATTCTCCACCTGAAGAGGATGGTTTGAACAATCGAAATGCCTAGTGGCAAAATAAATAAGTGACAGATGCAGAAAACTCTTTTATTTGTGGCTCAAATGGCTCTGAGCACTATGCGACTTAACATGTGACGTCATCAGTCGCCTAGAACTTAGAACTAATTAAATCTAACTAACCTAAGGACATCACACACATCCATGCCCGAGGCAGGATTCGAACCTGCGACCGTAGCGGTCGCTCGGTTCCAGACTTTAGCGCCTAGAACCGCACGGCCACTCCAGCCGGCTGTTTTATTTGTAATTATCAACAGATGCATCCCTCATAATGCCGTCCTTTAGGCACGAAATATTCAAATATTTAGATGTAATGAGAACACAGAAACTTACCGACGGCGTACTCATAATACGAGTGAGTTGTTTGATGAAGCTGGTGTGTGGGACTTCACCGCAGAGACGGAGTCGGGTAATTGCCAGTTCGCCAGAGCGTTCTCTAGAATGAGCCTTCGCATTCCTCACTGCAGCGGTCTGCAGCCGTCAGCTGTCCTTTTCCCCGCGACACCGGCTGACAGATGGGCGGCCGAGGTAGCGCCAGTCATCCTGGCTCCTGCAACAGGAGGCCTCATTAAGGCAGGAGGCCGCGCCAGCTACTGGCGTGCCAGTCCTCACCTGCTGGCGCCATCTCTACGCGACCTCTCTTTGGGATCTATGACACTATGTGATGGATGGAAATGTCAAATGTTCTAAACTGCCATTTTTTCATAATACGAGGGCTGTTATGTTCTCGGCAATGAAATGAGCGTTTGGCATCATTGGCCGGGAGGCCCCTTGCGGGCCCCATTTTCAAGAAGGGACGTCGAACAGATGTGCAGAACTATAGACCTATATCTCTAACGTCGATCAGTTATAGAATTTTGGAACACGTGTTATGTTCTAGTATAATGACTTTTCCGGAGACTAGAAATCTACTCTGTAGGAATCAGCATGGGATTCGAAAAATTCGGTCGTGTCAAACCCAGCTCGCGCTATTCGTCCACGAGACTCAGAGGGCCATAGACACGGGTTCCCAGGTAGATGCCGTGTTTCTTGACTTCCGCAAGGCGTTCGATACAGTTCCCCACAGTCGTTTAATGAACAAAGTAAGAGCATATGGACTATCAGACCAATTGTGTGATTGGATTGAAGAGTTCCTAGATAACAGAACGCAGCATGTCGTTCTCAATGGAGAGAAGTCTTCCGAAGTAAGACCGATTTCAGGTGTGCCGCAGGGGAGTGTCATAGGACCGTTGCTATTCACAATATACATAAATGACCTTGTGGATGACATCGGAAGTTCACTGAGGCTTTTTGCAGATGATGCTGTGGTGTATCGAGAGGTTGTAACAATGAAAAATTGTACTGAAATGCAGGAGGATCTGCAGCGAATTGACGCATGGTGCAGGGAATGGCAATTGAATCTCGATGTAGACAAGTGTAATGTGCTGCGAATACATAGAAGGATAGATCCCTTATCATTTAGCTACAAAATAGAAGGTCAGCAACTGGAAGCAGTTAATTCCATAAATTAAATTGGGAGTACGCATTAGGAGTGATTTAAAATGGAATGATCATATAAAGTTGATCGTCGATAAAGCAGATGCCAGACTGAGATTCATTGGAAGAATCCTAAGGAAATGCAATCCGAAAACAAAGGAAGTAGGCTACAGTACGCTTGTTCGCCCACTGCTTGAATACAGCTCAGCAGTGTGGGATCCGTACCAGATAGGATTGATAGAAGAGATAGAGAAGATTCAACGGAGATGATAGATAAACTCCAGTGGAAGACTCTGCAGGAGAGACGCTCAGTAGCTCGGTACGGGCTTTGTTAAAGTTTCGAGAACATACCTTCACCGAGGAGTCAAGCAGTGTATTGCTCCCTCCTACGTATATCTCGCGAAGAGACCATGAGGATAAAATCAGAGAGATTAGAGCCCACACAGAAGCATACCGACAATCCTTCTTTCAACGAACAATACGAGACTGAAATAGAAGGGAAAACCGATAGAGGTACTCGGGGTACCCTCCGCCACACACCGTCAGGTGGCTTGCGGAGTGTGGATGTAGATGTAGATGCGGGGCAGGTCCGGTCGCCTTTGTTGCAGGTCTTATTACATTCGACGCCACATTGGGCGACTTGCGCGCCGAATGAGGATGAAGCGTTCTCGGTGCTTTGTTGCAAGCCCCTAGATTTGTTCAAAGTGCTAAATCATGGGAAACATGTTTCAGACATTCATAACGCAAGGGTGAGTCAATAAGTAATTCGCAAACGCCAGAATACCGCATATTACCGTTTTAAATTTCGCGTCTATACGTATCTAGACGGTGGCAGCTCACGTCGAGTGGAAGATACGCAATACACAGTGTTCCGCGGCCAATGTTTAACTATCTGCAGTCGGACCTGATGGCCGTTACGAATGTGCCCGATTAGAACAACGCGGATCTTGTGAGCCAAGGGACTATCCGCCGAGACATCCATAACGAAATTCGTCCGTTATCCGCTATTTCATGGAAATTTGTGTTCAGTGGGATGCACGAATTTGGCAAAGAATACGCAAAACTATCAAACAAGGAGCCTCCTGGTCGCCTTGGTTATCCAGTGATGACACATCGTTCCTCCGTCCAGGGGGGTTTCGCTAACCCCAGGAGCCATCGGTCTTGTGGCTGCAATAATTTAAGGAACCAAATAAACTCGCTATATCCCGAGAGGGATGCGAAAGCTAGCACAAGAATTATAGTAGAATAAATTTCGGCCGGTATACACGGTTCTGACGTCTCAATTCCAGTTTGCGACTTATTTAGTTACTCACCCTCCAAGATGACGATATTCTTTGTGCCAAGCAGCGCTTCCCTCTGGAGTTCTAAGTGCCAAGTGCCAAGGCGCCAACTGGCGCACAAAATTGGAAATCTGTGGTAAGCTCTATGGGACCAAGCTGCTGAGGTCATCGATCCTTAGGCTTACACATTACTTAATCTAACTTAAACTAGTTTACGCTAAGGACAACACAAAAACACCCATGCCCAAGGAAGGACTCGAACCTCCTACGGAGGCAGCCCCGCGAACCGTGGCAAGGCGCCAAAGACCGCACGGCTATCCCGCGCGGCAACTGGCGCAGAGTTTGTGTGTAAGCACAGTCCACATCAGCTTTCGTCTGTATCAATGAAGCGTCTTTTTAATGACATGTTTGGGGCTCAAAACTAGTAAAAAAGGAAGTGAACAGTGTAACACTCCCTTTTAATCTACTGACTTATCCCGCTCGATCGGGATCTGATAGCAGCCCAAATAGATAATAATTAATGTGACCGTGTACCTAATGGGGCTGGCAATCGGATTGGACTGCTACGGAGTTGTTACATTCCATTTTGTCCTTCTCGAATCCTGCAATAATGAATGTCTGGTGCCAAGAAGAACAGCAACACAGCTTCATTAATCAACAACCTATATTTATCACCAAAAACACAACGTAAGGAGACAGCCACTGCCTTCGTCGTACAGAATTAATAACGGCTAATCACAGCACAGGCTTCTTCGTTATTTATTATCGTCACACGTAATTTCAATCACTGTAATCCAACACTGCAATCCAACACTGCATCCAAATAATGCCGGCGCGGTAGACGCGAAAATACAAATATCGGCACTGAAATATCACTGAATCACACTAGTAATTGTACTTGTTCACTTTCCCGTATATTTCTAACACAAAAGGGGTTAAACCGCGGCGATGGCCACCCCTTTGTCGGTACGGCCTTGCATTAAGGCCACCGGCCGCCCCACGGCCCGGCCCGCAGCCTGGGTCCCACTCTACTATCTCAACACTCGCTCTCGCAACCCGACGCACACTATCGATTGTTTGTCCTGTCGACCTGTGCTGTCGCAAAACTTATAGTAAGGGCCTACGGACCCCTTACAACAGACAAAATAACATGTCTGAAAAATGTTATGAAAGCTAAAGCTATGAACTCAGTCCATGTAATTCAAGTGCATACAACTGACTCATTTTATTTTAAGGATACTACTGAAATATTGTTGTCAATGCAAGACTGTAAGATTTCCAAATGTAGTATGATCCACAATGTGTCTCATACTCACCCATATCAAACAGCTATTAGAAATCTTGATGTGTAAACAGAGGAATGGAAAAAGTCAATGTTTTTTTATGCCGTGAGATACTTTATCTGAGACAGAAATCATGTTTATCAGTTGCAAATGGTTCAAATGGCTCTGAGCACTATGGGACTTAAATTCTGAGGTCATCAGTCCCCTAGAACTTAGAACTACTTAAACCTAACTAACCTAAGGACAACATACACATCCATACCCGAGGCAGGATTCGAACGTGCCACCGTAGCGGTCGCGCGTTTCCAGACTGTAGCGCCTAGAACCGCTCGGCCATATCAGTTGCAGAACAGAAAGAACTGTTGACGACGTTGCCATTTATTCCTCAACAGCACAGGGAGCCGTGCAGTACACTTCGTAACATCTGCTCCCAAGAATGGAATTGTATAAGAACCAGAAGTCAATACCGAGCATCTTTTTCTTGAATTTTTTTTTGTTCATCTCTTGTAAAAAATTTAATATATATCCAAAATGGTTTTTGTTGGTTACACTTCTACTTGTTAAAACATTACTGCTGCACTTAAATAGTTGTATATCTCAAATTTTTGTAATACATAGTGTCTCAATATTGATGTAATCGAAACAAAATCCGTTATTATTTATTTTCTAATTTCTCATTATTTTCTGCAGTGATGAGGTGAACAGCATAATTCTGTGGTACCAGAATACCTACTCAGTTTGTCGGATAGAAATAAGTTATGTACAAAAACAGGAATATTGTTTTCCGCTTCTGCCGACAAATGTGAAATTTAACGTTACCGCAAATAATTTACTTGGCCCCGCTGAGTAAAATTGAGCCACCCTCCACGACTAATGCAACAGGCCACAGAAGCAGGTCAGTACGGGCCAGCCAGGTAAAGTTCCATCAGAGGCCACCTGCTGAAAAGGCAGGGTCTATCGGGAGGCGTCGAGTAGTTAGCACATAGCCCGGCACAGCAGATGGATCAGAGTCGTGACATTGTTGACGCAGGGGCAAAGCAGACATGATTGCTTCACATCCGAACCTCGGTTAAAAAAAATAGTTTACCAGGTGTACAAGTATGAAACCGGAATTTGGTCGCATTAATTACACGACTGTTGTTTGAAAATGATAAACAATACTTTTTTCAAAATAATCTCCGTAGCTATTTATACATATCTCCCACCTCTCCGACAGGCTATGAATGCCACGGCTAAAAAACAATTCTTCTTTTGAAGCTAACCAGTCGGCGAGCCATTTTCTTACATTTTCATGTGAATTGAAGTGTTGTTCAGCGAGAGCGTGTCCCTGTGATGCAAATAGATGATAATCGGACGGAGCCAAGTCTTGGGAATAAGCCGCATTCCCTAGTATTTCAGAACTGAACGCCTCGATCGTTTCCCTGACGCGTTTTGTTGTGTGTGACGGGGCGTTGTCATGGAGCAATATCACTGTGTTGTCTTTTTCCGTATTCCGGTCGTTTTTCACTTAATGCTAGATTTAAATCGATCATTTGCTGTTGGTAGCGATCAGTGTTAACGGTTTCACCAGGTTTTAGCAGCTCATAATAGACGACACCCTTGTGATCTCACCAAACACAGAGCATTGTCTCCTTTCCAAAGCGATTTGGTCTTGCAGGGGATGTCGATGGTTTGCCTGGATTCACCCATGATTTACAACGCTTAGGATTCTCAAAATTTTTCATCACCTGTCACTATTCGATGGAGAAACGACTTTCTTTTTTATCTGGCGAGCAGCATTTCACAAGTGGTCTTTCGATTTGCTTGCTGTCTTTTATTCACTTCATGCGGAACCCATTTTCCCTCTTTCTGCACATTTCCCATAGTTTTCAACCGAAGAGAAACGGCTTTCTGCGTCACATTCAATTGTTCCGCGAGTTCTTGCTTAGTTTGAGTATCATCTTCATCCTATAAGGCCTGCAACTTGTTGTCTCCGAACTTTTCCGGCGGTTTCCCTCGCTCGTCGTTTCTCACGTCAAAATCAGCACTTTTGAATTTTTTGAACCATTCGAAACGCTATGTTTTCCCAAGGGCATGTTCACCGAAAGCCTCGACAAGCATTCGATACGATTCTGCAGCAGTTTGCTTCATACGACAAAAGAAAGCTAATGCTGTCCGCAAATTGTAGTTCGCAGACACAAAACTCGACATGTTTACGGGTTTGAAACAAATACCGATGTACACCAACTTGGGTTACTATGTGTTGACATTCGTCGTCAGCCATTACAGGAAGCATATGGCGATGCAGACGCGGTCTCATGGGCCCTACATTGACAGCTACCACCATCGATAGAGTGGCCGCGCGGTTAGAGGCGCCTTGTCACTGATTGCGAAGCCCCTCCCGCCGGAGGTTCGAGTCCTCCCTTGGGCATGGGTGTGTGTGTTGTTTTAACCATAAGTTAGTTTAAGTAGTGTGTAAGACTAGGGACCGATGACCTCAGCGGTTTGGTCCCTTAGGAATTCACACACATTTGAACATTTTTTTTATAGGGAAACTCCGGTTTCGTACTTCTACACCTGGTACATGACAGAAATCGATGCTTTACCGAAGCAAGGTGGGATTAAGCGCGTGTAAATAATCTCATTTCTAGTCAGAAGTATTGCAGTCTACCACCCACCAGCACCGAAGGGGGATCTACGACGTTCCTCAAGTGTGAGGTTGCATGGATCATCGGACTTTCCCGCTGCTCGCTGTGGCCTCTGATCGCTCTCAGTCCAATGCTGTAGACTTAGCGTCCTCCATGTAGTGGACCACCTGTGGGGCTACCTCACACGCTGCTGGTCTATACTGGAGAGCTAACGTTCAAACGTGGGGCCATCAGCCCTTCAGCCACTATCGCCCTTCCTTAATGCCTTCCTCGGTTTGTATGGGCGAGACTTCTGCTACCGTGAGCAATCTCATTCACCCTAGTTCCAAGGCATGATTCTGCGTTCCTCTTCGCACCCCATCCTGTGCTGCCGCCCAGTCTCTAGTCTGCATTCCGAGCCCCATTTCGCAGCTGCGATCAGCGTTCTCCCAAAATTGCGGCCATCATCACCGCTGGCAATACTTCACCGCCAATGTCAGGCTGCCCGCTGATGGCGGCGCCTTCTCGCAGGCGGTGTACCGGTTACGTCCTGGGGGAACTGACTTCTCAGAGTATCCTCGTTACTAATGTAGGTCATGAACAGTACATGAAGGTTTAACAATGGTGCTTCCATGATAACCGTCGGACGGCTACCAGGCATCCGCTCACCACTCCACTGCTACCCGAACAGTGTGGTGGACAACTACTGGCCTCTTTATCGATTCCATCACCCACCTCAGTGGTCAGCCATCCCGCCTCAAAAGCGGTCCCTAGGATGTCAGTATTATTGTTCCATTACGAACGTTATGAAGGTGTGTGGATTAGGTCGAGAGATTGTCAGTAATACAGAAGAGATCAAAAACTTTTGAAATACACTCCTGGAAATTGAAATAAGAACACCGTGAATTCATTGTCCCAGGAAGGGGAAACTTTATTGACACATTCCTGGGGTCAGATACATCACATGATCACGCTGACAGAACCCCAGGCACATAGACACAGGCAACAGAGCATGCACAATGTCGGCACTAGTACAGTGTATATCCACCTTTCGCAGCAATGCAGGCTGCTATTCTCCCATGGAGACGATCGTAGAGATGCTGGATGTAGTCCTGTGGAACGGCTTGCCATGCCATTTCCACCTGGCGCCTCAGTTGGACCAGCGTTCGTGCTGGACGTGCAGACCGCGTGAGACGACGCTTCATCCAGTCCCAAACATGCTCAATGGGGGACAGATCCGGAGATCTTGCTGGCCAGGGTAGTTGACTTACACCTTCTAGAGCACGTTGGGTGGCACAGGATACATGCGGACGTGCATTGTCCTGTTGGAACAGCAAGTTCCCTTGCCGGTCTATGAATGGTAGAACGATGGGTTGGATGACGGTTTGGATGTACCGTGCACTATTCAGTGTCCCCTCGACGATCACCAGTGGTGTACGGCCAGTGTAGGAGATCGCTCCCCACACCATGATGCCGGGTGTTGGCCCTGTGTGCCTCGGTCGTATGCAGTCCTGATTGTGGCGCTCACCTGCACGGCGCCAAACACGCATACGACCATCATTGGCACCAAGGCAGAAGCGACTCTCATCGCTGAAGACGACACGTCTCCATTCGTCCCTCCATTCACGCCTGTCGCGACACCACTGGAGGCGGGCTGCACGATGTTGGGGCGTGAGCGGAAGACGGCCTAACGGTGTGCGGGACCGTAGCCCAGCTTCATGGAGACGGTTGCGAATGGTCCTCGCCGATACCCCAGGAGCAACAGTGTCCCTAATTTGCTGGGAAGTGGCGGTGCGGTCCCCTACGGCACTGCGTAGGATCCCTCGGTCTTGGCGTGCATCCGTGCGTCGCTGCGGTCCGGTCCCAGGTCGACGGGCACGTGCACCTTCCGCCGACCACTGGCGACAACGTCGATGTACTGTGGAGACCTCACGCCCCACGTGTTGAGCAATTCGGCGGTACGTCCACCCGGCCTCCCGCATGCCCACTATACGCCCTCGCTCAAAGTCCGTCAACTGCACATACGGTTCACGTCCACGCTGTCGCGGCATGCTACCAGTGTTAAAGACTGCGATGGAGCTCCGTATGCCACGGCAAACTGGCTGACACTGACGGCGGCGGTGCACAAATGCTGCGCAGCTAGCGCCATTCGACGGCCAACACCGCGGTTCCTGGTGTGTCCGCTGTGCTGTGCGTGTGATCATTGCTTGTACAGCCCTCTCGCAGTGTCCGGAGCAAGTATGGTTGGTCTGACACACCGGTGTCAATGTGTTCTTTTTTCCATTTCCAGGAGTGTATTATGTGCTTGCTGAGAAATTACGCAGTCTGTGGGCAGTGTTGACAATATCCTCACCAGACGCTCACAGAAGCCTGAACCCTTGTAGGTGACAGGATTTGGCGAACTTGTTTCGTTTGTTAGGCAAGACATTATGACTCGACCGTAGTGATAGCCGTTGTATATGCATACTGCCATATGTTCAATATCTCAACACCGGTCACGATTCCATTCTATAGGCCTTCTTCTTTCACATCCCATCGAGAAAGAAACTCTAGAGAAACTGTCTTCTTTGAGTTTCGTGGTTCTCAAAATGTATTTTTTGGGGACCAATGAGAACAGAACTTGTGATAACCTGACTGCTTAGTCACGATCTCAAGTAAAACATCCGATAAATGAGCGGGAAGTTGTCTAACGGTTAAAATATCGCGAAGCCCAGTTTCTCTTGCTGACGGACGGCCACTTCTACCACATCACGAACATCTGTCCTTCCACTCTTAAGTCTCATTTACAGCGAAGTGAATGGAAGTGACCCGCCTTCTGTGCGGTGGCGCTCGACTTGGAGTTCGTATCCTGGTAGTGGATGAAATTTTCACTGCCAGAATTTGGCCGGAAAGGGTTGTGTAAAGTTCCTGTCCACCAGTCTTTACGACAGTGTCCTAGATTAAATTCGACATTTCTCCACAGTATGTGGCATATGACATTGTTGATTATGATCCGATGAGAATAGGTTCGGCTGCTTTGTGCCCTCACTCGCTTTCACCCCTTCTTTGCTTTCATCCATAACCACATAGACCGGACACTCCACTATACACTCATCCGTCAGTCATCCACAGGACGCAAATACACACACATGTTAACAAGTCGGAGGAAGGCACTGGCAAACCACCTTCAGTAGGCCTCGCCTGGAACGGCCATGCTATATTCCTGCATCTGCTTCCCTGCGTTCATTCCCTGAGTAAGGGATTACTTTGACTTCAGTAAAAGCGAACAGAATCTAGTGCGTGCAGACAATTCGCCGATATTCACTGCCGTTCGGTTGTACCTGAGGACAAGCGTTTCCAGTGCAAACAACGAAAGATGGTACGAGAGAGAGAGAGAGCGTAGCGTGACAACCATACGAATGCTGATAGCGGAAACAGCTGAGTAGGAAATTTATGAATAGGACACTTTTTTCTGACGAACACCATAGCCAGAAGGAATGTTCGCATTTACACTCGCGCTCATAGAACTGGAGACAGTTCCGTTAGAAACTATTTCTCATTTCAATAGCTGTTATATCTCAGATAGTTTGTGATGTCTACATTGATTTTTGCGAAGCACTGACGCATTGCATTAAACTACTTATAACAACGATAATGTTCGGAATTATAGTTAATGTAGGAAACCCATTGTCTCTGTTAATTAAATTATCCGCCAATGTAATTTCAATTTCGCCTGTTTATAGACACTGCTCCAAAAACTGGAAATGTTGGCAACTACGACAGTTTTGTCAAATTTCATACCGTGTCCCTCATTTAAGCAGTGTTCTGCTACTGCCGATTTTTCCGGCTGTTGTAGCCTCGCATGACGGTGATGTTCCACACACTTGTCATGAACTGTGCGAATCGAACGGCCAATGTAAGCCTTCCCACATTGACACGGAATTTTGTATACACCGGGTTTCCTAAGCCCCAAATCATCTTCCACAGAGCCGAGTAGCGGCCTAATCTCAGAAGGTGGACGGAACACACTCTTAATGTTAAAATTCCTTAAAATTCGTCCAATCTTAAACGAAATGCCTCCAGCATAAGGAAAAAAGGCCAACGATCTATGTTCCTCTTCATGCACCTCCAGTCATGGTCCAAACTCCATAGCCCGACGAATCTGCTTTTCGGAATATCCATTTTCCTTAAAAACAGCCATCAAATGCTCATGTTCTTGGTTTAAGCTGTCCACATCGAAAATGGCATAATTATGCTCGGCGTACCAAAGTCCTAAGGAAGCCACTGCGTTGGTGTGGCGGATGACAACTTTTAGAATGCAGATACAAATCTGTGTGCGTCGGCTTGAGCGTATAATGAATGTAAGTTAAAATAAACATGCGACCTGCCACATAAGTACTTCATAAAATATGTTACATAGTTTGCTGGAAGGGACCCGCCAGGGTAGCCGAGAGCGCTAATGCACTGCTCCCCCCCCCCCCCCAACTTTTTTTTTTTTTTTTTCCCCACGGGTAGGCGCGCCGGCCCGGGCTCGAATCCGCCCAGCGGATTAACGACGAGGGCTGGTATGCCGTCCAGTCTGGACGTGGTTTTTAGGCGGTTTTCCACATCCCGCTAGGTGAATACCGAGCTGGTCCCCACGTTCCACCTCAGTTACATGACTCGCAGACATTTAAAAAAAGTTCACACTATTTCATGGCTTACACTAGACACAGACAGCTGGGGTACACTTATTCCGTCCTAGGCTGTTTGGGGTGGTGGCAGGAAGGGCATCTGGCCACCTTCTGCTACTAAGTTTGCTGGAAGGGACGTAACCTCACTGAGGTAAAAACGATTTTTATCTCCCATTCACCATTTTTTTCTGTCTTAAGTGTAATGCAGTTTGAGACTGTTGCAACAGATGTGTTTTGCTTTTATGGACAAAGGGTCATAAATATTGCACTCATAATAAGTTTTCACAGTTTTAGTGTTATAGATTAAAAGCAGTTTTTCTGATGATGTGGTGTAATATTTGCATATTGATTTTTTGTCCGGTTCATATATTCTGAAGTTTTCCGTCGTTGTTAGCAAAGGGGATAATCGAAAAACACTGGTTGCATTTATTTATTTTCGAAAGCTTCTAAAATAGCAATGAATTACAGCTACCGTACCGTGAGCGCAAGCTAAGAGATGAATCAGGTCTTCAGTATTTTTTAATTGTACAGTAATCAGCACAGTAGTAACTTGCCATCTGTCGAGCGAGGGTTACGGAGAATAGGCAGAGCGAATAGGTTATGCTGCGAGAGAGAGTTGGGAAAGGGAGTGCAGGCAACAGAAACCTGCGCTTCGAGCTTTCATTAGATCCTGAAAATCGGCTTCCTTTTCCGAGTTCGAGTAGGTGGTAACCGCTCATGGGCCGCAAATGGAGAAATCCACTGGCTATAAATTACCTTGACAAAGGGCAGACTGTTGTGTCCTGGGGCCTGCGAACGAGTATCTCGGGAAAGACGAAGCTGGTCGGCTGTTTGTTTGCTACTGGTTGATTGGGTGATTCGGTAGATGGGACCAAACAGCGAGGTCGTCGGTCCATCGGATTAGGGAAGGAAGTCGGCCGTGTCCTTTCACAGGAACCATCCCAGCATTTGCCTGAAGCGATTTAGCGAAATCACGGAAAATCTAAATCAGGATGCCCGGCCACGTGTTTGAACTGCCGTCCTCCCGAATGCGCGTCTACTGTGCTATCCACTGCATCACCTGACTCGGTGATCTGCTACTGACGTGAGCATCTATACAAAAAGATGAAACCACAAGTAGGCGACAAGTAGGCGCTTCATCACAGAAAGCGTAGGTCGGAGACTGGCCCTCTCTGTGAAGAAGGATATGCGGCGGTCAGAGTACAGTGTTGGTGCATGCGCAAATGTTTCAGGGCACGCCGTTCAGCACACGTTGTTGAGCAGGGCCCTCCACGGAAGACGACACCTTTGTGTTTCCACGTTGATCCGACGAAATAGTTAATTACGGATTCCGGTAAGCACTGTATTATCGAAACTGGACAGTGTATAAATGGAAAAGTGTCGCCTTGTTGGATGAATCGCGTTTCTCGTTACATCCAGGCGAACGGCTGCCAGAAAAATGAATCACGCTACAGACATAGATCAGTGGGGGCAGTATTACGCTTCCATACGAATAGTGGTAGTATCGAAGGCACCATGACAGATGCAGACTACGTGATCATTACTGCCTAGTGACCACCTACAGCTCTTCCTGATTAATGTACGCCACGATGGCGATGGTATCTTCCAGCAGGACAACTGCCTATGTCATAAGGAACCCTCGCGCTACGTTGGTTTGAGGAGCTTTATAGTGAAGCAGGCCGCTGTGACCGAGCAGGCTCTTCAGTCCGGAACCGCGCTGCTGCTATGGTCGCAGGTTTGAATCCTGCATCGGGCATGGAGGTGTGTGATGTCCTTAGGTTAGTTAGGTTTAAGTAGTTCTAAGTCTAGGGGACTGATGACCTCAGATTTTAAGTCCCATAGTGCTTAGAGCCATTTGAACCAATTATAGTAAAGTCACTTTTATGTCTTGGCCACCAAATTGCCTGATTTGCCTTAACTGAATACAATGGAACACATATGGAACGCTGTGGGTAACCAGCTCTCCGCGCCCACAAACAACCTACACTTAGGCACCTGGTGCCACAATCTCCAAAAATTCACTAAGGATTTATCAGATACATACTCCGCAGATCTGGTACTCTTTTGCGTTTCATAGGTTGGGTAACACGCTATTACTCAAATTGTCTTACTGTTTTGCCTCAACGATGTGTGAAATGTGAACGGATTATAAACATGTACCTCACAGAGCTCTCGGTGGGCTATGGTACCTGATGCATTGCTCGTTCAGTACCCATTAATGCCTGAAATACTTCTTTCCAGTCATGCCTTTCCTATCTCAAAATACTCAGTTTAGGATCCTCTACTACGTATATAATTTTGAACGTAATGATGTCGAACGTTCTGCATACTCCACTGTTCACTGCATCGGAAAGTAACTAGCATTAGCCGTATGCGTGTGTACGCTTCCTTACTACCCACCGAAAACTACGGAGAAGTTTAAGAGGAGTTAACCCAAGGCGCAGTCTGCCTCCGTACCCGAGGTCGATGGTGCACGCGCTTGCCTTTGACGTTTCACTCGGAGCTCTACGGTTCGAATCTTACAAGGGCAACGCGGCTACTTGTCGTCACCGATTTCGTCTAAGTTTATGCAGCGCTTGGCCACAAATGAAAATAACTGAAGTGCAAGGTCCAGAAGGCCAAGCGTTTGGGGAAAAAAGTTGCATTTTTTGACGCGGACTGGGCGAGTCATGAGCCATTTATGTTAGTGTAGTGCCCAGGCAGCGGAAAGAGTCCATAACTGTAATCAGAAGATCGGGAGGTCGAGTTCCTGTGCGGAAATCTATAATTTTTACGTTATACTGCAAACAACCCCGAATAATGCTATGTTTATGGTATTTATTAGTATTTTCATAAGAGACATGAAAAGGAAACGCGAAGGAACATTGGGGATAGCAGATAAATTTCCAGAAATTGATTTTAGGGCGTACACCAAAATTTCGTACGCTAGGGTGACATTCATCGTAAAAAGGGGCGAAACAGTAATTTCACACTTTATGAACACCGCATTTTTACAATTACATGCTTGTTTGGACGTTTCTGCTGCTGCTGTTGATGATGATGTGTTTAAAGGGACTAAACTACTGGGTCATCTGTCTCTCAATGTTTTTCTAGAAAAACGAACTTGTTTTACATTCATAAAAGGTAGTCTCTCGTCAGACAGTTTGGCAATAAACCTAACGTAACGCATAAGGTAAGGAATGATGAGGTTTTACAAAGAATCGTAGAGGAAAGGAATGTGTGGGAAACACTGATAAGGAGAAGGGACAGGATGATAGGACATCTGTTAAGATATGAGGGAATGACTTCCATGGTATTAGAGGGAGCTGTAGAGGGCAAACTGTAGAGGAAGACAGAGATTGGAATACATCCAGCAAATAATTTAGGACATAGGTTACAAGTGCTACTCTGAGATGAAGAGGTTAGCACAGGAGAGGAATTCGTGGCGGGCCGCATCAAACCAGTCAGAAGACGGCTGAAAAAAAAAAAAAAAAAAAAAAAACGCGTAACTTCGTCAGACATTGGCGAGGACAGCTGGTGATGTAGAGTGACGTTTAGTTTGATATGGTCTTGTCGAGATGTGATTTCCTTTCCTCTCTGTACGTAAGTGCAGTTTTGAAACTTTTTGATCAAATTCCTTACCTATGATAAAAGAAGACACTACAGGGTTGCATTGGATGCCTCGGGCTTCTCTAAGGTCAAAGTTAAACTAAGGGAATACGAAGTCCTGAACAAATTAATTACAATTCCTTCTTGGAAAGTTATTTGCAAAATGGTTCAAATGGCTCTGAGCACTATGCGACTTAACTTCTGAGGTCATCAGTCGCCTAGAACTTAGAAATAATTAAACCTAACTAACCTAAGGACATCACACACATCCATGCCCGAGGCAGGATTCGAACCTGCGACCGTAGCGGTCGCTCGGTTCCAGTCTGTAGCGCCTAGAACCGCACGGCCAGTCCGGCCGGCAAGTTATTTGCAGAACACTAACGGACGCTATTAGTACAATCCTTGCTCGGAAATTTATTTGCAATCCCATAGTTTTCCTTTGCGGTTCCTTTTCATACCTTTTATGAAAATATTAAGAAATACAATATGCTGAACATTACATCTATTTATTTGCAATGTAAGTAACATAAACTGAAAATAAAAAATTTTCCGCACTGGCATTCGACCACACGACTCTCGTTCTGTCACTTTCATTTCTGGCCAAGCCCCGCATATACCATAAATTTAGACAAAATCGGTGCTGGGTAGTCGTGGTTCCCTTTGTTAGTGGTAGAATCGTCGCCCTCTATGTCTGGTTGACAAGAAAATAAGATGTGGTGGCGTAAGGTCCCTGATCACCTTTGCGCTGTTGTCCAGGGGTGAAAGTATATAACGCTGTTGATTGTGATCCGTTCGTGTGATGCAGACGTTAAGCCGGGCAACCCTCTCTGGTGATATTCGAGAGGAGCAGGCACTGTGCCGGCACTGGGTTTCACTCTCTCTCTCTCTCTCTCTCTCTCTCTCTCTCCCCTCTCACAAACATGCCACTACACTAGACCCATACCCATCACAGCTGCTTGTTGGTACACGCAATCTATATATCTGATACACAGTTCTCATAGGCGGCTTGAGCAGGAGCCCTTTGCGATTACCACGCGGCGTCTCCAAGCGAACAGTACATACGACAGTTTCCTTCCTTACTAACTCACAATCAGGTGAAGAAGTAATGTACCTCATTTCCCCTTATCGGACAAAATGTAATATTGAAACTGTCTTCTACTAAGAAGTTTCTATTCAGCTACATTTAGCTCGCGCACCACTATTCTAGCGTGCAGAAGCAGCCATGCCTATGTAAAACGAGGAAGGTGCCGGTTTTGACGTCCCGTTCACAGCTAGGTCATTATAAATGTAACATACGCTCGGCTAGAAGAATGGAAGAAGGAAATTGGTCGTGCTTTCGAAACAAAGCATCCCGTCATTCAGCTTATCTAATAACGGAAACGAAGGTAAACCTAAATACGAACAGTCCAACGGTGATTTGGACATCCTTCCACCCGAATACGAGTACACCGTGCCCTTAGACTATAGATACACACACACACACACACACACACACACACACACACACACACACACACACACACACACACATCTAAGTCACGTGATGGGTGTAATGAATCCCAGTCTCTTTTCATAACTCATCAAGTGAAGTGATGCTGACACAGTTTTTCCCACTTATAAATGAAATCAAACAATGATCTAAACAGTTGAATGGCCTATTGCATTGTATGAAATATGTAGGATTGCAATCAATTATTGTGGAATTTTCAATACTACTGCGATGCTTTCGCAAAAATTAGCAAACTGCTCAAACTGGGGAAGTATCAAGAATGGGATACTACAAGATTCAATACTGATTCCGTTATTGTTCTTAATATATATTAATGACTTGTCTCTCTATATTCACAAAGATACCAAGCTAGTTCTTTCGGCTAATAATACAAGTACAGTAATCACGCCCAGGAAATAAGAATTAGCTGAGGGAATTGCAAATAATGTATTTCAGAAAATTATTAAGTGGTTCTCTGCAAATGTATTCTCATTAAATTTTGATAAAACACAATACATAAAGTTCTGTACAGTAAATGGCACAACACAATTAATAAATGTAGAGTTTGAACAGAAGTCTGTACCTAAGGCAGAATATTTCAAATTTTTGTGTGTGTACACTGATGAGAGATTGAATTGGAAGAAAGACATCGATGATCTGCTGAAACTTTTGAGTTTAGCTACTTGTGCTATTAGGGTTATTGTGAATTTCGGTGACAAACATATAAGTAAATTAGCTTACTATGCCTATTTTCATTCACTGCTTTCGTTTGGCGTCATATTTTGGGGTAGCTCATCATTAAGGGAAAAAGTGTTCATTGCACAAAAGCTTTTAAGCAAAGTAATACCTGGAGCCTAGCCAAGATCATCTGGCAGACATTTATTTAAGGAACTAGGGATATTCACAGTAGCTTCGCAACGCAAATATTCACTTATTAAATTTGTTATTAATAACCTATCCTAATTCAAAAGCAATAACAATGTGCATAGCTTCAAAACTACGAGAACGTATGTTCTTCACTACATTGGATTAAATCTAACTTTGGCACAGAAAGCAGGGAATTAGGCTGCCAAACAATTCTTTGGTCACTTACCAAATAGCATCAGAAGTCTGACATTTAACTAACTAACGTTAAAAAATTAACGTTTAAAAGCAAATTAAAAGAATTTCTGAATGACAACTCCTACTCAACAGATGAATTTTTAGATATAAATCAGTAATATTACTACTCAAAAAATAAAAAATAAACTTGAATTAAGGCACGTAAAGAAACCTTTTCTTAAACTGACACTTTCCACATCATTACGAAGTGTCGTATTTTTTATTTATGGAACCAGTATAATCTAATCAAATCCAACAAATAAAGTTTGAATGATAGTATGTACAGCTCTTTCGATGCATAATATTGTACAAGCTTCAGAATTACATTTTATAATATGAATAGCCGCCTTTCTGCTAGACTGTGCGTAATATGGTTCCATTGAAGCGTTCTAATCACAATTTCTAATATCAATTCCCGCCTTTCTGCTACACTGCGCGTAATATGGTTCACCGCTTCCATTGGAGCGTTTTAATCAGAATACATTCCTCAAAAACTGTGCGAAAAAGTCTTACACTGATGCAAGAAATGATATCCTATTTTATCTGTGATGTTAATAGATAAAAGAACGAAAGAATGCATTTTACACTTAATTTTCCAATGCAGACGACAGTCCTCGTGTATGTCTCTGAATTGGTGGCTTCCTCGTGGATGCTAAATATGAAGAAAAATTTTTTAAAAGCCATGGCACTGCGTCTGGCTGAAATTTCTTTCCGATACCCAGAGTCTTAAGTGACAATACTTCCACGCGAAAAACGTTCGCCGCATGTCTCAATGTGGTCGTTTGCCTTAAAATTCTTCCTTTTAACGGCAAGGGTCCACACGGTTCGTTCCTACTTCATCAGTGATTCAAAATGGTTCAAATGGCTCTAAGCACGATGGGACTTAACATCTGAGGTCATCAGTCCCCTAGACTTAGAACTACTTAAACCTAACTAACCCAAGGACATCACACACATCCATTCCCGAGGCAGGATTCGAACCTTCGACCGTAGGAGCCGGACTGAAGTCCTTAGAACCTCTGGCATCATCAGTGGTAAAACTGTTCTCACTGTTACTACATAAAAAGAAGCTACGAAGTTATCAGGAACAGAGGATAAGGGAAATCACGGAATTAACATTTCATAATTTTTCAAGCATATACGAGTATTTATGAGGTATATATACAGTTACCACTACCATTAAACGAGTAACATTTATACGCAAATAAACACAGAGGAATAAAAGACCAGTCTTATGTATACAGTAATGATATCTCTCCTTATAAGTCTAAAAGTCACTGATTTGATCTGGAAAAAGTTATTTTTAAAATTTTGGCGTTGTGAAACAACGTTTTACAAGAAAATATTACTTCCTTTGATATATTTTTGTGTGCAACCATACGCTGCAGAAGACTTAATCATTACAATAAAACAACAATAGATTTTATTAAATGAACCACCTAGAGAATTTCACACGCCAACTGACCAGACTCTGGTTTCAGCCGGGGCCAACGAGATAAAAAGGCCTTTGGCGTACGTCACAGCACTTGACAGTACAAGTGTTGCGAGTTGCAGCGAAGGTCACCAAAACGAAGTGAGTTACTATTCGAGACCTCTTTACTACTTCATAGACGCACGTTTAGACAGTTTTACGCTCTCTATAACATATGACAAAGTTAAGGACTTTATTGGGTACCTTTCCATTGGCAGAATGATGTTCCATCCGGCCCTGGATGTAAGACCTTTATTGGGTAACTTTCCATTGACAGACTGATGTCCCACCTGACTGTGGATGCAGCAGAGCTTTCGTGATGATCTCGGACAAGGCAACTAGGGTGACGTCACAAGTTCATTGAGGGGCCCGCACTCTCTGTGGGTCCCGTATTCAGTATAATAGCGTCATGTGCAGTCTGTATCATCTAGGTCCAAGTCAATGCTACCTCGCTCAGTTCCGCTATAGGGAAGTAAGGCAGCGCAGTAATCATTACGTTGTGTACGAACGAACTGTATGTAGCAGCTGCTCTCAGACTATGTGCTTTAGGAAACAAGCTAGGTACGGTTATCCAGCATTCCAGTCGAGCAGTAACGTCACATGGCAAGCAGAACCAGCGGAGTGCTGTGCTGTTGACAGAGCGGGCGGGCCAGCTGCCTGCTGTCGAGTGTCGTTGCTCCTACAAGAGCCCACGGCTTCTGCCTCGTATCATTAGCATGTCCTTACATTCGTTGTGCATCTTATGGAATATGGAGATTGCTAATTCAGAAATATGCACAAGAAAATATTAATGATGTAAAGTAAAAGCTGCATTCTCGTGTCAGGAGTAATGTCACTTAAATTTTGTCATCAAACGAAGCATCTGGCCGGAAATTTTTTGTCTATGCCAGTGCTGTGGCAAGAGAAGACCAGAACATCACATCTTTTGAATTACGTACTTAATGAATCTTTTTTTATTTCTTGATGGTGAGTAGTTTCGGACACCTATGTCTCTTTTCAAACGAACCGTATCGTTTATGTGACAATACAGGCGATAGCATATGTTCTAAAACATATGTTCTAAAACTGCGCCTGCAGTGATGATGAAACCGGCACTATGGGCGGCTCAATAACAGTAAATAGACCGCATTGGACGGACGTTAGAGCGTATAGGTATAGACTACACCTGTATTGTTACGCTTATGATACGCATGGTCTGAAAATTGATACAGGTATCCGAAACAAGTCACCATCAAAAAATAACAAAAGATTCTTCTCAGTGTAACTTATAACGGAGCTAATACCATTAATTTCGATTATAAGACAAGTTGCGGACCTATTTTTTCACCTGCAGCATGCTGCAAGTTCGTAAATAATTGTTTAATGTTAAAACCGAGATGCGATTTACTGGTGTTCAACAATAATATTTATTTTCTAGTTCGTTTTGAACCGGCTTCGGCTTTTTAGGTCATCCTCAAATCATTTAAGACGAAACAAATAGTACACACGACATTAGCGATACTTCATAGATGTACGAAGCTTGTTCTTCAAAAATATGTGACTTTTCACGACTATTTGTACCAAAAAAACGAGTATAATGAAATGTACGATAAGCTATAAAGAAATAAACCGTATGTTACATTATACTCAACAATGAAAAGTATAAGGATGACCAAGCCAAAACAGTGCACAAATTGGTACTGGCACTGACTACAACGTCAAAACCAAATTTAAACCTAGTCATGGTGTCCTTGATTAAGTTTACTTAGTGAACAAGTTAAGACATGCAAATTCCGTCTAATGCCAAACTAGTTTCTTTTGGTGTTAGCAAGTTATTTACTAATATACCTGTTTAGGGGTGCCTAAACATTGTAACAAACTTACAACATAAATCGAGAGTTGACCTAGTTGTTACGGATAACATAAGATTAGATACACAAACTTGTCTAGCACAAAATTATTTCCGTTTCAGTAGCAGGATATGCAAACAGTTGGATTATCTAGCTGTGGAATCCCCCTCCGTACAGTTCTTGCTAAAGTCTTCATGGACAATTTTGAAATACAGTTTTTTCAAAATAATCCACTATCTTCGAAGGTTGTATACTGCTGTAGATACGTTGATGTGTTGTGCTTATGGACTAGTCCTACTAAATAACTTCAAAAATTCCGCAAATAACTAAATTCTAAACATAACAGTACGAAATTCACCATGGAGTTTTGGGGCAACTGCATAAATTATTTAGATCTGACCATGGACATCAGTGGCCGTATTCATACTTTTCAAGATTCATAGGGAACCTATCACCACATATATAGTAATACCAGTCAATTCTCAACGCCCAGTGACCCATAAACATGCTGCCTTTGACTCTCTGACACTTCGCCTAATATCCACCCCCATGAGGGTAGACAACATCCAAAATGAATTTAATGCTCTCAAACAAATGTCATCGGACAATGCCTACCCTCCTACCTTAGTGGACTCAATAATGCACTAAAAGCAGAAACAACAGGTATACTCTCTTCTTTGCCATGTTCTTGATCCACTACCCCAAGAACGCAATAAATGGTGCATAATTCCATATTTAGGAAAAGTCTCACTGGATGTACCCAGAAAGCTTAAAGCTTTTGATCAGTCGTGAAGACAGCACTCCAGCTTTGGAAAAGAGTGGAATATATAAAATAACTTGTAACTGTGGCAAATTCTACGTAGGTCAGCCTGACAGGATAATGTGCACCCGCTTGAAGGAACACCGTAGAAGCTGTAAATCTAGAAAAAGACTCTTATTTTGCAAACCACCTGCTTAAAGAAGACCATAGTTAAAAGGTGAAACACGAAGTATCACAACACATCCATAAAGGAAGGAAGAAGAGCTATCCTGAAATAATGGAAATTAATGAACATACGTCCATCTGCCCAATCTTGGTCTGAATGACCAGACACAGTTCCATTACTTGCCATTTCTAACTGGAGATACTACTCATAAAACCATCCAGGCACTGTTGTGAATTACTCCTCTTATTCACATGGCCTATGTCCCTTTATTTCAGTTACATAATTTATCTTTTTGTTTTAAGAAAATTTACTTTGTATAAACACAGATGCTTCACTTACCTGCTTAACAACATTAGTATATGCTATCTGTTTGTGATTTAGAACACACTAAAGACAAGATTATTTTGATCATCCACATCGTTGGAACATGTCACCAAAGTTTATTGTTCAATTTATTCTCTTCTATGAACAAATGTTGTAATTTGTATATAGTGTATTACGTAATGTGTCGCATATTGTAACTTAGTTACATATCCATACATCTCCTTTACATTGAAATAAACACTCGTGTTTTATTCCTAAATCTAACATTAACGTTTTTCATCTCTGGAAGTATAGATACTCTGTAGATTCAATAGTTTAAAAACTTTGATGCAACAAAATTTTTCTGCACCACGTACTTATCTTTGTACCTGATATAGCGTAACAGCCGAAAACCCGTTTACGAAATAAATAATAAATATTGTAGAATATTACATCAGTGTTGTGTGTGTTTTCGTTTACAATGTATAAAATATTCTAACAAAAAGCGACGGATCCTTCAGTCAGTGCAGTATTATTATTATTATTATTATTACTATTATTATTATTAGCTGTGGCCGCCTTAAAGAGCACCTAGAACCTCTTATTTAGTTTTAATCTTCTTGTTCTTATCTTCCCAAAACTTCTTCATTCTCTAAAAATCTTTCCCGTGCCGGTGTGTTATTAAGTTTCAGACTCCATTCTCTGAACTGTTTCTACAGCTACATACATACCAATACACTGAAAGCCACTGTGAAGTGCGTGGCAGGGATACTGCAAGAGTGTACCACGTATTGTGTGTCCTTCCCCGTCCATTCCCATGTGGAGCGCGGGAAGAACAACTGATAAAATTGCTCTTTGTACGTGTAATTTTTCTACTTTTGTCTTCGCAGACTATACGGAAGCAACGCGTAGGAGACTATAGTGTATCTCTAGATTCCTTAGTGCTGGTTCTTGAAACACTCTCGGGCTGTACAAGTATTTAGTCTACCAGATTAGTTTTTTCAGTGATTACTAGGGGATCTAGAGAGAATCATCTTACGCAATATACTGAGTTCAAATTATGAAAACTGGCTCTACGTTATAAAACCGAATAAGAAAGATTTCTACAATAGATGAAATTATGGACATATTGCGCTAACGAAGAGATTCGTTTTATAGGCACATAAGAAAAATGAATAGAAGACATATGTATATAAGTATTCGAAGACATCTGCAAAAGAGCTGTATTGACGTTCGGAACATTCTGAGATGGGAACGAACGATTGGTGCCAAATGGTCGTATGAACGCTGTGCTACACAATGTGTTGGAATACACAAAGAAACAGCAGCTATGAAGTCATAATATGCTGCTGGACTCTTTCCCGACTGCTGCTTGATAGGTTCACGGGCGTTGTGTTGGGTGTTATTGTCTAAACTGCAAAATGTTTCTGCGGAGCATCTGGTTGCTCGTCAGCTTCAGGTGCGACTTTCTACTACTGTTTTGGCTCGCTAGTTTACGTTGTGTTTCGCAAGAAAAGCGCAAGTGGCGTGGATATAAAGTCATCGTAGCCCCGCCCCTTGGCACCTGCGCTTTCCTTGCGAACCAGTGCTCAAACTGGCGGGCCGCAATAGCAGTAGACAGTAGCATCTGAAGAAGACCAACAACTGCGTCATGGAAATGAGAGTATTATGCAGTTTAAACAATATCAGCCGACGTAACGTCCGTGAACCTTTCAAGCAACTGTCAGAATGGTTGTATGCTTATCGTGGTCCTCAGGCGGCCGACTAACTACATGAAATAAATAAATAAATAACAATCATAAGACCAACTATGTCATAAATAATAATGATAATAATCATAGATAAGACATAACTTGGTTCAAATGGCTCTGAGCATTATGGGACTTCTGAGGTCGTCAGTCCCCTAGAACTTAGAACTACTTAAACCTAACTAACCTAAGGACATCACACACATCCATGCCCGAGGCAGGATTCGAACCTGCGACCGTAGCGGTCGCGCGGTTCCAGACTGAAGCGCCTAGAACCGCTCGGCCACAGCGGCCGGCTGTTCACTTAACAGTCTTACGATGTTGTAGCTGTGCGGACGACCAAAAATGTAGCCAACGACAAATTTGAACTGCCGTTGTTACTGCTGCTGCTGTTCGATGAGAACAGATAGATTAGATACTCACCGCAATTAAAACATAAAAACCGAGATATAGTTAGTCGAAGGACTTTTATTCATAAAATGGCTCAAATGGCTCTGAGCACTATGCGACTTAACTTCTGAGGTCATCAGTCGCCTAGAACCTATAACTAATTAAACCTAACTAACCTAAGGACATCACACACATCCATGCCCGAGGTAGGATTCGAACCTGCGACCGTAGCGGTCGCTCGGTTCCAGACTGCAGCGCCTAGAACCGCACGGTCACTCCGGCCGACCGTTCCAGACTGTAGCGCCTAGAGAATGTTAATATGAACATGAGGTTAGGCGCAAAAATAAGAATGTTTTGGCGGATTCGGTACTGTAGGTACAACTGGAGGTAGACCTATTTGGAATACATGAGATATCGGCAGGGTCATTTGTAATTTGGTAGAGGTTGCTTTCAGAATCAAGGATAGCACTGCCTTTGTTTTAGTAGTTAAGTCGTAAACTCTCATTTGAAGCTATAGATGTTCAGTTCTGTGGTGCGAGTAATACCATTACAGCATCAGGTGCCCGCTTCGGGAAAAGATTTAGAGAAGGCGTCTGTGTTACGGAGTGGGAGTGAGTGAGTTTGCTGCTGAGAGTTTCTACTGTGCTGTTCTGATGGGAGCATTAAGACCGACAACACGCGGGAGAAACTGCATACGTTGGTCAAATGGTAAGACAGGCAGATTGCATGGAAATCCCTGCAACTTTCACCTAGCCAGAATAGCTTTGCCAACAACAAGGTGAAATTTGATCAAAAAGAGAGACGTCACAGAGCTATCGTTCGCATGTGTACATCAAATGATCCAAGTACCGTGATCTATCCTGAGAAAAATAATTGAAAATGCAAGCGCTTTTAGACCTTCTTGTTCAGGTCTGAGTGGAATTAGTGGAAGGATGACAACGCCTCCTTGAATATTGTGATTACGTGTCGAGTCCACTTCACATTTTTGTCTTACATTACACTCTTCGCCGAGGGAGAGAACTTTATGGTTGGTCAATTTAGCACTAAAGATGGAATGGATTTTCGAAATTTCTGAATTATGAGCCAGGAATGACCAGCTGTAACCGCTTGGGCTTCAGCTATGTATTCTTGCGCCAGGGAACACCGGTCAATATTTGCATTTAACTGTAAGTGATGATTGTGAACATACATGCGGTATTTAAATCGAGACGGAAATGGCGACAGGCATTTATGGCTCAAAAAATGGCTCTGAGCACTATGCGACTTAACTTCTCAGGTCATCAGTCGCCTAGAACTTAGAACTAATTAAACCTAACTAACCTAAGGACATCACACACATCCATGCCCGAGGCAGGATTCGAACCTGCGACCGTACCGGTCGCTTGGTTCCAGACTGTAGCGCCTAGAACCGCACGGCCACCACGGCCGGCAGGCATTTATGAACGGAACTGAATGAAGGTTACTTTTTCGTATATGGAATCAAAAATTATTTTCTTCTTCGTTTAGTTTCTTACAGATGGCGGAATTAGTTTTTATTTTCAGTCGGTGGTGGATTTTATACAAAGATGAAGGAAGAATATACAGTTATTGTATTGCTCCTGTAGCATTTTATGTTGCTTTTCGAAAGCAGAGCCTCTAGCACTTCTTCGATTACTCGTATATCACCGGTTGTCATCATGGTCTTGCGTGGATGTATTTTTCTTCCACTAACGAAGAATCATCGTGAATGTCACGGATCGAACCAGGGTGCTCTGGGAGGCAGGTAGAAACGCTTATCGCTCATTTTCAGGATGGCCCATCCTCTTAACATATATATTACATCAGTAGTGTCTCAGTGACATTACTTACGAGGAAGCCGTGCTTCGAAACGTATATCGACGAGTAACCGTGTAACGCAGTTTTAAGACAATCGATGGAATTCAAAGTTTATCGTTTCACCAGATAGTACACAAACTGCTCAAAAGAATCTTTTGTACCACCTACACATCTGCGGCTGTGGCCGAACTGGGACTCAAGGGGGAGCAGGATATGAAAGAGTAAGCCTTGTTGTTGTTGTTGTTGTTGTGGTCTTCAGTCCTGAGACTGGTTTGATGCAGCTATCCATGCTACTCTATCCTGTGCAAGCTTTTTCATCTCCCAGTACCTACTGCAACCTACATCCTTCTGAATCTGCTTTGTGTATTCATCTCTTGGTCTCCCTCTACGATTTTTACCCTCCACGCTCCCCTCCAATACTAAATTGGTGATCCCTTGATGCCTCAGAACATGTCCTACCAACCGATCCCTTCTTCTGGTCAAGTTGCGCCACAAACTTCTCTTCTCCCCAATCCTATTCAATACCTCCTCATTAGTTATGTGATCTACCCATCTAATCTTCAGCATTCTTCTGTAGCACCACATTTCGAAAGCTTCTATTCTCTTCTTGTCCAAACTATTTATCGTCCATGTTTCACTTCCATACATGGCTACACTCCATACAAATACTTTCAGAAATGACTTCCTGACACTTAAATCAATACTGGATGTTAACAAATTTCTCTTCTTCAGAAACGCTCTCCTTGCCATTGCCAGCCTACATTTTATATCCTCTCTACTTCGACCATCATCAGTTATTTTGCTCCCCAAATAGCAAAACTCCTTTCCTAATTTAAGTGCCTCATTTCCTAATCTAATTCCCTCAGCATCACCCGACTTAATTAGACTACATTCCATTATCCTTGTTTTGCTTTTGTTGATGTTCATCTTATATCCTCCTTTCAAGACACTGTCCATTCCATTCAACTGCTCTTCCAAGTCCTTTGCTGTCTCTGACAGAATTACAATGTCATCGGCGAACCTCAAAGTTTTTATTTCTTCTCCATGAATTTTAATACCTACTCCGAATTTTTCTTTTGTTTCCTTTACTGCTTGCTCAATATACAGATTGAACAACATCGGGGAGAGGCTACAACTCTGTCTTACTCCCTTCCCAACCACTGCTTCCCTTTCATGTCCCTCGACTCTTATAACTGCCATCTGGTTTCTGTACAAATTGTAAATAGCCATTCGCTCCCTGTATTTTACCCCTGCCACCTTCAGAATTTGAAAGAGAGTATTCCAGTCAACATTGTCAAAAGCTTTCTCTAAGTCTACAAATGCTAGAAACGTAGGTTTGCCTTTCCTTAATCTTTCTTCTAAGATAAGTCGTAAGGTCAGTATTGCCTCACGTGTTCCAGTGTTTCTACGGAATCCAAACTGATCTTCCCCGAGGTTGGCTTCTACTAGTTTTTCCATTCGTCTGTAAAGAATTCGTGTTAGTATTTTGCAGCTGTGACTTATTAAGCTGATAGTTCGGTAATTTTCACATCTGTCAACACCTGCTTTCTTTGGGATTGGAATTATTATATTCTTCTTGAAGTCTGAGGGTATTTCGCCTGTCTCATACATCTTCCTCACCAGATGGTAGAGTTTTGTCAGGACTGGCTCTCCCACGGCCGTCAGTAGTTCCAATGGAATATTGTCTACTCCGGGGGCTTTGTTTCGACTCAGGTCTTTCAGTGCTCTGTCAAACTCTTCACGCAGTATCATATCTCCCATTTCATCTTCATCTACATCCTCTTCCATTTCCATAATATTGTCCTCAAGTACATCGCCCTTGTATAGACCCTCTATATACTCCTTCCACCTTTCTGCTTTCCCTTCTTTGCTTAGAACTGGGTTTCCATCTGAGCTCTTGATATTCATACAAGTCGTTCTCTTATCTCCAAAGGTCTCTTTAATTTTCCTGTAGGCGGTATCTATCTTACCCCTAGTGAGATAGGCCTCTACATCCTTACATTTGTCCTCTAGCCATCCCTGCTTAGCCATTTTGCACTTCCTGTCGATCTCATTTTTGAGACGTTTGTATTCCTTTTGGCCTGTTTCACTTACTGCATTTTTATATTTTCTCCTTTCATCAATTAAATTCAATATTTCTTCTGTTACCCAAGGATTTCTATTAGCCCTCGTCTTTTTACCTACTTGATCCTCTGCTGCCTTCACTACTTCATCCCTCAAAGCTACCCATTCTTCTTCTACTGTATTTATTTCCCCCATTCCTGTCAATTGCTCCCTTATGCTCTCCCTGAATCTCTGTACAACCTCTGGTTCTTTTAGTTTATCCAGGTCCCATCTCCTTAAATTCCCACCTTTTTGCAGTTTCTTCAGTTTTAATCTACAGGTCATAACCAATAGATTGTGGTCAGAGTCCACATCTGCCCCTGGAAATGTCTTACAATTTAAAACCTGGTTCCTAAATCTCTGTCTTACCATTATATAATCTATCTGATACCTTTTAGTATCTCCAGGGTTCTTCCATGTATACAACCTTCTTTCATGATTCTTAAACCAAGTGTTAGTTATGATTATGTTGTAAGCCTTAGGAAAGTAAAAAAAAAAAATCTTTACTGTGAAATAAAAACAAAACAACAGCCAAAATAACGGCAGTCTACTCGGTAGTGCGCAATTGTGCACATCTGTGTACTCAACATTTGCTGTGGGTAAAATTCAGAACTGTGTTCGCCCACCCCGTACATTAGAACATGGTTGGCTTCTCCCTGGCGTATTGTACGCAAGGTGGTCGACACACTGCTGCACAAGTTTGCCCTTGTTCGTAGACGGCGGCCGCTCAAAGATTATCCATTATGTGAGGAGACATCCTGAGACAACTTACTGGTAGTGTCTACTGGTGCAAAGTATGCTCAGTGGGATTCATATAACCAGGTACCGCAAGTAATTTCATTTCGCTGATTCCTGCCTTCTATGCTCGTGAATTATCGTCGTGAAAAACGAACCCATTCGCCGATATGTGACTGTAAGTTGGAAGATCGTGTCCCTATGTTGCGCGCCGTCCAATTACCGTCGAGAACGAAGAGAGGTATCCGACAACCGTTCATAATTCCCACCGGAAACGCTGTTGACCCACCTCCCTGATGAACCTGGGGAACTGTACGCTTGAGATCTTCGTTTGTACCTAGCCGCGACCACACTCTTAGACCATAATAACCAGGAGTCTGAAAGACAATGCTCTCGTTTACGAAGATAACGCAACACTACTGATCGAGATTCCATTCCTGGTGTTACTACATAGTAAGACTGTTGATATTTCTGAAAATATCTGGAACCCGAATATCGATATTCAAAAGTATCATTATCGGCCCTCGACGTATCCATAGTAGAAGGAAAAAATATCAACGGAAGGGTCTATAAAAATATCGGCTGCACATTGTTAATATACTGCTGCTTTTGGAGTTGTATAGTGAAGTATTGATTTATTATTGGATATTCTGTACATTAACAACTTAGCAGCCTGTCTATCCCCCTTAGAGTAAGAACTGAAATAAAAACACTTGATTTGAAAATTTATAAATTAACAATGGGACTTCGGGCAGATGAAAAGCTTGTGTTATAATACTTTTTTGGTCCACAGTTGTATTGCTAATTAACAACTGTATACATGGTGCATCGTCATGCAATATTTCATTCCAGCCTAACCTCTCATACCTCATTTTCTTGTTATTGGCTACATGTCGAAATAAAGCTGTTTTCACGCTGAAGTAGGATAACTGCTTGGTGAAGCTAAACGTTGCAGTTTTTATTGGTAGCGCCGAGCGCCGATTACGGCAGCGTTTTCCCTCATTCGTCTCACCCGTCTCATGGACGAATCTTGTAATTTAGATTTTTGTTCATCATTTTCAGCAACTATTTTCGAAGAATGCCGATGTGAAGAAATAGCACACTAGTGGCGGTAATTTCTTTTTTTTAACGGAACTGCTGTGCTATTTCTTAACATCACAAATCTTGTTGTTCCATTCACACCGCCACACCCTAGTGCAATCGTTCTTCTTTTGTGCCACCTATACTTCCTTCACACAATCAAAGAGAAAAGCTGGACGTAGTGAAAGCTCAAAAAGTAGTAAGACTCCTTCACACAGTGAAAGTAAAATTATGTTCTGCTACAGTTTCAAAAGTTCTGATATTTACCGAAAATTGCAAAAAATACAATGTAAAATAAAACTATCGGCCTTCAATATTGCCATTTTGGTATCGACATCGATATATCGGGGAAGGATATATCGCCGATATACAGGGATGTTTTCTGCGAGAAATGTAGATATTTTATCACCAGTTCTAGTTACTAGGTCTACTGCCTTCACGCCCCACGGTGCGGGCGCGATTTTGATGTTGATTTGGGTCAGGGTCCTCACCCAGCGCGCTGCTCTGATGAATTCTCATGTGGGTACCTTCGCGTCATAGTTAGCGGTCATCGGCTGGTGGTGTTTACCGCGGTGTAGTGTAAGGACGTAAGTTTTGTATAAATGATTTTCTTTTGACATATGACCATGTGCAGACTTCGGCACCTACGTCAGTTACAAAACACTTCAAAATTATTTAAATTCTTTTTAAAGTTGTCTCTGAATAGTTCTTGAACGAAACTGTAATTAAAACATCATCATTTGAGTCGTATGCGCAGAATTACCTCACTCAGTCCAGTTGGTTTGCGCAAACTTTTTTCAATTTAGATGTCGTTTGTTTCTTCACAGAAATTATATTAATGCAAGTTATCTGCTTTAACAAATATTAAAACCACATTGAATACACTTTTAAGACTCAAACTCGCGATGAACGTTGTCAAAAATTAATAATCTTGTCAAATAAATCAGTAATACTTCCTCCTTAATATAATTCTTCGTAAATAAATTCTCGGAACACGTATTTAAACTTTTGTAGTATACACTAGTTTATTAGCTTCATATATACTAAATACAGACGTGAACATGAGCCTTGACAAGATAGGACTGAACATTTACAACATGATTAAACTTTCTATGACGTCATTGTTGTAGAAACATTACAAATTCTTATTTTTTCAGTTTTTAGAAGCACGACGCAACAACTCGGTTTCAAGATCTTCTGTTGCTCTTTGGCTGTCGACCCGCGACGTATAGTGGCCAGCAATTTTCTCTCTGGTCCCGGCAGTGAAGATGCTGTCTCCGTTCGTTGCGCCGCCCTCTCCGTACATGAAACATAAAAATAAATACAAAACTTTAGATAATTCACAAACATTACAAATATTACAAAATACATAAACAAAACACTAAATTAAACTTATATTCACCTGCAAGCGGGGCTGACACTGGTGGATGGGTGACGCTTCAATTTCGCGTCCCACTACATCGGGCGACCGGTGTGACGCGGATCTTTAGTGTTTTGTGTTTCACTATAGTGGTTATGTCCAATGAAGTCACTGTGGTAGACGTCAATTCGATGAGGAAATTCCCCCTCATGACAAAACCTACTGTCGGTAAGTGACAATGCACGCACGGTCTAAACTTGGAATTACTTTTGAGGCATGTCGGCAGACTGCACAGTGTTCGCAAGACTTGTTGCCCCGTTGACGATTGGAGATAATAGTACTGAGAGAGTTAAGCTTATTCATTATAGAGGTGGGTGCCTGTAGCCATTTCCTGTGGTGAAAAAGCTATCGAGAAATGCGATCACAATTTGAGAAATGTCATTTCTCGAGGGTAGTGCGGACCATTTTTCCATCATTCTATTTATTTTTTCATCGGAAAAATGTGAAATTGACCGCCAGAATATTAGAATAATTAAAAACTTAAACTGGCAACAGACCGCTGTTGTCAGCTGCGACAGAGATGCATCAGAAGATACTAAGATGAGTAAGCGGTAATATAAGGCTGGGTTCTGTCCCCACTCCTATTCGACTTTTGTTCAGAGACAGTCTTCAGGAAAGCTAATATCAAATGTAGAAACAGGTATAAAAATCAATGGAAACGTAATTAGTAATATACGCTATTCTCACGACACACAAATGTTGGCAGAAAATGTTAAGACAGGTATAGCCGCTGTTCGAAAAGGTTAATGAAGTCAGTAACGATTTTTGTCTAAAAATCAATTTTAGGCGAACCAGATAAACTTCATCAGGTATTACTATTAATACCATACCCATTTAAAGGATATCAAATACAGTATCTCGGTACTTGGATCAAAGATAAACTCGATCAGTCCCAAAATTGATCAAGCCAAGGCTGTCTTTTTTGAGAGCGTTTTCTTACCAGACGTAATTTAAACTTGCAACTAAGACTCCAAATGATAAAAGGTTATGTCGTCCCAATACTCTTGTATCGAATGGAGGCATGGACAATTATTAGTGAGGCAACAGTGAAGATGGTTGAGACATTCACAATACAGGGTGTTTGGGGAGGAAAGGTCAATATTTTACACAGTGATAGTATGAGTAATTCTGAACAAAAAATGTTATATGAACATAGGTCCGAAAATGCATCGTTAGATAGGTATGGGTATTGAAAGGAACTGTAATTCTGCAAAATTGATGTACACAACGTGAACGTATACGCAGTACAACTGGACCGTAACGTGATTTTCTTTAAAACAATGTTACAGAGAAGTACAGTTATCTTACACATTTTTACATAATGTTTAGTTTGCATTTAGCACATAATGCATTACAACATGTGTGTTACATGTATTCAATTGAAAAAGACGTACCACGTCTTTTACAAACGGCTTTAACACTTACCGTACACATGTTGTACAGTTCACAGAACAGGTTCGAATATCCCATCATGAACGTCAATGCACTTTTGTGCTCTAGCGATACATTTTGTGTTGCTTGTTCAATTGCCTGTCGTTGGTTCCTAATCAATTGAGCAGCGTCCATGATGCGACGAAGCAGTTCATCTCGTGTATTTACCTTCACTTTGTTCACCTCTGATTTCATCCAACCCTATAAACAGAAATCTAACGTAGTAAGGTCAGCTGATCTTGGAGGCCAATTAATAGCACCGCCACGGCCAACCCAGCGATCAGGGTAGGCGCGGTTGAGATGGTCCCACACACGTAAGGTAACATGTGGAGAGGCACCGTCATGTTGAAAATACATTCCAGTTCGCTTGGCTAAAGGAACGTTTCCCAATATTTCCGCAAATGAATTTTCCAAAAAATGCAGTTACCTCTCTCCCGTCAATCGCTGATTGATAATAAATGGACCTATCACAAGTTTACCGATCATGCCGCACCAAACATTTATGGCAAAACGAACTTTGAAATTGCTATTCACTGAAGCGTGTGTATTTTCCTGTGACCATCGATGATTATTGCGTGTGTTGTTTATTCCATGTCGTGAAAACTGGGCTTCGTCAGCACTAAACATTTATGGCAAAACGAACTTTGAAATTGCTATTCACTGAAGCGTGCGTATTTTTCTGTGACCATCGATGATTATTGCGTGTGTTGTTTATTCCATGGCGTGAAAACTGGGCATCGTCTGCGAATAGTACGTATGGAAGCAAATGACTATTCTCAATTACCCAGTGAGAGAATTGAAGTCGTTGGGCATTGTCACCAACGTGGAAATTTCAGACACGCTGTATGTGAAATGGATACAGATTTTCCGCATGTAATGTTTCCCATACACGTGTCTGTGGGACATTCATACGCAGAGACATTCTTCGTATGTTCGTAGTGGAACTTCGCTCAACACTTGCTTTAATTTCTTCCTGTTCTTGCAAAGTTTGTTGGCGTGCACGCTCGGAGAAAAAATGTCTACTTGGAAGAGAGCCTGTTGCACGCAAAGTGATAAACAATTTGATAAACACCCTGCGATCAGATAATCGTCGAATCAGAAGGTGCCTGTGGTATTTTTCTCTTGCAGTGGTAGCACTACTGTCTCAGAAGCCATACATACACCATATCTGCGTATTCCTCATTACTAATAGACGTGTGGCATTGTTAGCAGCGCTTGTACGAACACAGTTAACACCATACACTACACAGCTAACCGATCCGTCGCCGGTACACTACACAATGCGGCTTACACGGCACAACCGCGCAAACAACGGGTGATTCTACTATGTACTAACTACGTCACATGACCATTATACGTTGCAGGTTGCATAGCGTAAACATGGCATATACCCGTTCATTGTTTGCCAGAAAGTCACGTTACGGAGTAGTTGTATTGCGTATACGTTCACATTGTGCACATCAGTTATACAGAATTAAAGTTTCTTTCAGTACCATACCTCCTCATAACATTTTTTGTTCAGAATTGTATTGTAATGTATGTTAACCGGGGGCCTAGAAACGACGGAGAGGCTCCGTCCCCGCCGCAGCCGCTGTGGTCCACAACCCCACGACGATTACCGCAGTCCACTTCACCACTCCGCCGCCTGGGTTATTATGCGGTTCGGCCCCTGTGGAACACCCCCCCCCCCCCCCCCTGCCCACCCCAGGGAAAGTCTCACACCAGACGAGTGTAGCCCCTATGTTTGCGTTCTAGAATAATGGTGATGTACGCGTACATGGAGAACTTGTTTGCGCAGCAATCGCCGACGTAGTGTAGCTGAGGCGGAATAAGGGGAAGCAGATCGCATTCGCCGTGGCAGATGGAAAACCGCCTAAAAACCATCCACAGACTGGCCGGCTCACCAGACCGCCGGACCGATTCATGCTGCCGGGGACCAGGTGCTCCTTCCCACTCCGGAAAGCCGTGCGTCAGACCGCACGGCTAATCGGGCGGGCGTTGTCCAGAATTACTTATACATCACTGTTTGAAATATTGACTACTCCCCCCCCCCCCCAAACACTCTGTGTAGCTGTATTGACGGGCGTTAAAACTATCCTGGATACAAATAATTATTAATGAAGACGTTCTAAGGCGAATCAATAACGACAAGGAACTGAAAAAAACAATCAGAACCAGGGAAGCTGGCGTATTTTGGCCGTATTATAAGAAGAGAAAGATATAGGGTGGGGCAAATAAGTGGTCTGGACGAGTGGATGCGATTGGACGTGAATCTGTGGCAACATCAACGGAGAAGGAAAAGACGTACAATTATTTCCAACAGAATGGAGCAAGTGCCAACACAGCCGCCCGAACCTTAGGACCACATTTACATAATCTTCTCTCCTGACAGAGTCGTTAGCTGAGGTCAGTCTGGTCGTGACCCTAGTTGGTCACCCAGGTCAACTGATCTGTCCGTGTGCGATTACTTTGTGTGGGGAGGCCTCAAGTCTAAGATAGCAACCCTCATAGTCTTCAAGAACTGCAGCAGAACATTTCGGATGAAACAGCAGCAATTCCAGCAGTCCAGCTTTGATGCGCCTTTAGCCAATTTTTGACCAGGGCTCAAAAGTGCCAAGAGATGGATGGTGGTCACTTTCAACATCTGCAATAATCAGGTTAGTACAGTATTTCGTTTCCACTGGTGTGTTTAACCAGTAAAGCTGTATGGTTAAAAACACTAGAGGAAACGAAATACTGTACTATATAGTTCAATGATTATGGCGTCCTCTTGGATAAAATACTCCGGAGGTAAAATAGTCCCCCATTCGGATCTTCGGGCGGGGACTACTCAAGAGGACATCGTTATCAGCAGAAAGAAAACCGGCGTTCTACGGATCGAAGCGTGGAATGTTAGATCCCTTAATCTGGCAGGTAGAAAATTTAAAAAGGGAAATGGATACGTTAAAGTTAGATATAGTGGGAATTTGTGAAGTTCTGTGGCTGGAGGAACAAGACTTTTGGTCAGGTGAATACAGGGTTATAAATACAAAATCAAATAGGGGTAATGCAGGAGTAGGTTCAATAACGAATAAAAAAAATAGGAGTGCGGGTAAGCTACTACAAACAGCATAGTGAACGCATTATTGCGGCCAAGATAAACACGAAGCCCACGCCTACTACAGTAGTACAAGTTTATATGCCAACTAGCTCTGCAGATGACGAAGAAATTGAAGAAATGTATGATGAGAAAAAAGAAATTATTCAGATAGTGAAGGGAGACAAAAATTTAATATTCATGGGTGGCTGGAATTCGAGAGTAGGAAAAGGGAGAGAAGGAAACATAGTAGGTGAATATGGAGTGGGGGTAAGAAATGAAAGAGGAAGC
The DNA here is from genome assembly GCF_023864345.2 of Schistocerca serialis cubense. Taxonomy (NCBI): domain Eukaryota; kingdom Metazoa; phylum Arthropoda; class Insecta; order Orthoptera; family Acrididae; genus Schistocerca; species Schistocerca serialis. The sequence continues at coordinate 242,829,668 of NC_064638.1, read as the reverse complement.
CGTCTGGTAGAATTTTGCACAGAGCATAACTTAATCATAGCTAACACTTGAATCAAGAACCATGAAAGAATGTTGTATACATGGAAGAATCCTGGAGATACTAGAAGATATCAGATAGATTATATAATGGTAAGACGGAGATTTAGGAACCAGGTTTTAAATTGTAAGACATTTCCAGGGGCAGATGTGGACTCTGACCACAATCTATTGGTTATGAACTGTAGATTAAAACTGAAGAAACTGCAAAAAGGTGGGAATTTAAGGAGATGGGACCCGGATAAACTGACTAAACCAGAGGTTGTACAGAGTTTCAGGGAGAGCATAAGGGAACAATTGAAAGGAATGGGGGAAAGAAATACAGTAGAGGGATGTAGTAGTGTAGGCAGCAGAGGATCAAGTAGGTAAAAAGACAAGGGCTAGTAGAAATCTTTGGGTAACAGTAGAAATATTGAATTTAATTGATGAAAGGAGAAAATATAAAAATGCAGTAAATGAAGCAGGCAAAAAGGAATACAAACGTCTCAAAAATGATATCGGCAGGAAGTGCAAAATGGCTAATCAGGGGTGGCTAGAGGACAAATGTAAGGCTGTCGACGGTTCTAGGCGCTACAGTCTGGAACCGCGCGACCGCTACGGTCGCAGGTTCGAATCCTGCCTCGGGCATGGATGTGTGCGATGTCCGAGGGTTAGTTAGGTTGAATTAGTTCTAAGTTCTAGGGGACTGATGACCTTAGAAGTTAAGTCCCATAGTGCTCAGAGCCATTTGAACCATTTTTTTAAGGCTGTAGAGGCTTATCTCACTAGGGTTAAGATAGATACCGCCTACAGGAAAATTAATCAGACCTTTGGAGAAAAGAGAACGACTTGTATGAATATCAAGAGCTCAGATGAAAACCCAGTTCTAAGCAAAGAAGGGAAAGCAGAAAGGTGGAAGGAGTATATAGAGGGTCTACACAAGGGCGATGTACTTGAGGACAATATTATGGAAATGGACGAGGATGTAGATGAAGATCAAATGGGAGATACGATACGGCGTAAAGAGTTTGACAAAGCACTGATAGACCTGAGTGGAAACAAGACCCCGGGAGTAGACAACATTCCATTAGAACTACTGACGGCCTTGGGAGAGCCGGTCCTGACAAAACTATACCATCTGGTGAGCAAGATGTATGAGACAGGCGAAATACCCTCAGACTTCAAGAAGAATATAATAATTCCAATCCCAAAGAAAGCAGGTGTTGACAGATGTGAAAATTACCGAACTATCAGTTTAATAAGTCACAGCTGCAAAATACTAACGCAAATTCTTTACAGACGAATGGAAAAACTGGTAGAAGCCGACCTCGCGGAAGATCAGTTTGGATTCTGTAGAAATATTGGAACACGTGAGGCAATACTGACTCTACGACTTATCTTAGAAGAAAGATTAAGGAAAGGCAAACCTACGTTTCTAGCATTTGTAGTCTTAGAGAAAGCTTTTGACAATGTTGACTGGAATACTCTCTTTAAAATTCTGAAGGTGGCAAGGGTAAAGTACAGGGAGCGAAAGGCCATTTACAATTTGTACAGAAACCAGATCGCTGTTATAAAAGTTAGGGACACGAAAAGGAAGCAGTGGTTGTTAAGGGAGGGAGACAGGGTTGTAGCCTCCCCCCAATGTTATTCAATCTGTATATTGAGCAGGCAATAAAGAAAACAGAGGAAAAATTCGGAGTAGGTATTAAAATCCATGGAGAAGAAATAAAAACTAAGAAGTTCGCCGATGACATTGTAATTCTGTCAGAGGCAGCAAAGGACTTGGAAGAGCAGTTGAACGGAATGGACAATGTCTTGAAAGGAGGATATAAGATGAACACCAACAAAAGCAAAACGAGGATAATGGAATGTAGTCGAATTAAGTCCGGTGATGCTGGGGGAATTAGATTAGGAGATGAGACACTCAAAGTAGTAAAGGAGTTTTGCTATTTGGGGAGCAAAATAACTGATGATGGTCGAAGTAGAGAAGATATAAAATGTAGACTGGCAATGGCAAGGAAAGCGTTTCTGAAGAAGAGAAATTTGTTAACATCGAGTATAGATTTAAGTGCCAGGAAGTCGTTTCTGAATGTATTTGTATGCAGTATAGCTATGTATGGAAGTGAGACGTGGACGATAAATAGTTTAGACAAGAAGAGAATAAAAGATTTCGGAATATGGTGCTAGAGAAAAACGCTGAAGATTAGATGGGTAGATCACATAACCAATGAGGAGGTATTGAATAGGATTGGGGAGAAGAGGAGTTTGTGGCACAACTTGACAAGAAGAAGGGACCGGTTGGTAGGACATGTTCTGAGGCATCAAGGGATCACAAATTTAGCATTGGAGGGCAGCGTGGAGGGTAAAAATCGTAGAGGGAGACCAAGAGATGAATACACTAGCAGATTCAGAAGGATGTAGGTTGCTGTAGGTACTGGGAGATGAAGGAGCTTGCACAGGATAGAGTAGCATGGAGAGCTGCATCAAATCAGTCTCAGGACTGAAGACGACAACAACAACTAGTGTGTTTGTTTGTACCCCGCAACTCCGTTCTCCGGGCCACTTTTATTTGCCTCACGCTGTACATGGAAGGAAAATTAGTGGGTAGAATATCAGTCGGGAGAACACGAACATCGTGGCTACAGAATCTGAGAGAGTGGTTGAGATTCACTTTCGTACAACTGTATAGACCCGCAAAGTCAAAAACAAGGTTAACCATGATAGCGAACCTCCGAAGAAAGGCGGTACCTGAGAAGAAGAATTTGTAAGCTGTGTGTTGCAGCTCCAGAAGGTGAGAGCGAGTGTTACCCTAGGAAAGCCCCCTCAGCAGCTGGCAAGCCCGACCCGAGTCAGAGTAGTTGGCCGGTGGCCAGGAGCCGGCCGATGCGAGGTTTCAGACGGAGACGTCCTCGGTGTCACCCAAGGCCACGGCCGGCCAGTCCCCTCGGGCGTTCCCACTGCACAGTACCAGACTGCGTCGCCCCCAGGCTCTCCGTGGTGCTGGAATAAGAGTCTGTCGTCAGCAACCTTGGCGCTCTAGAGATTACATCAAAGAGAGGAGCATTGGCCATACTGGTGGCAGTATGGATCATTACAGCACTATGATCACTCGAACAACGCTATTTTTTAATTTTTTGACGTTTCGGTAAGTGAGGGCCCGATGTACACAATCGTATGCTTTCGCGGCGGTTGTCATCTTCAATGCAACTTTTCCACACCAGGTTATATTGACGACTGATACCTCGTCAAGATTTCATCAGTACTTTAAACGTTCGTCAAAATAACAACATGACGACGCGGTCAAATACCCGGAAATTTATGAATTGAAGGCAGAACACAGGTGGTGTTTAACTTTTTTCTTCTTGAGCCCGTGGACCATACTGCCATTTCTGTTTACTCGTGAAAACGGTAGTCATAGATTTTTAAGTATCACATAGTAAAAATAAAGTTACGTAATTAGTATTATTGTTGTTGTTGTTGGCATTATTATTATGACATACACTCCCTCAGTCTAGCTACATACTGAAATCTTCGCGTCACAGTACTATCGCACTCAACTATGGAAGCCATACACAGAATGGTTGGTGCAGCCCTCGTAAGAAGCCATCTTGGTCTGACACAGTAATACAGTCTGCCCACAATGGGCATTTTCATAAGCCATCTCTACATTTATCTTGCAAGTTCTCGTGCCTTCAAAAACAATAGAAGTTACAGCAAGATGACTGGAATACATCGCGTCAGACGAAGGGCAGTCGGTACACGACAATTGAAGACACTATTACGTCAATACCTTGGTTGAGCAAAACGGATTACAGCTGGAAAAACGCTATCAGATGGCTCTTTTCCCAGCGATTTGCACCAATTTCGCCCCCTTTTTACGTCCTTAACAAGAAAAGTGTCTCAAGAACTTATCACGCAGCCATTATCTCCGCTGCTACCGAAAATGAATTGCCGCACAACGCTACACTCTTTCTGTGTGTGGTTCCTGTAGTTGCATACTACGAAACTGTGACGTGGGGATTTAAGTGCATAACTGCACAACGTGTAACTGAAAACAAACAAAACATTATTTACATATCTTTACTTTTACTAGGTGATAGCTACAACCTTAGTACTGCCCCACGCACAAACATTCATCCTTTGCAGCCATCTCTGCATACGCATTGTCTCGGCACACACACACACACACACACACACACACACACACACACACACATTTGTTCATATTTATTTAATCGTCTATCTGCTGTCACTTTTAAGAATCTGAAAGCATTAGACACTATGAGAAACAAAGCCAACGTATTTAAGGTAACAGGTTATTCAGTGTCCATAACGAAATGCTCATTTGTATAACTCTGACACTTTAAAAGTATCAAACACAATAAATAAAGTAGTACACATAACTGATGCAGCCAATTATTGAGTTTCCCTAAGACAATGTTCTTCATGTTAAAATCTATCAATTTAATAGCGTTAAACACATTAATGAAAAAGGTACATGCAATTAACATATCCATTTATTTAACATTCCTAAGTTAATGCTCTTTTTGTATAAATTTTAAAAGTATTGAACATAATAAAAAACATCGTAGACAAAAGAAACATCATTATTTATCCATATCGCCTGGGTACAAAATAATAGTCACAATATAACTTAAATACATAAGTTGCTAATGCTTAAGTACTTTGGTATTTTGTCGTATATGCACTCTTCTGTTGAGCCTTAACGATAGCTTCTGGATACGGAAGGATATGGCTGCGTGATAAGTTCTTGAGACACTTTTCTTGTTAAGGACGAAAAAGGGGGCGAAATCAGTGCAGATGACTGGGAAAAGAGCCATCTGATAGCGTTTTTCCAGCTGTAATTGGTTTTGCTCAACCAAGGTATCGAGGTAATAGTGTCTTCAATTGTCGTATACCGACTGCCCTTCGTCTGACGCGATAAATTCCAGTCATCTTGCTGTAACTTCTATTGTTTTTGAAGGCAAGAGAACTTGCAAGATAAATGTAGAGATGGCTTATGAAAACGCCCATTGTGGGCAGACTGTATCACTAGTTCTGGCAAGGTCTTTCGACATCCAAAACGTGTAACTGTACAAACTGAAAAAATCTGATCCACCGCATCGAAAAACGGTGCCGGGTGTACTGGTGTGCTCTAAAGCGTAAGGTACGGGTCCATTATATGAAATTGGTCGAAGTGGAACTGTCCATTATATTAGCATCACTTATCTCAAGTCGCCATATGATTCTTCACCACAGCCGAACTCGCTAGCGCACACAAATAGTGACGCCGAAATCGAAGTACAGGGTTGTGATTCTGGTGGTGGAATAAATGTTACCATCAGTATTTGATCAACATGGGGTGTATAGGTGAAGCCATACAGATAGTGATCACTGTCCTCTGTTAAAAAAGTTATTGTTTAAATCCCAGACCTGTCCGCTTCAGTCTGGAACCGCGCGACCGCTACGATCGCAGGTTCGAATCCTGCCTCGGGCATGGCTGTGTGTGTTGTCCTTAGGTTAGTTAGGTTTCAGTAATTCTAAGTTCTAGGGGACTGATGACCGCAGATGTTACGTCCCATGGTGCTCAGATCCATTTGAATCCAGACCTGTCGTGGAGAGAGCGCATCTAACACTTGACGTTTGTGCCGTACGTTTGTGCTCGCCGCCTGCTAATTGTCATTCGAGACAAGCACGTCACGTGCTGGCTTCCTTTCGTCCCCACGACCACAATACCACAGAAACATCACGCTTCCACATGACATCCGCACTTGTCACACAACACTGAGAAGAAAAAGAGGTGCTACATTTTCAGTTTGTCCAAAAAACACCCATGAAAATATATGAATCACAACGCCAGAAAATAAAAATATTTAATTTTCAGATGTGCGATCTGTGAGCTGTTATTGCACGTTGACGTCGAACATAGGTGGTGATCACATTAATGTGATTGGACCATGTATGTCGGTGTGTGAGAAACAGCATGTTGTAACCGAGTTTCGAAATCGAAGAGCTCGTTCACACATGAAGCACCCACTCCTTCAGCCAGACTACACACGAGCGCTGCGACATCTGCAACAGTCCGACGCCTCGGGTTCACTATCACCGATCATCCTTCATACAGTCCCGACCTCGCCCTGTCCGGCTTTCATCTGTTTCCAAAACTTAAAGAACACCTTCGAGGACTTCACGTTGAAAGTGATGACGTGGTGCAAGCATGAGTGAGGTTCTGGCTCCGTCAACAGAGTCAAACACTCCACACTGACGGTATCAACAAACAGGTCTCTTGCTAGGAGAAACGTGTTCGTCGCCAGGATGACTACATTGAGAAATAAATATCTAAATATGAAAAAGATAGATGTAGAAATTTAATTACGTTTGTTGTATTTAAAAAAGCTTTAAAAGGTTTCGCATACAAAATTCGGCGGCATTACTTTACAGCAAGCGCTCGTATGTTTGTGATTATGAATGGAAACACACATAACACTGGTGTAATACTATACAGTATGACTATTGTCTTTTACAAACCAGTTTTCGGCTGTGACGCCATCATGAGACACAAAAATAAATGTGTGGCTGTAAAATTTTTGTAGGGTCAAAAAATTTAATCCAGTGCATCCACAAATGTTAATATCTTTGATCCAAAACGTTTTTTCGGCCACACATATGTATCTGTGTGCCTGTTGATGGCATAACAGCCAAAAACCGGTTTGTAAGAGGAAACAATGAATATTTTTACATAGTACACCAGTGTCGCGTGTGTTTTCATTCGTAATGTATAAAATATTCTACCAGTCTATGCAGTTATATGTCCGTTAAGTGGCACCAATTATTTTTGCTTTCCAATAGCGTAACGCCTATATTGCAATAGCAAAATAAAAACTTCTACAGCTGTAAACGGGGTAAGGAGCTCTTTAAGGAATTCGTGTAGGCTGCGGTCCATGTTGCAGGAGCTCTGTATCCCTTCTCAGACAGATACTGACGGTGAAAATTTCTTCCATCACGAGGACAAGTACCGGCTTCCCCCAGTACACATACGTATAGTAACGGCACGTTTAAAAACCATACCCGTGGACTTAAACCAGTGACCCCCGCTTCAACGGACTATCACGCTATCTGTAGAACACGCAAGACAACCATATTCTGAACGTAGTACTTTTTAGCGTTAGTACAAGCGCTGTGTTGACAGATGTGAAAATTACCGAACTATCAGTTTAATAAGTCACAGCTGCAAAATACTAACGCGAATTCCTTACAGACGAATGGAAAAACTGGTAGAAGACGACCTCGGGGAAGATCAGTTTGGATTCCGTAGAAATATTGGAACACGTGAGGCAATACTGACTCTACGACTTATCTTAGAAGAAAGATTAAGGAAAGGCAAACCTACGTTTCTAGCATTTGTAGACTTTTGACAATGTTGACTGGAATACTCTCTTTCAAATTCTAAAGATGGCAGGGGTAAAATACACGGAGCGAAAGGCTATTTACAATTTGTACAGAAACCAGATGGCAGTTATAAAAGTCGAGGAGCATGAAAGGGAAGCAGTGGTTGGGAAGGGAGTGAGACAGGGTTGTAGCCTTTCCCCGATGTTATTCAATCTGTATACTGAGCAAGCAGTAAAGGAAACAAAAGAAAAATTCGGAGTAGATATTAAAATCCGTGGAGAAGAAATAAAAACTTCGAGGTTCGTCGATGACATTGTAATTCTGTCAGTGACAGCAAAGGACTTGGAAGAGCAGTTGAACGTAATGGACAGTGTCTTGAAAGAGGATATAAGATGAACATTAACAAAAGCAAAACGAGGATAATGGAATGTAGTCAAATTAAGTCGGGTGATGCTGAGGGAATTAGGAAATGAGACACTTAAAGTAGTAAAGGAGTTTATCCATTCGGGGAGACAAATAACTGATGATGATCGAAGTAGAGAGGATATAAAATGTAGACTGGCAATGGCAAGGAAAGCGTTTCTGAAGAAGAGAAATTTGCTAACATCGAGTATAGATTTAAGTGTCAGGAAGTCGTTTCTGAAAGTATTTGTATGGAGTGTAGCCATGTATGGAAGTGAAACATGGACGATAAATACACTCCTGGAAATGGAAAAAAGAACACATTGACACCGGTGTGTCAGACCCACCATACTTGCTCCGGACACTGCGAGAGGGCTGTACAAGCAATGATCACACGCACGGCACAGTGGACACACCAGGAACCGCGGTGTTGGCCGTCGAATGGCGCTAGCTGCGCAGCATTTGTGCACCGCCGCCGTCAGTGTCAGCCAGTTTGCCATGGCATACGGAGCTCCATCGCAGTCTTTAACACTGGTAGCATGCCGTGACAGCGTGGACGTGAACCGTATGTGCAGTTGACGGACTTTGAGCGAGGGCGTATAGTGGGCATGCGGGAGGCCGGGTGGACGTACCGCCGAATTGCTCAACACGTGGGGCCTGAGGTCTCCACAGTACATCGATGTTGTCGCCAGTGGTCGGCGGAAGGTGCACGTGCCCGTCGACCTGGGACCGGACCGCAGCGACGCACGGATGCACGCCAAGACCGTAGGATCCTACGCAGTGCCGTAGGGGACCGCACCGCCACTTCCCAGCAAATTAGGGACACTGTTGCTCCTGGGGTATCGGCGAGGACCATTCGCAACCGTCTCCATGAAGCTGGGCTACGGTCCCGCACACCGTTAGGCCGTCTTCCGCTCACGCCCCAACATCGTGCAGCCCGCCTCCAGTGGTGTCGCGACAGGCGTGAATGGAGGGACGAATGGAGACGTGTCGACTTCAGCGATGAGAGTCGCTTCTGCCTTGGTGCCAATGATGGTCGTATGCGTGTTTGGCGCCGTGCAGGTGAGCGCCACAATCAGGACTGCATACGACCGAGGCACACAGGGCCAACACCCGGCATCATGGTGTGGGGAGCGATCTCCTACACTGGCCGTACACCACTGGTGATCGTCGAGGGGACACTGAATAGTGCACGGTACATCCAAACCGTCATCGAACCCATCGTTCTACCATTCCTAGACCGGCAAGGGAACTTGCTGTTCCAACAGGACAATGCACGTCCGCATGTATCCCGTGCCACCCAACGTGCTCTAGAAGGTGTAAGTCAACTACCCTGGCCAGCAAGATCTCCGGATCTGTCCCCCATTGAGCATGTTTGGGACTGGATGAAGCGTCATCTCACGCGGTCTTCACGTCCAGCACGAACGCTGGTCCAACTGAGGCGCCAGGTGGAAATGGCATGGCAATCCGTTCCACAGGACTACATCCAGCATCTCTACGATCGTCTCCATGGGAGAATAGCAGCCTGCATTGCTGCGAAAGGTGGATATACACTGTACTAGTGCCGACATTGTGCATGCTCTGTTGCCTGTGTCTATGTGCCTGTGGTTCTGTCAGTGTGATCATGTGATGTATCTGACCCCAGGAATGTGTCAATAAAGTTACCCCTTCCTGGGACAATGAATTCACGGTGTTCTTATTTCAATTTCCAGGAGTGTAGTTTGGACAAGAAGAGAATGTGGTGCTACAGAAGAATGCTGAAGATTAGATGGGTAGATCACATAACTAATGAGGAAGTACTGAACAGAATTGGGGAGAAGAGGAGCTTGTGGCACAACTTGACAAGAAGAAGGGACCGGTTGGTAGGACATGTTCTGAGGTATCAAGGGATCACAAATTTAGCATTGGAGGGCAGCGTGGAGGGTAAAAATCGTAGAGGGAGACCAAGAGATGAATACACAAAGCAGATTCAGAAGGATGTAGGTTGCAGTAAGTACTGGGAGATGCAGAAGCTTGCACAGGATAGAGTAGCATGGAGAGCTGCATCAAACCAGTCTCAGGACTGAAGACCACAACAACACAAGCGGTGTGATGTCTTCGTTCTTGAATAGCATTACGAACAATGTTGGAAAGAAGCATCTTGCATCATAGTAAGTAATGAATAAGATAAGACTTTTATTGTTAATGCAGAGGCGATATCCTACATAAGGCACGCGCTGTGATTCGAGGAACAATACGTAACGATAATGGAGGAAAAATAGCTATTCGGGGCGGCAGCACGAGCACTGTCAGTGAACACTGAGGCGATATGAGTCTTTGCAATCGTATTTTGTAGAACTTTCAATGTATTGTGTATTGGAGCCAACAAGGCGTTCAGCAGCATCAGTGATCCCCATCGCGAAAAGCAGACGAGTTTCAAGATAATTCGTTTGTAAAGCAATTAGGAGGTTGAAGCTGTTTTCTACAAGGAAGTTCGATTCTTTGTAGAATCGGGGTTCTATTGATTAAAACACTTTTTTTTTTAATCTTTCCAGTGCCATCCCCTAGGCTTCAGCCGAGATAGCCTGCGTGTAATGCGCCCCTTCCATGGAGGAAAAACAAAAATTGTCACAACTTATCGACTTTCCCACGCACGTGCTCAAGCTTCGAAGGAAGGAAGAAAAGAAGGAAGACTAATGATTTGCCTCTCTTCATGGACGACCTAATCAGAGATGAAGCGTAATCCCTGATTGGACCAAGACTGGCCGTGATGTTTTCAGAGGAACCACACCACATTATTTACGGAAGCCACGGGAAACGTAGACACTGACGCCAAGAAGGGGATCCGAGTGTTGGCCCTTCCGATGCGATTCTTGTGGCTTTGCACCTCGGCACCCTAGTTGTTCCACAGTAGTGGCGTAAACTACGCTGCGTAGTGACGCAGGCTACGCACGTGTGCACAGCTTCCGGCCAAGCACAGTGTTGTGTAAAGACGCAGCAGTACCGGGATTATTGCAAACGAGGAACTGTGAGTTGAAGCACCTTTAAACATAGCTGCGTCATTTACGAACACTCACCTAGTTCCGTCCACTGCTGAGCGCGATTCTCATGACTCCACCATTCTCGACATTCTAAGATCTGAAGCTAGCATCCGTTCCATACCTCATCGATTGCTTCTGATTAAAAGCTCTTTGGTTCCTTCAATTGTGTTCTCCTCACTCTTCGAGCCAGCCTAGCAGAAAATGATTTTGCGTGGAATCGTAGTAAAATTGATAATATGATGTCAATCAGATCAATGAAATGGCTGAAAAATACGGTTTCCCGTTTCTGTCAACATTCCACGAAAATTTTGTTACACTAACTCGGAATGTGCCACTTCTACAAATGAACGTAAAATTTTCCCACGTAATTTTTTCACTTTTCCGCCGCCCTTGCAAATTTCTCTCATATCCATAGAAACATAACGCAAATGTCCTCTTAGAAATAGTCTTCGAGCGAAGACATTGCAGGAAATGTCAATAGACGTTAATAGAAGTTACATATATTTATGAGAGAACCATCTTTATCAGCAGATTTATGACAAGTTTCTTAATGCCTGTATGTGAAACATCTCTCTCGGCCCTACTCTGACGGTTTAGTCTATACATGTATTTATATAACCTGAACAGCACATAACTAACACTGCTTCCTACCAGTGCAAACAATTTTTGTTGTATTTCGTGTGTGTATGAAACAAGTGATTCTATAAAACATAACTAGCTCTTTAATCTCATAAAATAATAAATGCTATTGACGGGGGATATCAAATTGAATTCATGTTTCCCGATTTCCAGAAACCTTTAATACCGTCCTCACAATCGGTTTCTAATGTCTCAGTCGTGCGTCTGGATGCCAGAAAGGTCAGAGTTCGTATTAACTGACAGTAAGTCATCGAACGAAACTGGAGCTATATCTGGCGTTCCCCAAGAAAGTGTTTTAGAACCCTCTGCTGTTCCTGATCTATATAAATGATACAGGAGACAATCTGAGCAGCCATCTTCAATCGTTTGCAGATGATGCTGTCGTTTACTGTGTAGTAAACTAATTACAAAATGATTTAGTCAAGATATCTGTATGGTACGAAAAATGACAACTGAACCCAAGTAATGACAAGTGTGAGGTCGTCCACGAGAGTATTCAAAGGAATCCGTCCAGTTACGGTTACACGATAAATCACACAAATCTAAAGACTGTCAGTGCAACTAAATACCTGGGGATAACAATTATGAACTACTTAAATTGGAACGATTATATAGATAATGTTGTCGGAAAGACGAACTGAATGCTGCGTTTTTTTGGCAGAATACCTGGAAGATGCAGTCAAATTTACAGAGACAATAACAGTATGAGTCCATTTTTCAGTATGATGTTGCATCCCGTCTGACCTTGATGAATGCACTCATTCGGTTGGGAAGGGTTCATAAAATCGTGGTATCCTCTCCTGAGGCAAACCAGCCCACAACTGTTGTAATCGGTTCTTGGTATCCCGGATAGTTGCACTGGGATGGAGTTGACGACAACCGGTTTCATACATCGGTCTATAGGAGACAGTTCTGTGAATCTCTGTGGTCACGGAAGTACCTCAACTTGAGACAGACGATTCATACAGACACGTGTCATGTGTGCATGAGAATTGTCCTGTTGAAAAATGTCATCTCGATACTGTCGCACGAGAGGCAAAACATGTAGACGCAGGATATGGTTGTACCGTTACAGTTTCCTTAAAAACTATACCAGCCACGACGTGGAATCTTACGCCGTGGGACCCCAAATCATGATGCCAGGGTTAACACTCCTGTGCCTCTCTAAAACATTGGAAGAATGGGACCTCTAGCCGGATCGCCGCCATATTCGCCACCATGCTCGCCGACGACGGTCGTCTGGATTAGTGCAGAACCACGATCCATCGCCAAATACAATGCGACCTCGTTCATCAGCAGTCCATACTGCCTGGTCAAGACACTGCTCCAAAGGCAGCCGTTTTATTGTAGTTTCAGCTGCAGCCTACACATGGAGCAGTAATTGCCTAATCCGACAGCTGTTAGTCTCCGACCAATGGTGCCGGTTGATGCAGAATGGTGCAGGGAGCCCATTACCTTTTCCCGGAGGATAGGCACGGGTGAGAGTGCGTTACGGTGTATCTGGTGCACAGTTCGTCGATCCTCAGTTGTGGAGGTCTGATTAGTCGACCGGAACCTTGACGACGAGTATGCCCCAGTTTTAAATCAGTCCAAAGTTGGGTTCGTGTCAAGTCCGAAAGCCCCACAAATTTGAGTATTGCACGATTTGACCGTACGGCCTAACGGAGATCCATAATGAGATACGTTTAAAACTCTTTCAGGTGCCGATAAAGCTGTCACAGATGATTACACGACACTCTCCGTGTCCTTTACAGTGATCACTCAACATGACGCTGTTCGCGTCCTTTACCTACCCTACCAGGTCCAGTAACAACACTAAACACGAAAAATAGTAAAGCAACTTCTGAAGAATAAAGCAGTCTATTGCTGAACAGTAAAGCACTCTGTTAGCCGTTCTACCTGTCCAAACCATTGCAGCTCTAACCATTTACTGGCCCATCGATAGTGTGCACGTCGTACCATGTCTTCTGTATGGTTCGCTTCTTTTTTCAGAAACTGTATACATATAGTGGCCTGGTGAGTAAGTGTCAGGCTGTACAGCCTTTGGGATTCCATTCTCAGTCGGTCCTACAGTTTGGTTCTCATTTATCGATTCCTTCACATCTCGCAAAGATTTGTGTATGTTAAAAATACGAAGCTGCACCATGATACGGAGTGATCCCGATTCTATTGATCCTCTTGCAATTGGCTGTTTAAGTCCATAACTCCGAGGAAAGCAAGTGCGTACCACATCCTGTAGGATCATGTCGTAAAGTTCTGTGTAGTTAAAAACCATCCTTTGGTTGAGGACGTCTTTACCTTGATATGATAGGCATATACACTGCCGGAAAAAAATTAGTACACCTGGAAAGACGATGTAGATCCTGATCCGATGACGGCTTGTGCCACCTGGGGGATAGTACACTCATGCTCATAAATTAAGGATAATTCTGATACATAGTGAAACAACACTTTGGTGGGCGGTTTGCAGGTTTAAATCACCTCGGGGTATGACGATGCGGTGCATTTGACCTGCGGTCGCCGCACGGTGGCGCTAGCAGCAGTCCACATACGCAGAGGTGTATTGGTGCATGTCAGAGTACGGTGCAACGGGTGTGTGTGCAGACGTTTTCAGACGTGCTAACGGTGACTGTGTGTTGAAAATGGCTCAAAGAACACATATTGATAACTTTATGAGGGGTAGAATACTAGGGCGACTGGAGGCTGGTCAAACACAGCAGGTCGTAGCACGGGCCCTCCGTGTGCCACAAAGTGTGACCTCAAGATCATAGCAACGATTCCAGCAGACAGGAAACGTGTCCAGGCGCTACAGTACCGGACGTTCACAGTGTACAACACCGCAAGGAGACCGATATCTCACCATCAGTGCCCGCAGACGGCCACGGAGTACTGCAGGTAGCCTTGCTCGGGACCTTACCGCAGCCACTGGAACAGTTTCTCCAGACACACAGTTCACAGACGACTGAACAGATATGGTTTATTCGCCTGGAGACCTACAAGGTGCATTCCACTGACCCCTGGTCACAGGAGAGCCCATAAAGCCTGGTGTCAAGAACACAGTACATGGTCATTGGAACAGTGGTCCCAGGTTATGTTCACGGACGAGTCCAGGTATAGTCTGAACAGTGTTCTCGCCGGGTTGTCATCTGGCGTGATCCAGGAACCAGATACCAACAATGTTCTTTAATGGGACCTGTATGGAGGTCGTAGTTTGATGGTGTGGGGTGGGATTAGGATTGGTGCACGTACACCCCTGCATGTGTTTGATAGAGGAACTGTAACAGGTCAGGTGTATAGGGACGTCATTCTGCACCAGTACGTCCGCCTTTCCAGGGGTGCAGTGGGTCCCACCTTCCTCCTGATGTATGGTAAAGCATGGCCTCAACGAGCTGCCATCATGGAGGAGTACCCTGAAGCAGAAGATATCAGGCGAATGGAGTGGCCTGCCTCTTCTCCAGACCTAAACCCCATCGAGCACGTCTGGGATGCTGTCGGTCGACGTATCGCTGCACGTCTTCAAACCCCTAGGATACTTCAGGAGCTCCGACAGGCACTGGTGCAAGAATGGGAGGCTATACCTCAGCAGCTGCTCGACCACCTGATCCAGAGTATGCCAACCTGTTGTGCGGCCTGTGTACGTGTCCGTGGTGATCATATCCAATATTGATGTCTTGGTACATGCACAGGAAACAGTGGCGTTTAATAGCACTAGTGTTTCGGGACAGTTTTCTCAACTTATCACCAATGTCATAGACTTACATATCTGTGTTGTGTGTGTTCCCTATGTGCCTATGCTATTAGCGCCAGTTTTGTGTAGTGCCACGTTGTGTGGCACCACATTCTGCAATTATCCTTATTTTATGAGTATGAGCGTAGATGTGCTGATAACGGTTTCAGCGTCGTCCGCCGACATATAGTGTAGTAGCATAGCTACCAGAACGCCATCTATATCTACTCTTTAATAGGGAATGCTCACAGACTGTCCGCATCTCGTGGTCGTGCGGTAGAGTTCTCGCTTCCCACGCCCGGGTTCCCGGGTTCGATTCCCGGCGGGGTCAGGGATTTTCTCTGCCTCGTGATGACTGGGTGTTATGTGCTGTCCTTAGGTTAGTTAGGTTTAAGTAGTTCTACGTTCTAGGGGACAGATGACCGTAGATGTTAAGTCCCATAGTGCTCACAGCCATTTGAACCATTTGCTCACAGACTGAAGACTCAGTGTAGTGCAGACGTGTAAAGCAAGCATGTACTGGCAGCACCCCCAGGCCTTGTGGTCTGGGGTGCTATGAGCTACAACCCTTGTTCAGCTTCGTTGTTTCTAGAGGGGACGCTAATCAGCGCTCGAACGTACAGAATGTTGTTCAGCTTGTTATTTTTCTGTTCTTGCAACAGGATGTGTTGTTCCAACAGG
The DNA here is from genome assembly GCF_023864345.2 of Schistocerca serialis cubense. Classification (NCBI taxonomy): domain Eukaryota; kingdom Metazoa; phylum Arthropoda; class Insecta; order Orthoptera; family Acrididae; genus Schistocerca; species Schistocerca serialis. The sequence continues at coordinate 242,813,795 of NC_064638.1, read as the reverse complement.
GTAATGCTCGCCCCACACTGCCTGTGAAACTCGATGTGCTCTGCAACACGTGCAGCAACTTTTATCGCCAGCAAGATCCTCGGACTTGTCCCCAATGGATCATGTGTGGGATACTATGGGACGAGAAGTGACACGTGCGACTCGTCAACCAACTCTTACAGGTCTGCGTGGACAGGTCAAGCAGGCGTGACATAAAGTACCCCAGGACAGTATTCGCTATCTGTACGACGACTGGATGCCGGAGTCAGCGCCTGCATTGCTGCCCGTGGAGGCTACTGCACGTACTAATTTGGGGGTCTCAGCGTAGGTCGATACTTGGTGCCTAGGAACTGCTTGTTCTAGTGATCTGTAAATGTAGTCATTTCCTTACACCATATGCACCGTCGCAACAAGTGTAATGGATGCATTAATTTTTTCCCCGGCAGTGTAGTTTTGTAAATAAGCCATTCTCACTCTGGCTTTTTAGACCTGTTCCCGTGTGTGCAGAAGATTTGGTTACTAAGATCCGCATTCTATCAAGAACAAAAATTTAACGCCCGTGTTCGCAATATAAACGATCAGTTAGCTAACCGATTTAAGTTGTTGAATAACCATCTTCAGATGTACGAAAAGTACCGGGTGATCAAAAAGTCAGTATAAATTTGAAAACTGAATAAATCACGGAATAATGTAGATAGAGAGGTACAAATTGACACACATGCTTGGAATGACATGGGGTTTTATTAGAACCAAAAAAATACAAAAGTGCAAAAAATGTCTGACAGATGGCGCTTCATCCGATCAGGATAGCAATAATTAGCATAACAAAGTAAGACAAAGCAAAAATGATGTTATTTACAGTGTAACCTTCCCACACAAAAATTAATGAATGAAAATAATTTTAAATGTGAGTTGGACATCGTGCGAAGTGTAACCTCCAGTAAGAATTTTTAAATGATATGAATTGAATGAAAATGCAAATAGAGCCAAATGTTAGCTTCCCACAGTAATAAAAATCCATGATAATAAAAATGTGCAAAAATGTTACGTCTCCACAAAATTAACGTTAAGGTGAACTTGATAAATTTTATAAGGGCAGCTGCGCTGACCTTAGGCCCTGTGCAATAATTAATCTGATAAATTGATTCTGGGAGGAAAAGCATGGGAAATATTGTTTCAATTGTAATAATTCTTTTCTTAAAAACGATTGCTTTGAAAACAAAATTATTATTGGGGCATTTCTTGAACAAATTAATTACAATTAACATACATTACATAATCAGATGTGTGCAATGCTACTTCATTACCTTATTTAACAATATACCTCGTCCTGAACCTTGACCAGAGACCCATGTCGACGCCCGCCGACTCCACACTCACAACTCCGACTCGCAACTCGCAACTACATGCTCTCGCGACTCGCTACGTACAACTACTGCACTTACGGGCGGTCAAGCGCAGACTAGCAACGATAAATAACTCTCTGGTCAGAGATTCTGTCATGCCTCGCCATCGCTGCTACTGAATACATACGTGTTTCATAACCCTCCACTGGGGGGGGGGGGGGGGGGGGGGGCAAAAATTTGGCAGCGATGGTGAGTCATTTGGACTTGCCATGAGCAACAAATTTTTTCTTAACTAATTAACTTTACAATCACAGAATATTCAGATGTAGATCATGAAGTAAATGTGGTGCACATGCACCGAGTACAAAATATATATACAATGAGTACAAAACAAATGACATAAGTGCACACGCACTGTAGTTCAGAATATATCAGCAAATCGAAATGTACATACAATGAGTAGTAATCATGTTAGAAAATGACAAAAGTGCACACGCACTGAAGTTCAGAATATATCAGCAAATCACAAAATGTATATACAATAAGTAGTAATCATGTTAGAAAATGACAAAAGTGCACACGCACTGAAATTCAGAATATATCGAAAAAAAAATGTATGGCCATGAATACAAATGATGTTAGCAAAAAAATGATTTTCACTATGTTACAAGAATTAGGATAGGAAAGGGAAGGATTGCATCATGGTTGTAGCACTTTAGGTTGCACGCAGCTGCACTGAAAGTCCATATCTTTCCACAGAAGTACAACACCAAGTGAGACAATCTGAAGTTCTTTTCCCAGAAGTATTTATCAGCGTACCCAAGACACTGAAATGTCGTAGTAATATTCCATGTTATCATTTTGGCAGTACATCAGGTACACCAAACAGTGGGACCATAATAACGTCTCCATCGCTCACGGTGGTGGACAGCATGTCGTGTCAACACCACGCTCTTACAAGGCACACCAACGTAGAATTAGTGCAAAAACCAAATATAGTGCCCCATGATCAAGAGGATATACAGGACAAATGGATATTACAGTAATTCAGGGTAGTTAGGTCAGAAAGTGAAGGACATTAAGTCACATACTAGTCTTCATTGGGAATTACATTAGTAGTTTGCGGCATTCATAGCCCAGTTATTGAACATTTCTGTACCATGTATGTAGTATTACAGAAAAATGTTCATTAATTGATTTACAGACAACATTGTCATTGGTCATTTCAGTAATGTAATCAGTAGCGTTCATTTCCCAGTTACAAAGCATAATCAGTAGCATTCATTTCCTTGTTACAAAGCATAATTAGTAGCATTCATTTCCTAGTTACAAAGCATTATTAATCATTGGTCGTTTCAATACCGTAATCAGTAGCGTTCATTTCCCAGTTACAAAGCATAATCAGTAGCATTCATTTCCTTGTTACAAAGCATAATTAGTAGCATTCATTTCCTAGTTACAAAGCATTATTAATCATTGGTCATTTAAATACCGTAATCAGTAGCATTCATTTCCCAGTTACAAAGCATAATCAGTAGCATTCATTTCCTTGTTACAAAGCATTATTAATTAATCATTGGTCATTTAAATACAGTAATCATCTCAATACAGTAACCAGTAGCATTCTTTTCCCAGTTACAAAGCATAATCAGTAGCATTCATTCCTTGTTACAAAGCATTATTAATTAATCATTGGTCATTTAAATACAGTAATCATCTCAATAGAGTAATCAGTAGCATTCTTTTCCCAGTTACAAAGCATAATCAGTAGCATTCATTTCCTTGTTACAAAGCATAATTAGTAGCATTCATTTCCTAGTTACAAAGCATTATTAATTAATCATTGGTCATTTAAATACAGTAATCATCTCAATACAGTAATCAGTAGCATTCTTTTCCCAGTTACAAAGCATAATCAGTAGCATTCATTTCCTTGTTACAAAGCATTATTAATTAATCATTGGTCATTTAAATACAGTAATCATCTCAATAGAGTAATCAGTTGCATTCTTTTCCCAGTTACAAAGCATAATCAGTAGCATTCATTTCCTTGTTACAAAGCATTATTAGTAGCATTCATTTCCTAGTTACATATTATTCATAGCTGATCAGCATTACTCAGAACTCTCTTAAACTGGTATCATTATTTGGGACTGGTAATACATTTTTTTTTGTTAGCAATGCTTTGCTTTGGGTAATTATAGGGGAAAGCAAGAAAAAAAAATTTGCTTCTGGGTTGTTGCTGTAAATGAAAATGTGTAACGTCACTCGTCATGAGTCCGCTGTTGCAAGATTATGAAACAAGTAGAGTATATGTAATCACATTCATAAATGACATAGATTTAATGAACAACTGCTTATAGCACATTAATTTCATAAATAATTTCTCCTGCAAAAATATACAAAAAATGGATTATTAAGCTGAAAGAAGAAATGCATTTTATGCTGGAAAGTAGTGAACTTCGAACTAACAGGTAGTGAAATGTGTATAAAATGTGTTCCATAGCTGTCCCTTCCAAAACCTTCCGTCATTATACTATGCAATATAACACCTGCTGTCAAAGCAAACTGCAACAAATACTTAAATAACTACATAGCATAAATACATAACTTCAACAATATCCTCATCTGTAAAGAAAAAAATACTTCATTATCCATCACTTCATTATCATAACTCCATTATTATCATCACCTGTAAAGAAAAACTTCATTATCCATAGTAGCATATTCTTCATCATTATTCATTAGCATTCATTATCATCTGCAAAAAAAATCATTTCATTACTCATTACATAACTATTCCTTATCTCTAGCATATTCCATCACTAAAACTAAGATGTGTAGTTCTGTCTGACAGCCTGCATCAATCGCCTTGTATTCTGAAAGAAAAAATTAGTTAAGACTGCTATTCTACGATGTGTATAGTATATTCTTGTTAATGTTTGTTAATCCTGATCCATTTACTCTTCATCACGAGGTTTGCATCTTCTTTCGTTCATTCCGAAGGTGAAATTCCCATTTCTGTTTAATTTATTTCTTTTACATATAATTTCTTTCTGAAATTGATGAACAAAGATTAATGTCTTACATTTACATCGTATACTCACTAAATAATGACTGGTTTATGATAACATAATTAAGCATACAGCATACCATGACAGAAAACGTAATATGAAAAAAAAAATAAACAGTGTTCAAATGTAAAAATGTACACAGAATATCACATTGCAGCAGCAAAAAATGTAAAACAGTCACGATGTTGAGATATCATAGTGCAAATGTCAAAGTCAACTGGTGTGTGTTATATCTTAATTATTTCCCAGTGCATATAAACAAATTATGAAAACAATCGTACATACATAAAAAAAATGATGACAACAAATGTGACCTTCTTTGAGTTCACCTTGTATGTTGTGTAGTTAGTAGAGGCGAGAATTAAAGACTTTAATGGAGAGAGAATTTAATAAAATTAATATGTCACTAGATAAAATTGCATAATTATTCATAAGATACGTAAGTTTCTCTGAAAAAAAATGTGCACAGTCTGATATGTACCGACAAGAAGAGCGACCTGCTAACCTTATCTTCCTGGGCACTTGCCAAGAAAAAATACGATAATCATCAATAAGTAGTCACATAAATATAATTGCAGAAATAGTCATAAATGTGTAAATTCATCTGGAAAAATACGCACGGTCTGATGTGTAACGACAAGAAGAGCGACCTGCTAACCTTACCTTGCCGGGCACTTGCCAAGAAAAAGTACAATAATCATCAATAATTAGTCATGTGAATATAATTGCATAAGTGGTCATAAAAATTGGTAAATGGCATCATAGTATGTTAAATCATAAAGTGTCTTCATTCAATAAAGGGTTTAATATTGGAGACATGTGGTTGCCTTTACTTTTTCTGGTTCTCAGAGTTTCGACGCGTACAACATTGGGGTGAGGAATGCTGCGAATCCGATATGGACCTGCCTACAGAAGTTCAAATTTACTGCACTTACCTTTTATTCTGCTGGATAAATAGTGTGTACATACTAATATCTTCTGTCCAATGTGAAAGTCACGGCGTATACAAACTTGTTTTTGCTGTCTTCTCCGGCGCTCTGCGGCACGTTTGATGTTGTTCAGCGCAATGTTAATTATTTCATGGTGTCGTAGTCGACGAGATGTAGGAAAGTTTACTAATTCTGTAATCTTGTTAGGTGGTTCTACATTTTTCAGTATAACAGACGGAGATAGCATAGTGGATTCATTTGGTATGGAATTAATTACATCTTGGAATGAGAATATGTGTGTGTCCCAATCAATATGTCTTTTGTGGCAGTATATTCTACACAGTTTACCAATTTCTTTCATTAATCGTTCACAAGGGTTCGATGAAGCATGGTACCTGGATATATAGATCGGAGAAATGTTTCTAGTTCGTAACATACGTGTCCATATAGCAGAACGAAATTGTGATCCATTGTCAGAAATTACTTCAACGCATGCCCTACATGAAATAGAAAATGCTTCACAAATGCTTTCGAAACGGTTTTAGCAGTAGCTTTGCGTAACGGAGTGAAAGTAACAAATTTTGAAGTGAGTTCAACAGTGACAAAGATGTAGCAGAAACCTCTATTAGTTCTCGGAATTGGACCAAAAATATCTACAGCGGCCATATGTCTTAATTTAACAGGTACAATGGGATATAATGGAGGAATATGTGAAGTTGTGTCTGATTTAGATTTCTGGCAGATTTTACATGACGCTAAAACTCGTCGTATACGTTTCTCCATGTTGGTAAAATAACAATTCTGTCTCAGTATAAGAAAACATTTTCTAGCTCCGTAATGTGCGTAACTTAAATGAGTATACCATATTAATTTGTTAACCAATTCATCAGGAGTGCATAATAACCAATTGTTGCTGTCAGGATGAGAGCGGAGAAACAGAATGTCATTGCGTACAGTGTAATGGTTTCTAATGGTAACATTATTCCTATCTTGCCAAAGGTGTTTAATTTCTTTCCACACGTTGTCTTTATTTTGCTCTCTTGCTATGTCCTGTAATGACGACGAAATAAAATTTTCAAATGCAACTTGTTGAATGTACATAACACTGAAATTTGCTTTGCACAAGTTGGTTGCGATGTCTTGCTGATTGTTGCTGAGAGAACGAGATAGTGCGTCTGCTACAACATTTTGTGTGCCGGGAATGTGAACAATTGTGAAATTAAATTCCTGTAAATAAAGCTTCCATCTGCTTAATCTGTTGTGAGTAAATTTAGCTGAAAGTAAAAATTGTATCGCTCTATGATCTGTGTATACGGTGGTATGCCTGCCATAAAGAAAGTGCCTAAATCTCGTAAAAGCCCAAACAACACATAATGTTTCCAGTTCTGTAACAGAATAATTTCGTTCAGCAGGTGACAGAATGCGGCTTGCAAATGCGATGTTTTTAATTATTGTACAGTCATCTTCTTCAATTTCCTGGAAAATATGTACGCCTAAAGCGGTGTTAGAACTATCGGTGGCAATGGAAAAATTTCTGGTAAGATCTGGGTGCGATAAAAGTGGTGCATTCAAAAAGGCGTGTTTCAAGTTCATAAATTCAGAATGTGCTTGCTTATCCCAGGACCAAATAGTGTTTTTACCTGTCAATTGGCATAATCTAGGTGTGTCTAAAGCAGAGTGATGAATAAATTTACGAAAAAAGTTAATTAATCCCAAAAAACTGCGTAGTTGCTTCTTCGTTGTAGGAACAGTAATGTCACGTAGAGCTTGAAGTATTTCCGAATCAGGCGCAATGCCTTCTGCTGAAATTACGTGTCCAAGAAATTTTATAGAAGTTTTGACAAAGTGCGATTTACTGAGATTAACTGTGAGTCCTTGTGCATGAAAGGTTTGCAACAGTTGTTCTAAAATCAGATTGTGTTCAGTCCAGTTAGCTTCTGCGATAAGAATGTCGTCTACGTACGTCGTGATTCTGTCTCTAAGTTCTGTCGGAAGTATTGTGTTCAAACCGCGAATAAAAGCTGCAGAAGAAATAGTTAAACCGAATGGTAATTTGCAAAATTGATAACAGTCGCCAAAACAGAGAAATGCTGTGTACTTTCTGCAATTCGGACGGAGCTGAATTTGCCAAAATCCCGATTTCAGATGTAATGTAGAATAAATAGCCGTACCATGAAATTTCTGTAGTAGTTCTTCTAGTGTCTGTGGTCGATTTGTTTCATTAATAATAATGTATTAATGTGACGTGAATCAAGCACGAGGCGAAGTGAGCCATCCTTTTTCTTAACAATATGTAGCGGGTTTATGTACGGACTAACTGCCGGTTCTATAATTCCTTGGTCGAGCATATCTTGCAACTCTTTTTTAACTTGTTCTCTGTGGATATATGTAATGGGATAACGCTTTGCTTTAAATGTGTCGTGCTGTTTGACTTGAAATTCATACATAAAACCGGACATAGTACCAGGAATGTTGTCGAAAACTGGAGCTTGCTGTAAAAGAATTTTGTGTAGTTGCGTGCGTTCGTCGTCTGTATTTGCACTGCTTTGTTTAACTTTATCAGAAATCATCTGCATTACGTCGTAGTCAGCTTCGTCTGGAGTGTTATAGTTATGTACGTACGTATCTGTGAACAATGTGGAATTACAGGCTATGTTACGTGTGGCGGAAATGACCTCTGTGCGATTAATTGTTTGTTCTTCCGCAGATAGTGAGTGCTGAAATTCTAAAGCCAATTGTAAATTTTCATCCTTCAACATTAAATAGGAATTTTGAAAGTCAATAATGGCATCGTGTTGTACCAGAAAATTCGTACCTAAAATAATGTCTGTCGTCAATAACGGAATAATCCAAAAATTTGAGTGAAATGTGTGACCTGCAATGCAAAATGATAAATATGTCTGTAATTTAACGTCTACTCCTTTACTCGATACTGCTCCTTTTACTTTCGTTTTGCCTAATGGTAATGTAGGATAGGTATTCTCCTTGTTACACTCGTTAAAAGTTTCTTCATTTATAACTGACATAGGTGATCCGGAATCGATTACTGCTGAAAATTTCGATAAACCAATTTTAATTTCGATGACAAGATGTGAAATGGTTTTCTGAACAACTGGTCTTTCCTGTAAAAGATTGTCTCGGATGTCGTCGAAAGTAATAACATTTTCGTGAACAACATTCTGCGTATCAAAAGTAGTGCTTGTGTTACTGGAAGATGCGACCTGTACAGTATCTAGTCAGATTCTATCTGACATGTTATTATTTTCTGGAGGATGTTGTGGCATTTCGACTATTTGAACTGTTCTGTTATTTCTTCCAGACGTATTACGTTCTGGATGATACCTACTGTCGGGTTCATTCATGAGAATATGTTCTTGTGGATAATTTTGCTGTTGGTAAGACCGACTGTTATTAGATGTACGCTGAAAATTGTGCTCATTATTTTTACGTCTGTCGTGATAGTCATTCCTATACGGTGCATTGCGATAGGAATTGAAGTACTGTGTTTTCTGTACGTAGTTATTTCCTTGCTGCCGTGCGTTACTGTTTGTTGTACCTGGGACTATACGTGCACGCGGCGAAACATTAAAGCCTGGCTGACCTTGCACACTGCATTGTTGGTCAAGTATACTAACCGGCTGACTTTCATGCTGTTGTGGGTGAAAAACGTCTATTGTTACAAAAAAATGCGTTTGCTGTTACTTTTACACATACTGATGATTAAAATTTTATCTGATATCAAAATTACGCTGATAGTTCTGGAGTGCTTAATGATAAATGTCACTTTCGGTAGAACTTGTCTTATCGGGTTTTCTTTAGTCATTTTTCTTAATATTAGGTAGAGCAATAGTTAAAGAGCTGTTTTGATAGATATAAAGGATAGTAGAAGAGAAGGCAGCAGTGCAGAAAACTAAAGATGAAACAGCACTACTACAGTTCGGGGCCCTATGCACGCTACGGCACATATTCATTAAAGCGTAATGAATCCCCTGAGGTCAATTACGCGCTGCAAATACATTTCAGCTTTTGCGTTACAGGCAATGGTGGTGAAAATTCAGAAATAAATTGCTGTATCCATGCTAATTGTAGTTTCTGTATTACAGGTAATGGCGGTGAAAGTACAAAAATAAATCGTCGTATCCAGTTCAAAGCGTGTATCTGTGCTCTGTCATTTTTAAATTCCTTAGATTTTTTTACACATACAAATTGCTTATAATCAACGTTCTTATCACTGAATGTGTGAGAACGTTCACGATTGTGTGAGAATCTGTTTGTTTGTGTCATTTCAGCTGTACGAGCGTGAGAAATGTTCTGAATGGCGCGTATGCTGGGACGCGTTAGTAACTGAAACATTTTTTATCTCTTTTACCTCTTGCTGTAAACTTGATAATTTTCTACGCAATGTGTTATTAGACGAATCGATCTCATTGATTGTCTGCTGTAAATTTTGGAATTCAGGTGTTTGGTTAAACGAAATCGGTGCAGTATCGTCTGATTTGTTGCCATTATTACTTTCGATAACATCAATACGACTGGCCAATTCATCATATTTTTCAGTCAGTATTTTTGCCTGATCATCGTTTTTACTGTGAGAAGCATTAATCTGTTTTTGTAATTTACGTGTGGTTTCGTTCAATTTTTTAACGTCAGCTTTCACGACATCGGAATCCTGTTTTAGTTCTAATTTTTCGAAATTGTCTGTCACTGTCTGAATATCTACTGTGTGTGTATCTGTTTTTGATTTAAGATCAGAAATTTCATCACGTAATTCTGTGTTCAACTGTTTGATGGTATTAATTTCATCGGACACTGTAGCAATATTGTTGTCTACGTATATTTTTGCCTTCGCAAACAATTTACGTTTGTCTTCTTGTCTCTGTGCTATGATTGTTTCCATTAGTTGTCGTTTTACTTTATTTTGATCCTGTATAAATTTGCGGAAACGCGTATCATTGTTTTGTATGTGGTGATTAAAACGTTCGTCAATCTGAGTGTTCTGTTGGTCGAATTTCGCGTCTATCTTTGCATCCATTGTGCGCGAAAGTTCTGCTGTCATTAATTTAAACTCGTCGCGTAACTGTGTTGCTTTTTCGGAGCATTGTTTAGCGACTCCGCTAATTTCGTCTCTAAGTGTTTCTGTTGCAGCTGTTTGCATATCCCTTAATTCTTGCGCAACAGATCTAATTTCATCGCTACTTCTCCTAGCACAAGCCTCAATTTCCTCACGTAATTGTTCTTTAGTGTCATGACACTGCGCGGCAACGGCTGTAATCAGTTCATTAAGCTGTCTGGAATTGTTGTCTAATTTTTCATTAAGGTTGTCATGCTTTTCATTTAGTTGTTTGATCTGTTCACTAAGTTGTTTGGAATTGTTGTCTAATTTTTCATTAAGTTGTTTGAAATTTTCGTTATTTTCATCAAGCTGTTGTTTGAGATCTTCTTTAAGTTGTTTGAGATTGTTGTCTTGCCTTTCACTCTGTTGTTTGGAATTTTCACTAAATTGTTACTGTAGCAATCTTGCCATAATTTGTTCCAAGTCAAAATTAGCATTTCTATTCTCTGTGCTGTTTAGTGGTGTTCCTGCAATTGTCACGTTTTGTGTGACCATTTGGTCATTCTGTAATTCACAAAAAGGTTTACTTATCGGATGTGTACTGTTGGTCACTAAGTCGGAATTAAATAAATCCGACGCATTCCGATTACACTGTTCGTTTTCATTAGACAAATTTGTCTGTTCATTACTTAAGTTTTGCAAACCGGTTGTGTTAAGCTGGGCAGCGCTCATTGCAACAGAACGCCCCGCGTCATCAATTGTCGTCAAATTAACACAGGAGACAATTGAGTTCCTTTGTTCATCATTAAGATACAAATCATCATTAGTGGTTGGAACGCACTGATTGTCAGTGAACGCAGGATTGTCATCATTACATTGTGTGTCACAAGTACTATCGGTGAAGTTGTTTAAATCGGTTATTTCATTCATTATACCTCGCGATGCACTATTAATAGTCTTTCGCGGCATTTTTACAATAGTCACAATTATTCACAAATGAAATAAGCACAATGCAAAAAGCAACAAACACAAATAGAACAGAGCAACGAAATGCCGATTATCTGAGGAAAGAAAATCATAAAATTAGTAAAAGCGTTGCGCCAAATGCTAATTATATTTTAGTAAATAAGAGCAAATATCTGACTACTTTTCAGAAGATTCTCAAAGAAATACGATCCTGGTGCGGATGTCACCAAGTGTAACCTTCCCACAAAAATTAATGAATGAAAATAATTTTAAATGTGAATTGGACATCGTGCTAAGTGTAACCTCCCAGTAAGAATTTTTAAATGATATGAATTGAATGAAAATGCAAATAGAGCCAAATGTTAGCTTCCCACAGTAATAAAAATCAATGATAATAAAAATGTGCAAAAATGTTACGTCTCCACAAAATTAACGTTAAGGTGAACCTGATAAATTTTATAAGGGCAGCTGCGCTGACCTTAGGCCCTGTGCAATAATTAATCTGATAAATTGATTCTGGGAGGAAAAGCATGGGAAATATTGTTTCAATTGTAATAATTCTTTTCTTAAAAACGATTGCTTTGAAAACAAAATTATTATTGGGGCATTTCTTGAACAAATTAATTACAATTAACATACATTACATTATCAGATGTGCGCAATGCTGCTTCATTACCTTATTTAACAATATACCTCGTCCCGAACCTTGACCAGAGACCCATGTCGACGCCCGCCGACTCCACACTCACAACTCCGACTCGCAATTCGCAACTACATGCTCTCGCGACTCGCTACGTACAACTACTGCACTCACGCGCGGTCAAGCGCAGACTAGCAACGATAAATAACTCTCTGGTCAGAGATTCAGTCATGCCTCGCCATCGCTGCTACTGAATACATACGTGTTTCAACAGGAAATGCTCAATATGTCCACCATCATTCCTCAACAATAGCTGTATTCGAGGAATAATGTTGTGAACAGCACTGTAAAGCATTTCCGGAGTTATGGTGAGGTATTGTCTTTCAGCATCCCTAGAGATGTCGGTCAATCACGATACACTTGCGACTTCAGGTAACCCCAAAGCCAATAATCGCACGAACTGAGGTCTGGGGACCTGGGAGGCCAAGCATGACGAAAGTGGCAGCTGAGCACACTATCAATCACCAAACGACGCGCGCAAGAGATCTTTCTCGCGTCTAGCAATATGGGGTGGAACGCCATCCTGCATAAACATCGTACGTTCCAGCAGGTGTTTATCAGTCAGGCTGGGGATAATGCGACTCTGTAACATATCGGCGTACCTCTCACCCGTCACGGTAGCAGTTGCAAAACCAGAATCACGCATTTCCTCGAACAAAAAAGGCCCGATAACGGTAGATGTGGTAAATCCAACCCATACCGTGACTTTCTCGTCGTGCAATGGAGTTCCCACGACAGTTTTAGGATTTCGGTAGCCCAAATTCTGCAGTTGTGGGCATTGACAGACCCTCGGAGCGTCAAATGAGCTTTGTCGGTCCACAACACGTTACTCAACCAACCGTCATCTTCCGCCATCTTTTGAAACGCCCACACCGCAAATGTCCTCCTCTTCACTAAATCGCCAGGTAACATAACAGTTCATGATGCCGATGGATTTTGTACGGATAGCATCGGAGGGTACGCCTAAGTGCCAACCAAACAGTAGTGTATGGAATGCCGGTGCGACGTGCGACTGTACGATCGCTGACTTCCCCGTGCATAGACGAACCCGCTACAGTCTCCATTTCTTCCTGAACTGTCTCAGCAGCATTACGCCCTTGTGCTCGGTCGGCCATTACGGGGTCTATCGTCTAAACAACCCGTGGCTTCGAACTTCGAAATCATTCTCGCCACAGCTGCATTTGTCAACGGACCTTTACCCATTCGAATCCCCTTCCTATGGCGATAGGATCGTAACGCTGAACTAGCACATTCCCCATGCTGATAATACAGCTTCACTAAAAGCGCCTTTTCAGTTAACGTCAACAGGCTGCGACTGCTGGCGCATCTGATTCTCTCTCTGTTTTTTTTTGTTTTGTTTTTTCTTTATTGTATTTCAATTCCCCATCGGGGCGGGCTGGCAGCAGCATATGCGCTGCTCTTCAGCCGAAAGACATAGAACAAACAATAGAAGACATTTAAAAATAACAAAGGAGAGAATATGGTGAACATAGATATAAAAAAGGGGGAACATCATGGATGGCAATAGATAAAAAACTGGGTGACTGTAAAATGGAAATAAAAAAGCTGTTTAAAAGTAGCACACACAAAAAGCCACAAACTGCGACAATTAAAAGAACACAAAGCACAGTATGACTGGAGCATAAAAGGTATCGACGGATGGCGTAGCACAGAACAAACACTGACGGCGAACCTCAAGGCAGTACACAATTAAAATCACACCTCTTGACGCACAGAAGAAACAGCACTAAACACAACACTGACGTGGCGCACTGACGATGATCAAAACGGAGGATCTGCCAGGCGCAAGGAGATGAGGGAGACCGGAAGAAGGGAGGGAGAGGAAGAGAGGTTTCTCTCTCTCATTAAAGCTCGTTTTATACACGATTGCCATGCGCAGTCACTGACGTTTTGCTGTCCAGCGCCATCTGTCGGACATTTTGTGAACTTTTTTTTTGTTCTAATTAAACCCCATGTCATTCCAAGCATGTGTGTCAATTTTTACCTCTTTATCTACATTATTCCGTGGTTTATTAAGTTTTCAAATATATACTGACTTTTTGATCACCCAGTATACGGGACGAATTATCGCGAACTGTTGCTGATAAGTTTCGCTTGACTTTTCCTAGATTTAAAGATGGTTGTTTATCTTACGATCAGGAGAACTAAATCCGTAATTAACTGTTACATATCTCGTGGCTCCTTAACTGACTCTTTTCGGTCGTATTAATAAGACGATCATATGTTTCTACACAAGTATGTATTGTACCACGGTGTGTCATTGTCAGTCCGCGTTTTTATTTCTGTTGAAGGTGCACTGATACAAATTCTGCGAATGAGGAATATAGAATTTCGTTCCATTGTTCACAACAAATACTTTTTGTGCTTCGAAAGGACATCATTATACAGAGATGAAAATTTTCTATCGAACTGGTTTCTTTTCTTTTATGAAACTAATCCCAAAGGAGGATAACAAAGGAGGCTCAAACGGCTCTGAGCACTTTGGGACTTAACTTCTGAGGTCATCAGTCCCCTACAACTTAGAACTACTTAAACCTAACTAACCTAAGGACAGCACACACGCCCATGCCCGAGGCAGGCAGAATTCGAACCTGCGACCGTAGCGATCGCGCGGTTCCAGACTGTAGCGCCTAGAACCGCTCGGCCACCCGGCCGGCAACAAAGGAGGGAAGATTAGGGTTCAAAATAACCTGTCGAAAGCTTAATGTAGTGATGATGATGATACTGATGATGATATGTTCTGCCCAAACTCAGTATTCCTCGGTCCTTCGGGTTTTCAGCAATCATTTTGGCACCTGCATATGAGGAATTTGTCCTGGTATCTTCAATTAGCTGTTAAATTCTTCATCTGGTCATGACTAAGGCAGAATGGTCAGAATGGAAATGGAGACTGAGGCGTGCCGGACGCATTCGAATGTCGGTCACGTCTCCTCTTGGTTTGGCTCATTTGCAGTCGGCTCCACGACTGAGGAACGTGGCGGAATGTGAACAGAATTGATCCCTTTCTTCAGCGTCAGGTAGTCACGTCTCTCGCGCTGGTCGTTTAATGTCGTCGCCATCGTATCACGTCATTGTCGCTGGCAACTTATGTGTAGAACGCCATGGCTCGCTTGTACTTCGGCTGTCTGCACGCAGCAGTAGAAGCAGTCTCTCCCCACCTCATCCCTGAGTCCGTGCTGCTCCATACGTGAGGGTGTGTTATTTTGTTAGAATGTTGAGTGAAACTGGGATGAAGATGTCGTTCGAGTATCATTAGGGGCACTATCAACAATGAAACTGATGAAAAATAAATCAACGGGAGGTACAGCGAAGCTACAATTTTTTGAAAGCATTTGTTGGTGTTGTCACATTACATAACCCGCTCTCTAATTCTCTATAGCTATTAGTATAATCATTAACAGCGAAGCCTGCAATGCTTTCTAAGACCTAAGTAGGTACAGGAATTGGATATATGTCCTAATCGCCTTCTGCCCCCGTTGTCTTTCCATTTCCGCCTCCTCACTCTTTGTCGACGCACTCATCCTCTCCCTCTCTCTGCCCACCACCTCCTTGCCCACACTGTATCTTCTCCTCTCCTCTCTCTGTCCTCCTGCTCCTCCTTCCCTTCTCTGTGTCCATTTCGTCTCCCCACCCTTCCCCCCGTTTTCTGTCCATTTACTCCTCCCATCTCTCTGTTTTGGAGCCCTGTTCATTCTCATTGAAAATTCAGATTCCGTAGCAGTATTCTAATCATAAGCTGATAAACAATAAATACCTGTTTTGTATTGTGTTTTAAATACTATAGTTACAACTGATTGTGAGAAAGAAAACAAAATCGCATATTCACAGCAAAGCAATTCACAGAATCTTCTTCCTCGCAGTCTCTTTTAACTCTTGTTGTTTAAAAAATATATATGGCTTATTTCCACATGAATGGTTATTAGAGAGTTCTGTAAAAATTTGAAGTAATTTGGTCAAGAACATTTACAGATTTTTGCTAACATCATGTCTCTTATTATATGTATTATGTACATTTATGTAGTGTGTATATTAAGAACACGTATAGCCGATGTCCATCCAAACGTTATTAGAAAAGTGTAAAAATTTGAAGTAAACTGGTCAAGAACTTTCCGAGATATTCGCTAACAGCGTTTTTCCTTTAAACGGTATATGTTTATATACGATATACTCGTATATTTAAAAATGTGGCCTACGGCCGTAAAAATACTTATTGGAGTATTGTGTAAAAGTGTAAATGGTCAAGAACTATTCGAGATTTTTGGTAACAACGTTAAACAACGACCTGTCGTTACATAGTGGCATAGATAGTATTACAGCATTTGGTTGTTGCAGTTGGATAGTTGGATTCACAATTTTCTGCGTTGTCGTAATACAAAACATGTATACAACGTCACTTCCTCTAGTTAATGTCCCCAACGTGTATCTTTTATCACTTTATTTTGTGGAAAACTCATTTCTAATCGGTTCATTATTTTCAGTAGTAGTCTCTTCTCTTCCAGTTCTGCCATTGTCAACGATTGACTTCCATACAATTCTGTGCTACACACACACATTTTCTCAGATATTAATTTCTCATATTGCGGCCTACAATTGATACTAGTTGACTTCTTTTTGCGAGGAAGCCCTTCTTTGCCTGAACTAGTTTGCCTCTTTCTACGTGCAACGTCTGCCGTGTTTTCTTTTGCCTCCAAGGTAGCAGTATTGCTTCGCTTCATTTATTACTTGGTCCCCAAATTTGATGTTGAATTTGACGCAAAGAACCTTCCCGTTACTTCTCAATACTTATGTCTTTCCTTGGTTCACTCTCAATCCATATTCTGTGACCAGTAGACGGTTCATTTCATTCAATAGGTTCTGTAATTCTCCCTCACTTTCCGTGTGGACAGCAATGTCAGCAGTGACCTAAAAAAAATAGTCCTTGAATAAAAGTAGGTGTGCCTTTCTTCAATCTATTTTCTAAGATAAGTTATAGGGTCAGTAGTGCAACATGTGTTCCTACTTTTCTTCCTATATTTCCTACCCAGTCTGATCTTCCGTGAGGTTGGGCTCTATCAGTCTTTCCATTTTACTGTACCTTATAATGTTATCAGCCATTTCCCAAAGCCTCATCTGTAAATGAGATCAACACACATAGTGAACACACTACCTCATTCCCCTCTCTGGGCTCTCCTCTTGCCCCTCTCTTAGTCCACCTCATCCTACCACCTATATCTATCTCCTCCTCTCCACTTTCTCTGACTCTTCACCTCCTCCTCCATCATTCTTTGCCAATTTCTTCCACATCCTCCCTCAGACCGCATCCTCCTCATCTTCTCTCTCTCCATCACTCCCAATCTTTCTTTTCCACCTGTCCACTGCCCCTCTACTGTGCAGCTGGTCCCGGCGGTGGTTCGAGTCCTCCCTCAGGCATGGGTGTGTGTGTTTGTCCCTAGGATAATTTAGGTTAAGTAGTATGTAAGCTTAGGGACTGATGACCTTAGTAGTTAAGTCCCATAAGATTTCACATACATTTGAGCATTTTTGAACACTGCCCCTCTACACCTTCCACCTGTCCAATGCATTTGCCCCTCCACCCCTCTCTATCTCCTCCTCCCTCTCACACTGTCTACCCTCTCCTCTATCCATCTCAATCTACGCCCTACCATGCTCATTGATTTGTGTAACCCCTGCAAAACAGTTCAATAAAGCAGGCCTGTGCTACTCCCACAACAAGCGTGTCATGGAGGGTAGGCTACAAATCAGGGGCTTGAAAATCATTTATTTGAATCTGATGTACAGCCTGCCATGCAAACACAACACACCTGTCGTGCAGGGCAGCTTATATGTTGGGGCCCTAAAAACCGTTTCTTGCTCCTGACACGTAGGTTGCCCTGCAAAACTGGATGATTTGGCTGCAGATCGATACTGTTCCTAAACAACATGCCTATTGTACAGGGGCTGGAAAAAAACACATTTTTGCTCGTATCTCCGCCCCTATTGGAGCTAGGAGGTTATAAATCCCATAGAGCTGATACTCTGCTGTTTGTGTGCCCAATTTCGTTGAATTCGACCCAGCGGTTTAAGAGGAGATCGCGGACATACACACATATACTCATATATATATATATATATATATATATATATATATATATATATATATATATATACACTCCTGGAAATTGAAATAAGAACACCGTGAATTCATTGTCCCAGGAAGGGGAAACTTTATTGACACATTCCTGGGGTCAGATACATCACATGATCACACTGACAGAACCACAGGCACACAGACACAGGCAACAGAGCATGCACAATGTCGGCACTAGTACGGTGTATATCCACCTTTCGCAGCAATGCAGGCTGCTATTCTCCCATGGAGACGATCATAGAGATGCTGGATGTAGTCCTGTGGAACGGCTTGCCATGCCATTTCCACCTGGCACCTCAGTTGGACCAGCGTTCGTGCTGGACGTGCAGACCGCGTGAGACGACGCTTCATCCAGTCCCAAACATGCTCAATGGGGGACAGATCCGGAGACCTTGCTGGCCAGGGTAGTTGACTTACACCTTCTAGAGCACGTTGGGTGGCACGGGATACATGCGGACGTGCATTGTCCTGTTGGAACAGCAAGTTCCCTTGCCGGTCTAGGAATGGTAGAAAGATGGGTTCGATGACGGTTTGGATGTACCGTGCGCTATTCAGTGTCCCCTCGACGATCACCAGTGGTGTACGGCCAGTGTAGGAGATCGCTCCCCACACCATGATGCCGGGTGTTGGCCCTGTGTGCCTCGGTCGTATGCAGTCCTGATTGTGGCGCTCACCTGCACGGCGCCAAACACGCATACGACCATCATTGGCACCAAGGCAGAAGCGACTCTCATCGCTGAAGACGACATGTCTCCATTCGTCCCTCCATTCACGCCTGTCGCGACACCACTGGAGGCGGGCTGCACGATGTTGAGGCGTGAGCGGAAGACGGCCTAACGGTGTGCGGGACCGTAGCCCAGCTTCATGGAGACGGTTGCGAATGGTCCTCGCCGATACCCCAGGAGCAACAGTGTCCCTAATTTGCTGGGAAGTGGCGGTGCGGTCCCCTACGGCACTGCGTAGGATCCTACGGTCTTGGCGTGCATCCGTGCGTCGCTGCGGTCCGGTCCCAGGTCGACGGGCACGTGCACCTTCCGCCGACCACTGGCGACAACATCGATGTACTGTGGAGACCTCACGCCCCACGTGTTGAGCAATTCGGCGGTACGTCCACCCGGCCTCCCGCATGCCCACTATACGCCCTCGCTCAAAGTCCGTCAACTGCACATACGGTTCACGTCCACGCTGTCGCGGCATGCTACCAGTGTTAAAGACTGCGATGGAGCTCCGTATGCCACGGCAAACTGGCTGACACTGACGGCGGCGGTGCACAAATGCTGCGCAGCTAGCGCCATTCGACGGCCAACACCGCGGGTCCTGGTGTGTCCGCTGTGCCGTGCGTGTGATCATTGCTTGTACAGCCCTCTCGCAGTGTCCGGAGCAAGTATGGTGGATCTGACACACCGGTGTCAATGTGTTCTTTTTTCCATTTCCAGGAGTATATATATATATATATATATATATATATATCAGGTCATTTTGCAACCAAGACTTATTAATCCCGATAGCTTGGTAATGTTTACAACTGTCAGCTCCAGCCTTCTTTGGAAATGGACTTATTGTCTTCTGAAAGTCTGTGGGCATTTCAGCTATCTCATATATCGTGGATACAAGGTAGAATAGTTTGGTCCCGATATGTTCTCCCCAGAATCTCAATAATTCTGATGGAATGCCAACTCTTTATGAAGCGTTATTAGCTGTCAAAGTAGCGGAATGTCGTGGGCAGCCCGAGTGCGTTTAGCCAACGGCCGCTAAGGAGCCGTGTGGGTGACGGCGAGAGCCTTACCAGTGGAGTGGCTCAGCGCTGTGCCGTCGCCAGTTCTGGCGGCAGCTGCGTGCAGTACACAGTAGGACGCAGCTGCTCACAGTCTCCGCTCCGTGTTGCAGGGCCGGCATCTACACCTGCCAGCAGCCGGCGCCGGGCCTGGGGTCGCAGCCTGCCGCCGACTATGCCGAGGTGAGTGCACTACACTCACATACCTGCTCTGCCTTCTTCGCTTCATTGTGGCCGCGCCGTTAGGTTTCCGGGCCGGATACGCCACGCACACTGTTGGCTTTGAAAACTGTAACCAGATAGGGTACGAAGTAACTACACTACTGGCCATTAAAATTACTACAACACGAAGATGACGTGCTACAGACGCGAAATCTAACCGACAGCAAGAAGATGCTGTGATATGCAAATGATTAGCTTTTCAGAACATTCACACAAGGTTCGCGACGGTGGCGACACCTAAAACGTGCTGACATGAGGAAATATTCCAACCGATTTCTCACACACAAACAGCAGTTTACCGTCGTTGCCTGGTGAAACGTTGTTGCGATGCCTCGTGTAAGGAGAAGAAATGCGTACCATCACGTTTCTGACTTTGATAAAGGTCGGATTGTAGGCTATCGCGATTGCGGTTTATCGTATCGCGACACTGCTGCTCGCATTGGTCGAGATCCAATGACTGTTAGCAGAATATGGAATCAGTGGGTTCAGGAGAGTAATACGGAACGCCGTGCTGGATCCCAACGGCCTCGTGTCACTACAAGTCTTCGTGACAGGCATCTTATCCGCATGGCTGTAACGGATCGTGCAGCCACTTCTCGATCCCTGAGTCAGCAGATGGGGACGTTTGCAAGACAACAATCATCTGCACGAACAGTTCGACGACGTTTGCAGCAGCATGGACTATCAGCTCGGAGACCATGACTGCGGTTACTCTTGACACTGCATCAGAGGCAGGAGCGCCTGCGATGGTGTACTCAACGACGCACCTGGGTGCATGAATGGCCAAACGTCATTTTTTCGGATGAATCCAGGCTCTGTTTACAGCATCATGATGGTCGCACCCGTGTTTGGCGACATCGCTGTGAACGCACATTGGAAGCATGTATTCGTCATCGCCATACTGGCGTATTACCCGGCGTGATGGTATGGAGTGCCATTGGTTACACGTCTCGGTCACCTCTTGTTCGCATTGACGGCACTTTGAACAGTGGACGTTACATTTCAGATGTGTTACGACCCTCGGCTCTACCCTTCATTCGATCCCTGCGAAACCCTACATTTCAGCAGGATAATGGACGACCGCATGCTGCAGGTCTTGTACGGGCCTTTCTGGATACAGAAAATGTTCGACTGCTGTCCAGGCCAGCACATTCTACAGATCTGTCACCAATTGAAAACGTCTGGTCAATGGTGGCCGAGCAACTGGCTCGTCACAATACGCCAGTCACTGCTCTTGATGAACTGTGGTATCGTGTTGAAGCTGCATGGCCAGCTGTACCTGTACACGCCATCCAAGCTCTGTCTGACTCAATGCCCAGGCGTATCAAGGTCGTTATTAAGGCCAGAGGTGGTTGTTCTGGACTGATTTCTCAGGATCTATATACCCAAATTTCGTGAAAATGTAATAACATGTCAGTTCTAGTATAATATATTTGTCCAATGAATACCCGTTTATCATCTGCATTTCTTCTTGGTGTAGCATTTTTAATGGCCAGTAGTGTAAATTTTACATACTGCGCAATTACGTGTGCATACTGAAAAGTAATGCCTCCTAATTTTTATGTGAAAACTCTTAAAGCTTTTTCCTTTTCTTAAATAAAGCAGACGTTATTAGCATGCTATATCTTTATTCTTCGTGACTACATGTTTATTTCGCAATGTACGCTCCGGCGACGAACACATTTCTCCCAATGTGAGACCAGTCTGTTGATATCGCCACTGTACAGTGTTGATTCACCCGCAACCTCACCTCCGCTTACACCGCTTTATCACTATCAAAGAGAGGTCCTCGAAGGGGTTCTTTGTTTTGGATAAAGATGAAAATCGGATAGGAGCAGATCGACACTGTATGGAGGTTGATCAATGACAGTGAAGCCAAGGCAGCGGATTGATGTAGATGTCGCAGCGGTCGTGTGTCGTAGGACATTGTCATGCTGAAAGAGAGCATGCTCCATGTGTGAACTAAATCTTCGAACTGGAAACTCGATTGTATCTGTAGTGTCACCGCCAGACACCACACTTGCTAGGTGGTAGCCTTTAAATCGGCCGCGGTCCGTTAGTATGCGTCGGACCCGGGTGTCGCCACTATCAGTGATAGCAGACCGAGCGTCGCCACACGGCAAGTCTAGTCTAGAGAGACTCCCTACCACTCGCCCCAGTTGTACAGCCGACTTTGCTAGCGAAGATTGACTGCCGGCATACGCTCTCATTTGCCGAGACGACAGTTTAGCATAGCCTTCAGCTACGTCATTTGCTACGACCTAGCAAGGCGCCATATTCAGTTACTATAAGTACTATCTTCAAGAATGTATTCTGAACAGATAATATTGTGACTCATGTACCGTCAAGACCGACGTCCATCATTAATGGATTAAAGTTATGTATCAAACTAATTATGTCCGCTTTCTGAATTATCATTCCTTGTCATGTTCCAGATCTCACGTCAGTATAGTTCTTCCCTCCTCACGCCAGCTTGCGTGAGCTAAAACGCGTGCATTTCGGCCTCCACTCGTAACACGGTGTTGGCTCTTCTGCTAACACAATAATATCCAGAATGAGATTTACACTCTGCAGCGGTGTGTGCGCTAAAACGAAACTTCCTGGCAGATTAAAACTGTGTGCCGGACCGAGACTCGAACTCCGGACCTTTGGCTTTCGCGGGCAAGTGCTCTAACATCTGACCTACCAAAGCACGACTCACGACCCCCCTCCCCCCTTCAAAGCTTCAGTTCTACCAGTACCTCGTCTCCTACCTTCCAAACTCCACAGAAAGAAATCTCATTCTGGAAACATCCCCCAGGATGTGGCTAAGCCATGTCGCCGCAATATCCTTTCTTCCAGGAGTGCTAGTTTTGCAAGGTTCGCAAAAGAGCTTCTGTGAAGTTTGGAAGGTAGGAGACGAGGTACTGGTAGAATTGAAGCTTTGAGGCGGGTCGTGAGTCGTGCTTGGGTAGCTCAGATGGTAGAGCACTTGCCCACGAAAGGCAAAGGTCCCGAGTTCGAGTCTCGGTCCTGCATACAGTTTTAATCTGCCAGGAAGTTTCAACTCGATTATAGCACGCTGTTTCTCACACGCCGACGTAGTTACGCTACACGCCGTCATGTTATACGCTACAATTCGTAGCCCTCTAGCAGCAGGACCGAGCGAGGTGGCGCAGTGGTTAGCACACTGGACTCGCATTCGGGAGGACGACGGTTCAATCCGTCTCCGGCCATCCTGATTTAGGTTTTCCGTGATTTCCCTAAATCGCTACAGGCAAATGCCGGGATGGTTCCTTTGAAAGGGCACGGCCGATTTCCTTCCCCATCCTTTCCTCACTCGAGCTTGCGCTCCGTCTCTAATGACCTCGTTGTCGACGGGACGTTAAACACTAATCTCCTCCTCTAGCAGCAGACGGTTGCAAATACACTATCGGAAAAAAATAAGTACACCCTATCACGGGTTTCCAAATCACTGAAATTAGTTAGGTTTAGGAAGTTCTAAGTTCTAGGCGACTGATGACCTCAGAAGTTAAGTCGCATAGTGCTCAGAGCCATTTGAACCATTTGAACCACAACGCTCAACAGGTCTACGTCGTACGCGCGAACGACAATCACTTGGGTACAGGCAGAGTGCTTTCATTGCTGAAGATTATGGCGCGTCATTCCTTCTTCCAAATTATACTCTGCAGGCACCAATCGACTTGTGCATGTCGATGCTGTGGCGTGATTGGAAGACGGAGTACACGTGTGCGTGACCGTAGTTCTACTGATAATAACTGGCTCGCAACACTTCTTGTTGCCATGTCTGGCCATATAAGCCCTCTTATCTGTACTGTGGTAGTTGTACGATCTGCCACTGCTGGCCTTACATTACGATCTTGGAGGGCGTCTGTGCTGCGTTGACGTTCGGAATTTTATCATTTTAAGAATCGTTATTGGGGTAATATGAGGTTTAAATCAAACATCTTAACAACAACTTCCCTCATACTCTTCAATTAGACATTTAGGGTGAATAATCAGATCACTAACAGTCAGAGAAAACATCTGGGAACTATACTTTATTATTCATTCACTACTAAGACTACGGGTGTGAGAATCTTCACATAGCAGCATTGTAGCAGAACGGCCTCAACATATCCAAATTGTGTGGTGATTCTCCCATAGGACCATCCCGCCACTTGAAAGGCCACAATTGGACCCGTGTCATATTCGCTCAGTTGGCTGTTGGAAGCACGAGTGTGTCTCTGTGGCATGGCTGCCTGCTTGGTTCACACGTTTGCACTACAGTGAGCCTTCTGGCTGCGAGCATTCCTTATTAAATGGTAGACGCAGATGGCGATTAAAGGGTAGACACCGATGGCGCTGTGGTGCTGTGACACTACGCTATCTGTTGGCGGCGGACGTTGAACCCTCATCAGTAAATCTACTACCCCAGGTGTCATATGCCGTCATCGAATAAAAATCGACGTCATCTTTCCAAGTGTACAAATTTTTCCGGCAGTGTATGTAGACAAGAAGAATGAAGATTTGAGGATTATTTAAATAGCTGTAAAAGTTTTCACAAAAACATTCTTAGGCATTACTTCTCTCACATTACAGTAGGAAGGATACAGGCTTGTATTTACAGGTGATTTGGCGGTAGAATGGTGCGAAGTATACTGCAGTATGTAGGGCTGCCACTTCTGGCAGCAGCGACGCGTGTACCCTGGCTGGGCGTCGAGTCGAACTGAATTTTGATAACAGACCTGCGTTCGTCATTCCATGCTGCTTAAACACTCCCTGTAAAGTTAACCAACTGTTGTGACTGGCGAGTGGTACTGTGCCAGCTTCTAGAGAGTCGGCCATGACTGATATCTTGAGTGGATGAGACCTATATGGGGAACGTACTGACCAAGAGGTAGGTCATGACAGTATGGGCTACTTGTGGTCTTGTGTTATCTTGATGAAAGACATTGACGTCAGAAATATAACAGCTGCTGTTCACACTGCCGATTATGCCAATCAGGGGTGACCGCGTTGTGTACACAGCGGCAACCCCTACCATCATGCTATGTGCTGTGCCTGAGTGACGATGAAGAACGTAATATGGCAACGTTCGTTCTGCTCGTAGCATCCCCACACAAGTATGTTGTACAAGTTGCCTGGAAAGAAGACATGGTGGCACTCCAGTGCACGGTGCTGTCAGTGGGCGCCTCTCTCTGCTGCTACATCAGACCAAGACGCTGTGCTGTGCCTGAGTGACGATGAAGAACGTAATATGGCAACGTTCGTCATGTCATGGCGCTGACAGTTCGTGGTGCTCCAGGTGTCGTCGCACTGTTGGTATGGATACGTGTCTTGCTGCAAACAAGTTCATTTCTTCGCTAAACGTACGTGATGTGGGTGTACTATTCTGTGCCTAAGCAAGCAGTACGCCTGTGCTCTCGGGCACTAGTCGCTTAGGACCACTGAGATCCTGTATGGCGTCGAGTATGACCATCCTGAATCCACCGAATCCGTATCTGCAGGACAGTCGAGGGATGCCGACCAATAGAACCAACAATATCGCAGAAAGAAGGCCCCAAAATCCTCACTTAATTCCGACACGTACTTGTGGAGACGTTTCTCCTCCTTGCACGAGAACACAATCTTCTCCCAAAACAACCAACATTCGAACACGGTTTCTTAATGAGAAATCCAGTGAGTAATCTTACCTTATACAGGATGATTCACATGCCGCTAACGCTGTCGTTTTATGCAACCTGCAGTGTATATCTGGCCAGGTGCGAGATTTCCATGTCCTCAGACTCCCTATGCGCAAATTATTAGTCCTACAGAAAAAATGAACGGGACGTTTTTGTAGGAAATTTAACGTCGTTAAATTTTTTGTTGGAATACATTCCCGCTAGAGGCCGTAGTTCTCAAATTAATCAAGAAAAACGCACAAGAGTGACTTCCAAATGCACCCTGACTCTCACACTCTGCCCCTACCGGTCAGGATTTCTGGGGTGTCGTTCACGGCATTCCCTCCTACCACTCTACAAAATGTTACCGTTGTAAGAACTGTCTCCGACACTCGACCGTTTTTTTCAGTCTTCACTGACTGGCTTTATTACGCCACTACCTCGGTCGAGCACTTACGAATTGTAAAAATTGACGCTTGTGTAAGTTTTGCTTAAAAATTTTGAGAATTTTAACAGCAGAACATAAACTATTACATCGTTGTATTCGTCAGGTCTTCTGACTACGAAACTATTGTGCTTGTAAGGCTTAAGTCTGGATCGAATTGTGAACGTAATTAGTTTTAGCTAACGTTTACCAAAGTCGTTCTTTTTTCATTACACTCACGGGCACGTTTAAATTAAATTATTAAAATATTAACGGAATAGCTGGTGAGCTAACAGACCAATCAACAGACCAAAAAGGTCAAATATCTGGAATAGTTCGTGTACTCGGAAATTATAGTACAGTGGTAGAAAGGAGTGTCACGAACAACATACTACAAAATCGTGACTTGTGTTGGATGAGCATGGGAGTGTAGTTGCGTTCGAAGTTCACTTTCGTACATTTTTCTTGAACGCCCCGAAAACTGGCCTCCAGCGAAAACATATGCAGTACAAAATTTAACTACATTAAATTCCCTGCAAAAAGGCACTGTTCATTCATTTTGTGGGATTGACAGTCTAAGCGTAGCGAGCGACAGAATTTGAAAACCTCACGTGTGGCTTTTGGAGGTCTGATTTAACATTGCGGGTTGCATAAAACGACATTGATAGGTTCTGCTGAATCACCCTGTTTACAGAATGCTGATCGCTTCACTCCTAACTATTTGTTGTGGTTGCGCTGAAATGCTAATCATTTGCATATCTAACTTGTAGCACACGTCATGTTAGCGTACTTCATGTCGATTGATATTTTTAATACGTCGCCTTCGTGACACTGCAATCAACCAGTAGTGTACACAAGACAGATCAAAGACAATGAAGACTTACTGAAATCGTGTAGGATGACTTTTGGTATCCAAAATATCCTCTCGTTAAGGTTATAAATACAGCAACAGCCACAGACAACACAAAATGCAAGTACATCTTTTTGTACAGACTATACATGTTGCCTTAGGAGACCCCTGCGAACGTCTTGCAAGCGATATGTTTTATTGTATTTTTCAGGCCCATGTAATAAAAATGTCATCATAGCCCGTTTCTAGTCCTGCGCAAGTTATCATCAGATGATCTGAATATGCTACACAGTAACACGTCTGAGTAAAACTTAACTTTTATTCTATTTTTAGCCTCAGGCGACACAACCAGTATTGTAATTCTTCCCAACTTGACGAATAGTACTTTGATGAGTTACTATGTAACTTACTCAAATCGTGATGACTTAATTTGTGTGACCTGAGGCTGGAAAATGTAGTTTGAAACGTTTCGTATCTGTTCATAATGTAGGCTTGTGTTTGACTTGGTAGCCCGAAGATTTGATTTGGCTCTTGAAATATTTATGTTTAGCTCAATCAAAACAATTATTTAGCAAACAGTCAGTGAAGGCAACTTGAGTGTTTTTCACTTGTGGTATCCTTTCAAATTAAGGCAAGACAAAAAATTATTTGCAAGGAGGCAATAATTTATTAACACACAACACGGAATATTATTAAGAAGCAATACTTTAGATTTACTCTTACAGCATTATGAGCAGTGCCTTAACTTGCAAGACAGGTTTTCCACCTAGGGATCAAATCCTCGAGGCGGATTAACGATGGTTGGACACGTATACAGGCTAGCCTTAGTTTTATGCTGTTTTCCACGCTTTTTTTGGTGAATGTTAGGTTGGTCCCAACCTCTGTCTCTGAAAACAGGGGGCACGAACAGTTAAAATATGATGATTCACTAAAGACAGTTTACACGATTCACCGACGGACGATGCACACGACGCCCCAGCCTCAGAGAGCCTATACATTCTATAGAGGGGCAATCCTTAGGCGGCCGCCATTCTGTTTCTGAAAGCGCGTTGTGTGTGGTACTATGTAGCGCCGCGATGTCGAATGCAGCACTTTTAGCTTGTGGCTAAGGCGAATACCACACCCATACACTGAGGTGACAAAAGTTACGGGATACCTCCGTGTCGGACAGCCTTTTGCTCGGCGTAGCGCAACAACTCGATGCGGCATCGACGTAACAAGTCTTCAGACATCCCCTGCAGAAATACTGAGCCGTACTGCCCCTATAGCCGTCAAAAATTGCCAAAACGTTGCCGGTGCAGGAGTTTGTGCAAGAACTGACCTCTCGGATTATGTTCGATGGGATTCATGTCGGACGATCTGGATGGCCAAATAATTCGCTCGAATTCTCCAGAATGTCTTCCAAATCAATGGCGAACATTTGTGACTCAGTGATGTACCGCATTGTCATCCATAAAAATCCCATCCTTGTTTCGGATCATGAAGTCCATGACTGTCTGCATATGGTCTCCAAACAGTTCAGTTGGACCAGAGAATCCAGTTCGTTCCATGTAAACATAGCCCACACTATTA
Organism: Schistocerca serialis cubense; assembly: GCF_023864345.2. Lineage (NCBI taxonomy): Eukaryota > Metazoa > Arthropoda > Insecta > Orthoptera > Acrididae > Schistocerca > Schistocerca serialis. Next base: position 242,785,113 of record NC_064638.1, on the reverse strand, counting down.
TGGGGCCACCACCAGCTTACACAGTTTCTTGTTAACAATATGGGTCCATGGCAACGGGGAGTCTGCGTCACACCCGAACCCTGTCATCAGCTCTTAACTATGAAATCGGGACTCATATGAATAGGTCACGGTTTTCCAGTCGTCGAGTTGCAAACCAATATTGTCACGAGCCCAGGAGACGCGCTACAGGCGATGTTGTGCTGTTAGCAAATACATTCTGCTTCCATAGTCTATTTTCCCAAAATTCCGCCGCTCAGTGCTGACGGATACGTTCGTCGTACATCCCACATTGATTTCTGCGGTTACTCCAGGCAGTGTTCCTTTTATGTTAGAACGGACAATCCTATGCAAACATCGCTCCTCTCTGACGTTAACTGAAGGTCATCGCCCATTGCGTTGTCCGTGGTGAGAGGTGACGCCTGAAATCTGGTATGCCGGCACCTTCTTCACACTATGGATCTCGGAATATTGAATTCCTAAAGATTTCGGAAACTGAATGTCACATGCATGTAGCTCCAACTAATATTCCGCGTCCAAAGTCTGTTAATTCTCGTCGGGCGGCTATAATCCCGTTAGAAACCTTTTCACATAAATCACCTGAGTAGGTACGACAGCTCCGCCAGTGTACTGTCCTTTTGTACGTTGTGTACCCGGTACTACCCCCAATTGTATATGTGCATTGCGCTATTCCGTGACTTCAGATCATGGCTACACATTTAATATACATCACACTCAGCTCCTCAGATCCAAAGCAGTGTACACGTCGGACAAATGGCGAGAATGGTGAAAGACGTCCTGAAGCCATTTCAGGTCTTCTGCTGTGATGCTTATCGTCGATGTTAGTAACCTCTAATATCTGAGTATCTTCCCTTCGACCGCCCATAACATACACACATCAAAAAAAGTTTTACATTACCTCGGATCCGAGAGTTCCGGAACGTGTACCTGAATTTGGGATAGAGATCAACATAAACATCATTTCCGCCCTTTTTATTGCTCATGAAAACCACACATTGCATGTTGTTCCTGGTCAAGTGGTTCTAGGCGCTTCAGTCTGGAACCGCGAGACCGCTACGGTCGCAGGTTCGAATCCTGCCTCGGGCATGGATGTGTGTGATGTCGTTAAGTTAGTTAGGTTTAGTAGTTTTAAGTTGTAGGGGACTGATGACCTCAGACGTTGTCTCATAGTGCTCAGAGCCATTTGAACAATTTTGAACCATGTTGTAACACCGTACAGCGAGACCTTCAGAAGTGGTGGTCCAGATTGCTGTGCACACCGGTGCCTCTAATACCCAATAGCACGTCCTCTTGCATTGATGCATGCCTGTATTCCTCGTGGCATATTATCCACAAGTTCATCAAGGCACTGTTGGTCCAGATTGTCCCGCTGCTCAACGGCGATTCGGCGTAGATCCCTCAGAGTGGTTGGTGAGTCCCGTCGCCCATAAACAGCCCTTTTCAATCTATCCCAGGCATGTTCGATAGGATTCATGTCTGGAGAACATGCTGGCCCCTCTAGTCGAGCGATGTCGTTATCCTGACAGAAGTCATTCACAAGATATGCACGATGGGGGCGCGAATTGTCTTCTGTGAAGACGAATGCCTTGCCGATATGGTTGCACCATCGGTCGGATGATAGCGTTCACGTATCGTACAGCCATTGCGCCGCCTTCTATGACCACCAGCGGCGTACGTCGGCTCCACATTAAGACAACCCAAAACAGCAGGGAACCTCCACATTCCTGCACTCGCCGGGCAGTGTCTCTAAGGCCTTCAACCTGACCGGGTTGCCTCCAAGCACGATTGTCTGGTTGAAGGCATGTGCGACACTCATCGGTGAAGGGAACGTGATGCCAATCCTGAGCGGTCCATTCGGCATGTCGGGCCCATCTGTATCACGCTGCATGGTGTCGTGGTTGCAAAGATGCACCTCGCCATGGACGTCGGGAGTGAAGTTACACATCATGCATCCTGTTGCGCACAGTTTGAGTCGTAGAAGTACGTCCTGTGGCTCCACGAAAAGCATTATTCAACATGATGGCGTTGCTGTCAGGGTTCCTCCGAGCCATAATCCGTTGGTAGCGGTCATCCTCTGCAGTATTAGTCCTTGGGCGGCCTGAGCGAGGCATTTCATCGACTGTTCCTGTCTCTCTGTATCTCCTCCATGTTCGAACAACATCGCTTTGGTTTACTCCGAGACGCCTGGACACTTCCCTTGTTGAGAGCCCTTCCTGGCACAAAGTAACAATGCGGATGTGATCGAACCGCGGTATTGACTGTCTAGGCATGGTTGAACTACAGACAACACGAGCCATGTAGCTCCTTCCTGGTGGAATGACTTGAACTGTTCGGCTGTCAGACCCCCTCCGTCTAAAAGGCACTGCTCATGCATTGTTGTTTACATCTCCGAGGCGTTGGACACTTCCCTTGTTGAGAGCCCTTCCTGGCACAAAGTAACAATGCGGATGCGATCGAACCGCGGTATTGACCGTCTAAGCATGTTTGAACTACAGACAACACGAGCCTTGTACCTCCTTCCTGGTGGAATGACTGGAACCGATCGGCTGTCGGACCCCCTCCGTCTAATAGGCGCTGCTCATGCATGGTTGTTTACATCTTTGGGCGGGTTTAGTGACATCTTTGTCCAGTCACATTAATGCGACCATCTGTGAAAAATTTGAATAACTACATTTTGCTGCTTGAAAGATGCAGGAAGGTTGTCACTTAGCTTTTGGAATGTACTCTAGGACCGTGGCCAGCTGAGTCAGGTTTCTCGCTTGACGTCCCATGACGCGTACAGTCCGATCGAGGTGGTCCCACAGATTCTCGACACGTTGCATTGTTCTGTTGGTAGATGCCATCGTGCTGGGGAAGAACATTCAGCTTGTGGGAGTGGACATCGCCGCCAAGGGTAGATGCGCACTTGTGGTCATCCACTGCGCCTTCTAGAATGATGAGATCACCCAGAGAACGCCACGAAAAATTGCTCAGACCATAACATTTCCTTCTCCGGCCTGGATCCTTCCCATGATTGTTGCAAGGTATTTGCTTTCAGACGTTTCACGCCGCAGCCAATGATTATCTGTCCGATAGAGTGTAAAACAAGATTCTTCTGAAAAGACCATCTTTTACCACTCAGTGGACGTCCAAGTTGTGGTTCTGGAATACGAATTCTAGTCCTCTTCGCCGTTGAGCAGCAATCAGCGTGGGTGCATGAACCAGGCGCCTGTTACGGAGACCCGTATTCGGCAATTTTCGCTAAAAGGTCGTTGAGGGGATACTGTTGGTAGCCTCTTGGTTCCTCTGGGCGGCCAGTTGCTCAATAGTTACACTTCTATTCGCCAGTACACATCTCCGCAGCTGTATTTCACTCATGTCATCTATGGCCTGTGATGCTTCACAGTTGCCTCGGCGCCAGTTTTGGATAAAGCCGTTTTGCCATGCATGGTATACATTAACCACGGCGGCAAGCGAATAGATTACAAACTTACCGGTTCGGAAATGATTCCGCCACTAGCCCAAAAGCCACTAGTCACGCCCTTTTGGACGTCAGATAAATATCTCCATTTCCTCAGTACGACAACGCCTCCACAGTTTTCCGCGTCCCCTTAGGAATCATTATACACTACTGTAAATTAAAATTGCTACACCACGAAGATGACGTGCTACAGACGCGAAATTTAACCGACAGGAACAAGATGCTGTGATATGGAAATGATTAGCTTTTCAGAGCATTCACACAAGGTTCGCAACGGTGGCGACACCTACAACGTGCTAACGTGCGGAAAGTTTCCAACCGATTTCTCATACACAAACAGCAGTTGACCGGCGTTGCCTGGTGAAACGTTGTTGTGAAGCCTCGTGTAAGGAGGAGAAATGTCTACCATCACACTTCCGACTTTGATAAAGGTCGTATTGTACCCTATCGCGATTGCGGTTAATCGTATCACGACATTGCTGCTCGCGTTGGTCGAGATCCAATGACTGTTAGCAGAATATGGAATCAGTCGGTTCAGGAGGGTAATACGGAACGCCGTGCTGGATCCCAACGGCCTCGTATATCCAGCAGTTGAGCTGACAGGCATCTTATCCGCATGGCTCTAGTGGATCGTGCAGCCACGTCTCCATCCCTGAGTCAACAGATGGGGACGTTTGCAAGACAACAACCATCTGCACGAACAGTTCGATGACGTTTGCAGCAGCTTGGACTATCAGCTCTGAGACCATGGCTGCGGTTACCCTTGATGCTGCATCACAGACAGGAGCGCCTGCGATGGTGTACCCAACGAGGAACCTGGGTGCACAAATGGCAAAAAGTGTCGGATGAATCCAGGTTCTGTTTACAGCTTCATGATGGTCGCATTCGTGTTTGGCGACATCGTGGTGAACGCACATTGGACGCTGTATTCGTCATCGCCATACTGGCGTATCACTCGGCGTGATGGTATGGGGTGCCATTGGTTACACGTCTCGGTCACCTCTCGTTCGCATTGACGGCACTTTGAACAGTGGACGTTACATTTCAGATGTATTACGACCCGTGGCTCTACCCTTGATTCGGTCCTTGCGAAACCCTTCATTTCAGCAGGATAATGCACGACCGCATGTTGCAGGTCCTGTACGGGCCTTTCTGGATACAGAAAATTTTCGACTGCTGCCCTGAGCAGCACATTCTCCAGATCTATCACCAATTGAAAAGTCTGGTCAATGGTGGCCGAGCAATTGGCTCCTCACAATACGCCAGTCACTACTCTTGATGAATTGTGGTATTGTGTTGAAGCTGCATGGGTAGCTGTACCTGTACACGCCATCCAAGCTCTGTTTGACTCAATGCCCAGGCGTATCAAGGTCGTTATTACGGCCAGAGGTGGTTGTTCTGGGTACTGATTTCTCAGGATCTATGCACCCAAATTGCGTGAAATATACTGTGTTCAGAATCCACATCTGCCCCTGGAAACGTCTTACAATTTAAATCCTGGTTCCTAAATCTCTGTCTTACAATTATATAATCTATCTGAAACCTTTCAGTATCTCCAGGCTTCTTCCATGTATACAACCTTCTTTTATGATTCTTGAACCAAGTGTTAGTTATGATTAAGTTATGCTCTTTGCAAAATTCTACCAGGAGGCTTCTTCTTTCATTCCTTACCCCCATTCCATATGCACCTACTACGTGTCCTTCTCTTCCTTTTCCTACTATCGAATTCGAGTCACCCACGACTATTAAATTTTCGTCTCCGTTCACTATATGAATAATTTCTTTTATCTCTTATGTCAGATATATTTACAATATTTAACAATCACTTTCCGAGCATTGCTGGCGGATTAAATAAAATTTAGTTTCTACAGGAAATCATATAGCTGTCTTGGAAAACGCCTTTCCGAGACTGATGTCTGAAATACTCCTCTGTGATACTGAGGGAGATCGAGTCTATAATTAAATCACTGAAGACTAGCAGAATATTAAAGTACTGCGCTGCACGTGTGCTAGCCCTGCACTTAGCCATACTTGTATTTTTTCCGTTACGAATGGTCAGTTTCCTGAAGAATTAAAGTACTCAGTAGCAAAGCCACTTTATAAAAAGGAGAAAGGGATAATGTAGACAATTTCAATGCCACCAGTGTTTGCTGAAGTTATTGACAAGGCTGTACATATGAGGAAAATTGATCATTTTATTTAACATAATTTGCTATCTAATGAACAGTTCGGGATTGGAAGTCGTTTCACAACTGAAAATGCTATATTCTCTTTTCTCTGTGCGGTACTCAATGGATGATATAATAGGTTTCAAACTCTAGGCATCTTTTTTGATTTAACTGAGGCGTTTGACTGTGTTGATCGCAAAATATTGCTCCAGTAGTTGAACCATTACGGAATACGCGGAGCAGCTCACAACTTGTTCACCTCTTACTTTAACAACAGACAGCAAAAGGTCATTATTAACAATGCTGAGAACGGCTGTAATGTGAGGTCTGAATGAGGCACGGTCAAATGGGGTGGGGTGGGGGGGGGGGGGGAGTGGAGGGAGTGCTCCAGGGATCTAGTATTACAGGTGATTCTAAAATATTTCTGTTTGCTGATGAGACTAGCTTGCTAGTAAAGGATGTTGTGTGCAACATTGCCACGGTTTCAAATAGTGCATTTTATGACAAGTTCATGGCTAGCAGAACTAACGCTAAATGATAGTAAGACTAAGTTTTTACAGTTTCTAACACACAGTTCAAAAAACACGATGCTTTAATTTCACGGAAAGGACATATGATTAGTGAAACTGAACAGTTCAAATTTCTAGATGTTCAGATAGATAGTAAACTGTCGTGGAAAGGACCTTGTTCAAAGACTTAATGCTGCCATTTTTATTATTCGAACGGTATCTGAAGTAAGTGATGATGATGATGGCGAGGTCCCATACTCCGAGGAACGTAGGGGACGATGCGTGAGTTCGACACGAAAAGTAGTCTATTTTGCTTATTTTCATTCGCTTATGGCATATGGTATTGTATTCTGGGGTAACTCTTCCATTCTCAAAGGATATTTTTGGCTTAGATGCGTGGGGTTCGGGCAATAAGTGGTGTACGTTCGCGAACTTCTTGTCGACCCTGTATTCTGACATGGGCGTCTCAGTATATACGAGTATATTCTTTACTGTCGTTTCTTGTTAACAACCAAGAATTAGCATCTTTCACTCAATTAATACTGGGCATAAATCCAGTCTGCATTTGGATCACACTTCCTCTACTCTTGTGCAGAAAGGTGTGCAGTATACTGCTTCGTCCATTTTCAATAAGCTACCACAAGAATTCAAAGATCTTAATAGTAATCCACGCGTCTTCAAATCGAAACTAAAGAGTTTCCACGTGGGTCATTCCTTCTATTCTGTCGATGAGTTGCTTGAAAAATTAAGCTGATTCCTGTGTTGTATTGTTGATTGCGTTTACGTAAATTTATGGCTTGACTTTTTTTGTGTTCATAAACATTTTATTTTATCTGCTATCACTTTTGTGTTGTAAGTTCGTGTATGACACATTCCATGGCGTTGGAGATTTGGTCCTACGGAACAAGACGTGTGAAATAAAATTTAAAAAATATATTATCAGAATAAATAGTTCAGAAATTCAATTCAGACGTTGCCCTAACATGTAGGAGATATTTTGCATTAATTTAGACTTCTGGCAGATTTCTGTTGGTAGCCACAGGGCACACGAACGTAAGAAAAGGTTAAATACAAGTTTAATATAAGCAACAACGAAATCTCATGTCAGCATATTCCGAACCTACATACAATTTGTACGTATGTATTTCCAGAAACCGTTAAAGAAAAACCCACTGAAAAGTCACAGCTGTGGGCATTAAACAAAACTATTTTTATGCATTAATCCACCCAAATGCTCGCAAAAGAGCAAAAATAGGGTATAGCACTCATGTCACTAGCCTTGCCACAGCCAGTCACAGTTCATTCCGCCCTCCCCCCCCCCCCCCCCTTTCCCCGGCCAAACACACCCTCTATGTCCGCTGGGCATGCTGCGTGCAGCGTGTAACGTTGTGCCACATGGGAAGAGAAGAGATATTTGGCTTCAGTTGCAGAAATACCGTCTGAATGGAACGACTTGAACGTATTTGGCTTCAATTTTGTAAGCTTACAACAGTGTTCCTAGTGGATAGGAAAACTACAGCAGCAAACGGACAATATTCCGTTGTCGTTAAGGTTAGCGAAGCGAGACAGAGGTGTGGGCATCCAGCCGTGCTATACTTCCACGACGCAGCCGACTGTGAACAATGCGGCATGGAGGAAGTGGTGGGGAAGCTGCTCCGCTCCAGTAATTAATCTTACAGGGGCGGTCAGCGGTTCTCTCTATGTCCGATTTACTTATACCCAAAATGCATCTTTTCTCATTGATTCGAAACTGTACCAAGGAGCAAGATAAGTCCTGTGATCTAATTAAAATAATTCCTCAAGGTGAAGCGCCGCGCATCGTCTTGCTCTGTGCAAGCTGTATCCCTTAGTCACTCTTCTCACGATGTCTCCTCTAGGAATGACTTATCCAGAAGTCCATAGCTGGTGTGATTGTCACGCCCGTTTGAAATGAAATGTGTGTGGATTCCTAAGGGACCAATCTGCTGAGGTCTTCAGTCCCTAGACTTACACACTACTTAAACTAACTTATGCTAAGAACAACACATACACCCATGCCCGAGGGAGGTCTCGAACCTCCGGCAGGTTTGGCCGCGCAATCCTTGACATGGCGTCTGAAACCACGCGGCCACTCCGTGCGCCTCACGTCCGTTTATTCAACCGCAATGCCGGCAGTCGAGTATTATTTTCCGGCGTGCATTGCATCGTCACTAACGTATAAATTAAACAGAGAAGACATGTTCTTTTTCTACGAATAAAATTAAGAAAATGAAGGGAGGAAGAAAAACACTAATTGAAAACACATGGAATTATTTACTGATGCAGTTCCCACGATATTATTCACCTGTAGTGACATATAAAAAAAAGTAACATTGACATTTCCCTCCTACCAGGTGTACCGGTATGAAATGAGCGTTAAGATACAAATGTGTCGATAGGGAACATTTGTTGTGAACGAGCCTTAATTTTTTTTGTTGGTTGGTATGACATCAAAAAATGGTTCAAATGGCTCTGAGCACTATGGGACTTAACTACTGAGGTCACCAGACGCCTAGAACTTAGAACTACTTAAACCTAACTAACCTAAGGACATCACACACATCCATGCCCGAGGCAGGATTCGAACCTGCGACCGTAGCGGTCGCGCGGTTCCAGACTGTAGCGCCTAGAACCGCTCGGCCACTCCGGCCGGCCGGTATGACATCAGTCAAAGATATTTAGTATACATCAAGACATGGAACAAACAACATCATATGTTTTCATCGTGTTAACAATGTCGAATTTTGTATCAGAAAGTGATGATTTGCGAAAAGCATTAATTTTTTGTTTTCATTAAAAAAAAAAGTGCTGCAGAGGCGCATCGAATGCTTGTCGAGGCATATGGTGATCATGCTCTATCAGAAGCAACATGCAAAAGATGGTTTCAATTGTTCAGAAATAATGATTTTGATGTAATAAATGAAGAACGTGGAAGACCACCAAAAAAGTTCGAAGACGCCGAATTGCAAGTAATATTGGATGAAGATGGTACTTTGAGTCGAAGCAAATGGCAGCAATGCTAAATGTTGCACAACAAACAATTTCTGACCGTTTGAAAGCTATGGGAAAGATCCAAAAGTGTGGAAAATGGGTGCCACATGAATTGAATGAAAGACAGATGGAAAACCAAAAAACCATTTGTCAAATTTTGCTTCAAAGACATGAAAGAAAATCAATTTTGCATCGAATTGTAAGAATGATAAACGAGAAAAATCATGGGTTAATCCGGGACAACCATCAACATCGACTGCAAAACCAAATCGATTCGGCAAGAAGACAATGCTCTGTGTTTGACGGGATCAGAAAGGTGTGGTGTATCATGAGCTTCTAAAACCCGGTGAAACTGTGAATACTAATCGCTACAGACAACAAATGATCAATTTGAACTATGCACTGATCGAAATTAAGACCAGAATGAGCCAGAAGACATGGCAAAGTAATTTTTTTACACGACAATGCACCTGCACACAAAGCAAAACTCGTTCAGGATACAATCAAAACACTTGGCTGGGAGCTGCTACCCCACCCGCCGTATTCACCAGACTTGGCCGCTTCCGACTACCATTTGTTTTCATCAATGGGACACGCATCGGCTGAGCAACACTTCGATTCCTACGAAGAAGTCGAGAATTAGGTGTCTGATTGGTTTGCTTGAAAAGACGAACATTTCTATTGACGTGGTGTCCACAAATTGCCAGAAAGGTGGTCAAAATGTATAGAAAGCAATGGTCAGTACTTTGAATAAAATGTTTTTACTTTTCAATTCAAAATTAGTGTTTCATTTTCACAAAAAAACGCTCATTTCATACCGGTACACCTGGTATTGCTTCTAGACGACAGAGTTTCCGTCAGGCGTGTAAGGCCAGGAGCATAAATGGACGCAGTCGACGAAGAGCCAGGCAGAGCAGCATAGCAAACGAAATACTTCGCGACACGGTATGTGCGCATATTGGGTGGCAGTTTCCATTGTCTGCCCAACTACCAGTAATACTTCCCCGCGAGAGCAAGTAGCGGTGACGCACTAAACTCTGTCCCGGACACGGCGGCGAAGGTGGAAGCAGGAACTGTGCGGCCGTGTCCCGCCGTGCGCCTCAGTTTGCCCTCCTCACGCGGAGCGACTCGAATGAAACTCGATGACGACGCGAGTTGGTAACCGGTCGCTTGCGAGTCATTTCATACGTAGTTGAATAGGCCGTAGCAGACGGCGTTAGCAGATTGTTCGCAGCGTCTTACCAATAACCTGTCAGCGACTTGGCGTCCGCGTTGCCAAACGATCTGAGCTTGCGTCATCTCCTGGAACACAGCTCTGTGCTGCTTCATTCTGAAAATGAACGAGCAGGCTTCCAATATTAGCTTTTTGCGGGAAGTGGAAAAACATCCATTTTATACAACTACAAGGTCCAACTCTGTAGCTGTACGGATTTTTCAGAGTGATTATGCTGCCTACAGGAAAATTAAAGATACCTTTGGAAAAAAGAGAGCCACTTGTATGAATATCAAGAGCCCAGATGGAAACCCAGTTCCGAGCAAAGAAGGGAAAGCAGAAAGGTGGAAGGAGTATATAGATGGTCTATACAAGGGCGATGTTCTTGAGGACAATATTATGGAAATGGAAGAGGATGTAGATGAAGATGAAATGGGAGATACGATACTGCGTGAAGAGTTTGACAGAGCACTGAAAGGCCTGAGTCTAAACAAGGCCCCAGGAGAAGACAACATTCCAGCCTTGGGAGAGCCAGTCCTGACAAAACTCTACCATCTGGTGAGCTACATTTATGAGACAGGCGAAATACCCTCAGATTTCAGGAAGAATATAATAATTCCAATCCCAAAGAAAGCTGTTGACAGATGTGAAAATTACCGAAGTATCAGTTTTATAAGTCACAGCTGCAAAATACTAATTCGAATTCTTTACAGACGAATGGAAAAACTGGTAGAAGCCGACCTCGGGGAAGATCAATTTGGACTCCGTAGAAATGTTGGAACACGTGAGGCAATACTGACCGTACGACTGATCTTAGAAAATTGATTAAGGAAAGGCAAACCTAAGTTTCTAGCATTTGTAGGCTTAGAGAAATCATTTGACAATGTTGACTGGAATACTCTATTTCAAATTCTGAAGGTGGCACGGGTAAAATACGGGGAGCGAAAGGCTATTTACAATTTGTACAGAAACCATATGGCAGTTATAAGAGTCGAGGGGCACGGAAGGGAAGCAGTGGTTGGGAAGGGAATGAGACAGGGTTGTAGCCTCTCCCTGATGTTATTCAATCTGTATATTAAGCAAGCAGTGAAGGAAACAAAAGAAAAATTCAGAGTGGGTATTAAAATCCATGGAGAAGAAATAAAAACTTTGAGGTTCGCCGATGACATTGTAATTCTGTCAGAGACAGCAAAGGACTTGGAAGAGCAGTTGAACGAAGTGGACAGTGTCTTGAAAGGAGGATATAAGATGAACATCAACAAAAGCAAAACGAGGATAATGGAATGTAGTCGAATTAAGTCGGGTGATGCTGAGGGAATCACATTAGGAAATGAGACGCTTAAAGTAGTAAAGGAGTTTTGCTATTTGGGGGGCAAAATAACTGATGATGGTCGAAGTAGAGAGGATATAAAATGTAGACTGGCAATGGCAAAGAAAGCGTTTCTGAAGAAGAGAAATTTGTTAACATCGAGTATAGATTTAAATGTCAGGAAGTCGTTTATGAAAGTATTTGTATGGAGTGTAGCCATGTATGGAAGTGAAACGTGGACGATAAATAGTTTAGACTCGAAGAGAATAGAAGCTTTCGAAATGTGGTGCTACAGAAGAATGCTGAAGTTTAGATGGGTAGATCACATAACTAATGAGGAGGTATTGAATAGAATTGGGGAGAAGAGGAGTTTGTGACACAACTTGACTAGAAGAGGGGATCGGTTGGTAGAACATATTCTCAGGCATCAAGGGATCACCAGTTTAGTATTGGAGGGCAGAGTGGATGGTAAAAATCGTAGAGGGAGACCAAGAGATGAATACACTAATCAGTTTCAAAAGGATGTAGGTTGCAGTAAGTACTGGGAGACGAAGAAGCTTGCACAGGATAGAGTAGCATGGAGAGCTGCATCAAACCAGTCTCTGGACTGAAGACCACAACAACAACATGCTGTGAGGTGGCAAAAGAAGTTCAAAATCCAAGTATGTAATTTTTCTGGCAGTCTCAGATCGATTCCATACGTCTAGATTTCAAGAAGGTTTTTGACACATTTACCCAAAGGCGGCTTCTAATCAAATTGCTTGTTTAAGGAGTATCGTCTGAGTTGCGTGAATGTTTTTTGGTTTTCCTGTCACAAAGGTCACAGTTAGTAAGAGAGGTCACCTAGTGAAACTGAAGTGGTATCTGTGGTTTTCTAAGAAAATGGTGTGGGCACTCCGTTGCCTTAATCTGTCTTCAATATTTAGAGGACAATCTGAGCAGCCTTCGAAGATTGTTTGCAGACGATGCTGTCGTTTGCCGTAAAGAATTATGATCAGGCTGCCAAAGCGAAATGCAAAATGAGTGAGACAAGGTAGCGTATAGTGCAAAAAGTGGCAGTTCACCGATATAACAGGAAGTGAGAGATCCTGCACGTGACTATTAAAAGAATTTCGTTGAATTTCGGTTATACCATATCAGAAATTTAAAAAATGTAGATATAATTAAATACGTCAACTGGGAGTAAGGCTGCATTTTATTGCCAGAAAAGTTAGAAGATACAATAAAGCTACTAAAGCAACCCCCTACACTGCACTTGTCCGCGTCCACTCTTGGAGTACTGCTGTGTGGTGTACGATCGATACCAAACAGGATTGACGAAGAACGTCGAGAAATTGCAAACAAGGACATTTCGTTTTGTAATATCGCGAAATAAGGGAGAAAAAAATGATTCAAATGGCTCTGAGCACTATGGGACTTAACATCTGAGGTCATCAGTCCCCTAGACTTAGAACTACTTAAACCTAACTAACCTAAGGACATCACATACATCCATGCCCGAGGCTGAAATAAAGGAGAGAATATCACAATACGGTAAGCAAGCTGCAATAGCAATTATTATAATAAGTACGTTTTCCATTTGCCACAATTTATCACGAAATTTGAATCTCAAGCTTTCTCCTACGAACACGAAAATATTTTATTGCCCCCAGCCTATGTTGAGAGAAATGACGATCACAAAAAAGATAAGGAAAATCAGAGCTCTCACGGCAAAATTTAGGTGTTCGTTTTTCCCACGAGTTATTAGAGAGTAGAACGGTAGGGAACTTGTCTGAAAGTGGTTTACGAACCCTCTGCCAAACAACGAATTGTGAACTGCAGAGCAACCATGTAAATTTACATCTATTGTCCGAAGAAAGACATGTCAAGAGGATAAAATATACAAACAAAAATTGGTTCATATCGGGAGTATTATTTTGTGTGGCTAGCAGGACCCGTGTCATTTTGTAAATTTGCATCATCGTGTGGAAACGAAGAGTGAAAATGTCGAGAAAACAAGAAGTCCACTAAGTGTAAACACAAAGGTGTTCAGAAACAAATGAGTCTATAAAAGTTAATGTCTGTTGCAGCTCCTTGACTACTGCAAACAACCTGCAGTTTATATTTCTTCGCACTTATGAATGAACCCAGAATTTTCTTAATTTGTGTCATTCTTGTGTAACGATAGAGAACCACATCATCCTACGAGCCTGAATCTGTACGCGACATATCTAGTGTACTGAAAATTTGCTCGCTTGCAACAGACGATACTCACTCTCCATGAACCCCGAACGCGGCAGCTGCAGTTTTCCATTTCAGATATGCTGGAACTGCTCTACGAGGCAGCTGGAAACTAGCAGAGTTGCACTCTTCCAAAACTGCGGTTCGATAGTATTGGTACACTACACAAATGAAGTAATAAATGGTAGGATTACCGGCGCTGGCAGTAGCATTCTTAGCGAAAGAAACATTACTGAATGTCTAAGAGAGAAATTGGGAGCCGACGACTTCTCTTTGTTGTTTTGTTTGTTATGTTGTTTGTTTTGCATATAATTAGCACAACACATAATTCGGTTTCAGTTTATTGTGTATTTTATATCCTTACCGAATATAAATTGCATTTTATAAGTAATAGAAATTAGTTGATCATGGAACCTCTTAGCTTTTTGAACCAAAGCAATTACTTTTGATGCAAGTTCAATTTATATGAACAAACATAAAATATGTATTTATAATTATCATTGTTCTTTTGTACTTAATAGAACGTTCTTCATCACGATAAAAGGCGAGAGTTTCCTGTTATTATTGATAAACGCAAAAGCTGATTGTGAATAACAGAAACTTGTTTTATGTAAGTTCGACGAAGTACAGAAGCAATGTATGATATAGTCGTAATTTTGCTTTGCGTTTTTTCTCTTTATTTTACCTTAATGTTTAGGAAATTGCGTTTTCTAGCGCTGTACGATAAATCTGTATTCTTTTCTTTATTTTTACAACATCCCCATGTTTCATGTTACAGATCAACAATTCTCGAAATAACACGCGAATTAATCATTGACAGTTTCAGTTTTGTTATAAATACTGCTAATTCTTAAGTGACAGACAGGAGAATATCTATGTAGAACAAAAATATTCCCCAGGCTACCCAGCCCTTTATACAGGGTGGTCCATTGATAGTGACCGGGCCAAATATCTCACGAAATAAGCATCAAACGAAAAAACTACAAAGAACGAAACTCGTCTAGCTTGAAGGGGGAAACCAGATGGTGCTACGGTTGGCCCGCTAGATGGCGCTGCCATAACTCAAACGGATATCAGCTGCGTTTTTTTTAATAGGAACCCCCATTTTGTATTACATATTCGTGTAGTACGTAAAAAAATATGATTGTTTTAGTTGGATCACTTTTTTCGCTTTGTGACAGATGGCGCTGTAATAGTCACAAACGTGTAAGTACGTGGTATCACGTAACATTCCGCCAGTGTGGACGGTATTGTGCTCCGAGCAGTATGGGACTTAACTGCTGAGATCATCAGTCCCCTAGAACTTAGAACTACTTAAACCTGACTAACCTAAGGACAGCACACACATCCATGCCCGAGACAGGATTCGAGCCTGCGACCGTAGCGGTCGCGCGGTTCCAGACAGTACCACCTAGAACCGCTCGGTCACCCCGGCCGGCAGGACGGTATTTGCTTCGTGATACATTACGCGTGTTAAAATGGACCGTTTACCAATGGCGGTAAAGGTCGATATCGTGTTGATGTATGGTTATTGTGATCAAAACGCCCAACGGGCGTGTGCTATGTGTGCTGCTCGGTATCCTGGACGACATCATCCAAGTGTCCGGACCGTTTGCCGGTTAGTTACGTTATTTAAGGAAACAAGAAGTGTTCAGTCACATGTGAAACGTCAACCACGAAATGCAACAAATGATGATGCCCAAGTAGGTGTTTTAGCTGCTGTCGTGGCTGATCCGCACATCAGTAGCACAGAAATTGCACGAGAATCGGGAATCTCAAAAACGTCGGTGTTGAGGATGCTACATCAACATCGATTGCACCCGTACCATATTTCTATGCACCAGGAATTGCATGGCGACGACTTTGAACGTCGTGTACAGTTCTGCCACTGGGCACAAGAGAAATTACGGGACGATGACAGATTTTCTGCACGCGTTCTATTTAGCGAGGAAACGTCATTCACCAACAGCGGTAACGTAAACCGGCATAATATGCACTATTGGGCAACGGAAAATCCACGATGGCTGCGACAAGTGGAACATCAGCGACTTTGGCGGGTTAATGCATGGTGCGGCATTATGGGAGGAAGGGTAGTAGGCCCCCATTTTATCGATGGCAATCTAAATGGTGTAATTTATGCTGATTTCCTACGTTATGTTCTAACGAGGTTACTACAAGATGTTGCACTGCATGACAGAATGGCGATGTACTTCCAACATGATGGATGTCCGGCACATAGCTCGCGTGTTATTGAAGCGGTATTGAGTAGCATATTTCATGACAGGTGGATTGGTCGTCGAAGCCGCACGTTCACCGGATCTGACGTCCCCGGATTTCTTTCTGTGGGGAAAGTTGAAGGATATTTGCCATCGTGATCCACCGACAACGCCTGACAACATGCGTCAGCGCACTGCCAATGCATGTGCGAACATTACTGAAGGCGAACTACTCGCTGTTGAGAGAAATGTCGTTACACGTATTGCCAAATGCATTGTGGTTGACGGACATCATTTTGAGCATTTAGCGCATTAATGTGGTATTTACAGGTAATCACGCTGTAAAAGCATGCGTTCTCCGAAATGATAAGTTCACAAAGGTATATGTATCACATTGGAACAACGGAAATAAAATGTTCT
The DNA here is from genome assembly GCF_023864345.2 of Schistocerca serialis cubense. Taxonomy (NCBI): domain Eukaryota; kingdom Metazoa; phylum Arthropoda; class Insecta; order Orthoptera; family Acrididae; genus Schistocerca; species Schistocerca serialis. The sequence goes on along the minus strand of NC_064638.1, from coordinate 242,768,571 downwards.
AAGTACCTACGTTCTGTATTTTAATTCAAAAAACCTACCTGTTACCAACTCTTCGTCTAAAATTATGAGCCGTATGTTTGTGTCTATTACGGCGCCATCTATCACAAAGCGAAAAAAGTGGTCCAACTAAAACATTCATGTTTCTTTACGTACTACATGAATATGTAATAAAAAAATGGGGGTTCCTATTTAATGAAACGCAGTTGATATCCGTTTGACCTACGGCAGCGCCATCTAGCGGGCCAGCCATTTCGCCATCTAGTTTCCCCCTTCAAGCTAGACGAGTTTCGTTCTTCGTAGTTTTGTCGTGAGATATTTGGCCCGGTCACGATCAATGGAGCACCCTGTATATCCTCATTTAGTTTCTAGACAGCACACGCTTACGGTTTTTAGAGAAATCTAGTAAGACATTTATTGCATGTATAAAGAAAGCGACCGTTATGAGGTAACACGCTTAATGAATAGGTAACTTAGGTACGACCTTAACTGATCAAAACCTCTTGGAAAAGTACCGTAGTCTGCTCTTCCTTGCCGGCCGAGGTGGCCGAGCGGTTCTAGGCGCTACAGTCTGGAACGGCGCGCCCGTTACGGTCGCAGGTTCGAATGCTGCCTCGGGCATGGATGTGTGTGATGTCCTTAGGTTAGTTAGGTTTAAGTAGTTCTAAGGGGACTGATGACCTCAGAAGTTAAGTCCTATAGTGCTCAGAGCCATTTTAACCATTTTTTGCTCTTCCTTATGATAGACTACGGCAGCCACAGTACTTCTACAACTCTAGGAACCAGTCATCAATTTAGATCGCCAGCCAGTTCCGTTCCTTTCCAGTCGCTCCGGGTGCGGATGGCCTTATACTCCGCTAGTTGCTGGTAGGGGAAAGAGGTAGAAGCGGAGACTGTTTTTTTCTTCTTCCGTGCAAGATGACGACGCAGTCTCGCCGGAATTGTTTGACCCACCTGCTCCCAGTTTAGCACCTGTGCGCCTTTGATGCCACAGTCGCGTTGGTCTCAGCTAATGCGCTGGCTTCTAGTTTTCAACCTCTTTGCGCGCTTTTCGTCTATTCGTACAGCCGTCAAGCCGCCAGATGGCTTCGCCGACACAACGAGACTCGGTAGCTTCTAACGAGCAGCCATACCGCACCTGCGACACAGCTGCCGCGACAAGCAAACTGAAATAGTCGTGTCATCAGCCGTAATTCGTACTCGGATTATTCAGATACATGGGTATCCTCAAAGGGGGACAGGGGGAGACCGCCTGCCTTGGTCTCCCCGCCCCCCAGAACGAGAAATCTTCTAAACGACAGATGTACGGAATTCTAGCATAATGACGCTGACCACACCGAGAAATTGTACAGCACGCCGAGTGGGTTGTGAATAGGACGGAAGAAACGATTGTATCAGGGGAGATCGAAAATCATAAATACAACAACAAGAACGATGACGGATTAGACATCAGGACTGTTGAGGTCGCCCACGGCTATCTACAAGGCAGTACGAAGAGCGATCTGCACTCAGGTGACAAAAGTCATGGGATAGTTCCTAATATCATGTCGGACCTTGTAACCTCCCCTTTCCTAATTGGCTTACTGGATTGCGATGTAACTGACTGTGATCGTATATGCCTAATGAAATTTTAGAGTGAATAAGGCTATCATTATCGAAGGAAAGTGTACAACAGACTCTTCTGCAGGAAGTATCTGTTAGCCGGCCGCCTTGGCCGAGCGGTTCTAGGCGCCAGTCTGGAACCGTGCTGCTGCTCCTGTCGCAGGTTCGAATCCTGCCTCGAGTATGGGTGTGTGTGATGTCCTTAGGTTAGTTAGGTTTGGGTAGTTCTAAGTCTAGGGGACTGATGACCTCAGGTGTTAAGTCCCATAGTGCTCAGAGCCATTTGAACCAAGAATCTGTTCTAAATTTAAGCTAAGTATTGATGATAATATCGAAATCGCTCACGAACCGCATAGGGGGGTAAAAGGGTACCACGTAATATTTACTACAAAACTCACTAATAATTCAAGGAAAACACTGATTGGTTAAAGAAAACGATGACGGTCGGCAGCCCACTGGGGCAATGAGTCTACAGAATCTTAAGAAAGATTATGTCAAATAAATTTAAGCAGTAATCACTGGCGACGCAACAGAAGGCTGTCACGCTTTTCCACAACACAACAGTTCACAAGAAAATAAATTAATCAGGAAGCACTGAGTTTGCAGTTACTTATTCTGAAATACTAAATATTGAAAGTAAAATTAGATGAAGTTACTGGTTAAATAATTGAATGACTTAGCTTAAACTTTTTTATGTAAAAAAAGACTTTCAGTAACCTCGGAGTAACGTTAAGCAAAATTCAGAAAGAGGCAAGCAATTTACTTTTGACTATTGAAGCCCTGAATTGAATTTACTTTGAGCAAAATCAATGTGATGGTGCGAGGGTTACAGTAAACTGGCAGTAGTGCATCGGATACAAGCCACTGGACTCACAGGAGATGTCACGTACAGAGCCCGTAGCAAAGTTAGTCTCTTGGAGAGAAGTCGCCATGGAGAATGTAGTTTTCAATTGCGATCCAATTTCTGTGTCGCATCGTCAATGTGAGGGTGCGAGAGTTCCATTAAATGGGCAGTATTTCATCGGGTACAAGATAGTGGATTCGCAGCAGATGTTAAGAACAGTGACTGTACCAGCGTTAGTTTCTGGGAGAGTTGTCACCATGGAGCCTGTAGTTTTCAAGCGCGACCGAATTTTGATTTTACTTTTAAAATTGATTTTACTTTTAAAATAACAACAATAAAATATTACCAACCCGGAGCTAAGCTAAATACAGAATAAATGAAACTGTGCAATCGTAATTTGTGTTGTATCTTTGGTTATTAATTTTTCCAGTGAAATTTTACTTTACTTTAAGTAGTCTCTGTCATGCAGTACACTCGGTGATTGCATGGATAGGGAAAGGGACCCTGCTTGGTAATAATGTCTGAGGACAATGACAACACAGGTGCCCGACAAGTTTTAACTGTAGCAGGTAGCTAATCGGGTTAGCCATACTTTGTGAAGGAAATGTTGCTAGGTAATGCCTACGTAAGTTTATAATTATTCACTTAGCAGTCTCACGATGTTATAGCTGTGCGGACGACGACGAAGAATGTAGCCGACGACAGTGCTGAACTGTCGTTGTTACTGCTGCTGGAGTTCGATGAGAACTCCGAGTCGTCTCCAGAGTCACGGATAATTATGGAACAATAGTTGCAACTACAGCTTCCCCCGTCTGTCCACTCCAGTGAGCTCAATACTCGCAGGTTAACGAACCAGGCGCGTCTACATTGGTGCGAGCATAGCTGCACACCGCGCACACACCTTCACCTGCCTATGTTGGGCAATATTTTTCTGCCTGACTCATGTAGTACTATCACCGTCAGAGGGTGGTACGGGACTACAAGTCCCACCGCCACACCTCCAAAGTGAATTGCAGTGACGCAGTCACTGCCCTGTGGAAATTTACTGCCTCACCAACACAGTTAGACCGCAATAGACCGGTGATGCTGTATTGTAACATATCACCCCGGACTACAAGTCCATTTAAAAAAAAAAAAAAAAAGCACACCGCGTCTGCAGGAGCGCCCGACCAACATGTCCGCACTCTTTCACAACTCAAGCTGCTCTGCTTTCTTTCTGATCGCAACGCGATAAAGATTCTCCATACGCAGAGATAAACAACGGTACAGCTATTGCCATTTCATCGCTGCTATCGATACATTTAAATAAAGTTCCCTTGGCTATTACCCAGCAAATTACAACACCATCATTATAATTAAAATAAATTATATACAGTCAGAAATAAATACACTATTACATCGATTACGTATTAAATATAGTTTCTGTAGTAAAGCTTACAGCTCCAGAATCATAAGTACAGTACATGTTTTATCAACGGATATTGAACGGCGACTATTTTGGATTGTGCGGAAGGTATTTTATCTGCATTTTCGGTGCTACAACCTCCTTTTTCCCGGCGTGGTGCAGCGACTTGAAATGGGATGGTCTCAACAAGTAGTTGGAAGTCCCCTGCAGATATATTGAGCCTTGCTGCCTCTAGAGCCGTCCACAATTGCGAAAGTGTTCCCAGTACAAAAGTATGTGCATGAATTGACTTCTCGGTTATGTCCCATAAAATTTTAATGGAATTCATGTTGGGCGACCTGAGCGGCCATATCATTCGCTCAAACTGATCAGAATGTTCTTCAAGTCAATCACGAATATTTGTCGGCCATCGACATAACGCATTATTACCCACAAAAATTCTATCGTTCATTGAGAACATGAAGTTGATGAATCGCTGCTAACAATCTCAAAGAGGTTCAATTTGACCAAAGAATCCAGTTCATTCCACGTAAACAGAGCCCACACCGTTATGGAGTAACCATGAGCTTGCAAAATGTCTTCTTGACAACTTGGGTCCTTGGCTTAGCGGGGTCTATGTCATAGCCAGATCCTATCATAAGCTCTTACCAACGGAGAGCGGGAGTCATTTGACCAGTCCACGGTTTTCCAGTCGTCTAGGGTCAACAGGTATGGTCAGGAGTCCAGGAGAGGTGCTGCAGGCGATGTCGTGCTATTAGCAAAGGCACGTGCATCGGTTGTCTGCTGCCAAATATCGCCGCTCTGTCCTAACGGATACGTTTATTTCACGACAGTGTTGCTTGTCTGTTAGCGCTGACAACTCTACACAAACGCCGCTGCTCTCGGTCGTTATGTGAAGGTCGTCGAACACTGCGTTGTCCGTGGAGAGTGGTAATACCTGAAATCTGGTACTCTCGGCACACTCTTAACACTTTGGATCTTGGAATATTGAATTCCCTAACTATTTCCGAAATAGGATGTCCCATGCGTCTAGATCCAACACCATTCCGCGTTCATTCTGTTACTTCACGACGAGGTGCCGTAATCACGTCGGAAAGTTTGAGCACAAATGACTGCTCCGCCAATGCACTGCCCTTTCATACCTTGTGTAAGCAATACTACCGCCATCTGTTTATGTGCATATCCCTACCCCACGACTTTAGTCATCTCAGAGTATGATATTGGGACATATGATCACCATGTTGTCAATGCCTCCAGGCGTTACTGCCAGTAAATGGATCGTGGCGACGCAGCTCCTGATTTGGCCTCACAAGGCTAAGTGGACTCATTCCAGACCTCCATACCTCAGAATTATTCGAGGAATTGCCAGAAATTGGACCCGGTCCTTCCACGCCGAAGGCAGCGATGTTACCCATCCAGCTATGGGGGCGGTCTGTGATTTAACAACATAAGAGTTTTGCCGATGTTAGTCTCATGGGCAAGAGGAGTCGGTAGCAAAAATTAAGATATTGGGAAGGAATAGTGATATTTCCTTGGCGAATGCGGAATGATAGGGAGAGGCAGAGGCGAACGCTAACTACAAGGCAAGCTGAGGCAGAAGGCCGGAGCAGAATCAATACCCAAGACACACTAAAGCAAAAGGTAGTTATAAGGGAGCCAGAAGCCTTTGCCCTGTGCTGTCTGCCCTGGTGCGAAACGAAAATACAAAGAGAACGAGATTGGTAAAAAGAATACAGGGCTAAGTTTTATCGTCGTATCGGTTGACTTGTATTGTCCTTGGACTTCGGTCCCTAAATTCAGCATTGGCTGTACCTGTGAATGTGGCCGGAACGACGGGATATGCAAAATAACATATTAAGGAGTAATGAAAACATAATAAAAATTATTAATTTGTTGGGCTAGACTGACAGGCTGCAGTTGTACAAAATGTTAGGTTGATGCATAATTTCGTAGCTTTCTTGTTTTGCGTTTTGGTATTCCGGGTGCTATGGGATCATTTATCGAACGTCAATTTTTGTTTCTAGTTCACTGTTGCTATTTGAGTTTACATACTATCATTTTGTTATCTGGTGACAGTGGGTGAAGCCGTGTGCGATAGAAAATGGAGTGTCAAGTGGAAAAATCTGAACATTTCTGACATAATCTTCTGCTAAAGAGTTCAGTAGAGTGGTGACTGCAGCAGAGGCAGCCAGTAACATTTGCGCCGTGTCTGGGGATTATGCCATTGGACAGAGCACGGCGTTTTGATGTTGGAGATCCTCCACGTTCAGGAGGAACTCCATGGTTTGTTGAAGGTCGTTTAAACGCATTAATCCACAATGATCCATGTCAGTGAACCCTAGATCTGGCAATTGTTATAAGCTGTGATCATTTCACCATCGTGCGACATTTGCATGCAGTGGAGAAGGTTCAAAAATCGGGTGTGTGGGTAAAGCATGTTCTAAGCCAAAATCACAAAAATCAACATTTTATCAATGTACATCTCTGCTTGTTCGTTGTCAATTGGGTCGTGAACAACGCCGACGATTCTTATCCTGCATCGTTACTGGTGACGGGAAACGCTGTCTTTATGCTAACATAAGGAAAAGAAAAGAATGGTTGAGTCCATACGAAGCTGCAACTCCATGGCGCGCATCCACAAATGACAACGTTACGCATCTGATGGAACAGCAGTGTGGTGTACTACGAATTGCTTCCCCGAGATATAACCACCGCTGCAGACATTTATTGTCAACGAGTGAGACGTCTTGCTACCCAAGAACAACGACCAGGAAGACTGAGTGAAGTGATCCTAATCCACAATAAAGCCCACTCGCATTCTGCTACACTGACAAATAACGCTCTATAGGAGTTGGGAACTCATTCCGCGCCCACCTGTTCACCCAATCTTGCACCTTTAGATTTTCACCATTTCCGCTCTCTATCAAAAATGTTCAAATGTGTGTGAAATCTTATGGGACGTAACTGTTAAGGTCATCAGTCCCTAAGCTTACACACTACTTAACCTCCCCGAGGGCGGACTCGAACCTACGCCGGGACCAGCCGCACAGTCCATGACAGCAGCGCCTAAGACCGCTCGGCTAATCCAGCCGTGCGCGCTCTATCGAATAACCCTCAAGGAACTTCCTTTCCGGATAAAAATACGCACCGAACGTGGCTCGACGAGTTCTTCACCTCAATGTTACGTGATTTCTACAGTAGCGGAATCGAAAAGTTACCCCAGCGTTGGCAGACCGTGTGTGAATTGTGAAGGAGAATTTTTTGGCTCTGAGCACTACGCGACCTCGGAGGTCATCAGTCGCCTAGAACGTAGAACTAATTAAACCTAACTAACCTAAGGACATCACACACATCCACGCCCGAGGCAGGATTCGAACCTGCGACCGTAGCGGTCGCTTGGCTCCAGACTGTAGCGCCCAGAACCGCACGGCCACTCCGGCCGGCGAGAATATATTATTGATGATTAAAATCTCTGTTATGTCTATCTGTTGAGTTTATTAAATTTACGGAAAAATGCTACGAACTTACGCATTAACTTAATACTATGACCTTACCAATCGCTGCAAAAGTTACGTTTGGTTGTCACACTGTCCGCTTAAAATTTTGGCGTTTCCTTCGGCGCAGCTGCCTTTTCTGCACCGATGTGAACTCAAGGGAGTGCTAACCTTCACAGTATAATTCTGAAACAGGCCACCAATCTTTTCTTCTGTCGATTTCCCGTACCAGATATACAGGCCAGTCCGTGGAGGTTATTCACTTTTACACGGCAGATCGCTGCACTGGTCGCAGCGCAGGGCCGGTTTGAGGCGCAGGCGACGCGGGAGGCCGCTTGGGGCGCCTAGCTAGGTGGCCAGGTGCGAAACTTGTAAACAGAGTGTATCATAATGAGTAGCGAAAACTGACGCGGGTGAAAGTATACGGTAACAGAAATAAAGAAGGTCCAACAAAATTGGTTGCGCAGGTGGTTACGAGCCACAGTATGAAATATTGGTCTAGTTAGTGCAAATGTAGGAAAGTAAACTTTTCGATGAAGTCCCCATCTAATTGGACTCATATTTCATCTAAGGTCTCCTCAACAAAACGCAATCCGAACAGGTTTCGGAAGGCTCAACGCGACCGACCGACCACCACGTCATCCTCATCCGTTAGGCGTCACTGGATGCGAATATGGAGTGGTACCTGGTCAGCACACCGTTCTCCCGGCTGTTGTCAGCTTTCGTGATCAGAGACGCTTCTTCTCAATCAATTAGCTCCTTAGTTGGCCTGACAAGGCCTTAGTGCATCCCGATTGCCAACAGCGCTCTGCAGAATCGAACCGTCACCTATCCAGGCGCTAGCCATGCACGACAGCGCTTAATTCGGTGATCTGACGGAAACCGGTGTTACCACTGTATTAAGGTTTTTGCCCTCTTTAACAAGAAGTAGACATTACAAGTTACAGTTCATTGCACAAGCGCACTTGTTAAAGGAGGTGTTCCACGTGTCATACATTTGGGGTCAATACTGCACTCGACTCTGCAGTAAGTTGATATTTATTTCACAAAACCCCGGATCATCTCGTAAATCTTGGAAAGTCCGGAGATTCGGTTCTTCAGTTCGACAACCGTATTAACATTCGCTTTTCTACACCTATATCTACATAAGTAACATAAATTCACAATTCAGTGCCTAGCAGAGGTTTCGTTGAACCATCTTCAAGGTATTTCTCTACCGTTTCACTCTTGAACAGGGCATAGGAAAAAAAGAACACATAAATCTTTTATTATTTTGTTATGAGGATCAGTACTCCCTATACAGGACGGCGCAAACAAAATACTTTCACGTTGGGAGGAGAACACCGATAATGCTAAAGTATATATTTATTTTTTAGTTAATATTTCTGTCAGTACCTTTATTAATGAAAATGCCTTAACCTCGAAAACTGTTAGGCCTGTTCTTATAACACACATATCTTTATATGTTATTTTTTAACAGGAAGCAGGTGAACCCTCTGAAGATGGACAGACTTCTCCGAAACACGTTGGGGTCCTAAAATAAGAAAAATTAATTCCCCAAGGCACAACCACATTTTCGCACTACGTATTTATTTAATCATTCCCAACCCAACTCGCGTATCATACACTGAGGTGACTAACTCGTGGGAAAGTGGTACGCACATATACAGACGGTGGTAGTATCGCGTACACAAGGTGCAAAAATGCAGTGCATTGGCGGAGCTGTCATTTGTACTCAGGTGGTTCATTTGAAAAAGTTTCCAACATGATTGCGGCCGCACGACGGAAATTAACAGACTTTGAACGCAGAATAGTGGTTTGAGCTAGGCGCATGGGACATACCATTTCAGAAATCGTTAGGATCTTCAATATTCCGAGATCCACAATGTCAAAAATGTGCCGAGAATATCGCATTTCAGGCATTACCTCTCACCACAGACAACACAGTGGCCGATGGTCTTCACCTAACGACCGAGAGCAGCAGAGTTTCGGTAGAGTTGTCAGTACTAACACACAAGTAACACTGCGTGAAATAACCACAGAGGTCGATGTGGCACGTATGACGAACGTATCCGATAGGATAGTGTGGCAAACTTGGCGTTAATGGTCTACGGCAGCAGACGACCGATGCGAGTGCCTTTCCTTATGACCAGCTGCAGCGCCTCTCCTGGACACGTGACCATATCGGTTGGACTCGAGGCGACTGGAAAACCGTAGCCTGGTCAGATGAGTACGGATTTCAGTTGGTAAGAGCGTGTGGCGCAGGTCCCACAAAGTCATGGACATAAGTTCTCAATAAGGCACTGTGCAAGTTGGTGGTGGTTCTATAATGGTGTGGGCTGTGTTTACATGGAATTGACTGACCCAACTAAAGAGATCACTGATTGTAAATGGTTACGTTTGGCTACTTGGAAACCTTTAGCAGCATTCCTGGACATCATGCTTCCAAACAACAGTGGATGACAATCCACCATGTCACCGGCCGACTATTGTTCGTGATTGGTTTGAGAAACATTCTAGAGAATTAGAGCGAATGATTTGGGCACCCAGATCATCCGACTTGAATCCCATCGAACATTAACGGAACATAATCGAGAGGCCACTTCGTGCTCAAAATCCTACGCCGGCAACACTTTCGCAATTATGGGCGTCTATAGAGACAGCAGGGTTAACTTTATTGCAGGGAACTTCCATCGAGTTCTTGATTGCGTGCCACGTAGACTTGCTGCTCTACACGGGCAAAAGGAGGTCCGACACGCAAATAGGAGATATCCCTCGTCTTTCGTCACCTCAGTGTATGCGAGGCACTCCCATTTCGCTATAATACAAAACGAGCTCCGTCGGGGATTCGAGTCCTCCCTCGGGCATGGGTGTGTGTGTTGTTCTTAGCACAGGTTAGTTTAAGTAGTGTGTAAGACTAGGGACCGATGACCTCAGCAGTTTGGTCCCTTAGGAATACACACACACACACACACACACACACACACACACACACAAACACACACAACGAGCGGCACTGATTTGAAGCAAAGTCATCAGTCTAATTTAATTTTATTACTGATTGTAATCCCGTATTATTTAGTTGAATTGACAATCTTTAGATTTGTGTGATTTGTCGTTATGGGGAAATTTAACGGATTCCTTTTAGTACATATGTCTATGACCCTACACCTTGTAACTTTTCGCACCAGACAACTTGTCTAAATCAGTCTCCAACTAATTTTGATCGTCTGGTGACTACGAGACGGTAACTGACGGCGTCATATGCAAACAATCGAAGACGCTGCTCAGATTGTCTCCTAATTACGAGTAGTTTACATAGATTACAAACAGCAGACGGCTTATAACACTTCTTTGGGAAACGGCACGTATCACTTCTATTTTGTTAGATGACTTTCCGTCAAAAGTGTTACGAAATGTGACTATTCTGACTTATGGCCGTAGACAGAGAATTTCAGAAGATTGAGGTCTCGTGACGCCTTATATCAGAAGCTAAACGTGCCTGTGTTCCCACCGTGCTTGTACAACATTCCCCAATATTGCGCAACGTCAGAAAGACCACGAATGAAATTTGAGGCAAGTAGGTTAAGGACTTTACACTTCAAATACGTTTTGTTGAAGCATGGATTTCTCGCGTTGTTTGCACATTTTTGTAGATACAACACGAGGTCTGCTCAAAAAAATTCAAGAACAGTACGTAATTTCGCGTCAGTGGTTTGTTAGAGCAAAACGTGGTTGTCATCCCTCGATCCGCCAATGTTTAATGTGCAACTGCGCAAGTTTCATTGTTTTTTTGCCTCTTAGTTATTGTTCAGTGCTGTATTGAGTAGAACGTTTTTGATGTGGTGATCAAAGTCTTATACATACTTGGTTAGATAAAGGTAAAGAAGGAAAAGAAACAATAATGAATACAAAAAAATGGCTCTGAGCACTATGGGACTTAACAGCTGCGGTCATCAGTCCCCTAGAACTTAGACCAACTTAAACCTAACTAACCTAAGGACATCACACACATCCATGCCCGAAGCAGGATTTGAGCCTGCGACCGCAGCGGTCGCGCGGTTCCAGGCTGAAGCGCCTAGAACCTCTCGGCCAATTAATGAATACAGGAACGGAAACAGAGTGAAGGGTTATTTGCAGGAAACAGAAAAAAAACACTGATGTTCAAACTGAATGGATGTCCGAGAAATATTATCAGACAAATATTCATTCAACCACAAATCCGAATGACAGAGAACTTTGAGTATGCGAAGTGTGTTCAAAACATTTCGCGCCAATGGTATGTTGGAACGAAATGCGATTGGTGTCCCTGCACGCTCCTGTGTTTAATGTGTAACTGCCGAGTGTTTCATTGTTTTATATCCGTTAGTTATTGTTCAGTAGTGTATTGAGTAGAACATTGTGTCGCACAGTTTGTGACTTTCGAGATGGCAGAGTTAAAGGAGCAACGCGTCTTCATTAAATTTTGCTTGAAATTCAAGAAAATCTTCACAGGGACACATCAAATGATGCTGGAAGCATACGGTGATGAGTGCGTAAGCCGTACTCGGTGTTACGAATGGTTCACAGGTTTAAAAATAGCAGGACGATAGTTAAAGATGACTTTCGTTCAGGATGCCCTTCGACGTCTACCGACAATGCTCACCTCAGGAACGTCAAAGAAATTAATTGTGCGTCCCAATCGAAGACTGACTGTCCGAGAGATTGCAGAATAATGTAACAATTCAGTTTGATCATATCATGAAATACCGACACAACGTCTTGAAATTCATCGTGTTGCCGTCAAGTTCGTCCCAGGGTACACGAATCACGACCAGAAAGAACTTTGGGCCGCAATCTGTGAAGAGCTTTTGGATCGCGCAAATGAGATGTTCCTTAAGAGAATCGTAACTGGTGATGAGACGTGGGTTACGGTGTTGAGACCATAGTTCAGTCTTCACAGTGGGTCGGAAAAGATTCTCCGAGACCAAAAAGAGCTCGTCAGGCCAGCTCAAATACTGATAGTTTTCTTTGACCTTTAAGGATTAGTTCATCACGAATTCGTGCCACAGGGACAAACTGGTAATCGATGGTACTATCGGGACATGTTGCGACGTCTGCGAGAAACTGTGACAAGCAAACGGCCTGAAAAATGGGAGGCAATTCATGGTTCTTGCATCACGATATCGCACCCGCACATTCATCCCTGTTGGAGCGTGGCTATTGCACAAAAAACGAAATCGCTGCGCTGCCTCATCCTCCGCACTCTCCATATCTGGCCACAGCGGACTCTTTTTTTTTCTTTTTTTTCCAAAGTTGGAAACACCGATGCAAGAGACTTAAAAAGACTGTTTTCGTAAGTGCAAACGGCGTTGGGAGTGGTGTATCAATTGTGGAGAGGAGTACGCTACTGGCCATTAAAATTGATACACCAAGAAGAAATGCAGATGATAAACGGGTATTCATTGGACAAATATATTATACTAGAACTGACATGAGATTACGTTTTCACGCAGTTTGGATGCATAGATCCTGAGAAATCAGTACCCAGAACAACAACCTCTGGCCGTAATAACGGCCTTGATACGTCTGGGCATTGAGTCAAACAGAGCTTGGATGGCGTGTACAGGTACAGCTGCCCATGCAGCTTCAACACGATACCACAGTTCATCAAGAGTAGTGACTGGCGTATTGTGACGAGCCAGTTGCTCGATCACCATTCACCAGACGTTTTCAGTTGGTGAGAGATCTGGAGAATGTGCTGGCCAGGCCAGCAGTCGAACATTTTCTGTTTACAGAAAGGCCCGTACAGGACCTGCAACATGCGGTCGTGCATTATCCTGCTGAAATGTAGGGGTTCGCAAGGATCGGATGAAGGGTAGAGCCAGGGGTCGTAACACATTGAAATGTAACGTCCACTGTTCAAAGTGCCGTCAATGCGAACAAGAGGTGACGAGACGTGTAACCAATGGCACCCCATACCATCACGCCGGGTGCTACACCAGTATGGCGATGACGAATAGACGCTTCGAATGTGCGTTCACTGCGATGTCGCCAAACACGGGTGTGACCATCACGGTGCTGTAAACAGAACCTGGATTCATCCGGAAAAATGACGTTTTGCCATTCGTGCACCCAGGTTCGTCGTTGTGTACACCATCGCAGGCGCTCCTGTCTGTGATGCCACGTCAAAGGTAACTGCAGCCATGGTCTCCGAACTGATAGTCCATGCTGCTGCAAACGTCGTCGAACTGTTCGTGCAGATGGTTGTTGTCTTGCAAACGTCTCCATCTGTTGACTCAGGGATCGAGACGTGGCTGCACGATCCGTTACAGCCATGCCGATATGATGCCTGTCGAGTGCTAGTGATACGAGACCGTTGGGGTCCAGCACGGCGTTCCGTAATACCCTCCTGAACCCAGCGATTCCATATTCTGCTAACAGTCATTGGATCTCGACCAACGCGAGCAGCAATGCCGCCATACGATAAACCGTAATCGCGATAGGCTAGAATGCGACCTTTATCAAAATCAGAAACGTGATGGTACGCATTTCTCCTCCTTACACGAGGCATCACAACAATGTTTCACCAGGCAACGCCGGTGAACTGCTGTTTGTGTATGAGAAATCGGTTGGAAACTTTCCTCATGTCAGCACGTTGTAAGTGTCGCCACCGGCGCCAACCTTGTGTGAATGCTCTGAAAAGCTAATCACTTGCATATCACAGCATCTTGTTCCTGTCGGTTAAATTTCGCGTCTGTAGCACGTCATATTCGTGGTGTAGCAATTTTAATGGCCAATAGTGTATTTCGAAGGAGACTGTGCACAATAAGTAAACGGTAAGAGTAGAAAAATGTTGTGGTCAAAGTTCTGGAATTTTTTGAGCAGACCTCGTATGAAAAGATTCATTACTTGACGGTTGGAGGCACTCTTGCTGTTGTACGCCAACCGTATTTTTTTATCACATAGCGGCCACGGCCTCCAATCGTGTGTTTGATAAAATAGCATAGTGCTTGCAGTGTCGGCTGAGCGGCCTGCACGCGGGAAGCGCCCCGAGGTGACGTAGCCTTGTCGCGGCGGTGTGTGGCGAGCCAGCGCACGGCGCCTGTCGCCAGCCCGCCCTGCGGCTCTCCTGAGCGGAACGCGCCGCCAGCTGCTCGCCGCCGCGCGACAGCTGCAGCCGCCGCCAACCACGCGCCGCCGCCAGCAGCTGCCGGCTGCCGCATTCCTCAGGCGCCCGTATGCGGGATCGCGCGTCCCTCCAGCTGTTGGCGCCTCTCTGTCCGCAACGGAAGCGCGCCCTCCTCTCGCCTCGGAGGCATCATTCCGTGTCGCGCACGTCCCCTCTTTTTCTCGCTGATAGATTACGAAACTGCAATTATACAGCGTGTATGAAAAAAAAAGGAACCCATTTTAAAAAAATATTCTCTGGTCTCCTGATACGATATTAGAGCCCTTTACATACCAAAAGTAAGGTAATACTTTTTTTTTTGTCTACCTTACGAAGATTCAGTTTGGGTGTCCTACGAGACTTCAAGAAGAATATAATAATTCCAATTCCAAAGAAAGCAGGCGTTGACAGATGTGAAAATTACCGTCAGTTTAATAAGTCACAGCTGCAAAATACTAACGCGAATTCTCTACAGACGAATGGAAAAACTAGTAGAAGCCGACCTCGGGAAAGATCAGTTTGGATTCCGTAGAAATGTTGGAATACGTGAGGCAATACTGACCCTATGACTTATCTTAGAAGAAAGATTAAGGAAAGGAAAAGCTATGTTTCTAGCATTTGTAGACTTAGAGAAAGCTTTTGACAACGTTGACAGGAATACTCTCTTTCAAATTCTAAAGGTGGCAGGGGTAAAATACAGGGAGCGAAAGGCTATTTACAATTTGTAAAGAAACCAGATGGCAGTTATAAGAGTGGAGGGGCATGAAAGGGAAGCAGTGGTTGGGAAGGGAGTGAGACAGGGTTGTAGCCTCTCCCCAATGTTATTCAATCTGTATATTGAGCAAGCAGTGAAGGAAACAAAAGAAAAATTCGGAGGAGGTATTAAAATCCATGAAGAACAAGTAAAAACTTTGAGGTTCGCCGATGACATTGTAACTCTGTCAGAGACAGCAGACTTGGAAGAGCAGCTGAACGGAATTGATAGTGTCTTGCAAGGAGGATGTAAGGTGAACATCAACAAAAGCTAAACGAGGATAATGGAATGTAGTCGAATTAAGTCGGGTGATTCTGAGGGAATTAAATTAGGAAATGATACACTTAAAGTAGTAAAGGTGTTTTGCTATTTGGGGGGCAAAATAACTGATGATGGTCGAAGTAGAGAGGATATAAAATGTAGACTAGCATTGGCAAGGAAAGCGTTTCTGAAGAAGAGAAATTTGTTAACATCGAGTATAGATTTAAGTGTCAGGAAGTCGTTTATGAAAGTATTTGTATGGAGTGTAGCCATATATGGAAGTGAAACGTGGACGATAAATAGTTTGGACAAGAAGAGAATAGAAGCTTTCGAAATGTGGTGCTACAGAAGAATGCTGAAGATTAGATGGGTAGATCACATAACTAATGAGGAAGTATTGAATAGAATTGGGGAGAAGAGAAGTTTGTGGCACAACTTGACTAGAAGAAGGGATCGGTTGGTAGGACATATTCTGAGGCATCAAGGGATCACCAATTTAGTATTAGAGGGCAGCGTGGAGGGTAAAAATCGCAGAGAGAGACCAAGAGATGAATACACTAAGCAGATTCAGAACGGTGTAGGTTGCAGTAGGTACTGGGAGATGAAGAAGTTGCATGGAGAGCTGCATCAAAACAGTCTCAGGACTGAAGACCACAACAACAACAACGATACACGACATATCTAGTCGCTTGTAACCCCTCCCGCCCCTCTTTCCCGCCCTTCCTCGAAGTAACATTTATCTTGTAGGGATAGCGGTTATCGCTGAAACAATCGGTTTTCGGTTACACTGGTTTTTTCGTCCCCAGATTAACCTCACTGTTAGAAGCAACTTGGATAGGAGCGTCAACTGTAGTCGCTTCCACTGTGTGTGCAACACGGCCTTGGGAATTGTTATACTGAAGAGATTCGTCATTTTGTCTGTAGCCCTTTGCTTGCGACACATCTGTGTAACACAAAGTTAAGTACTGTATTTTTTCATTTGATAATAAAACTTATTAACACGTTTTGTAAGCAGCTGATGGTCTGGATTTCGTTGTAATTTCATTGGCAGCAATACGCTGCTCATATATCGAGTCCTTAATAAACTTGTCGGCGGCGAGGCCAGGGAGTACTCAACGATCTAAGAGGTCATCTACAAATCACACTGTGTGCTACAAATTATTTACCATCATTATGAAATACAGCATAAAGCAATGACACCTGGAGTCTCTCGCCTGTTACGCAGAGCTTCGTTTGGTCGAAAAAGTTCGGAGCGACGTTTATCAATCCAGTAGCAGGGAAAGGAAAAGCCAAGAAAATGTAGGCCACAGTATTTCAGTTGAGGACACGAACTGCGCTAATACTAAGACGATAAAATTAATTATTTGTCAGCAGAAGAAACAATTTCAAATCGCATTTCGTTCCGTTAATAACCAAACTTTTCATGATGTCTATCATTCAAAAGGCGATGCAAGAGATTCATCTATAATATGTCTGAAATATTAAAAAACTAGAAACCCGCCTCGATTGCGAAAAAAGCACCTAGTGTTAACCTAGGTTTCGGCGTAGATAACTACACCTTCTTCAGAACAATAAAACCCACAAGTGCCTAAGAAGACCTTTGTCAATGATTAAAAGAAACCATAGCTATACATTTATAAACGAAAAAAAGGAAAACACAAACAGTACATATGTACAAAGTCTAAACCGTTACTTAACTTAATGGTGTAACCTCCACCTCACACCGGCCTATGTTCGATGGGCCATGACCCGCCTTTATGGCGGAGGTGTGAGGTGGAGGTTACACCATTAAGTTAAGTAACGGTTTAGACTTTGTACATATGTACTGTTTGTGTTTTCCTTTTTTTCGTTTATAAATGTATATCTATGGTGTTCTTTTAATCATTGACAAAGGTCATCTTAGGCACTTGTGGGTTTTATTGTTCTGAAGAAGGTGTAGTTATCTACGCCGAAACCTAGGTTAACACTTTTTTCGCAATCGAGGCGGGTTTCTAGTTTTTTAATTTATTAACCAACGATTGCTGACGCGCTGCGATGTTGAAGCGTCTGAAATTCTTATAAAAATGTATTATTTCTCTTGATACGTGCACGGAAAACGTGTATTTCAGGATACCACGCTGATACACTAGCTGGTCGAAAATTACCGTTATAAGCGTTTATACAGTAGAAATGCACTCGGTACTGAAACTTCGTAGGAGAATGGCTTTATGTGCTAAGATTTCTCCAAGATGAACCACTTCAGACAAGCTGTCACAATGAATTTGGATGACTGATCTGTAAAATTACCCTGAATGTAACTGCCGCGTCTAAATGTGCATATTCATAACATATAATGATCAGCCAGAATGCCATGACCACCCATGTAATAGTCGGTATGTCTACCTTTGGCGCGGATAAGCGGCGAGCCGTCGTGGCATGGAAGCAGTGAGGCCTTAGTAGTTCGCTGGAGGGAGTTGGCACCACGTGTGCACACACAAATCACGTAAACCCCGTAAATTCCAGGGAGGTGGGCGTTGCCCTCCGATGGCATGTTCAAACACATCCCAGATGTATTCGATCGGGTTCAGATCTGGCAAAAAATGGTTCAAATGGCTCTGAGCACTATGGGACTTAACAGCTATTGTCATCAGTCCCCTAGAACTTAGAACTACTTAAACCTAACTAACCTAAGGACAGCACACAACACCCAGCCATCACGAGGCAGAGAAAATCCCTGACCCCGCCGGGAATCGAATCCGGGAACCCGGGCGTGGGAAGCGAGAACGCTACCGCACGACCACGAGATGCAGGCTCAGATCCGGCAAGCTGGGGGTCAGCACATCAACTTGAACTCGCCAGGATTTTCCTCCTGGCCTTGTAACATGACGCATTGTCTTGCTGAAAAATGCCACTATCATGTGGAAACATGATCCTCATTAAGGGGTCTACAACCAGAGTACGATACTCGTTGGCCCTCACGGTGCCTTGCACGAGCTCCACTGGACCCTTGTATGCCCACGTGAATGTTCCCCAGAGCATAATGGAGCTACCATCATCTTGTGTCCGTTACGCAGTACAGTTGTCAAGGAGACATTCCCCTGGAAGACGACGGTTTGCGCCTTAGTTGCCTAAGTCAGGGTATTAACAAGGAGTCATACATGGGTCGTCGGCTGCGGAGGCCTATCGTGAGGACTTTTCGATGCACTTTGGGTTCAGACACATTTGCACTCTGCCCAGCATTAAAGTCTAAGGCCGGCCGAGGTGACCGTGCGGTTCTAGGCGCTACAGTCCGAAACCGCGGGACTGCTATGGTCGCAGGTTCGAATCTTGCCTCGGGCATGGATGTGTGTGATGTCCTTAGGTTAGTTAGGTTTAAGTAGTTCTAAGTTCTAGGGGACTGATGACCTAAGATGTTAAGTCCCATAGTGCTCAGAGCCATTTGAACCATTTAAAGTCTAAGTTACTTCTGCCACAGTTCGATGCCTGTCCTGTTTTACCAGTCTGCTCAGCCTACGACGTCCGACATCCGTAATCAGAGGGTAGTCGCCTAATCCCACGACGTCTCGTCGTGGTTTCACCTTGCTTTCGCCACGTGTGAAGAGACACTGAACATAGCACTTCTCGAACACTCGACAAGTCGCGTTGTTTCCGAGCATGCGGACCTTCCGTATTCTACACACGGATAGTCATTCGTCGCCAGGTGACGCTGCTATTGCATGGACGGGTTTATATCGATAAATGCGTATGATGTTTCAAGTTGTACATCTCAGAATGAAGCAGTCGACTTGCTTGTCACGGACTGGCAGAACTCTAATGCTAGCTAGTGGCTTACATTCTGACAAATATCGTAGCGCCTTACACCTACTGCATTTCACGGTTTGTTGAGATAGTGGTGACCAGGGACGGACACACTCGTGTTGCCCAATAATGAGCTCGTCTCAGACTATAGCGAAGCAGCGTTATGGGCCGCAGCAGGGATACCTGTACTGTTGCAAACTGAGTGACGCAAAATTTGTTCTCTAATCTTACAGGATATGCGCAGAGTAATCACTGAATAATGAGGGAAACTGTCCAGCGATATAAACTCTTCACAGAGCTAATATCGAGCTACCCCGACGTGTGCACGACCGTTATACTGTATGCAACGGAATCCACAACTGTCAAAAAAGCTGAGCGTTCCTTTACTACCTGAAACTATTTCAAAAATTATTTACAGTGCTTGGCATTGTAATGTATCTCTTCCCAAATAAGCTACACTAGTATAAAATTTTACTTCGCAAAAATAACCGCAACTGTAACATTTCATTCCAGACCATGTATAACCATAAAGTTGGACAAAAATCTTTATAAATGTATTTTATGTAACTTCAACTTATAACTCGGTAGAAATAATTACAAATACTAAGTGCATTCTGTTGTATTTTAGATAGTTTGAAGTTCATCTCCCTCTCGTTGTCTACGGGCGCGGGTTTGTTATTCTATTAACTGAAACACTTCTCACCATTTTAATTCATTTTCTTTCAAACCACTTCTTAGAAAACGAAATAGTGGAAATACACAGCATAAAAATATTTTTACAAAGCACGTATGAACGAGAGCAATTGAACTACCGAATGACTACATCGACATCGACAACATTTTTATGCAGTTGGCATGCTTTGCGTCTGTTTATGACCTAGATTTCCGAGACAGATACTGCCAGAAAAGTATACTTTTTAATTACAATAACATTCTAAAAACAAATTTCAACAGAAGTATACATCTCGGAAATTTTTATTTTTTTGCTTCAAAACGATTGTATTAGTTTTTTAAATTAATTTCAAATTTACAATTGAAACTTCTGGAATTCTAAAGTTTCTTTTGTAGACAGTATTTTTAAAAGGATTATTTTTTTACTAATATAAGTTACTCTTTTGTCAGTAGATAACAAAATATTTACGTTAAGGAATGTGATAAGTATATAAATAAACTTTTGTTTATGTAGAAATTTTATGTTATCTCTATTTTGTTTATGATATCATTTCTGATTTTTGTCTTTAAATAATATATTTTGAATGAAACTAATTACATTCTTATAAAACAGCTAACGGATACCCAAAATCGTGAATAGTAAATTTCTATCCAAATCACGTTATAATTTCAGAAATTTCTGTGTCCTTCATTATGAACTCTGTACATCTTATTTATGGATTCTTCAGTTACTTCCTGGTATAACATTTCCATATTTAAGGTTGAATAACGAGTGCACTGTTTTTGTTCTACTGGTTTTTCCCTGTTAGAGACACTCGGTTTTAGGTAACCAAACATTATACAATGGCTTGCATAGCGTGCTGTGCATTAAACTTCTTTCTTAACTGTGAAATTTTATTTTACAGAATGGAAAATGTTAATATTAGAGATCAAATGTTTATAATGCTAAATTTCATGAGGTCTTGATATTGACTGTGAAACTGTTAAACGGAGCACTCTTCATTTATATAGTGCAAGAAACACGTTTTTTAACGTTGTGAGCTAATCTTTAGACAAAGGACAGTATTATACGCAATAAGTAAAACATCTAAACTTACAGGTTATATGGTTAGGATGCCATAGTTTGCGCCCGCATCTCGTGGTCGTGCGGTAGCGTTCTCGCTTCCCACGCCCGGGTTCCCGGGTTCGATTCCCGGCGGGCTCAGGGATTTTCTCTGCCTCGTGATGGCTGGGTGTTGTGTGCTGTCCTTAGGTTAGTTAGGTTTAAGTAGTTCTAAGTTCTAGGGGACTGATGACCATAGATGTTAAGTACCATAGTGCTCAGAGACATTTGAACCATTTGAACCATAGTTTGTGAGGTTGGTTGAGAACTGTCTAACTGAACACTAGTAACTTGTGTTCTGCAACGAACACGTTTTACATTGTAAATAACATTTTTATGCATTGGCAATGTTGAACACAGTAAATGCTTAAAATATGCAGTCTTAAAGTATTAAGTTATGTTGTTGAAGTTTGTGAGGTAATGAAGGTTTCGATCTCTCGAAAACTACGGATCTATAGAAAAATAGGAATCCATCGTAATGCATCGTTCCATCGAAGAGATTCGACCTATCGAAAAGTGCTGGACTACTGAAATATATAGGCTAACGCAAAGTATCGATCTATCAAATACCGCCGATCCACAGAATGATACCGATCTATCGAATACAATCGATCCATATAATAATATCGACCTATAGTGTTATACCTATCTATAGTATTACATCTATCGAATTATATATATCTATTGAATTATATCGATCCATTTAAAGTTATAAAGATATCGAAATGTACATATCAAACTGAAAATAACGATCTAGGAACGTATCAATCTAACGAATTACCTAAGTCCATCAAATTATTTCGAACTATCGATCGAAAAAAGTCGCTCTATCGAATTATATCGATATATCTATACATGCCGATCCAACGAAATTTTCGATACAATGAAATCATCGATGTATGTAACTATACCGATCTACCGATTTATATCAATCTAGTGAAAAGTGTCTATTTGTGGAATAGTCTCGAGCCGTCGTAAAAGTGTCGTTCTATCGATAACTTACTATCATTCGAAAGCTGTCAATCTATCGAAAAAAATCGGATAATATCGAGATCTCAATGAAAAGGGTTTCCATGAAAACATTGATCTCTTGATAATTAGCGATTCATCGAATAATATCGATCTATTGAAAACATGAGCCTATCGGAAATTATCCATACTTCGATAAATATTGATATCTTAAAAGATATTGCTCTAGAGAAATGTCGATCTCTCAAAAAATAACTGTCTCGAAAGTTTCAGTCTCTCTCGAAATATATTGATCTCTCAAAAAATATAGGTATCTCGAAAACCATATGTCTCGAAAAATATCGATCTATCGTTGTCTGTGGTGAAACGTAATTCCAGTGAAGCATTCTCGGCACATTCTTGACACTGTGGATCTAGGAATATTGAATTCCCTAATGATTCAGAGTCTGTTAATTCCCCTTGTGCTGCCATAAATACGTCGGAAACCCTTTCACGTGAATTACCTGAGTACAAACGACAGCTCCGCCAGTGAATTTCCCTTTTATATCTTGTGTACGAAATACTACCGCTACCAGTGTATGTGCATATTGCTATCCCATTACCTGTGTCGCCTCAGTAACAATCATTACGCAACATGTTCTGTAAAACCTTTCCTTGGCGAAGTCAGAGCATTACACTATTTTTTACGTTACGGTAAACAAAAGCCAAACTCCATCCGAAACTCATCTAATGCAATTTAGCTATAATTTTGCGTCGCTTTTCTCTCCAGTTGGCTCGATACCAACGGGTGACCACAGTCTATCTAGGCTTTTTTCTAGTATTTTCGCGCGCAAACTTCACGCTCTCTTATCTCTTCAATTAGTAGGTTTTCATCCCAGGCACGGAGGGATTTCGCTTCACATTTTCCTGTCATTTACAATTCTGAAAGCCCTAAGCGTGAACAAGTTGTGTTGTATAATAAAACAGGAATATAGACTTCATAATAAAATTCAGTAAAAGGAGACAAAGAGTGTGTGTGTGTGTGTGTGTGTGTGTGTGTGTGTGTGTGTGTGTGTGTTTGTGTGTTTGTGTGTGTGAGAGAGAGGGAGAGATATCGTGTGTGAGGATGCGCGGTACAACGCTCCCTGCACTGTACTTGGCGTGCAGTCGACGCTGACGGATTTCCGAGCACTTGCGCTTCCTCCCGTGTTGCCCTCGACCTAAATCAGTCTTCGCTCAGCCTTGGCGAATTGAGAAATACTGGAAACTTGGAGGCCACACAGCGGTTTTCTCTTCCTAGCGCGGCCTGTTCCGCTCAGGAAGCTCGGCGCCTGCTGAAGCTCAAGCAGGCTACCAGCACAACACAGCGGTACGGCGTACAGCATAGATACCAGTAAACACGTGGTCGTTACGGTAGGTGAGTGTTCTGCGAGCGATTTTCTTTCGTTAGAAGGTAGTCAACTGCTGTTTGAACAAGCTTTTCCGTTTCTGTTATTCCTGCCACACTTCTGAGTGGGCAGGCCATCACATGGGTAAGTACAGCTAATATGATAGTGTGAAAATGCTTTTAAACCTGCAGTACACCTAAATCCAGTGCAAGCCAATTCATGTACCGGATTTCGGAGAGTGGAAAAGATACTCATTTCTTTCTTTGATATCCATGAACTATCAGTAGAAATTACTGTAGTACTGTTTGAAACAGCACTGTTGATCTCTTTAATTAATACTCCTATGACAAGAGAACCGTCACTGTTGTTGTTGTTGTTTGCCGGCCGGAGTGGCCGAGCGGTTCTAGGCGCTCCAGTCTGCAACCGCGCGACCGTTACGGTCGCAGGTTCGAATTCTGCCTCGGGCATGGATGTGTGTGATGTCCTTAGGTTAGTTGGGTTTAAGTAGTTCTAAGTTCTATGGGACTGATGACCTCAGCTGTTAAGTCCCATAGTGCTCAGAGCCATTTGGATTTTGTTGTTTCTGTTGTTGTGGTCTTCAGTCCGACGATTGGTTTCATGCAGTTCTCCACCCTAGAGTATACAGTGTCTCTTCACCTCTGCACGACTGCTCACTGTGCTCAAGATTCAGTCTCTCACTGCATAAACGTCCAAATCAATCTGTCCCTTCTTTTAGGCAACTTGTGCTGTAAGTACTTCCTTTCTCCAATTCATTACCACCTCACACTTCTTCAGCACATCTGCTTCTGTGCTCTTCTTGTCTGCACTGTTTATCGTCCACGTTTCACTTTCGTACAAGGCTCCATTCCATGCATATACCTTCAGAGAAGACCTCCTAATACTTAAAACTATATTCGATGTTAACACATTTTTCTTGTTCGAAAATGCTATTGCCAGTCCTCATTTTAGGCGGACAACCTAAGAGTAAAGCCACCTTTTTTTATTTTATAAGAAAATTGTTTCCGCCAATTTCGATCGAAAAAATGCAGAATTTGTATGTGGGACTTGATGAAATATTCCCACCTAGCCCCTGTAGTTTCACAAAGTTCCGATAGGTGGCGGTGCTGTATGTAGCCTTCGGATTTGCGTCTGTACCGGAGGTGCGTTCCAAGCAGAGAGCTGTTATTGAGTTTCTTGTGGAGGAAAACCGGAGAATCGCAGATATTCATAGACGCTTGCAGAACGTCTGCGGAGACCTAGCAGTGAACGAAAGCACGGTGAGTCGTTGGCGTGGCGTCTGTATTCCTCGCAAACCTGTCCGATCTTCGGCGTGTCGCCCAGCCGCACACAGCTGTGACTCCTGCAATGTTGGCGCGTGCGGAGACTCTCATTCGATGGAGCAGCTGCAGCTGTCCTTACGATTTTTTTATTACATTGGTTACCAGATTCTGTGCTTCAGTGCGCCATCTGCAGATCTTATCTGATGCTGAGGGAGTTAACTGCAGTCGTATGCATGATTCACCAGTGGTCATCTATAAACTGGTTTTCGCAGACTACCTGTAACAGGAAGTGGGAAACTATACGAATAATAAATGAAACAGGAATTGAAGGTATAAAAAACTGTTTGAGGAATACAGACTGGAAAGATGTATACAATTCACCTGGAATAAATGAAAAATAGAACCGTTTCTCTTATACGGTCATAGGTCACAATGAATACTGCTGTTCTAAGAAAGTAATCAAAGCAAATAGATTATGAGGTGTAGTCACATTGTGACTGGTAGCAGATAATTTTCTACACCTCATAAAGGAACAGTCACGGAAGTCGACAGCATCCACTATGGATAAAATTCAGCAAACAGATTAAATGTTTCAAAACTTTGGATTACAAATGGAATAAAAGTATCTTGCAAAACAAAAAGAAGACTGTACTTAATGTCAAGGGAAAATGATAACTACAGAGCTAAATCACATTACAAATTATATTATAAAATTCTAAACAAAGTAATCATAACCTCAAAATACCGGGTGATCAAAAAGTCAGTATAAATTTCAAAACTGAATAAATCAAGGAATAATGTAGATAGAGAGGTACAAATTGACACACATGCTTGGAATGACATGGGGTTTTATTATCACGTGACTATGTAATAAGAACTGAGTCGACCTTGCAGAAATTGTATAGTGTCCCAGAAATAGTTAACGCTCGCTTTCTTGATGTCTCAGTCTGTATGCATGGAAATTCTTGCCCTAACAGAACCTGTTTACGAAAATTGTCATTGTACATGACTGCTAGCAGCAGTGGTCACAAGAACGTACGGTTGCGAGAACACCGATCTCCGGACGGCCACGGGCCCTACGAGACGGAAGACTATCGTGTTCGGCGTATGATTCTGGAGTATGGTACGGCATCTGCAGCAGCAATTACAGTAGTAGTTGGCACCACAGCGACACAACAAACTGTTACATTTATGTTACTTCAAGTACAGCTCCGAGCCAGAAATCCTGTTGCGTACATTCCACTGACCCCAAACCACCGCCATTTGCGACTTCAGTGGTGACAAACGAGAGCCCATTGGGGTGGGGGGGGGGGGGGGTGATTGGCCTTGTGTTGGTTAGGAGGAGGCCAGTGACGGCCTCCAAACAACGTTCCCTGCGTGCTAGACACATTGGACCGACGTCTGGAGTTATGGTCTGGGGGATATTTCGTGTGACAGCATGAGCAATCTCGTGGTTATCCAATGCATCCACTGCAAACTTGTATGCCAGTCTCGTGATATGACCTAATGCGCT
Organism: Schistocerca serialis cubense; assembly: GCF_023864345.2. Classification (NCBI taxonomy): domain Eukaryota; kingdom Metazoa; phylum Arthropoda; class Insecta; order Orthoptera; family Acrididae; genus Schistocerca; species Schistocerca serialis. Next base: position 242,742,384 of record NC_064638.1, on the reverse strand, counting down.
GCCATTCATGAATAGCATTCTATGGTGTGTTTTCCAACAGGATAACGATCGCCCAAATACTTCTGTTGTAACCCAACACGCTCCACAGAGTGTGGACTTATCGCCTTGGTCTGCTCGATCAACAGACTTGTCTCCAGTCGAGTACATATTGGACGACAACTCGAGCGTCATCCGCAAACAGCATTAGTCATCCGTGTATTGACCGACCAAGTGCAACAGGCATGAAACACCATCCGACAAACTGACATCCGGCACTTACCTTAACCAGTGATCTTGCAATGTTTAATCACCTAAGTATGTTACCTAGACAAATGTATTCCGGAATTTCATTGCTCTCCAGCAATTATTTTTTGGTGCTGCGATTTGTTTTCCGCCAGTGTGTTTTAGGAACAGCTTAGAAGCTATCACACTTCCTTGGGGAACGCGAGATACATCTCCTGTTTTACATGGTGAGGGTCTGTCAATTACTACGAACGAAATCACGAATTCAATGGCACAACTGAGACGATCCTCCATAGGCATGGAATTTGATTAGAAGGCGCTTATGAGGAACGATATCAAAGGCCTTCTGGAAATATAGAAACATGAAATCAATATGAGATCCCCTGTCGATAGCACTCATTACTTCATGAGAATAAAGAACGGATTGTGTTTCACAAGAACGATATTATCTGAATCCGTGTTGACTATGTTTCAATAGACCGTTTTCTTGGAGGTAATTCATAATGTTCGAACACAGAATATTTTCCAAAATCCTACTGCAAATGGACCTCAGTGATAGGTCTAATTCAGTTCCTTTTCTGAGTATTTGTATCACCTGTGTAAGTTTCCCTAACTTGTATACAGTGTGTACCGGAAAACTTGTCTCTAATAAGTGATTTGAGTTGGTCGCTTCACCGACTATGTCTACTCCTAAGTTCCTCATGTTGTCAGCATTTCGTTCCTCATGTTTTCAGCACTTCTTATTTCGAATTATGGACTTTAACTAGTACTTCGTCTTCAATTGTGAACTACTTTCGGAAAACCGTATTTAGAAACTCTTTTCTAGTGGCACAGTCATCGGTAGTATTACCATGCATACACTGTTCCACTATGAAAAACCGTTATGGTTTGTCCCATTGAAAACTTTATGTTCCGTTTTTACCTAAGTTGTGATGTTACGTAAGTTGCGATGAATACTATGTTCTTTTAAACAGAATCTTATTTAATTCACAGTTTTATAATGTTCATGTATCTTCCACTTTGCAATAATGACAATGATATGCAGAAATACCCAGGAATATCGCTCCTACATAAATCTCGCACTGTTGCAAAGAGAGGTGATATACACTACCGGCCATTAAAATTGCTACACCACGAACATGACGTGCTACATACGGGAAATTTAACCGACAGGAAGAAGATGCTGTGATATGCAAATGATTAGCTTTTCAGAGCATTCACACAAGATTGGTGTCGGTGACGACACCTACAACGTGCTGAAATGAGGAAAGCTTCCAACCGATTTCTCATACACAAACAGCAGTTCACCGGCGTTGCCTGGTGAAACTTTGTTGTGATGCCTCGTGTAAGGAGGAGAAATGCTACCATCACGTTTCCGACGTTGATAAAGGTCGGATTGTAGCCTATCACGATTGCGGTTTATCGTGTCGCGACATTGCTGCTCGCGTTGGTCCAGATCCAATGACTGTTAGCAGAATATGGAATCGGTGGGTTCAGGAGGGTAATACAGAACGCCGTGCTGGATCCCAACGGCCTCGCATCACTAGCAGTCGAGATGACAGGCATCTTATCCACGTGGCTGTAACGGATCGTGCAGCCACGTCTCGATCCCTGAGTCAACAGATGGGGACGTTTGCAAGACAACAACCATCTGCACGAACAGTTCGACGACGACTGCAGCAGCATGGACTATCAGCTCCGAGACCATGGCTGCGGTTACCCTTGACGCTGCATCACAGACAGGAGCGCCTGCGATGGTGTACTCAACGACGAACCTGGGTGCACGAATGGCAAAAAGTTATTTTTTGATGAATCCAGGTTCTGGTTACAGCATCATGATGGTCGCATCCGTGTTTGGCGACATCGCGGTGAACGCACATTGGAAGCGTGTATTCACCATCGCCATACTGGCGTATCACCCGGCGTGATGGTATGGGATGCCATTGGTTACACGTCTCGGTCACCTCTCGTTCGCATTTTGAACAGTGGACGTTACATATCAGATGTGTTACGACCCATGGCTCTACCCTTCATTCAATCCCTGCGAAACCCTACATTTCAGCAGGATAATGCACGACCGCATGTTGCAGGTCCTGTACGGGCCTTTCTGGATACAGAAAATGTTCGACTGCTGCCCTGGCCAGCACATTCTCCAGATCTCTCACCAACTGAAAACGTCTGGTCAGTGGTGGCCGAGCAACTGGCTCGTCACAATACGCCAGTCACTACTCTTGATGATCTGTGGTATCGTATTGAAGCTGCATGGGCAGCTGTACCTGTACACGCCATCCAAGCTCTCTTTGACGCAATGCCCAGGCGTATGAAGGCCGTTATTACGGCCAGAGGTGGTTGTTCTGGGTACTGATTTCTCAGGATCTATGCACCCAAATTGCGTGAAAATGTAATTACATGTCAGTTCTAGTATAATATATTCGTTCAATGAATACCCGTTTATCATCTTTTCTTGGTGTAGCAATTTTAAAGGCCAGTAGTGTATTTCATGTCGGCTATAATCGCCGCAGTGCCCCTTCCTTCGGTCATGCATTGCAATTTGGAATAACATAGGCACTGCGCTTTCACATCAGAGAACAAGTCTGTAATACGCAATCACCAAAACATCGTAACACAAAATGATCCTGTTATTCGTGTGCGCTAGATACAAAACTACCGTCGCTGCGGGAGCAGTGTGGCATATCGTCTTCGTGCCGTTTCTCCATTGCATTCAGTGAACCCATTGGCGAGATGCATACCGGTCGATTCTCTGTCAGTAATGTAATCCACAGTGCGGTGTGTCGCTGTTAAGGTACAAGAGACACTGACGGAAAAACCAACCCGAGACATGACCGAGGAATACTGAATGCAAGCTTGAGGCCCAAGAGTAAAGAAGGCCTTACTGTTGTCAACAGCAAGTACCATGAATGAATGGTAACAATTTGATCCCCGAACACGACACGCAGCGCATGTCAACTACATTTTCACTGTTGTACAGATATTTCCGGTGCAATTCTGGTACAAGGAATAAGAAATCCAATGAAATATAATTACCCCGTAACGAACCACGGGTCCCTTGTAGCAAAGCTCTCGGAAAATATCCCTGGACAACTTCTGAAATTTTCTGATTCACCGTGTATACATGCTTAATGCCCTTTTCGTTAAAACGCATCTTATGTAGATGGCATGTGCCATATGTTGGTCTACGGGCATACACCATCTTTTATATTCTATATCTACATCTACATCAATATTTCGCAAGCCACCTGGCGGTGTGTGGCGGAGGGTATTTTGAGTACCTCTATCGGTTCTCCCTTCTATTCCCGTCTTGTATTGTTCGTGGAAAGAAAGACTGTCTGTATGCCTCTGTGTGGGCTCTAATCTAAATGATTTTTTGCTCATGGTCTCTTCGTGAGAAATACGTTGGAGGGAGCAATAATCTGCTTGACTCCTCGGTGAAGGTATGTTCTCGAAACTTCAACAAAAGCCCGTACCGAGCTACTGAGCGTCGCTCCTGCAGTGTCTTCCACTGGAGTTTATCTATCATCTCCGTAACGCTTTCGCGATTACCAAATGACCCTGTAACGAAGCGCGCTGCTCTCCGTTGGATCTTCTCTATCTCCTCTATCAACCCTATCTGGTAGAATCCCACACTGGTGAGCAATATTCAAGCATTGGGCCAACTAGTGTTTATTTTCGGATTGCATTTCCTTAGGACTCTTCCAATGAATCTCAGTCTGGCATCTGCTTTACCGACGATCAACTTTATATGATCATTCCATTTTAAATCACTCCTAATGCCTACTCCCAGATAATTTATGGAATTAACTGCTTCCAGTTGCTGACCTGCTATATTGTAGCTAAATGATATTGAAGTATGTTTTGCTGAGAAGAAAAGTTACGATCTTTAAAAACCTTGATTGTAATTCGATTTTAAAGTTTTCGTTTGCCTTTACTGAAGATCTGGTCGCAAGCTAAATAAAACATAATTCGGTCCGACAGAAAATAAAAAAAAGCTTAATAAATTTAAACATCTTCTACATGCCCGGCAAGTCATGTGGACGCTTCCGCGACCTCTCCTGGGTGCAAATCACGCTGGTTGCAGATTTCATTCGGTGCAGTTCACAGGACACAGTTACACTACTGGCCATTAAAATTACTACACGAAGAAGAAATGCATATGATAAACGGGTATTCATTGGACAAATATATTATACTAGAACTGACATTACATTTTCACTCAATTTGGATCCATAGATCTTGCGAAATCAGTACCCAGAAAAACCACCTCTAGCCGTCATAACGGCCTTCATACGCCTGGGCATTGTCAAACAGAGCTAGGATGGCGTGTAAAGGTGCAGCTGCCGGTGCAGCTTCAACACGATACCACAGGTCATCAAGAGTAATGACTGGCGTATTGTGACGAGACAGTTGCTCGGCCACCGTTAACCACCGTTTTCAGTTGGCGAGAGATCTGGAGAATGTACTGGCCAGGGCAGCAGTCGAATATTTTCTGTATCCAGAAACGCCCGTACAGGACCTGCAACATGCGGTCGTGCATTATCCTGCTGAAATGTAGGGTTTCGCAGGGCTCTAATGAAGGGTAGAGCCACGGGTCGTAACACATCTGAAATGTAGCGTCCACTGTTCAAAGTGCCGCCAATGCGAGCGAGAGGTGACCGAGACATGTAACCAGTGGCACCCCATACCATCACGCCGGGTGATACGCCAGTATGGCGATGACGAATATACGCTTCCGATGTGCGTTCACCGCGATGTCGCCAAACACGGATGCGACCATCATGATGCTGTAACCAGAACCTGGATTCATTCGAGAAAATGATGTTTTTGCCATTCGTGCACCCAGGTTCGTCGTTAAGTACACAATCGCAGGCGCTTCTGTCTGCGATGCAGCGTCAAGGGTAACCGCAACCATGGTCTCCGAGCTGATAGCCCATGCTGCTGCAAATGTCGTCGAACTGTTCGTGCAGATGGTTGTTGTCTTGCAAACGTCCCCATCTGTTGACTCAGGGATCGAGACGTGGCTGCACGATCCGTTACAGCCATGGGGATAAGATACCTGTCATCTCGGCTGCCAGTGATACGAGGCCGTTGGGATCCAGCACGGCGTTCCGCATTACCCTCCTAAACCCACCTATTCCATATTCTGCTTACAGTCATTGGATATGGACCAACGCGAACAACAATGTCTCGATACGATAAACCGCAATCGCGATAGGCTACAATCCGACCTTTATCAATGTCGGAAACGTGATGGTACGCATTTCTCCTCCTTATGCGAGGCATCACAACAACGTTTCACCAGGCAACGCCGGTCAACTGCTGTTTGTATATGAGAAATCGGTTGGAAACTTTCCTCATGTCAACACGTTGTAGGTGTCGCCACCGGCGCCGGCCTTGTGTGAATGCGCTGAAAAGCTAATCATTTCCATATCACAGCATCGTCTTGCAGTCGGTTAATTTTCCCGTCTGTAGCACGTCATCTTCGTGGTGTAGCAATTTTAATGGCCAAGTAGTGTAGCTACTGCACGCTACTCCAGGCGACTGACAAGGAAGAAAGTGTCTTTGTCGGGCAAAGCGTGGTGAAACAGAACCGAATTCTGCCACCTAGCATCCTTATTGGCCGAAGCCGCTCAAAGGTCTTCCCTCGCTGCACGATAAGCGCGTACTATCCCATTTTGGCAAATATACGTTGCTCTAGCGGAAAGTGGCGAGCCGTGATTGAATATCTGTGACCAAACAAGTGACGTACGCCGAGCGCCGAGCGCCCCAGCGACCGTTGCAGGAGCGTGGTTCCGGACTGAAGCGCCTAGAACCGCTCGGCCACAGCGGCCGGCTTCTCTTCTGCTTTTCCGAATGCTCACTCAATAGATATTCTGTTCTGTGGAATGATTAAAGGTTGTGGAACGAACCTTTCGCGAAGTACAGGGTGGCGCACGAAATGTGTTACTAATTGTTTCTTTCACAATTTACGACGCACATTAGATATCCCGCTGGGATCTCTACAGCAGTACCATCAGAGCTTGGAAAAACAAATGAGTTACGAAATGACGTGTAATTCACGATACTGCCGCTGGGAGACTAGTAAGCAGCAATGGCTGACAATGGAAGACTGACGACACAGCAACGATCGGCAATTGTGTTACTTTTTCATGAAACGAAAAGCCTTGTTGTGACTCAGAGGAGTTTTCGACAACAGTTTAACACACGATTGATCCCTTGCGAGAAGACCATTCACAGGTTGTACGATAAATTTGTACAGGAAGGAACAGTATTGGAAGAGAAGCGACCTCGGCCTAAGCCTGTTTGTTCGCCGGAGAATATTGAGTTGTTGTACAGAGAAGTCCCGAGAAATCGTGTAGAAAGGCAGCAGTGCAACTGGGAATATCCAGACGCTCCGTTAAACGCATTCCTAAAAGTGACCTTTGCACAGAAGCTCAGTGAAGAATACAAGCAGCAGAGACTACTGTTTGCTCAGTGGGCGGAGGATAGGGAAGAAACTCTCAACAACGTTTGGTTTTCAGACGAGGCTCATTTTCATTTAGGCGGTGTGGTTAACAAACAAAATGTACGCTTTTGGGCCCTGAAAACCTACAAGTGCTTCATGAACGATAACATTGTGCTCCGAGGATTACAGCGTGGGCAGCAATTTTCAGTCACGGTCTTATTGGCCCTTTTTCTTTGAAGACACTGAACAGCGAGGTTATTTGAGCATGTTTCGCAATAGCTTCATTGCACAGCTTCTTCCTACTGCCTTGCCCTTCAACACGCAGTGGTTCATGCAAGATGGAGCAAGGCCACATACTGCAAACACTGTGTTGGAGTTTTTACACGAGCATTTCGACATGCGGATCATTTCACTCAGGTTTCCAGGTCGCTTCAATGACGGACAAAATTGGCCCCCCAATAGTCCAGACCTCAATCCATGTGACTTTTTTCTTTGGGGGTACCTAAAGGAAAAAATTTTCCCGAAACGTCCACGCGATTTAATGGAGCTCAGAAGACTTATTCTTCAAGCTTGCAGTGAAATTACGGAAGACATGTGCCGTAGGGTAATCACTAACTTCAGTGTTCGTTTGAAGGAAGTTAGCAAACGAAATGGTGGACATATTGAGCATGTGCTGAGTTAGAACAAATCTCCATGGACGGCTCTTCATTGTAGTATATGTTCCTCTCAGATTGTATTGACAATAATGTTTATATTCAAAAACAAAATGGTAACACATTTCGTGCGCCACCGTGTATATGGCTGGCAAACACCTGGCGCCGCGGGCATGTGCTGGCCTACCTCGCGAGCCGATGGCGACCTTTCTAAGGTGACGTCAACCGCCTGAGCGATGCGCCGCGCCGGCAGCCTGCAGGAGCGGCGGCGGTTAACTCGTGAGGCGGACTCCGGCTCCCTCCACGCAGCCTCCGTTCGCACACGCGCACGCAGGCAGCTGCGCGTTCGCCAGGGCCCGTTGCGGCTGCGGTTACGCCGCACGCGTCGGCCACGTGCGCGCTTGAGTGGCCGCCCGCGCGCCTCGCACGTGGACGCAAAAGATCCCCGTGCGAGCGGCACCAGCTGTGGCGCTGAGGACCTTCCATCCTTCGCCGCCAACTTTCTTTTTTTTTTCACTTTTACGGAAGATCCGCAGAGTTTAAGAAGTTCAGTTATTGATTTTCGCGTTGTTTAGACAACCAGCGATTCTATTTACTAGAGCGCTCACCTCAATACGTTTGATCTCTGGATTACTCTGTCAGTCAAATTGTAATTAAATTATTTCATCTTCAATGTGCTGAGTATGTATGTTCAGTCATTCGGAATTAACTATATTTTTCCATATTTCATTACTTTGTGACTCCGTTCTTAGAACGACAAAATACTGTTTGTAGGGTATACTTCAACCAACTATTTTAAAACCAGAGATCTTCCTCATTATCTTTTGTTAAAGAGTTAAATGATTTTTAAGATTATTCTGGAATATATTATTGGATAAAGGAAGGGGTTCGGCTATCCGAACAGTCACCGTAGCTAATGAAGAAAAAACTGAACAATAAGTCTTCGTTATGAATACATAAAAGTTAAAAAATGTTCTTATGTCCCTTCTTGAAATAATTTTTTTTTCCTCTTCAAACCTGCGGTGACAGGTGTGTCTTTACTGGTCCTCATGATCGTCCAGAATTGTTACGATGGACTTTCACGGACTGATAAATGAATATTCAAACAAGTATTTAAAACTTTTCTCAATATATTTTCACACAAAAACTTTAAGTAATACATTAACAAGGTTAATAATAGTGACGATCGTACTTTTTTTTACAGATGCGTCTAGTCTCTTTCAGACCTCAGCACAGACAGACAGCTGTTATTTAATTAGTGCGCACTAGATTGCTCATTAATAGTCATCTCCCCCCCACCCCCCGCTATCTTTTATCGTTGTAACAGATGTTATCGGTATCTACCGGCTAGAGAGCGCATCTTTTAATCAGCTTCAAAATTACCGTTGCATCTGCCATACCCTGCACTAACAATCCATCCGTTCTCATAGACAACAGCATCTTCTGCTAACAGCTCCATAGAGCTTCCGACGTTATTCGCTATGACATTTATAACTACTGTAATCTATAGCGCTTCTCTTACATTCTCTTAGGGTACTCCCATGACCAAACGGACAAACAAAGAGAAGCATTCGACTCTTAGTTCCTCTCTTAAACATTCATTTATGTTTGTTTCCCCACCAATACTACGAGTTATCCCACCATTTAATACGTCATTCATGTACTGTATCGAAATTACCGAACCGTAGTTTTGGTATAGCGCAGCTGTAGCTATGCTCCATGCACCATACACCAGTTACCACATCACCTTCAGAGTTGGTTAACCTGTGACGTGCTATCGTGTTAGCCGTACATGTGTCTTTTACAGAGTGCTAAGCTGTCGTATGTCTACTGGTGTCACACGCAGGATCATATCTTTTTCTTTTTTCTTGTGCTTTTATCCCGCATCTGCGCAGGATCGACGTCGTTGATACCGGATCTGATACGGTTAATTTAAGGGGCGGCCGGGTGCCCTTCCAGTCACTACCCCGTTTCACAGCGACGCATTGTGTGGATCCCAGGTGTCTGCGGATAGTGTGATTCATGTGAAAGTGTGTAGAAGTTTTCTAAATGTTTGCGAATCGTGTAACTGAGGCGGGACTTCGGTACCAGACCGGTATTGAGCTAGTAGTGTGTGGGAAATCGTCTAGAAACCACATCTGACGCCCCGATCCTCGTCGTTAATCCGTTGGGCGGATTCGATCCGGGGCAGGCGCACTTCCCGGTCCCGGAAGCGGCGATTTAGTACGAACTGCTGTGCGGGTGAGTTTCGTCATATGCGACACTAGCCCAAAATGTTATTGTCTCTCTCTCTCTCTCTCTCTATGTATCTCTCTCTTCTTTTCTTTCTTTCTTTCTTTCTCTCTGTGTGTTTATCTATCAAAATGTTTTAGGCAAGATATCTACAGGGCGCAAAAAGAGGCAACTGACTGTAAATCATGAAAAGTATGAAGTCGTCGACATGAGTACTAAAAACATTTCACTTACACGATAAATCACAAGAATCTAAAGGCTGTAAACTCACTTAAATACTTAGGGATTACAATTACGAATATCTTAAATTGAAAAGATCACATAGATAATGTTGTGGGGAAGCAAACCAAAGACTGCGATTTATTGGCCGAACCATAAAGAAAATGTAAATGGTCTACTAGACTGCTCTTCTGGAGTATTGCTGTGCTGTGTTGGATCCTCATGAGATAGAACTAACGTAGGACATCGAAAATGTTGAAAGAATGGAAACTCGTTTTGTATAATCGCGAAATAAGGGAGAGAGTGCCACAGATGTTACACGAATTGGGGGCCAGTCATTAAAACATTTTTCGCTGCTGTAGAAAATTTCGTGAAATTTCAATCAGCATCTTTGTCCTCTGTTAAAATATTTTGTTGGCGCCCACCTGCACAGGGAGGAATGATCATCATCATAAAATAAGAGAAATCACAACTCTCGGGGAAAGATTTAAGTTTTTGTTTTTCCCGCGCGCTGTTCGAACGGTAGAGAAGTAGCTTAAAGGTGGTTCGATGAACCCTCTGCAAGGCAAGTAATTGTGGATTGCAGATTAATCATGTAGATGTAGAGCTATTTTGTTTACCTCTCTTTCTTTTTAAGGCAATTTTGAGGGAAACTGCCTGAAAATGGACAGTTTGTTGCCTGTTACATTGTGTGTTCTACGGAACTTCCTAGAAAACGTCGATATAAATATAGTTTGCAAGAGACATTCCGTGAGACACCGGAAATTCCTTACTTAAAGATATAGGACGCTGTTCGTCTCTGAAACAGTCCCATTCCTTTCCTCTTTGCAGAGGTCAGTGAGCCACCTCTTACCATGCAGCGAGAACTCTTCATCGTGCGGCATTTATACAAAGTGAGGTCCATTTCTGTACATCCCGTTGTCACTGTTGGGGCTGAACAGTCCGTACAACGAAAGTTTACTGGGCGCCATACAGCTATCCGTGCAAGGAATGTCTAGAGCAACTTGATGTAGCAGACACAGGATTTGTTAAACAGGTATGGGGCAAGTACCCTCCCTGGTTGATTACTAGGCACACACTTAATTTGGACATGACGAAGTACATTCCGTCCAAAGTTCTATAAAATGCTTTTAACGGTATTTCATCGTAGTATTACAAGTACTTAGCGCTTTTTACTAGTGATTCTATACAAGGAGAGAATGTCTGTTGCTATGATTTATCTTCCACAGTTGTAATGTTAAAACCCGCCTACCAAGCCTCTTCTCAGTGCACTTTGCAGAACTGTGGACGTTCGAGAAGGCACTGCATCAAATGAGATTTCTCGATGGTAGGCAGTTTCTTGTCTGATCGGAGTCTCTTAATACTCTACAGGCTATTCAGCAAATGTACCCAGCAGCTAGTGTACTTCAGGTGTTCCAGGACGCTACGCACTTAGTGAAAAGGCAGAAAAAAAGAGATGGGCACCGGGACACATGGGACTCGAGGATAATGATGCAGGTGAGGCAGCTGACAACAGCTAAAGCAGCATTCCAAGAAAACCACCACTGTTCACCATAACATCTCTACCCTACGGGCTATCGCGTCATGGAGAAAAAAAGAGAGTGATGGCCGAGTGGGAAACACTGTGGCTGGGAGTGGCCAACAGCAAGCTGCGGTCAGTCAAACCAGCTGTTCCACCATGGATCACTTTTTTTCGAGCTCAAAGGAGGGACGACGTGGTCCTCACTAGCCTTCGTGTCGGACACTGCCCAATAACACAGGTCCATCTCTTGCGGCATTGAGATCCGCCGGCAGGCAGTGCTCGTGGCATTGTGCTACAACGTCGTGTGTTTTATATCTTGATGGGAGAGAAACTTTTTCTCTACCGAGGGACGTACCCTCTATTTTAGGCGGATGACGAGAAAATTGGAATAAAACTGTGGACTTTTGTGCGATATCGGTACTTCTGCCTAATTTAAATCTACAGAAATTTTAACGAGGACGTAAAAGTTTTCTGCGTATGGTATCGCGTCAGAGTAGATGCAAAAGAAGGCCAGTGTAAGGTGTTCTCTCCATCACAATTTTTTTGTCATTATGACGTGGTACAACACTCAGGAAACTCTTATGTCAACTGATTGGCCTCGGAAGACTTCGCAGTTAAAGATTTTAGTGTGTTCTTTGGTGTCTGGTTTACCGTATTAGTAACGCAATCGATCAGTCATATTTCTGCCACGAACCCTATTAGCTGTAAACCGCGGCTGAGCTCGCATTTCAGTAGTTTTTTTTTATTTATATCATGGGTGATGATAAGTAAGCTTGTAATTTACAGCTGTCTGCGTATATAACGGTGTAGAGACGTAGGTATAAAAATTGTACGCAGTGCCGGTATGTAGGTACATAATGAACGGCTTTCTGTTATTTTGGTGAAGGGCGAATCTGAAAGCATGCATTATATTTGCTAATTTGTTTAAAACATGTCTCGGTTAGTTACATCTGTACAGAAGTGAAGATTTTAGTGCTTCCTCTGGCACGCCTTGTAGGGGAAAGTGGCCCAAAATGACATAGTAGGGCAAAACGACATAGTGGCTTTTTTTAAATTTGGCATCTGACAGGTTCATTATCTTTGGTTTGCTTGATAGCTTGTGGTGGCTACACTTTGACCACAAGCGATTAATTTTTGCCTGCTTCCATATGGTGACGCCAACGAGCGTGGAAAATTTAGTGTCAGGAGGACATCTTATAAAGGCAAGTCTTTAAATCTGTGGCAATATTTTTATGGTGTTTCGTTAATTTTCGAAGTTATGACTAAAGATTACGCTTGTGTTGAAGAGCGCAAAATGACACAGAGACTGCAGAGACAATGCTCCAGGAGATTTCTCCAACTTCTTCCACTTGTAGTGTGCCTAAGAAACGCAGAGCTGGTGAAGGCTGCAACACCAAATCTGCAACCTCTGAAGAAGGAAAAGGAGCTGAGAAAATCAAACCGGGCTACTGAGAAGCATTTGGCCATGGTTTCCCGCTCCTCCCGCCCCCCACCCCCTTAGGTTAGTTAGGTTTAAGTAGTTCTAAGTTCTAGGGGACTGATGACCTCAGAAGTCCCATAGTGCTCAGAGGCATTTGAACCTGCTAAGAGAAAAGGTGTGTCATTTTGCCCCACCGGGTAACCCAAAATGTCACATTCACAACGTTTTTGAAATTGTGAGTACATTGGAAAACAAATTATTTTATACTGAATTCTTTATGCATATGCTACTGTATAAATACCAGTGAAATTTAAAATTGCATTTATATAACTTTATTGGCAAATATGAGCCGTGGAAGACAATTTTTTTGTATGTCGTTTTGGGTCACTTTCCCCTACACAGAAGCAACACATACCAACCAGTTCTTCCTTCCATTTCAGTGCATTGCAGTGCCTACATCTTTGACAGATCCACCTGAGATGACTAACTTATGATTAAACAAATGTAGCCTCACCAAAAGCCTCCCACGTTCCACTTGTAAAAGTATGGCGTCTTTCTGTTTGTCGTACAACCTTTAAATGAAACCATCGCTGCGAGACTTCAAGTATCTCGGAAGCTGTAAGAGAAGTGTGACGCTCAGCGGCTAAAATGCGACGAGCTTGTGACAGATATTAGTGTGCAACTACGGATTAAACACGTAGAGTATTCTATAAGCATTATATTCATTATGTTGAATCGTATTATGTAGATTATACCAAACAATAAAAGCGTTTTCACACTTACGGTACAGTTCAGAAGGCAAAGAATAAATAGCTTTTTAAAAGAGTAATTATTGTTCCATATTGGGCGTCATATTCTTGAAATCAATAAATGTGTTGAACTACGAGCGAAAGGCTCTTTACAATTTGTACAGAAACCAGACGGCAGTTATAAGAGTCGAGGGACATGAAAGGGAATCAATGGTTGGGAAGGGAGTGAGACAGGGTTGTAGCTCCTCCCAGATGTTATTCAATCTGTATATTGAGCAAGCAGTGAAGGAAACAAAAGAAAAATTCGGAGTAGGAATTAAATTCCAGGGAGAAGAAATAAAAACTTTGAGGTTCGCCGATGACACTGTAATTCGGTCCGAGACAGTAAAGGACCTGGAAGAGGAGCTGAACGGAATGGACAGTGTCTTGAAAGGATGATATAAGATGAAAATCAACAAAAGCAAAACGAGGATAATGGAATGTAGTCGAATTAAATCGGGTGATGCTGAGGGAATTAGATTAGGAAATGAGACGCTTAAAGTAGGAAATGAGACGCTTACTGTAGTAATTGAGTTTTGCTATTTGGGGAGCAAAATAACTGATGATGGTCGAAGTAGAGAGAATATAAAATGTGACTGGCAATGGCAAGGAAAGCGTTTCTGAATAAGAGAAATTTGTTAACATCGAGTATAGATTTAAGTGTCAGGAAGTCGTTTCTGAAAGTATTTGTATGGAGTGTAGCCATGTATGGAAGTGAAACATGGACGATAAATAGTTTAGACTAGAAGAGAATAGAAGCTTTCGAAATGTGGTGCTACAGAAGAATGCTGAAAATTAGAAGGATAGAGCACATAACTAATGAGGAGGTATTGAATAGAATTGGGGAGAAGAGAAATTTGTGGCGCAACTTGACTAGAAGAAGCGATCGGTTGGTAGGACATATTCTGAGGCATCAAGGGATCACCAATTTAGCATTATAGGGCAGCGTGGAGGGTAAAAATCGTAGAGGGAGACCAAGAGATGAATGAATATACTAAACAGATTCAGAAGGATGTAGGTTGCAGTAGGTACTGGGAGATGAAGAAGCTTGCACAGGATAGAGTAGCATGGAGAGCTGCATCAAACCAGTGTCTGGACTGAAGACCACAACAACTACAGACTTCGTAAGTAGCCTATGTTCTTCCTCAACGTTCAAGCTATCTCCACACCAAATTTCACGAAATCATTTCAGCGATTTAGTAGTGAAAGTGTAACAGAGTTAATATCGCATTTGTAATGTTAGCATGGAAGTATGGGTTAATGTATGCTAACGCTACCAGCAGATATGTTGTGTTTATGGCTCAAGAGGTACACAGCAAAACCATCAGAGGCCGCCATCACACAAGTACAACCACGTGCGCCCGCTTTTCGGGACCAGTTCTGCTTCCGCCACAATGTCCATCAGGCGAGTCGCATTTGTCCACCAATAATGTCGCCACCCACTAGAGAGCACTGCCTACCATGGGTAACTTCGTTTCCGCCTAGTAATGGCGGATATGGATATCCTTCCGCCTATAGCCAGAAAAGACGACATGGTGCGAACACTCTCGCAGTTCAGTGCCTGCAGCCAGCTCAGTTCAGTCGCTGCAGTAAGGCTAGTACAGACCGGTGCTAACGTTTCGTGCAATTACGCTAAGGAGCACAGTTCTGTGAGTTCTGTCCGAAAGACTACATTCCGACTTTGTTTTTATTAATCACTGACCTACAGCATTTTCCCTGACAGACAACTCAAACTTGACCTATTCATTTATTATCCACAATATACAAGCCCAACCCAATCTGACTGCTATACATTGACAACATGACTTCCAATAATTAACAGAAAATAAAGGCCCTGGATTGCAAGTAATCCTAATAATAATACAAACCCAAAAAGTATAAAATTAAAGAAGTATGAAACTACCTCCAACTCCGTTAATTGCCTAAACTCATTTCATTCAAGAATCCCGATAGTGCAAACCCCATTCTTTTTCATAAGTCACTTACCTCACAGAAAATCTCCATAACACGAACTGCAGCAATTACAGCAAGTAGCAACAACCGGCCGGCTAAATAAAAAGATTCTCACTACTATAGACTGTAACTACTAGGAGGCATATGGTTAGCAAAAGAAAGATTTTGTTGAAGAGCAAACAATGTATTTAGAAAATTTTACTCTATTCATGTGACATCCAGTTCCAAAAAAAATTATGACCGAGCGAGGTGGCGCAGTGGTTAGCACACTGGACTCGCATTCGAGTTGGTTCAATCCCGCATACGGCCCTCCTGATTTAGGTTTTCCGTGATTTCCCTAGATCACTTCAGACAAATGCCGGGATGGTTCCTTTGAAAGGGCACGGCCGATTTCCTTTCACATCCTTCCCTAATCCGAGCTTGTACTCCATATTTAATGACCTCGTTGCCGATGGGACGTTAAACATCACTCTCCTCCTCCTCCTCCAAAAATCATATAATTGTCAATAATTCCACAGCCCAAACATTATCAACCATACATCCATCCTCATACATTTCCTTTCGTATTTTCTTATAAACACATCATTTCACCTCACTTTACAACGCATGTCCTACCAACACAGAGTCTTCACTAAGAATATCATGCCCATACACTTGCCTATCCACTAGTTAACTACTAGTCGGTCCAAGAACAGCATCTCTTGCCGAGGACGCAGAGCGCCGTCAGCGATGATAACACAGTCTATAGCGCTGCCAACATACAAACAGGCTACTTACAAAACAAGTTTTCTGCTATCTTGGGTGTTTGGACTGAATTAATAGCAACATTCAGTTACAATGTCCCAATGGAGGTAAATATATGTGAAAATGTTTACGATTGTAGCTGTAGTAAAGACCATATCACTTTTCGTGTTAACAAAAGTGACTCCTCGCACAACAGCCCCACGATCTTGAGAAAGGGGCTTATGACCTCGCTGTTTTGTACCCAACAATTTTAATTCCATTCATCCATCTAAAATACCTTTCTGATCGGCTTTATGCCGCGACTGTGGTTATGATAGGATATAACAGTGTAGCTAAAGTTGCTGCGAGTGGAACTAGTAGCACGTACCTGATGGGGAAATCGCCATCTCTTTCTGACCACGCATACTTTATGTGGAATATACAACGATGTGGTCAGGTTTGAACAGTATAACTCTCCGTCAATTATGGATTTACTCTCTACGCTCCATTGATTTACATTCGTCCTTATTACTAATATGTGACGTGCTTTCTGGTTTGTACGTTACAAGAACTTCAGTCATGTATTACGAATACAGTTCTCTCGCTGCTGCCGCCGTCTTAAATTTCGTGCAACCTCGGCAGCTGCCAACATTCATCCTGCATTTTGTACAATTTTTTACAATAAATTACTGCAAGTAAAAGATAACAAATTTTAATTCCATGATTACTTTGTCATATACAGGATGATCCACCTAATGTCATAGAGTAGAGGTACTAATAGAAGGAGGCGTCAGAGCACGGAAGCGACCGGCCAGCACCGACAAAGTGAGACAATTGTCGCCTAGCGTGGCGCCTTCCTTTGACGAGCGCTGAAAGCTGCGACATTTCCTGTAGAAATAAACGCAAATAGTCCGGGCGATTAACTGGCGGTAAAGATCTGTTGTATTACGATGTATCTGACAGTGATCGTCGTTGTTGGCTCTGTTAACAAACAGGAGCTTTGGAACTGACTGTCTAGCCAACGGAGACGCAACAATCCTCCGCGCGTTTTCCAACCAAGAGCCACAAGCAACTCACGAATTTCAACCGCTGGTATTTCCGAAACACACAGAGCACAGATTTATATAAATCTTTCTCCCCTCTCATCTAGCTTGCCGAGGCCGAACTGTGCAATTATTTTTCGCGTCTCAACTTCACCAACGACTGTGTTCCACTCTCCTGTCGTGACCAAATATCTTCCCTTCTGACATATTTTGAGTTCATTAATATTACAAGAAGCAGTCATAAAATTCTAATTATCAAACCCCAAAAAATAGTTAAGCAATTAATTTTTTGTATGTAATTACAAGCCTGGAGATTGAAATGCCTGCGCCACAGTAGCGTAGCAAGCCGCTAGAGAAAAACAAAATAACGTAGTCCGTCTCCACCTAATCAGTAGGCTGCAGCATTTTGTTCAGATACCTCTACTGGCGCACTAATGTACTGTGGCACTGGTATTTCAAGCCATGCCAGGACTACAAATACACTACTGGCCATTAAAATTGCTACACCAAGAATAAATGCAGATGATAAACGGGTATTCATTGGACAAATATATTATACTAGAACTGACATGTGGTTACATTTTCACGCAATTTGAGTACATAGATCCTGAGTAATCAGTACCCAGAACAACCACCTCTGGCCGTAAAAACAGCCTTGATACGCATGGGCATTGAGTCAAACAGAGCTTGGATGGCGTGTACAAGTACAGCTGCCCATGCTGCTTCAACACGATGACACAGTTCTTCAAGAGTAGTGACTGGCGTATTGTGACAAGCCAGTTGCTCGGCCACCATTGACCAGACGTTTTCACGTGCATTATCCTGCTGAAATGTAGGGTTTTGCAGGGATCCAATGAAGGGTAGAGCCACGGGTCGTAACACATCTGAAATGTAATGTCCACTGTTCAAAGCGCCGTCAATGCGAACAAGAGGTGACCGAGACGTGTAACCAATGGCAGCCCATACCATCACGCCGGGTGATGCGCCAGAATGGCGATGACGAATACACGCTTCAAATGCGCGTTCGCCGCAATGTCGCCAAACACGGATGCGACCATCATGATCCTGTAAACAGAACCTGGATTCATCCGAAAAAATGACGTTTTGCCATTCGTGCACCCAGGTTCGTCGTTGAGTACACCATCGCAGGCGCTCCTGTCTGTGATGCAGCGTCAAGGGTAACCGCAGCCTTGGTCTCCGAGCTGATAGTCCATGCTGCTGCAAACGTCGTCGAACTGTTCGTGCAGGTGGTTGTTGTCTTGCAAACGTCCCCATCTGTTGCCAGGGATCGAGACGTGGCTGCACGATCCGTTTCAGCCGTGCGGATAAGATGCCTGTCATCTCGACTGCTAGTGATACGAGGCCGTTGGGATCCAGCACGGCATTCCGTATTACCCTCCTGAACCCACCGATTCAAAAAAATGTGTGAAATCTTATGGGACTTAACTGCTAAGGACATCAGTTCCTAAGCTTACACACTACTTAACCTATATTATCCTAAGGACAAACACACACACCCATGCCCGAGGGAGGACTCGAACCTCCGCCGGGACCAGCCGCACAGTCTATGACTGCAGCGCCTTAGACCGCTCGGGAACCCACCGATCCATATTCTGCTAACAGTCATTGTATCTCGACCAACGCGAGCAGCAATGTCGCAATACGATAAACCGCAATCGCGATAGGCCTTTATCGAAGTCGGAAACGTGGTGGTACGCATTTCTCCTCCTTACACGAGGCATCACAACAACGTTTCACCAGGCAGCGCCGGTCAACTGCTGTTTGTGTGTGAGAAATCGGTTGGAAACTTTCGTCATGTCTGCACGTTTTAGGTGTCGCCACCGGCGCCAACCTTGTGTGAATGCTCTGAAAAGCTAATCATTTGCTTATCACAGTATCTTCTTCCTGTCGGTTAAATTTCTCGTCTGCAGCACGTCATCTTGGTGGTGTAGCAACTTTTAATGGCCACTAGTATAATTCATATGGCTCTAAGCACTATGGGACTTAACATCTGAGGTCATCGCTCCCCTAGACTTAGAACTACGTAAACCTAACTAATCTAAGGACATTACACACATCCATGCCAGAGGCAGGATTCGAACCTGCGACCCTAGCAGAAACAAACAAAAAAGTAATTACACAACTATTTTTTTCGAGTTGAAAAATCAACTTTGACTACCCTTAGGTCTGTTCCAAAAATTCCGGAACTTCGTGCATAAAATTTTACTACGCTTACTTTTTGCTTATTGTGAATGGTCTTCGAAATACTCTCTTCCACAACTGATACACCGCTCCCAAAGCCGTTTCTACTTAAGGGAGCAATTCTGGTACGTCTCTTGCTGTATCAAACGAATTGCCGTCGCCGGATTTTTTTATGTCGTCTGCCGTAGCAAATCTTCGTCCTTTCAAATGGAGTTTCCAACTTTGGAAAAAAAATGTCCGGAGGGACCAGGTCTGGAGAGTACGAAGGATGAAGCAACACAGTGATATATGGTTTTTTGTTCAATAGTCACGCACCAACTGGGATGAATGAGCAGGTGCTTTACCGCGATGCAACAGCCATGAATTGTATCGCCACCTTTCAGGCCATTTCCTTCTCACATTTCCTCATAGGCGTCGCTACACGTCCCGATAGTACTTTCGATTAAAAGTTTGTCCCTGGGTGCGAATTAATGATGACCTAATCCTTCAAAATCAAAGAAAACTATCAGCATGCCTTTGACATTTGACCTGACCAGCTATTTTTTAGTCTTGGAGAAACTTTCCCGACCCATTGTGAAGATTGAACCGTGGTCTCAACATCATAACCGTAGACCCACGTCTCATCTTCAGTCATGATTCTATTAAGGAACAACTCTTTCTCATTTGCGCGATTGAAAAGCTCATCACAGATAGCGAGGCGAAGTTCTTTCTGGTCTTGACTCATGAGCCGCGGAACGAACTTGGCAGCAACTCGATGCATTCCAAGACGCTGTGTCAGTATCTCATGACATGATCCAGCTGAAATGTTACATTCCTTTGCAATTTCTCGGAGTCTTCGATTGGCACGCACAGTTTCGCTGACGTTCCTGATATGAGTGTCGTCGGTAGACGTCGAAGGGCGTCCTGAACAAGGGTCATCTTTTACTTCCGTCGGACTATTTTTAAACCATGTGAACCACTCGTAACACCGAGTACGGCCTAAGCACTCATCACCGTAGGTTTCTTGCATGATTTGTTGTGTCTCTGTAAAGATTCAGAGTTTCACGCAAAATTTAATGCAGACGTGTTACTCCTCTAATTCTGTCATCTCGAAATTCGCAAACTGTGCGACACAACTTTCTACTCAGTACAGCAATGAACAGTAACTAAAAGACACAAAACAATGAAACTTTCGGCAATCGCACATTAAACACAGGCCTGTGCAGGGATGTCAGCCGCATTTCGCTCCAACACACCATTGGCGCGAAACTACGAATGTTCCGGTATTCTCTAAAATGGCTCAAATGGCTCTGAGCACTATGGGACTTAACATCTATGGTCATCAGTCCCCTAGAACTTAGAACTACTTAAACCTAACTAACCTAAGGACAGCACACAACACCCAGTCATCACGAGGCAGAGAAAACCCCTGACCCCGCCGGGAATCGAACCCGGGAACCCGGGCGTGGGAAGCGAGAACGCTACCGCACGACCACGAGCTGCGGACCCGATATTCTCTGAATAGACCTCGTATACTCAAAGTTCTGTGTTATTCGGATTTGTGTTTGATATGTACCTTTTATATTTGTATGATAACAGTATTTTTTGTACGTCCATTCATACGACCACCAGAGCTCTTTCTATTTCCTGCAAATACCCCTTCACCTTCTTTTCAGTTCGTTCTTTACCTTTATCTGAGCCAATATATATAAAACTTTGATCCCCACTTCATAAATTTATCTTCTGTGCCGTTCGTGGTCTTGCAGTAGCGTTCCCGCCTCCCGAACACGGGGTCCCGGGTGCGATTCCCGGCGGGGTCAGGGATTTTCACATGCCCCGAGATGACTGGTTGTTATTGTGTCGTCTTCATCATCATCATTCATCCCGATTACGGTCGGAGGAAGGCAACGGCAAACCACCTCCACAAGGACATTGCCTAGTACGGCGGTGCGGGTCTCCCGCATCGTTCCCCTATGCTCTGTCACGGAGTATGGGACTTCATTTCCAGTTTCAACCGTCATACCTTACTGATTCCTAGCCGCACGCAGTTGCCGCGCGGTTTGAGGCGCCATGTCACGAACTGCGCGACACCTCCCGCCGGCGATTCGAGTCCTCCCTCGGGCATGGGTGTGTGTGTATTGTCCTTAGCATAAGTTAGTTAAAGTAGTGTGTAAGACTAGGTACCGATGACCTGAGCAGTTTGCTCCCTTAGGAATTCACAAACATTTTCACTGATTCCCAGATATCCATCTACAACCTTTCCAATTCTACCATTAGTTTTTCTAGTTTCCCGCACTGGGATCATGCAAATCAGTATTCGCATTCTGTATCATACCTACTCCTGAGTAGCACCCACCCAGAGTTCCAGAGGACTATTTTACCTCTGGAATATTGTATCCAGGAAAGCCAACGAAACGTTTTTTAGAACAACATGTAATAATGAAAGATAATGTGGTGGTCCGTCATTGCCCATCACATCGCAGTAAAGCAACCGTTAAAGACGTCCCGACTTTTCCTGGTGTTAGCATCACAGCTGCTGTATCAATCTGCGGTGCTCGGTAACTGTGACTATTGGATTCCTCCAGGATAAAATTCCTTTGTGTGCTAACCACAACAGAGAGAGCTACGTGTACCGTTTTGTGAACCGTGTTCCTGAACGTCGTGTCTCCCCGGCCTCACAGATCGTTGCAGTCTTCTCCATAACTCTGGCAAAAGGCCCTTCTAAGGTACCTCTAACTGGACCATTTGGACTTAGACTTCATCCTGCCTTGTGATAAGGCAGAGACTGGCATACCGAGAGAGGAGTCATATAGCATGTTTCCGGGCCTTTAATAAAATGGGATTTATGCGCCACTGTTGTTATTCCTTCACAGAACCTTAAAGACATCTCATTCCCGCTTCTAAGGACGATAGACTTAAAATAGTGTGTTCCTTAATATAAATTTATAATGTATGACCCGTACCTTCTCAAATGTTTTCGGCGATTTCCATAACGCCTTATCAGAATCAGTTTCACAAAAGCAAAGAAAGCTGTCTTCGGTAAAACAGTACTACTGGCATCAGATGTTGATATGAAAAAAAGAAAAAAGCATGCCAAATTTAAAAGAACTTAAAGTCCTCAAGATGGCAAAGTTTTGCAGAAGTTCGAAATATAGCGCCTACTTCAATGCGAGATGCTTTTAATAATTTCCACAATGAAACTCTGTCTCAGAATCTGGCAGAAAACCCAAAGAGATTCTGGTCATACATAAAGTACACCAGTGGCAAGACGCAGTTAATATCTTCACTGCGCGATATCAACGGTGAAGTCACTGATGACAGTGCCACTAAAGGAGAGTTACTAAACACGGTTTTCCGAAACTCCTTTACCAAAGATGTAAATATTACTAAATTCTAATCAAGAACAACTGCCAAGATGAAAACATAGAACTGGATAGCCTCGATGTAGCAAAGCAGCTTAAATCACTTAATAAAGGCAAGGCCTCCGGTCCCGATTATATACCAGTTAGGTTCCTTTCCAAGTATGCTGATACAATAGCTCCAGATTTAGCAATTATGTGCAACCGCTCGCTCACAGAAAGATCTGCACCTAAAGACTGGTAAATTGCTCAAGTCACACCAATACCCAAAAAGGGAAGTAGGAGTAATCCGCTGAATTACAGGGACATATAAACTAACGTCGATTTTCAATAGGGTTTTGGAACATATACCGTGTTCGAACATTATGAATTACCTCGAAGAAAACGATTTATTGACACATAGTCAGCACGGATTCAGAAAACATCGTTCCTGTGAAACACAACTAGCTCTTTATACTCATGAAGTAATGAGTGCTATCGACAGAGGATCTCAAATTGATTCCATATTTTTAGATTTACAGAAGGCTTTCGACACCGTTCCTCACAAGCGTCCTCTGACCAAACTGCGAGCCGATGGAATATCGCTTCAGTTGTGAGACTAGATTCGTGATTTCCTGTCAGAAAGATCACAGTTCGTAGTAACAGACGGAAAGTCATTGAATAAAACAGAAGTAATATCCGGCGTTCCCCAAGGAAGTGTTATAGGCTCTCTATTGTTCCTGATCTACACTCCTGGAAATTGAAATAAGGAAGGGGAAACTTTATTGACACATTCCTGGGGTCAGATACATCACATGATCACACTGACAGAACCACAGGCACATAGACACAGGCAACAGAGCATGCACAATGTCGGCACTAGTACAGTGTATATCCACCTTTCGCAGCAATGCAGGCTGCTATTCTCCCATGGAGACGATCGTAGAGATGCTGGATGTAGTCCTGTGGAACGGCTTGCCATGCCATTTCCACCTGGCGCCTCAGTTGGACCAGCGTTCGTGCTGGACGTGCAGACCGCGTGAGACGACGCTTCATCCAGTCCCAAACATGCTCAATGCGGGACAGATCCGGAGATCTTGCTGGCCAGGGTAGTTGACTTACACCTTCTAGAGCACGTTGGGTGGCACGGGATACATGCGGACGTGCATTGTCCTGTTGGAACAGCAAGTTCCCTTGCCGGTCTAGGAATGGTAGAACGATGGGTTCGATGACGGTTTGGATGTACCGTGCACTATTCAGTGTCCCCTCGACGATCACCAGTGGTGTACGGCCAGTGTAGGAGATCGCTCCCCACACCATGATGCCGGGTGTTGGCCCTGTGTGCCTCGGTCGTATGCAGTCCTGATTGTGGCGCTCACCTGCACGGCGCCAAACACGCATACGACCATCATTGGCACCAAGGCTGAAGCGACTCTCATCGCTGAAGACGACACGTCTCCATTCGTCCCTCCATTCACGCCTGTCGCGACACCACTGGAGGCGGGCTGCACGATGTTGGGGCGTGAGCGGAAGACGGCCTAACGGTGTGCGGGACCGTAGCCCAGCTTCATGGAGACGGTTGCGAATGGTCCTCGCCGATACCCCAGGAGCAACAGTGTCCCTAATTTGTTGGGAAGTGGCGGTGCGGTCCCCTACGGCACTGCGTAGGATCCTACGGTCTTGGCGTGCATCCGTGCGTCGCTGCGGTCCGGTCCCAGGTCGACGGGCACGTGCACCTTCCGCCGACCACTGGCGACAACATCGATGTACTGTGGAGACCTCACGCCCCACGTGTTGAGCAATTCGGCGGTACGTCCACCCGGCCTCCCGCATGCCCACTATACGCCCTCGCTCAAAGTCCGTCAACTGCACATACGGTTCACGTCCACGCTGTCGCGGCATGCTACCAGTGTTAAAGACTGCGATGGAGCTCCGTATGCCACGGCCAACTGGCTGACACTGACGGCGGCGGTGCACAAATGCTGCGCAGCTAGCGCCATTCGACGGCCAACACCGTGGTTCCTGGTGTGTCCGCTGTGCCGTGCGTGTGATCATTGCTTGTACAGCCCTCTCGCAGTGTCCGGAGCAAGTATGGTGGGTCTGACACACCGGTGTCAATGTGTTCTTTTTTCCATTTCCAGGAGTGTATATTAACGACGTAGGAGACAATCTGAGTAGTTGTCTTAGATTCTTTGCAGATGATACTGTCATTTACCATCTTGTAAAGTCATCGGATGACTAAAACGAACTGCAAAATGATTTAGATAAGATATAGTGCCAAAAGTGGCAATTGATCCTGAATAAAGAAAAGCGTGAAGTTATTCACATGAGTTGCTAAATTTCGATTACGCGACAAGTCACATAAACCTGAAGACTGTAAATTCATCTAATTACTTAGGGACTACAAATACAAATAGCCTAAACTGGAACGATCACATAGATAATGTTGTGAGTACAGCAAACCAAAGACTGCGATTCATTGGCAGGACACTTAGAAGGTGCAACACGCCTGTGCGCCCTGTTCTGGAGTATTGCTGTGCGGTGTGGGATCCGCATCAGGTGGGACTGACGGATGACATCGAGAAACGTTCAAAGAAGGGCAGCTCGTTTTGTACTGTCGCTAAATAGATGAGATAGTGCCACAGACATGATACGTGAATTGGAGTGGCAATCATTAAAACAAAGGTGTTTTTCGTTGCGACGGGATCTTCTCATGAAATTTCAATCACCAGTTTTCTCCGATTGAGAAAACGTTCTGTGGGCTCCCACCTACGTAGGGAGAAATGATTTTCACGATCAAATAAGAGAAATCAGGGCACGCACAGAAAAATTTAAGTGCTCGTTCGTGAGTGGAACGGCAGAGAGACAGATTAAAGGTGATTCATTGAACCCTCTGCCAGGCACTTTATTGTGAATAGCAGAGTAATCACGCAGATGTAGATGAAGAAACAGAGTGCGTGTCGAGCACAGCATTGTTCATAAGTGAAAAGCGGACGATCGGTTATCGGAATAAGAAGATACTGGAAGCATTTTGGAATCTACTGCCCTCACAGTATCTTCAAAATTACGTAGACAGTTGTAGTTCGTATTGAAAAGTACTTCTGAAAAGAGCAGGTGACAAAACAAATCTAAGGAAGACCCGTACCAGTAGGGACAGGTTAGCGGGACATCTGCTTAACTGCTGGGCGCCCCTCGGCTCACTAACGGGCAGCCGCAACTTGTACAGGGTACCCGCCAGACAGCCACATTAGACGCGCGCAAACCAGGTGACCAACCCTGCCTGCGTTCGCTCTGCTGGTGCACATCAGCCGCCAAGGCTCCCCCGCGCGTCAGCCTTTCGCCCATCCCAGCTCACGTGTGCATTTGCCCCCCCCCCCCTCCCCCCGTTGCCCGTCGACGGGCACGTAAGCTAGAACAGCCCTGTCCCCCTGTCCTACGCCATTGCACTGGAAGTAACAGCAGAGGAGAAAAAACTAGGCTAGGGCTTACACAGCGAGGGGCAGACGAGGATAGCTGCTTCCTCCCTCCTCCGCCCTACCCGAGAAATTTTTGCAATCCAAAATCGCATTCTCCCTACCAAACAGACAAAATGTTCGGTATTAGCTTCAAGGAAGTCACAACACACAATTTTTCATTATTATTGACTAGTAGCTAGGCCACCCAGAAACTCTTATTTCGAAATCTTAGAATTACTTCATCATTGCCTGTGATACTAACATGTGCCCGTCCCCTCTCCTAAGATTTTGTCTTGGATATTCTCTTAATAGTAGATGCAGACAGATAATTCAAGACACATAAAAATATTAAGAAGGACGCTTTGTTTAGCAGTCGCGTAGTGAAGAATGGGAAACGTAGGTAAAGGTCACTATCAGACGATTCGAAAAACTGATGCTTGCGCAACCGCTGCGGTCGTAGGTTCGAATCCGGCCTCGGGCATGCATGTGTGTGATGTTCTTAGTTTAGTTAGGCTTAAGTAGTTCTAAGTTATAGGGGACTGATGACCTCAGATGTTTAAGTCCCGTTTTGCTCAGAGCGATTTGAACCATTTGAACTGATGTTTTGTTGTTGTGGTTCTCAATCCAAAGGCTCCCCTGATGCAGCTCTACAAGCTAGCCTTTTCATCTCTGTGTAACTACTACAACACACATCTATTCGATACCGCTGACAGTAGATAATCCTTCGTCTCCCTCTAAAAACTTTGCCTCCCCTCCCTCTTACCATCTCCCCCCTCCACACACACACACACACACACACACACACACACACACACACACACACACACACACACACACACACACACAAACTGACGATATCTTGATACCAAATTGAGCCATAGCTTTCTTTCCTCCCCAATTTCGTTTAATGCCACTTTATTAGTTATGTAACAACTTAATCTTCAGCATTCGTCTGCAACATCACATTTTAAAAGCTTCCATTCTCTTCTTGTCATTCCTGCTAATTCTTCACGTACACCTCCAGAAAATGTTCTAAACATTTAAATTTAATTTCGATGTTAACCAATTTTTTTTTCAGAAATGCTTTTCTTACTATTGTTAGTCTCCATTTTATTCACTCTCTACTTCGGCCATCATCAGTTTTTTGCTGCCCAAATAGCAAAACTCATCTGTACCTTTAGCATTTCATTTGATAATCTAATTCCCTCAGTATCACCTGATTTACCTTGTTTTACGTTTGTTGATGTTGTCTTACAGTCTTTTTCAAAGACGCGATCCATTCCGTTTAAATGACCTTCAAAACCCATTGTTACCTCTGAGAGAAGTGCAGTGTCATGTTCAAATCTGAAAGTTTTTGTTTCTTCTCCCTGAACGTTAATTCCCCTATTTCTCCTTGGTGTCATCAGAGCGTGGTCAATGTACAGACTGCATAACATGGGGAATAGGCTACAATCCTATCTATTTCTCAGCTACTACTTCCCTCTCATGTCCTTCGACTCTCGTAGACGGTCAGACAGTTTGTCAAATTTCAATTATTTCTCAAATTATTTGGCAGTAAGTCGCTTTCTTTTTTCTCTTTTTCTTTTTTTTTTTTTCAAAAATGGAAGTGAACGTTTGGCGTCATTGGCCGGGATGCCCCTTGCGGGGCAGGTCCGGCCACCTAGATGCAGGTCTTATTACATTCGGCGCCACATTGGCGATCTGCGCGCCGGATGATGATGCAATGATGATGAAGAGAACACAACACCCAGTCCTTGAGCGGAGAAAATCCGCGCCCCAGCCAGGAATCGAACCCGGGCCCCTTAGGACGGCAGTCCGTCACGCTGACTATTCAGCTATCGGGGCGGATTTTTTATTTATTTTTTTTCCAAAAGAAGAATGTGTTCGATATGTGTGAGACAAATATGGACTGACGGATGAATTGATAAAGAAATTCGGAGGTTTACACTTGTGACTATCAAACAAAAAAGCCTGTTGCTTGCCGGACTTTCTAGGTGGCGGACCGTACGCATTTCGATGTCCCGCCGCGCATGTTGAGCGGAAATCAGTTTGTGTTGCATTTTATCTCGTTGTATCGTGAATTGTCAATATTGCTGAAGTGACCGATCATTATATGAACAAGAACAAAATGTCAGCTGCCATTGCGAAAACTGTAGAGGTATTACGACTTTCTTATCTCAGTATAGCAGAGTTGAAAAAAATCAAGCCCTCCTCATTCTTCCGCAGACGATTTGTGTGTGTCCACGTAGAGGTAGTTCAAAGAACTAACGTTTTTAGAAGACCACGTAGATAATCGTTGAGCAAGTGGAGTTGATTTTCACGTCAGTATGATTTCGTTTTGAACAGGAGGGTGAGGGAACTCTAACAAGTTATCAAAAGTTTGACGTATTCAGAGGCTGTAGGACATAGACTTCACTCTCGGAGCTGTATGGTAACGCACAACCTGACAACATAGTGGTAGTAGCTGTAGCAGTAGTACTTTTAGTGATCCGCAGATCATCTTTAAAGGATATTGGACAGGCCGTGGTATTACAATCTAAGATCAACAAAAATAACATAATTCATACAGAAAGGCATTTACATTTTTACAGTTAAAGTTTGGCAAGGGTGGGACAGGTAATTGGCTATGACCCTATAATACGATCCATCTCGACATTTACCTGAAGTAATTTAGAGAAACCTAAATCTGGATGGCCAGATCAAGATTGGACTGTCCACCCTCCTGAATAAAAGGCCAGTCAGCTTAACAGTGCTATCTCGTTCGATTTATCCCTAGTGCATACGAGTATATCACAAAGACGTTATTTAATACTGTGCAAGGCTAGTGCTACACTGTCACTCATTTCTCACTCCCAGTCACCGCACACACGTTACACACTGTACATATATGAAGGGCTTATTTCAATGGTGGCACAAGTCCATTTTTGTTCATTCTGAGATACAGAGTCCTAAAGTTAAATGAGCGCTGAAAAATTTGCAATTGAGGTACCAGAAATACTCAATATATATACTTGAATATTTCTGGTACCTCCACTGCTGATTTTTCAGCGCTCATTTAACTTTAGGACTCTGCATCTCGGGTCTTTGTACCCGTGGTCTAGGGGTAGCGTCTTTGATTCATAATCAGAACGTCTTTGGTCCCGGGTTCGATCCCCGCCACTGCCTAAATTTTGATAAATAATCAGCATTGGCGGCCGAAGACTTCCGGCATAAGAAGTCAGCCTCATTCCGCCAACGACCTTGCCAAAAAGGGCGGAGGAGCGGATAAAGGTTCAAGGCACTCTCTTGTCCTAGGGGTGGGAAATTGCCCCTAAAGGCGGAAGAATCAGCAATAATCAACGACATGAGGATTCAGAAGGCAAGGGAAACCACTGCATTAAAGACACGTAACGTTATCCACAGGACATGTGGCCTGTAATTGAAGAAGTGTCATGATGATCTCTCCATTGGCAAAAGATTCCGGAATAGTCCCCCACTCGGATCTCCGGGAGGGGACTGCCAAGGGGGAGGTTACCATGAGAAAAAGATTGAATAATCAACAAAAGGATAACGTTCTACGAGTCGGGGCATGGAATGTCAGAAGCTTGAACGTGGTAGGGAAACTAGAAAATCTGAAAAGGGAAATGCAAAGGCTCAATCTAGATATAGTAGGGGTCAGTGAAGTGAAGTGGAAGGAAGACAAAGATTTCTGGTAAGATGAGTATCGGGTAATATCAACAGCAGCAGAAAATGGTATAACAGGTGTAGGATTCGTTATGAATAGGAAGGTAGGGCAGAGGGTGTGTTACTGTGAACAGTTCAGTGACCGGGTTGTTCTAATCAGAATCGACAGCAGACCAACACCGACAACGATAGTTCAGGTATACATGCCGACGTCGCAAGCTGAAGATGAACAGATAGAGAAAGTGTATGAGGATATTGAAAGGGTAATGCAGTATGTAAAGGGGGACGAAAATCTAATAGTCATGGGCGACTGGAATGCAGTTGTAGGGGAAGGAGTAGAAGAAAAGGTTACAGGAGAATATGGGCTTGGGACGAGGAATGAAAGAGGAGAAAGACTAATTGAGTTCTGTAACAAGTTTCAGCTAGTAATAGCGAATACCCTGTTCAAGAATCACAAGAGGGGGAGGTATACTTGGAAAAGGCCGGGAGATACGGGAAGATTTTAATTAGATTACATCATGGTCAGACAGAGATTCCGAAATCAGATACTGGACTGTAAGGCGTACCCAGGAGCAGATATAGACTCAGATCACAATATAGTAGTGATGAAGAGTAGGCTGAAGTTCAAGACATTAGTCAGGAAGAATCAATACGCAAAGAAGTAGGATACAGAAGTACTAAGGAATGACGAGATACGTTTGAAGTTCTCTAACGCTATAGATACAGCAATAAGGAATAGCGCAGTAGGCAGTACAATTGAAATGGAATGGACATCTCTAAAAAGGGCCATCACAGAAGTTGGGAAGGAAAACATAGGTACAAAGAAGGTAGCTGCGAAGAAACCATGGGTAACAGAAGAAATACTTCAGTTGATTGATGAAAGGAGGAAGTACAAACATGTTCCGGGAAAATCAGGAATACAGAAATACAAGTCGCTGAGGAATGAAATAAATAGGAAGTGCAGGGAAGCTAAGACGAAATGGCTGCAGGAAAAATGTGAAGACATCGAAAAAGATATGATTGTCGGAAGGACAGACTCAGCATACAGGAAAGTCAAAACAACCTTTGGTGACATTAAAAGCAACGGTGGTTACATTAAGAGTGCAACGGGAGTTCCACTGTTAAATGCAGAGGAGAGATCAGATAGGTGGAAAGAATACATTGAAAGCCTCTATGAGGGTGAAGATTTGTCTGATGTGATAGAAGAAGAAACAGGAGTCGATTTAGAAGAAATAGGGGATCCAGTATTAGAATCGGACTGTAAAAGAGCTTTGGAGTACTTACGGTCAAATAAGGCATAAGGGATCGATAACATTCCATCAGAATTTCTAAAATCATTGGGGGAAGTGGCAACAAAACGACTATTCACGTTGGTGTGTAGAATATATGAGTCTGGCGACATACCATCTGACTTTCGGAAAAGCATCATCCACACAATTCCGAAGACGGAAAGAGCTGACAAGTGCGAGAATTATCACACAATCAGCTTAACAGCTCATGCGTCGAAGCTGCTTACAAGAATAATATACAGAAGAATGGAAAAGAAAATTGAGAATGCGCTAGGTGGAGATCAGTTTGGCTTTAGGAAAAGTAAAGGGACGAGAGAGACAATTCTGACGTTACGGCTAATAATGGAAGCAAGGCTAAAGAAAAATCAAGACACTTTCATAGGATTTGTCGACCTGGAAAAAGCGTTCGACAATATAAAATGGTGCAAGCTGTTCGAGATTCTGAAAAAAGTAGGGGTAAGCTATAGGGAGAGACGGGTCATATACAATATGTACAACAACCAAGAGGGAATAATAAGAGGACGATCAAGAACGAAGTGCTCGTATTAAGAAGGGTGTAAGACAAGGCTGTAGCCTTTCGCCCCTACTCTTCAATCTGTACATCGAGGAAGCATTGATGGAAATAAAAGAAAGGTTCAGGAGTGGAATTAAGATACAAGGTGAAAGGATATCAATGATACGATTCGCTGATGACATTGCTATCCTGAGTGAAAGTGAAGAAGAATTAAATGATCTGCTGAACGGAATGAACAGTCTAATGAGTACACAGTATGGTTTGAGAGTAAATCGGAGAAAGACGAAGGTAATGAGAAGTAGTAGAAATGAGAACAGCGAGAAACTTAACATCAGGATTGATGGTCACGAAGTCAATGAAGTTAAGGAATTCTGCTACCTAGGCAGTAAAATAACCAATGACGGACGGAGCAAGGAGGACATCAAAAGCAGACTCGCTATGGCAAAAAAGGCATTTCTGGCCAAGAGAAGTCTACTAATATCAAATACCGGCCTTAATTTGAGGAAGAAATTTCTGAGGATGTACGTCTGGAGTACAGCATTGTATGGTAGTGAAACATGGACTGTGGGAAAACCGGAACAGAAGAGAATCGAAGCATTTGAGATGTCGTGCTATAGACGAATGTTAAAAATTAGGTGGACTGATAAGGTAAGGAATGAGGAGGTTCTATGCAGAATCGGAGAGGAAAAGAATATGTGGAAAACACTGATAAGGAGAAGGGACAGGATGATAGGACATCTGCTAAGACATGAGGGAATGGCTTCCATGGTACTAGAGGGAGCTGTAGAGGCCAAAAACTGCAGAGGTAGACAGAGATTGGAATACGTCAAGCAAATAATTGAGGACGTAGGTTGCAAGTGCTACTCTGAGATGAGGAGGTGAGCACAGGAAAGGAATTCGTGGCGGGCCGCATCAAACCAGTCAGTAGACTGATGACCAAAAGAGATGTCAGAACGAACAAAAATGGACATGTACCACTATTGAAATGAGCCCTTCATATTATTTCATAATGCAACAGTACACTCACTGTCAAATGACACAGCCATGAAGTTTGGTTTCCCTTTCAAGTCCCGCAGCTTCCCATTTGATATCGTGGAAAACTGAGTGAGCATCCCTGTATAGTGAGTGACATGCTGAGCTCAAAAAGAGTATAAAGTATTAATATTACTCATGGGACTAAAGTTTTCCAGCAAATAAAAGAAAAGAGAAGAAAAAAAAATAGTGTTAAAGTGTTGTGTGAAATAGTAAATGTTTTATTATCGTTATTGTTTATTTGTGTTATATTTTTATCAAATTCGTACTCTGTGTTTTGTAATCCTTCACGGTGTAGAATACTTTGCTTAAAGGATACTTGTTAACTTCCTTTTTCAATAAGTTCGCTTTAGTAATCTCTTTAACTTTGTCATACGGTTGTATTCCTTGCTAGAAAATGCTGGTTTGAGTTTTATGTTTATTCTTTACTGGTAAATTAAGTTCACTTTAAATCTTGTCTCATGGCCATTGACAGAGCTAATTGTGCAGTAATTATCAGCTGCACATCTGACTACTAAATATATTTACTTGGTGCAGCTAAAATACCCAGTGTTTGAACAGATATTTACAGCGAGGTTGACTGCAATTTTTTGTTGTTATTCTCTTGGCCCTTTACTGTAGTTTGAAAACTGAGTTGATATTTTCTATATTTGTTCGAAGAAAAGAATTCCATTGCTAAGAATTAAGTGTACTTATGAATATCAAGTAACTAGCTGTTACACGCTGATGATGAGATTTTACGAGCATAACACGCGGGTTATATTCTGCTTGCAAGTATCTGTGTTTTTACGCAACTTCTGCTTCTAGATTTACGTGTATACTCGGAAAACCACTGCGAACTACATAGCACACGGTACATCCCATTGTACCCATTATTGTGTTTCTTCCCGTTCTATTCACGTATGGAATGCGGGAAGAACGACTGTTTAAATGTCTCTTTGCGTGCTGTAATTACATCTACATATACACTCAGCGAGCCACCGTACGGTGCGTGGCGGAGATTACCTTGTACGACTACAATGACAAACAGAGCGAAGGAAAAAACAAGTGTGTCTCCATATGAGTAATAATTTCTCTTATCATCGCTGTTCTAAAGCGAAATGTGCATTGGCAACAGTCAGCTTCAATTCCGGTTCTTTCCTACTCATCTCCATTACCTTATATTTCTCTACATTTGGAGATAGCTGTCATTCATCACATCAGCTAGAAATTTTGTCTGTCATCTGTTATTGTCATACAGTCATTCAAAGACGACACTTTCCTGTCGAGCAAGCATCATCAGCTAACAACTGTAGATCGCTGCCCACCCAGTCTGCCGGACCATTTATGTATACAGAGGATAACAGCAGTCATGTCACACTTCCCTGGACTTGTCGTCGAGTAAAGTGTATTGGGTTCTGTTACTTACGAAGTCTTCGAGCCACTCACATATCTGCGAACCTAATCCGTATGCTCGTACCAGTCTGCAATGGGGCTCAGAGTCAAATGCTTTTCGGAAATCTAGCAACATGTACTCTGCCCTTTATCCGTAGTTCGCAGGATATCATAGAGGAAAGGGCAAGCTAAGTTTCGGACGAGCAATGCTTTCTAAAACCGTGCTGATTCCTGAACAGAAGCTGTGTCATGGAACTTTATTATATTCGAACTAAGAATACGTTCAAGAATACTGCAGCTAACCGATGTGACGGATACTGCCTGGTATTGTTGCGGGGCCCGTTGGTTTACCTGTCTTCAGCGTAGTCGCCGGCCGCTGTGGCCGAGAGGTTCTAGGCGCTTCAGTGCGGAACCGCGCTCCTGCTACGGTCGCAGGTTCGAATCCTGCCTCGGGGATGGCTGTGTGTGATGTCCTTAGGTTACTTAGGTTTAAGTAGTTCTAAGTCTAGGGGACTGATGATCTCAGATGTTGAGTCCGATAGTGCTTAGAGCCATTTAATCATTTCAACGTAGTCGGTTCAGTGGCAGGGGCGAGAGAGCACTGGGGAGATAAGGCGTACGAAGTGCGGTGTGGGATCCACAGTCCACCACGGTGGTAGACAGGGTTCGGCGTGGACTGGCGCGCCGACTGTCAAGCACCCACCGGTGACATCACCTGTGTGAGAGGAATGCCGGCGCAGCAGGTCGCTCAATGACGCATAGGGTGAGGCACGAGCCGGCGGGAAGCGCGCACTGCCATCCAGTCCAGCAGGGCACAGCCAGTGGCCAGCAGCCGAACGTAAGTAGCCCACGCCAGTTGGAGGACTAGTTTTCTCTACACGGTAAAATACACTGAGGAGATAAAAGTCATGAGATAGCGATACAAATACATACAGATGGCGCTAATATTGCATACACAACATATAAACGGGCAGTGCATTGGCCGAACTGTCATTAGTGTTTGGGTAATTCATCTGAAACAGTGTCCGACGTGATTACGGCCGCACGAAGGGAATTGACAGACTTTGAACGCGGAATGGTAGCTGGAGCTAGACGCATGGGGAATTTCATTTTGGAAATCGTCAGAGGAGATTGGTCCACAGTGCCAAGAGTGTGCCGCGAATACCCAATTTCAGAAATTGCCTCCCACCACTGACAACGCAGTGGCCGACGGCCTTCACTTAACGACGGAGAGCAGCAGCGTTTGCGTGGAGCTGTCAGTGCTAACAGCCAAGCAACAATGCGTGAAATGACCCCAGAAACTGGTGTGGGACGTACAATGTACGTATCCGTTAGAACAGTGCGACGACTTTTGTCGTTAATGGGCTGCGGCAGCGGACGACCGACACGAGTAGCTTTACTGACAACACGACATCACCTGCAGCGCGTCCCCTGGGCTCCCGATCATACCTGTTGGATCCTAGACGACTGGAAAACCGTGGGCTGGTCAGATCAGTCCCGATTTCAGCTGGTAAGAGCTGATGGTAGGGTTCGATTGTGGTGGTGGCTCCATAATAGTGTGGGTTGTGTTTACACGGAATGGACAGGGTCCTCTGGTTCAAGTAAACCGATCATCAACTGAAAATGGTTTGCTCGGCTACGTGGAATCCATCTGCAGCAATTCTTGACCTTCATGTTCCCAAACAATGATGTTATGTCATCGGGTCACAATAGTTCGTGACTGATCTGAAGAACAATCTGGACAACTGGAGCGAATGATTTGGTTCCCCAGACCGCCAGATATGAAACCCATCGAACATTTATAGGACCAATCGAGAGTTCGTACACAATATTCTGCACCGGCAATACTTCAGCAATTGTGGGCGGCTGTAGAGGCAGCATGGCTTCATATTTCTGCAGGGGACTTCCAGCAACTTGTTGAGTCAGTGCTATAAGTTGCTGCACTACGCCGAGCAGAAGGTAGTCCGACACGATATTAGGAGGTACCCCATGACTTTTGTCACCACAGTGTAATTTGACAAATTAAATTGCTCGCACGTTAATCCCCCCCCCCCCTCCCCTCCACCGCCCTCGTTTTCTTACGTCTTACTCACAGCAGAAACTGTGTTCTGATTGAAAACAAAATCACTTTGCTATTGCCATAAGTATCAACTGTGATCGTTTTGCAAGTTAAAGATTCGTGTCGTAAGATTTATCCAGACGGATTCTTGGAGTAAATTTTCATTTTCTCATTAAATAGGAAAATAACTTTTTCAATCATCTGTATCTGTCGTGTCTCATCAAGAGCCCTTGTTTTCGTTGGTACAGTTTTCTTCGTGATGATTCCTTGCTGCAACATGACTATTCAAATCAAAGTCATTTTGTATACTCTTATATGGTAGGCGCTAAAAAATGTGGAGATTTTTGATCTTTGGAACGAATTTCAATCTTATCCATTTCAAAATAGTCCTCGTTAGATGTTATACACTTATACCGCAACATTTTCCAGGCGCTGAAACATTTCTGCAAATCAAATATTTGGGGTACTTTCCAGTTCTCCTAGCGTAGCGTTTATAATTTCATTAACGCTTGTAATACGGCGGCGCTTTAAGGTTTTACTTATTTTTAGGGCAGAAAACGAGTCATATGGGGTCGCATCTGGCGAAAATAGAGACTGCAACATCGTTATAGTATTGCTTTTAGTCAAAAATTACGAGCGAAGAACGAAATGTTAACAGCCACATTATCGGGTACGAAAGCCATGAATTGTTTCACCAAAACCGTTTTTGTTCGGATTGCTTCAAGCA
The DNA here is from genome assembly GCF_023864345.2 of Schistocerca serialis cubense. Taxonomy (NCBI): domain Eukaryota; kingdom Metazoa; phylum Arthropoda; class Insecta; order Orthoptera; family Acrididae; genus Schistocerca; species Schistocerca serialis. The sequence goes on along the minus strand of NC_064638.1, from coordinate 242,705,517 downwards.
AACGGCGTTTAACTTGTAAATAGTTCTCCTTATTGCTCGTTCGACCTTGTAAAGAGAATTTTTGTTGCGCTATGCCGTGAAAATAGAACACAGTGAACATAACTCATTTTTTCGGTTTTGCTTTCAATGAGCCGATTGATCCTTACTTTTGACTTCTTGTCCGTAAAGCCTTCTTACATCACCTATGACGACGTCCCGGCAACACTGTTGCTGACTTCATCTAGCAGCGACTCCTGTGCAACAAACATTCGCCACTATTTTTCTTCGAAATTCAGTAGTTTTGGAACAAATTTTGCCATCACAAGTGGCGTACCCACAAGGTCGGAAAACATTTCATGGCACGAAATAATGTCTACGATGACCCTGATTCGGCGATCATTCATAATCATTCTTTCAGCTTTCCATAATTTCATCGTCTGGTGATATTGTGCAGTTTTCTGAGCACTTTTCATCTTCAGCATCTTCAGGAAAATAATTAAAACGATTATACGATTGGAAACCATTGGTTTATGCATAGCAGACTCACCGGAAACAATATATGCCGTCGGAACTATCGTGCACATAATTTCATAAAAATTCTCTGAACCATTTTTATAGTTCTATTAGCTGCCGTTACTGCCAAAACATACCTAACATTTTTGACAGCTGACAAGAAGTTAAATATCCGATGTGGCCAACATTGCACCGACACTTTTGAGACGTCTATACAAACACAACGACGAAAAAATCGTGAGAATCCACCTAATGTAAGTTCAGTGGAGAACTGCCCCAAAAGAAGATGCGTATAGCGAGAGCACACAATTGTCACTCAAGTCATTGAATTTTTGATAAAAAGTTACACTTTTTATACAATTTTTTTCAGTGGCAACCGCCTCACTAGTGTAATTAATACAAATATTCAAACTTTTACATGAACATAGTTTTAATACAAATGTATACCATAAACGTGGCAAGGGTGGCACCAGTTGCCAACATCCTCCAGAATAATTTAAGAAAATGTTCGACTTTTTTAGATCGTTTTACAATGAGTGAGCTGTTGTAATTGTTTCTATTATAAATCAAAATGATCATAATGGTTCATGTTGTGCAATTTGACCATAGAAATGCAATCTAAATTTTACATGCTAAATACAGGGTGATTCAAAAAGAATACCACAACTTTAAAAATGTGTATTTAATGAAAGAAACCTTCTGTTATACATCATTACAAAGAGTATTTAAAAAGTTTTTTTTTCACTCAAAAACAAGTTCAGAGATGTTCAATATGGCCCCCTCCAGACACTCGAGCAAAATCAACCCGATACTCCAACTCGTTCCATACTCTCTGTAGCATATCAGGCGTAACAGTTTGGATAGCTGCTGTTATTTCTCGTTTCAAATCATCAATGGTGGCTGGGAGAGGTGGCCGAAACACCATATCCTTAACGTACCCCCATAAGAAAAAATCGCAGGGGGTAAGATCAGGGCTTCTTGGAGGCCAGTGATGATGTGCTCTGTCACGGGCTGCCTGGCGGCCGATCCATCGCCTCGGGTAGTTGACATTCAGGTTTCATAATTAACCTTTTTCGTAGGACTCTCCATACAGTTGATTGTGGAATTTGCAGCTCTCTGCTAGCTCTGCGAGTCGATTTTCCTGGGCTGTGAACAAATGCTTGCTGGATGCGTGCTGCATTTTATCACTCGTTCTCGGCCGTCCAGAACTTTTCCCTTTGCACAAACACCCATTCTCTGTAAACTGTTATACCAACGTTTAATACACCACCTATCAGGAGGTTTAACACCATACTTCTTTCGAAATGCACGCTGATCAACTGTCGTCGATTCACTTCTGCCGCTCTCAATAACACAAAAAGCTTTCTGTTGAGTGGTCGCCATCTTAGCATCAACTGACGCTGACACCTAGTCAACAGCGCCTCAAGCGAACAAATGCACAACTAAATGAAACTTTATAGCTCCCTTAATTCGCCGACAGATAGTGCTTAGCTCTGCCTTTTGTTGTTGCAGAGTTTTAAATTCCTAAAGTTGTGGTATTCTTTTTGAATCACCCTTTATAATGGCAAGTTCAGTCTAATTAAGTCATGAAAAATGATGATCATCACATTATAACGCAAGTATTGTCTAATTATACAGGAATAAGTTTTCAAACAAGTATGTATAAAAGGAATTCTGGCAAACGTATTATATATGCATTACAAATTAAATTATTAATACTTTTATAAAGAAATAACCATGAAATGCAAGCAAAAATGAGCACAACACTGATAAATAATCGGAATGATCTACTAGAAACTAACAAAAATTCTGAGACGAAAAATATTATCTACCGTATAGTAAATGTGACACAATGTGAAGTTTCATTACGGCACCAAAACAATACGTTTATTGAAGGAACGTTGTAACTTTTCCGCGTAGGGTGTATTTATTTCGACTTCTTCTCCGTTACGCATCTAGTTTCAGCTTCATAAGTCCTTCGCTAGGATCCAGCTATGCAAAAAGCAGACTAAATTATCACCACGAAAAGGAAACGCAATTGTGTGAACATTGCTTAACGGAAATGTACATAGAGTTGCCTAGAACAATGTGGCGTACTTACGAAAATGGCAGTGTCAACATGATGTGCTTCCATTCGTTTTGGCTTGCAAATGATTGTTTTTGATTCTTTGACAGATAGTTCAGGCGGGAAAAGGTATGAAGATATGCTGTCCAAAGATCAGGACGGACTAAAATTTCAGAGATTTATATGCCTACATGTATTTTTAGTCATATACCTAAATAAAAGCTAATAAAAAGAAATTTACTAGAAATGGTAGTGCAAAATGGGAATATTCGAAAATTTAAAACTTCCATTCACAGTATCAAAATACAAAATAGTCGGGGAATGAGCGTAGGGAGCAGATGCAGGAATGCTGCATCGCCGCTCGTGGCAAAGTCCTAGCGGTGGTCGTTTGGCAGTGCCTTTTCTCTTACCTGCTACGAAGTGTCAGCTGTGTACCTGCATCGTATGGATGTCTGTGATGAGAGCTTATATAGCGTAGAGACGGGTTTGTGTTTTTATGGATGAAGGGAAGCGAGAGGGTGAGACCTGTGCCGGCATAACACCAACGTGACCGCCAAACTTAACGTCTCCATCAGACGAACGGATCTCCATGAACAGCTGGCTACACACGAGTGTATTTTAGCGACGGGCCAGGGATTCCGGCGGCTTCTTAGAGACTTGCAGTCCCCGCCTGTGCGTTAGTGGAGGCTCTACCTTGAGAGGGATACTCTCAAGTTCTGGCAACTAACGATGCAGTCTGTCAGCAGGTACACACACTCGCCGGCCGGAGTGGCCGTGCGGTTCTAGGCGCTACAGTCTGGAACCGAGCGACTGCTACGGTCGCAGGTTCGAATCCTGCCTCGGGCATGGATGTGTGTGATGTCCTTAGGTTAGTTAGGTTTAAGTAGTTCTAAGTTCTAGGCGACTGATGACCTCAGCAGTGCATAGTGCTCAGAGCCATTTGAACCAACACACACACGGGTGGATTTCTGCGACGGGCCTCTCGCAGTCAAGTTCGCCAGTTTTCGGCGCCCGATGCCTTACACTCCTCCTACAGAACGGCGCGCTCACGTTGGCTAACCCGCAACCTTTCTCATACGATTTTAAAGAAATTATTCGTCAAGAAAATTCTGTTGTGTTGGCAGAAGAGCCAACACCGTGTTACTAGAGGAGGCCGAAATGCACGCGTTTTAGCTCACGCAGGCTGGCGTGAGGAGGGGAGAACTATACTGACGTGAGGTCTGGAACATGACAAGGAATTAGAATTCAGAAAGCGGACGTAATTAGTTGATATTTAACTTTAATCCATTAATTATGAACGTCGCTCTTGACGGTACATGATTCACAATATTATATGTTCAGAATAGTAACTGAATATGGCGCCTTGCTAGGTCGTAGCAAATGACGTAGCTGAAGGCTATGCTAAACTGTCGTCTCGGCAAATGATAGCGTATGCAGCCAGTGAACCATCGCTAGCAACTGGAGCGAGTGCTAGGGAGTCTCTCTAGACTAGATCTGCCGTGTGGCGGCGCTCGGTCTGCAATCACATAGTGGCGACACGCGGGTCCGACGTATACTAACGGACCGCACCCGATTTAAAGGCTATCACCTAGCAAGTGTGGTGTCTGGCGGTGACACCACAAATTCTTTTACATCAGTTATAGCTTTATATGTCAGCTTCAGACGCAGTGCCTATCATTTCGCTAATGTGATATTTCGCATATAAGTAATACACTGTCTGAAATTCGAAAAGTTTGCGATGAAAAATAGATGTAACTATGAATTTGCGTTTGGTGCATCTTAGACCATATATTGTAGCATATGAAATTTAGCTAACCTACTGATTTTTTCCATTACATTTGGGAAGTGATGTCCATCATTCACCGGTCTCGATAAAATTAATGTTATGTAATGCAGTCATTTGAGATGACATGCGACAGGAAACCTATAATGAAATACTCAACACATTCCTCATATCTCACAAACGGTAACAACGGTAACGGATGTCATAACAAAAAATGGTTCAAATGGCTCTGAACACTATGGGACTTAACTTCTAAGGTCATCAGTCCCCTATAACTTAGAACTACTTACACCTAACTAACATAAGGACATCACACACATCCATGCCCGAGGCAGGATTCGAACCTGCGACCGTAGCGGTCACGCGGTTCCAAACTGAAGCGCCTAGAACCGCTCGGCCATTCCGGCCGGCCACAAATTTCCAGTTATTTCTCACTTGTAGTTCGGTATGTACAAGCTACAGTTTGAAATCACATGATGAAAATGTTCATGCCAGAGCAGGATTCGATCCCCTTTCGTGGGGACCTTGAGGAGTTTTGGATCTTGCGGAAACAGGTATAGGCTGGAAGTGTATCGTTCCGAAGGGGTCAAATCCCACAAAAAGAGAGATCAGATTTCGAATCCCAGTCCAGCACCAATATTTTCAACACCTGCAGTTCAAAGAGGACCACCACATTATCTTTCATTATTACATGTTGTTCTAAAAAATGTTTCGTTGGCTTTCCTGGGTAAAATATTCCAGAGGTAAAAAGAGTTCAAATGGTCCAAATGGCTCTGAGCACTATGGGACTTAACATCGGAGGTCATCAGTCCCGTAGAACTTAGAACTACTTAAACCTAACTAACCTAACGACATCACACACATCCATGGTCGAGGCAGGATTCGAACCTGCGACCATAGAGGGCGCGCGGTTCCAGACTGAAGCGCCTAGAACCGCTCGGCCTCTCCGGCCGTCAGATGTCGTAACAAGATTTTGGCAAGTGATAGCTCGCAAAGAGGAGAGTATTCTATCATATAGTTAACAGCGGAACTTGTACCACAGTATGAGAACAACTGCAGACTTTTGTAATGGGATGATGTATTTTTGTTAAGAGTCATCGATAACTACCGAAATGTGAATTAGTATGGCTTTTCAACAAGGAAACTAAACTTTCATATTTATACTGAGAATATGCTTTATCGTAGGCTGTTGACCTAATTTGACCTCTATTCTCCGTTTCATCAACGACTGTTTCAGTATTCTATCGCAATTGCAATTGAATTAGTATGTTAGCGAGGTGACATTGTGTAAATTCTTTGTTTTGCTAAAAGGAGCACATGGAAACCAGAGAAATGTAGGTGACACTCTAAATTCGTCACTGATGAATGAGTGGTTTTCAAGTGACAGCTAGTTTTAGTTGCTACAAGTATATCAAAGGAGGTAGACCAATGGCCATAACAAAAACTTATACAACTGTACTGTGAAGTACATTGTTTGTGAACACTGACACATGAACATCACACAATCGAGAATGTACAAAGAGAAAGGGCGTACAAAGAGATGGTTGAAACATGTTCAAAATGTGAACATAAGTGTTAGAAAAACTAACAAACGAAGAAATACTACAAAAACATGGAAACGGACAGCTTTTCCTGATATGATCGAAAATCGGACGCGATATATCTGAAGTAACATCAATATGTTACGTAACGAATCGTTTTTAGATGCAGAAAGCAAGCCTGATTGTAAATACGTTTCATTCCAGATCACTGATGATGCTTTATTTTAATAAAGCGAAAGGCATTTGTTGCAGTGGCAAAGTCGGATTTAAAATACCTTCACTCATTCAGAAATAATCTCTGAAAGATGTATGTATCTAAGGAGGGGAGCGGCGATGAATCGTATGAACCACCCAATAAAATATTCCTTGTACTATATTCATTACTGTAGGCTGTTACTGCCGGCCGGGGTGGCCGAGTGGTTCTTGGCGCTACAGTCTGGAACCGCGCGACCGCTTCGACTGCAGGTTCGAATCTTGCCTCGGGCATGGATGTGTGTGATGTCCTGCAACGAAGCGCGCTTCCCTCCGTTGGATCTTCTCTATCTCTTCTATCAACCCTATCTGGTACGGATCCCACACTGCTGAGCAGTATTCAAGCAGTGGGCGAACTAGCGTACTGTAACCTACTTCCTTTGTTTTCGGATTGCATGTCCTTATGATTCTTCCAATGAATCTCAGTATACACCTATTTGGGCCTTTGTGAAATACAGTAATTCGTAATATCAGTAAAATAACGGACATAACAGTTATGGGTAATAGCCTACAAATGGTTCAAATGGCTCTGAGCATTATATGACTTAACTTCTGAGGTCATCAGTCCCCTAGAACTTAGAACTACTTAAACCCATATTCATTACTGTAGGCTATTACTGCTGGCCGGGGTGTCTGAGTGGTTCTAGGCGCTACAGTCTGGAACCGCGCGACCGCTAAGGGCCGCAGGTTCGAATCCTGCCTCGGGCATGGATGTGTGTGATGTCCTTAGGTTAGTTGGGTTTAAGTAGTTCTAAGTTCTAGGGGACTGATGACCTCAGAAGTTAAGTCCCATAGTGCTCAGAGCCATTTGAACGATTTGAACAAAATCATTAAGAAACCAACCACGTACCGGACGCCCCACACTTTGACTGATGCGGAAGTGAGATTTATCATGAGGGAAATGAAGAAGAAACCTAAAGCGGCGCTCGTAAGGTGGCTGGTGAGTTAGAGTCTAGGGGAAAGAAGGCATACCTTCAAAACGTATGGGTATCACGGCCGGGCAGCGCGCAAGAAACTTTGGATCAGTGAACAGAATCGAAAGAAACGTCTTCATTTTGCGATGGAACATATATTCAAAAAGGAAGACTTCTGGAATAGAGTAATATTTTCTGATAAGAGTAAATATAACGTACTCGGGTCGCATGACAGGCGAATAGTGGGGCGTAAGAAGAATGCGGCGATGTTGCCACGCAATCTTGTGCCAACGGTTAAACACAGTGGTGGCTCCCTGATGGTGTGGGGCTATATGAGTGCTACAGGTGTTGGAAAATTACATTTCACGGAAGGTACAATGGATCACCAAATGTATATGAACATTTTAAAGATCTGAATCCTAGCGCCGAAAAATTAGATCTGCAAGGAAATTACATTTTTCAACAGGATAACGAACAAAGCATACGGCTCTAAATACTGTACAATACCCCAAATCAACTTAACACCCCTCATCAGAGCCCAGACATTAATCCTGTTGAACACCTGTGGAAAGTACTGGAAGGTAACAAGGTTCAAATGGTTCAAATGGCTCTGAGCACTATGCGACTTAACTTCTGAGGTCATCAGTCGCGGCCGGCCGCGGTGGTCTCGTGGTTCTAGGCGCGCAGTCAGGAACCGTGCGACTGCTACGGTCGCAGGTTCGAATCCTGCCTCGGGCATGGATGTGTGTGATGTCCTTAGGTTAGTTAGGTTTAAGTAGTTCTAAGTTCTAGGGGACTGATGACCACAGCTGTTAAGTCCCATAGTGCTCAGAGCCATTTGAACCATTTGAATCATCAGTCGCCTAGAACTTAGAAGTAATTAAACCTAACTAACCTAAGGACATCACACACATCCATGCCCGAGGCAGGATTCGAACCTGCGACCGTAACGGTCGCTCGGTTCCAGACTGTAGTGTCTAGAACTGCACGGCCACTCCGGCCGGCGTAACATAAGGAAAAGACACATTTCTAACAAGAGAGACCTAAAAGAAGCACTTCAAGACGAATGGGACAAAATTCCAGCCTCTCTGACGGCTAACTTGGTCAAGTCGATGCCCAGACGACTACAAGCAGTAATAGCTGCAAAGGGAAACCCCACTAAATATTAATTTTCGTAACTGAAATCATATTTTCAGATGGTAAATAAAAAAATATGAGTGGACTAATAATTTTTGAAGTAGTTCTTGAATAAATTCTCCATTTTGTCATATTTGCTATCGCTATGGATGTATTTATTTCCTTGTCCATCAATAAAAATGGCTTACCAAGGTTCGTTGCATATGACTGGATGTTCACATTTTATGTTCCCTTTCTTCCACGCGACATATACTTACAAGGGAACCTCCCCATCGCACCCCCTTCAGATTTAGTTATAAGTTGGCACAGTGGATAGGCCTTGAAAAACTGAACACAGATCAATCGAGAAAGCAGGAAGAAGTTGTGTAGAAGTATGAAAAAAATAAGCAAAATATATAAACTGACAGGTCCATGCGCAAGATAGGCAACATCAAGGATAATGTGAGCTCAGGAGCGCCGTGGTCCCGTGGTTAGCGTGAGCAACTGCAGAACGAGAGGTCTTTGGTTCAAGTCTTCCCACGAGTGAAAAGTTTACTTTCTTCGTTTTCGCAAAGTTATGACCTGTCCGTTCGTTCATTGACGTCTCTGTTCACTGTAATAAGTTTAGTGTCTGTGTTTTGCGACCGCACCGGAAAACCATACGATTAGTAGACGAAGGGACGTGCCTCTCCAATGGGAACCGAAAACATTTGATCGCAAGGTCATAGGTTAACCGATTCCTCCACAGTAAAACACGTCTGATGTATTCTATACGACACTGGTGACGGCATGTGCGTCCTGTGTTTCGATGTTTGTTTAGCTGTAGCGTCCCCATACTACGGCGCAGTTACCTCGCATCGGACGGACGGACGGACAGATAATAATTGTCTGAAAATAAGAAATTAAACTTTTCTATTTTTTTTAATCTCATTTTGTTCGCTTTTGTTCGTCGCATCTGCTCGGGGCGTACGTCGTAAGACACCCTTTAGAGTTCATTGTCGTTTTATTAACTCAGTTTTTTTTATTACAGAGGGCAGCTACCCGTCTGTCCGAGCACGCTGAGCTACCGTGCCGGCATTAAAAAACAATCTCATTTTTGTTCGTTTTCGATCGTTGCATCTGCTCGGGGCGGACGTCGCAAGACACCCGTTTCAGTTCGTCGTTGATCCATTAACTCAGTTTTTTTTTTTTTATTACAGAGGGCAGCTAACCCTCTGACCGAACACGGTGAGTTACCGTGCCGGCTAAAATATACAAACTGAGTAGTCCATGTGCAAGATAGGCAACATCAAGGATAATGTGAGCGCAGGAGCGTCGTGGTCACGTGGTTAGCGTGAGCAGCTGGGAACGAGAGGTCCTTGGTTCAAGTCTTCCCTCGAGTGAAAAGTTTACTTTATTTTCGCTAAGTTATGACCTGTCCGATCGTTCATTGACGTCTCTGTTCACTGTAATAAGTTTAGTGTCTGTGTTTTGCGACCGCACCGGAAAACCGTCCGATTAGTAGACGAAAGGACGTGCCTCTCCAATGGGAACCGAAAACATTTGAGCGCTAGGTCGTAGGTCAACCGATTCCTCCACAGTAAAACACGTCTGATGTATTCTATACGACACTGGTGACGGCATGTGCGTCGTGTGTTTCGATGTTTGTTTAGCTGTAGCATCCCCATACTACGGCGCAGTTACCTCGCATCGGACGGACGGACGGACAGATAATAATTGTCTGAAAATAAAAAATTAAACTTTTCACTTTTTTCTTTTTTGTTTTATTTTTTATCTATCGAGACAGCAAAAACAATTTGGAAACCATAAAATCAAAGTAAAGGCCGCCCTCTTTTTTTTTCTTTGTTTTTTGTAACATGAATAAATGACAATCCTAGTCACGGGCGGGAGTGAAAATGAAGTTATCATCTGCATCACAATCCCTGCAGCACGCGGTATCGCATCATAAATCTGGCAGAAAGCCATATAATCTTGACCATTTCTGCCATTGTGGGTGGCATGTATTTCTCCTGCGTCGACCATTCGAAGGATCACTATCTGAGGCGGTTTAGGTGTGTACCATCGTTGGGTGTGTGTGTGTGTGTGTGTGTGTGTGTGTGTGTGTGTTTGTTTTCTTTTGTTTTTTTTTTTTTCACGTTAACATAATCCAGTCATAACTGGCGCCAACAGGTAGGGGCCGGTTTTCTTCTCAGTGTGCTATATGCCAATAGAATTGAACCGCGCAGTACTGTCTCTAGTCGTTCTGCTGCAGGTGTCTTCTCAGTTCTGGGACACCCCAGCTGTCGGACGGATTGTGAAAAACACTTCCTAAAAATTGGAAAAGTAAGTCTTGTATTTCGTATGACTCCGTATGAGCTCGTGTTGTTCTTGTAAATACATCCAATAATCCATCACGGACTTAATATTGTACGAATATAAATATTTCGTCGCATGTCCAGCGATCCAATTGACCGCATACGTCTTCTGTTTGGGAAAAAAGGCCTTGTCCGGTAGAAAAAGTACATCCGATGTGATTGCTGGGTAGTTAGTGCGCCGAAGGAAGGCCAGTATTCGACGCGTCAGTATCCAGACGTCCCTCGCTGCGCCACACACTAAACCATGTTCTTCCGTTGCTAACAGTCCACAGTCTGTGCAAAGAGGAGAATCGACCATATGAATTGTATGTAATCGACTCCTGATCACAAGTTTACGGTTTATGAGAATACACCACATCGATCTCACTGCTATTGACAGTAACGGGGTATGCACTGCACACCAAATGTGGTTCCACGTTCTCGACGGGTATTTGAATTCCATTATGTTGCGGCCATGGTGATCCATCAAGCACCTATAGATCTCCCGAGTCGTGGGTATTCTCGTCGAAGGTACTTTCAGACGAACATAACTGTAATCAACAAGAAATGAGGCAATGTGTGCAAGAGAAGGCGAAATATTGCCCACCGCAATAGGGGGTTCGTACGAAGGCGGAACAAGTACTTCTATCAGAGCTGACGTTATGGTATGCTTACGTTGTTGCCAATTTCGTATCATCGCTCGCATGTAATGCGCCAGAGCTTTGTTTCGCACGTTTGTGAAGTTGAGGCCACCGTTCCGGAACTGTAGTGTTAACGTGTCATACTTGATCTTAAATAACATCCCAGTACTAATATAGTAACCTCACTCGAGGGAAGACTTGAACCAAGAACCTCTCGTCCCGCAGCTGCTCACGATAACCACGGGACACGGCGCTCCTGAGCGCACACTCTCCTTGATGTTGCCTATCTTGCACATGGACTACTCAGTTTGGATATTTTGCTTATTTTTTTCATAGTTCCACACAACTTCTTTCTGTTTTCTCGATTGATCTGTGTTCAGTTTTTCAAGGCCTATCCACTGTGCCAACGTATAACTACATCTACATCTACATCTACATGACTACTATGCAATTCACATTTAAGTGCTTGGCAGAGGGTTCATCGAACCACAATCACGCTATCTCTCTACCATTCCACTCCCGAACAGCGCGCTGGAAAAACGAACACCTAAACTTTTCTGTTCGAGCTCTGATTTCTCTTATTTTATTTTGATGATCATTCCTACCTATGTAGGTTGGGCTCAACAAAATATTTTCGCATTCTGAAGAGAAAGTTGGTGACTGAAATTTCGTAAATAGATCTCGCCGCGACGAAAAACGTCTTTGCTTTAAGGACTTCCATCCCAACTCGCGTATCATATCTGCCACACTCTCTCCCCTATTACGTGATAATACAAAACGAGCTGCCCATTTTTGCACCCTTTCGATGTCTTCCGTCAGTCCCACCTGGTAAGGATCCCACACCGCGCAGCAATATTCTAACAGAGGACGAACGAGTGTAGTGTAAGCTGTCTCTTTAGTGGACTTGTTGCATCTTCTAAGTGTCCTGCCAATGAAACGCAACCTTTGGCTCGCCTTCCCCACAATATTATCTATGTGGTCTTTCCAACTGAAGTTGTTCGTAATTTTAACACCCGGGTACTTAGTTGAATTGACAGCCTTGAGAATTGTATTATTTATCGAGTAATCGAATTCCAACGGATTTCTTTTGGAACTCATGGGGATCACCTCACACTTTTCGTTATTTAGCGTCAACTGCCACCTGCCACACCATACAGCAATCTTTTCTAAATCGCTTTTCAACTGATACTGGTCTTCGGACGACCTTAGTAGACGGTAAATTACAGCATCATCTGCGAACAACCTAAGAGAACTGCTCAGATTGTCACAGAGGTCATTTATACAGGGTGAGTCACCTAACGTTACCGCTGGATATATTTCGTAAACCACATCAAATACTGACGAACCGATTCCACAGACCGAACGTGAGGAGAGGGGCTAGTGTAATTGTTCAATACTAACCATACAAAAATGCACGGAAGTATGTTTTTTAACACAAACCTACGTTTTTTTTTAAAATGGAACCCCGTTAGTTTTGTTAGCACATCTGAACATATAAACAAATACGTAATCAGTGCCGTTTGTTGTATTGTAAAATGTTAATTACATCCGGAGATATTGTAACCTAAAGCTGACGCTTGAGTACCGCTCCTCCGCTGTTCGATCGTGTGTATCGGAGAGCACTGCAACATACATCGGGTTTCTACAGAATGATCTGCCAACGTTGCTCGAAAATGTCCCACTGGAAACGCGTCGACGTATGTGGTATCAGCATGACGGTGCACCTGCACATTCCGCAATTAACACTAGGCTGACCCTTGACAGGATGTTCGACGGGCGTTTCATAGGACATGGAGGACGCATAAATCAGCCAGCCCGTTCTCCTGATTTTACACCTCTGGACTTCTTTCTGTGGGGTACAACCCCAGAGGATGTGAAACAACGCATTGTGGCAGCCTGCGGCGACATTACACCAGATGTACTGCGGCGTGTACGACATTCATTACGCCAGAGATTGCAATTGTGTGCAGCATATGATGGCCACCACCTTGATCATTTATTGGCCTGACATGTCGGGACACACTCTATTCCACTCCGTAATTGAAACCGGAAACCACGTGTGTACGTGTACCTCACCCCTCATGGTAATGTACATGTGCGTCAGTAAAAAATACCAATAAAAAGGTATTAGCATGTGGACGTAATGTGCTGTTCCAGTCTCTTCTGTACCTAAGGTCCATCACTGTTCCCCTTGAATCCCTACGTAATTCGGTGCTCTCCGATACACACGTTCGAACAGCGGAGGAGTGGTACTCAAGCGTCAACTTTAGGTTACAATATCTCCGGATGTAATTAACATTTTACAATGCAACAAACGGCACTGATTACGTATTTGTTTATATATTCAGATGTGCTAACAAAACTAACGGGGTTCCATTTTTAAAAAAACGTAGGTTTGTGTTAAAAAACATACTTCCGTGCATTTTTGTATGGTTTGTATTAAACAATTACACTAGCCCCTCTCCTCACGTTCGGTCTGTGGAATCGGTTCGTCAGTATTTGATGTGGTTTACGAAATATATCCAGCGGTAACGTTAGGTGACTCACTCTGTATAGATCAGGAGCAGCAGACGTCCCAGGACGCTTCCCTGGGGAACACCTGATATCACTTCAGTTTTACTCGATGATTTACCGTCTATTACTACGAGCAGGGGGTACGAAGGGGGGGTTCTCTTGTTAATATTTTTAAAAAAGAATTACAACTAAACGAATACTTTTTGGACTCAGTGTACATTCCCGAGCAACTATGACGAAAAGTTTTGCGATAGTGTAATAGCTCTATCGAAGTAGTTTGGTCGAAGAGAGATCTTTTCCGGAGACCTTTTGCAGCGTAATAAGGGCCTGAATACGGCTGTGGTTAGCGAGTCGCGCAAAAAGGGCAGGGTGTCCTCGGCGGGAGTGGCAGCTGGACGCAGCCGCGCAGTCCCTCAGCCGGATCCGGCAGGCAGGGACGAGTCCCAGACTTGCGGGCGTCGGGAATGTGAGAGCGCTGCCGCCGGGTCAAGGTCGCGCAAGGACGGTCGCGGGACCAGAGCCGGGCTGGGCTGGGCTGGCGAACGCGTCCCGCAGGACGCTGCAGACTGCGGGCTGGTCGGGACCTGCCGGGACCAGGAAACAACGGGACGGCGGGAGGGGCGAAGCTAGCAGCGAGCGAGCGAACGGGCACCCGACTCCCAGCCAGCCTCGTTATACCGTAGCTGCCGCAGGGAGGCGGCCTGCACCATCCAATATGCTTCCAAGTCTGTACTCTGCCGCCTAATTTCGCGCAATCATTCAGTCAGCACATTCCTCAAACTGGGGAACTATCAAGAATTGGGTTCCACAAGGGTCGGTTTTGGGTCCTTTGTTGTTCTTAATATATATTAATGACTTGCCATTCCATATTCATGAAGAGGCAGAGTTAGTTCTCTTTGCTGATGATACAAGTATAGTAATCACACCTGACAAACAAGAATTAACTGATGAAATTGTCAATAATGTCTTTCAGAAAATTACCAAGTGGTCCCTTGTAAACTAGGGTGACCAAACGTCCCGGAAAACTGGGATTGTCCCGGTTTTCATCCCTGTATTCCGGTGTCCCGACAATTTGTTTCGGGACGCTCAAAAGTCCCGGAATTCAGTTTTTAAATACATTTTGTGAAACTTTCTCAAATTTTTGGTATTTCGCTATATTAAAGGAAATACAACACAAGAAATTAATATATTTTAGCTTATTTGTCTAAAACCTCCATTGTCCCATACTAGTAATCACAGTATCAGTATTTATACACTCAGGCAATAATTTACTTTGAGCGGTACTTTGGCCAACTAGTAGTAAGTTTTATTATTGTAACAGAGCTATGAAACCGTCCGATTGGCGCGCCACTTACTCACACACTCATTGTCAGAACAGTGTAGTAGTTTATGTTTTGTCAGACAAACTACAATAGTTTTTTCTCATATTAGTGGTATTATTGCTGCAGTACTGTCAAACGCAATGCCGAAACGTACCCGCAAGTTCAGTGACTGTTATTCCAAGGAACGGAATTTCATCAAGAAATGTCATTTTGATTACGAAGCAGAGTGTTCTGTATGTAACTGTTTTATTAGTATAAGTCATGGTGGACGTTCCGACATAGTTGATCACATCAGGTCAAAGAAACACATTAACAGATACAGTGCACCGAGCTGCAGTAAAACTCTACAAAATTATTTTGTGAAACGTCAGTCAAGTGAAGAGTCGCAAGTTCGAGCAGCCGAGCTTACACTAGCCTACCACACGGTAAAACATCACCACAAACTTACAGATCTAATGATTGTACTAATAAGCTTAACAGCATTATGTTTGATGATTCTTCCATTGCAAAAAAGTTAAGTTCAGCAAGAACTAAAGTGTCGGCCTTAGTGAAAGGAGTTATTGCTCCCCAGAGTGTAAAGGAAATCCTTGAATACATCAAAAAGTCTTCTTTCTACGGGATATCCACTGATGCCAGCAATCATAAGGCCACTAAAATATTTCCGTTTGTTGTTTAGTTTTTCGATATTAATCAGGGAATTCAGACCAAACTTTTGAAGGTAGTTCCCTACCTAATGAAACATCTCACGAAATTTCAAGGTTTTGTATGAATACTATCGAAATGTTTGATCTTGAGAAAAATAAATGTGTCATTAATTATGCAGATAATCTAGATTATGTCAATCTTTTGTATCCTCTTATTAGTTATAATAATCGGGTTAACAAAATGTATCAACAAAACATTAATATTTAAAATTAAGAAACCTGGGTACATGTGGAATAAGGTGTCCATTGGCACCCGGGTGAATGTGTCCCAGTTTTCACCGAAAATAATTTGGTCACCCTATTGTAAACGGACTCTCACTGAATTTTGATAAGACACAGTACATACAGTTCTGTACAGTAAATGGTATGACGCCATTAATAAATATAGACCTTTATCAGAAGCATATAGCTAAGGTAGGATATTCAAAACTTTTAGGTGTGTCCATTGATGAGAGATTAAATTGGAGGAAACACATTGATGATCTGCTGAAACGTTTGAGTTCAGCTACTTATGCAATAAGGGTCATTGCAAATTTTGGTGATAAACATCTTAATAAATTAGCTTACTACGCCTATTTTCACTCATTGCTTGCATATGGCATCATATTTTGGGGTAATTCATCACTGAGGAATAAAGTATTTGTTGCACAAAAGCGTGTAATCAGAATAATAGCAGGAGTCCACCCAAGATCATCCTGCAGACATTTATTTAAGGATCTAGGGATATTCACAGTAGCTTCTCAGTATATATACTCTCTAATGAAATTTGTTATTAACAACCAAACCCAATTCAAAAGTAATAGCAGTGTGCATAACTACAATACTAGGAGAAAGGGTGATCTTCACTACTCAAGACTAAATCTAACTTTGGCACAGAAAGGGGTAAATTATACTGCCACTAAAGTCTTTGGTCACTTACCAAATAGTATCAAAAGTCTGACAGATAATCAACAAGCATTTAAGAAGAAATTAAAAGAATTTCTGAATGATAACTCCTTCTACTCCATAGAGGAATTTTTAGATATAAATTAAGAAAAAAGAAAAAAAACAAAAAATTATAAAAAAATAAAAAAAAAACAAAAAATAAAAGCATTGTTATATTAACTTAATTATGTTGTTAAATTAACTTAATTATTTCATGTATTGGAAAATTCGACTCGTTCCACATCATTACGAAATATCGTATTCATGATCCATGGAACTAGTATTAATCTAATCTAATCTAACCAGCTGCTCGACGCTTGACAGACCCTTAGCTTCCCAGGTCTTTTTGGTCACATTCTGCCCTAGGTGCGGTCTGACAAGGCTGCATTTAAAAAGTCCTAGAAATTACATTCAGCAATTTCGGTGAAACAATAGTGTTTTTTATGTATAAGGTTACATTAGAACGGTACAAAAATATATTCAAATGAATTTTACAGTTTATTTTAATGAAAGAAATTCTTTTAAACAGAAATGAGAAGTCATCATGGCAGAATAGAATAAAGAAACTGAACTACGCAAATTACATTACCAGAACTACATACAACAAAAAAAAGCCTATCTATAGATGCAAAATTAAAACACTATAAAACAGTTACACAACCACATATAACGTATGCAGCTGAAACTGTCTTCAAAACAACTAATACAGCAGAAATTGTCAGAATACTGAAGAATAATTAGGACATGTATAAATAAACAGTATAAAATAAATAGACATTGGAGAATAGCATCAAATGAAACAGTATATAAGAAAATAGAACCAGTCATGGGCACGATCAGGAAGAAACGCATCTCATTCTTTGGACATCTGATGAGAACTCCAGAAAACAGAATTAGTAAAAAAATAATACAAAAATTGTGGAATAGCAAGAGCGACATTAAATGGATCATAGAAATTAAGGAAGATATAAAAGAACTCCGAATTACAGTAGATGATCTAAAAAACAAGACAGAGAAAACCAAAATACTGCAAGACCAGCAAACCAGACTACAAATGAAAATCAATAAAAGGAGTACAGAAAGAGTGGTCTCAGATGGAGAAAGAAAGAAAATATCTGAAAGAATGAAGAAATATTGGGCAGACAGAAGAGCAAAACACCTTTCATATAAGAATAGACTCTAATAATTATATTACTTAAACTTGTTTACAACTTTGTATTTTTGACTAGAGTGGTCCAATGAAGGCCATTAACAAAAAAACCTTCAAACAGAAAACTGCACAACATGCTCGTAACAACACTATATTGCTGATGCTATAAAAACTCAAATACCCCGCACATTAAATTTACTTTTTGCTGTGCTTTTTATTGATTATCTCACAGCCTCGTTTTTATAGCTGCTTATAGACATAATAAACTCCCGTGAAACATTTCAAAAAATAAAAATTACACCATTATTTTTTTGCCTTCTTGTTTGCTTCTCAGAAGTTTTCTTTGCACTAGTTCCAATTTTTGTAGAGTATTCAAGGAAAATTGGCCTCTTGCAATAATGGCAAACATAAGAAGTCTCCCCCTCCTTTTTTGGATCACAGATGGAGCACGTTTTTCGATTTTCCAGTCGTTCTACAATGATTTCTGCTCTTAGTTCTGCTTCACACTCAATGCAAGGCCAGTGGATGTACGGAAATAGCTTTTACTTCACATAAATCAGCTTCATAACAAACATCTGGACCGTCAAGGTCTAATGAAAATACTTTTTCTCATCTTCAAGAGCTCAAGAATCCACGTCCGGCGACAGGAACTAAAAGATTTTGTGGGTTCCGGATTCGATGAAATGAGGTATGAAAGGAATCGACTTCCCGTGAAATCGAACTCACTTCAAATTCCCAAAGTTTTGTTACCTATTCTTTTAAAAATCTTAACAGCGATTTGGCAGGCTCAAATATAATGAGTTTGCCGGCACGGCCTGGAAAGTTGATGCGAGGCAGCGAGCGGTTTGAGAGTTGAACAAATGTTGAATTCTGTCTGCTGACCAGTGAAAAAATACAGCCAAATAAATCCATAAAAATAAATAGATCTATGTATTGTACGACTATTACTCGATCCATACCACAGTTAAATAAAGACACTTTTCATTTTTCTTTTTTTTTATGTCTGGATAACCTGCGCCTAAATGGGGCCTGTGTGGTTCATACTGGGATGAAGTCAGAAATGTGTATCTTCATTGATGTGCAATACAGTGAAATTACTTTACACTACTAAAGACTACAGTATCACAGTGCTAACTGTAATTATGACAATAAAATACAAAGCAGTTCGCCGCCTCATTGGCAGACAGGTTGTTAGTAAAAAGATAAACTTTCGCAGAACGAACTACCGGGGGAGGGGACAATTGCAAGATATTTGTTAATTTAGGGTAGGAAGAGACGAGGTACAGAAGTCAACACTCGAATATTAAGATGTGTATAGAAGCATGTTTCAGGCTTCGAAACCCTTTCGCCTTACGAGTCTTCAAATAGTGCTACCAGTCCTCTGTGTGGTTTTGTTCTTTCATGATCGTTCACTGGTTTTTAATCAATAGTTTTTCGATCAATATGCAGTTCTTTACTCCATTATTACTGAAATAATTATACCAATTATATGTATATATCTTCATTCCACAGAGTAACGTATTGTGGGAATAAGTTTCTGTTTTTATTAACCATCGTTATACCACATGTCTTGTTTTCTCCTCCTTTTCCTTTTTTTATCAAACATAGTAAGGCCGGCCAAAAATAGCAAATCGTCATCGTCGTCCAAGCTTCACCCACCCAAAGCACAAAACTGATGCTTGTACAAGACTGTGTGGAGCTGAGGGAATTTGTTCATACTTGCACAAAATGCTTCCACATGCATGTCTGGCTTGCAGATAAGTGTTTGGGCGCTTGAACTATCCTGAGAATGGAGCCTGTAGTATAGCGGTAAGGCGCGTACCGAAAGGTCCCGGTCGTACCTCGAATTTTTTCAGGCAAAGGCAATTACAGAATGGATCAATCAACTTCTGCTGACATTACAACGTTAAAAATGTTCTTCGAGGACTTTTCAGTAAGTTTTTCACTGCTCTCACCATGTTTCCTGTTATTTGATCCATAAATTTCGAAATGCAACATGTAATCCCCTCACAACAGGAACACACATTTCACCTCACCTCATTCAAGAGCATAAGTAATGTACTGAAACGATTTTCGCCTTTTGATGGACCCACAGGATTCGAAATGCATCGTGTGATTCGATAAAACACGACAAAAATTATTACTGAAGGTGTAGGTGTTATTATTCATACTTAATTTTTTTAAATGTTCACAAAACAGAAAAAAAGGTAGTGTCCTATGATCACATCAATGAGTTACAGCCTGGGTTGCCAGGTAGTCGGTTTCTTACAGAAGTGTTCGTTATTTCAGCCAAGTGTCCGGTGTTCAGTACAGTAGCATGATTGTTTCGTATATTTAGAATTCCATTCATATCACTAATATAGTTATTGAATCGCAAATTGAGGTCAACAAACAATTGGTTAGCAGCTGCCAACCGGCGCGCACTGCATTCGTGACCTTGATTAGTCGTTATCCGTCTCTTCCTTTCTCTCCATTCTACTGCTGCAACTACATTTCTTTTGTACATCATTCATTACATTTATTTCAAAAACGAATTAAACTTCTGGAATCCAAATACATAAATCATGTAGGAATTTGTAATATTATGGTCATGTTAGAAGAGGATATTGAATCATATAAAAAGAAAAAGCTAATAAAGAAATGTTAAAACTAAATGAGGCTGATTGAAATAAATTCAAGAATGAAGCTCTCACAGACTCCCAAGGAGCCGAAGATTATCATAAAAAGTGGTTTGACTGCTAAAACTCACCTTGTACGATTTTCAGTACGTGGATACAGGAAAATAACTCCTACATACGGAAAACATGTACAAGCATCAAATGTGGCGGGCATTGAAGAAGACGTTTATAGAGATAGTTAATACTAAGAGATTCGAATACTAAATCAAACTTTGGAACAATAACGAAGTCCAGCTTCTACGCCTAACACAAATAATAAAAAGGATAATGATGCTTCCAAGCAACAGTACCTATGTGGAAAGAGTCTTCAGTCATGTGAAGCTTTCATAGTCTGACGCTAAAAACAAATTCATTGTCGATGAGGCTGTAATTTGGATTTTACAACATGCAACGACTTTAACCAAAAAATTATATGTAACAGAAATTTGTTGAAATCTGTAACTGGCAATAAGAAATATAAATTTTAATGTTTACTGTTATATTGCAGCCACAATCAGCCCTTCGTTCAGCAAATCCTTTCACCAGGCTGTGTTTGGTAATTTTTGCAAATTTAATCTGGCAACCCTAGTCACAACTAATACGGAGGCCTGCGAGTAACGCATTATACCAATACTGAATGATCACATAGGCGTAATCATTGGTAATGCAGGTGGAAGGCTTCGGTTTGTTTGAGTCAAGGGAAAACGTCACGGAAATGTTGAAAAACCTGAATTGGGAGACCCTTCAGTACAGGCCCAATTATCCTGCTCACTTGCAGAGCTTCAAATGAAGAATCTGGTGATAACGTTCATGACCCTAGGTATCGCTCCCGTAGGGGTAGTGAAGACAAGATTAGAGAGTTAGAGCTCACTCTTACAGTGCGTTCCATAGACGACTGAAACAGGAAGAAAACCGTATACCATGTTAGTACCCTCTGACATGCACTTCGCAGTGGCTTGCAGAATATATTTCATTTTACCAAAGGATGAAATGTGAATTAGGTTTCTCGTACTTACTTTACCTTTTAATCCAATTGGGGGGAACGCTGCCAGGGCGATGACGTAATGTGGTGAAAGGAGGGGGTGTGAGAAGCAAGGTATGAGCCATGTTTTGGTGAGGTGGGAAAAGGGGGAGTCGCGGAGGAGTTGGAGTGGGGGCTCACTGAAGGCACTTGCTCCGGGAACTCAATAACCGTCGGTTGTTATGCCTCTTGTCGTCAGTCGGCGACTCGCTGGCACACAGTCCAGGCAGCCTCTCCTGCGCCGCTCCAGCTCCCTAGCCACTGTCCCAGCTCTGGAGGAGGAATACAGCCGTACGTATCGCTACTTAGCCTTGCTTCTCGACTGACATTTGCGCTATAGGTGGATGTTGCACCAAGTGAGACTGTCTACATCTGTGTGTGTTCAGTGCAAACAATTGTAAGTGCATGGCAGAGGCTTCTTCTGAGTGAACCGTGGATCAGCGTTCCTTCCCTGTCCACTCCATAATCAATTGTGAATCTTTTTTTTTAAGCAGGCTTTGGCGGAAAAGACGGCGACTACCCTAGTGTTGGGCAGTTCAGATTTTTCGGCATCACGGTGGCGCCCCAGTGGGGGGTCACACAAACTTGTAACCACAGTTAACGTGTAGCCATCACACTGCTAAAAATCTTTATTGTTATGCAACGCTTTTCTACCGCACGTCATCGTCTGGCAGATAACAGAATTTTAAAATGATATCCATAATTTTAAAGTACTTTATGTATCTATTTTGTGATGTGAAGGTAAGTGCACCTTATGACATCATCTAACCAAGAGCCCAGCTGGACTAGATGAAGTCCAGCCTGACACAATGCCCACTGACTTTCACTACACCTAATTTATATAACAAATTTTGAAATTACTGTGTGGTTAGGAGGATATGAGGAACAGAAACTTCTGTCTCGTTTCGCACTCAACGGCGCCTTTACTTCCCGAATTGTGAGTTTTGTGCCGTTAAGGATACATGCTGAGTACAGGTGATTGTGATCGAGTTCAGCGCATTGCTTGTGTCGTATGATGACGAGAGAAGAAAGAGTGTGAAGCTCGATGCCGGTACACAGCCCAATACTCCCGATGAGCTCCAAAGGGACTGACGGGCCTAAAGTATCTATCACCATCAACACTGTGGATAGGTTTGCAATGCAATGTGGCACATTGGCGACAAAGTAGCCTAGTCTTATCACACTCTCACCAATGACCCTGTCCTCGATGAGACGCAAAGCTCTAATCTTCCTTCCTTAAAAGTGTCGCGAGCTATTTTGTCTACCCCCCCCCCCCCCCCTTCTATCACTACTGCCACGCGCAGACTAGTAAGCTACTGTAGGTTGACAGATTAGGTGTCACCGATGTCGTCCATGCGATTAGTCGCGTACAACTCTTAGTACGGTCCCAGTGACGAAACTAATACTTTTTGTGGTTTTCAGTCCAAAGATTGGTTTCATCTGGTTCTCCACTCTCGTCTATGATTTGCAAGTGCCTTCATCTGAGTAATTGCAGCAGCATGTTTCCTTGTAAACCTGTTTACTGTAATCAAGTCTTGGTCTCCCTCTACAATTTTAACCCCCCTCTCCCACCCACTTTTACCTTCGTAACCAATCAGATGATTCCTTGATGCCCCAGGAAGTGCCCAATCAATCGATCCCTGCTTTCAGTCAAATTGTGAGATAAAGTTCTGTTCTGGATTCGATTCGGTACCTCTTCGTTTCTTTTCCGATTTATCCATCAGTTCTTCGGCGTTCTCCTGTAGCTTCAAATTTCAAAAGCTTCTTTTCTCTTCTTGTGTTAAGTAGTTACCACCTACGTTTCGTTTCCATACAAGATTGCACTGTGGGCAAATATGTTAAGAATAGACCTGATGACAAATTAATGTTCGATGCTTATAACCACAGTACATGAAAAAATGAAGCAGCCAGAAGGGGAGGAAGAAACAAAATTAAAGTGCACAGGTTAAGAGTGGGTTGGTGCTGTTATTTCAGTGATTACAAAATCAAATAAAATTTGCAAAGAACTTGGCATTATGAGCCCACGTATGGGTGGCTTGGATGCATCCACAGATTCGGCTGGGAAGGGTGTCAGAAAACCACTGTATCCTCCTCCTGAGGCAAGATGGATCACAACCGTTGTAACTGGTCATTGACATCCTGGATACTGGCTGTGGGACAAAATTGAGGTGCGAGATGGTCTCACACATGTTCTGTCGGGTACAAGTCCAGGGATCTTGCTGGCCACGTGAGTGACTACCTCAGCATCAGAGTTAATACAGATGCGTTTCACGTGTGGACAAGCATTGTCATGTTGAAACATCGCACCGTGATACTGCCACGTGGCAGGTAAAACATGAGTACGCAGAATGGCCGTGATGTTTCGTTGTACCGTCAGTTCTCTCAATCACTACCTGTCATGACCTGATGTCGTACCGATGACCACCCACGCCATGAAGTGAGGAGTAACACTGTTGTGTCTCTCCAAAACATTGGAAGAATTGGAGCTCTCCCAAGATCGCCGCCATATTCACAGATGATGAACAGCCGGGATAGTACAGAACCGCGAACACAGTGCGACGGCATTCATCAGCAGCCCACGCTTCCCGGTCACATCACTCCAGACGCAGCTAGTTTTCGACCAGCGGTGCTGGACGACAGAGGGTGCTGCAGGAAGTCCATTACTTGTTCACGGATGGGCAGGCACAGACGTGTCGTGTGACTAGCGCCTCCCGTCGGGTAAGCCGTTAGCCGCGTGCAAGTCTTTCGATCTGACGCCACTTTGGCGACTTGCGCATCGATGGGGATGAAATGATGATGATTAGGGCAACACAACACCCAGTCCCTGAGTGGAGAAAATCTCCGACCCACCTGGGAATCGAACCCGGGCCCTTAGGATTGACATTCTGTCGCGCTGACCACTCAGCTACCGGAGACGGACGGCACAGAAGTGAAGACGTTACGATGTGCTTGGTGCCCAATATGGCGATTATTCAATGCGGTGGTCAGGCGTGATGGAGCGGAATCTTGATAATATGCATCCATGCTCTCACGTTCCTATTCAGCCCAACATCGGGCAACTGTCACATCCAAATGCCCCAACAGCGATCACTCAGCATCTGGCGCTGTTAAACGCCCCTTATATAATCAACCAGAACTGGTAATACCACCAAACACGAATGACACTAATGCATTCTGGTGGCCGTTGTGCTTGTCAAGAGCACTGCTGGAGAGAAGAGCTGGTATTGTTACTTTATGCTGTTATATCGACGTGATTTCTTACCAAAGTGATGCACTTTCTCCTTGCCGTTTGGAATAGATAATGGATTATTGTATCCCAGATGGCAAAAGTATACTATCATCTTAGTGATACCTGAAACATAAATGCAGTGATTAATTTATTTTCACGGCGAAAGCACACTAGTTTCGAACAACAGTAGCACTGATTACTTGATTGGGGCTCTGAGACTAGTGACTTACACAAAAAGGGCATCGTGTTTGTGAGGTATTTTGTTTTTGAATATCCTTTGGTTCTTGGTAAATTTTTTACTGATAACTAGAAGAGAGCTTCCGTGTAAATAAGAGCTAACTATCTTTCTTGCATTAACAACCTTCTCTGTGCAATAGCTTAGTGTTTTCGGCGAAACAGGAACTAAATTCAAAGCCAACATGGGTATTGTTATAACTGCTCTTCTATCGGTTAATAATCTCTTACATTTGACGGACAATGAAAGAGCTGTGTGTCGGATGTGTACTGCGAAATATTTCTAACTGCTTCGTTCTCTTTTTAGTAGGTAGCTCGTTTCTGGAACGCCGGCACAACCAGACGAGAGTTGTATCAAGCGTGGACTCTTGATTTCTCTAGAAGTTTTTACAATTTTTTGTTGTTTTGTTTCCTGTGGTACAGTGTTGATAACTGCAAACAATGTGATGGATGCAATATTTTTGGAGACAACAGAGGTACAGTCAAATCTGAAACACGTTCGTGAGAAATCATAACTGGCTCCCCCCGTCGGAGGTTCGAGTCCTCCCTTGGGCATGGGTGTGTGTTGTCCTTAGCGTAAGTTAGATTAAGTAGTGTGTAAGCTTAGCGACCGATGACCTCAGCTGTTTGGTCCCATAAGACCTTGCCAGAAATAAAAAAAAAATCATAACTAATCTGTTTGCGAGATGATTCGTGCATGTAGGATAAAATCAATCAAGATTTATGAAAAGCACTCACAAAACACACCTACAACTGGTAACCATCCAAACTATCCACTCCTTTGCACTTGCAGTCTTCCCTGCAAGTTCATCTCGGTATGTGTCCCACATACTCGAATAGTAGTCCACAATAAATCGCAGTGCACTCTTCCACACAGCATGTTTCGTAAATGAAGACTCACACTTAAACAAGACACCTGTATGGCGCAAAAAGTTACAATTGACTCTAAATAATGAATGTGAAGTCATCCATATGAGTACTAAAAGGAATCCGTTGAATTTAAGTTACACGATAAACCACATATCTAAAGGCTCTAAATTCAAACAAATACCGATTAAAACTACGAATAACTTAAATTGGAACGATCATGATGTCGTGGGGAAAGCAAACCAAAGACTACGATTTATTGGAAGAACACTTGGAAAATAAAACAGGTCTACTAAAGAGACTGTTTACACTACTCTTGTCCGCCCTCTTCTGGGGTATTGTCGTGCAGTGTGCGATCCGCATGAGATAGAATTGACGGAGGACCTCGAAAAAGTTGAAAGAAGGGCAGCTCGTAAGTATTATCTCGAAACAGGGCAGACAGAGCCACCGATACGCGAAATCGGGTGGTAGTCATTAAAAGAAAGGAGTTTCTCGTTGTGGCAGAATCTTCTCACGAAATTTCAATCATCAACTTTCTACTCAGAATGTGAAAATATTTTTTTGGCTCCTAATTACATAGCGAGAAATGATTACACTGTACAACAAAAAAATTTTTTCGGGTACAGAGATAAAACAAAGTGGACCTAACTAATTTGGACTTGCTGAATCTGAAAATGCAGTTAGATTTTCGCCATCACTCTCCAATTTTTTCTTATGGAGGTTTTTAAATGCCTATATCTAAAAACAGAGACTAGGGTGGTCCACACTAAATTTAGACAATATATAACATACTTAATGCCATAGAACTATCTTACTCTAGTCCTGCGCCTAATGTACATTTTTTACGAAAAATTGCAACATTCATTTGCTCGACTATGATGTTGATGGTGGAGGGTTGAGTCTTTTTGATGACAGCTTCCTTCGCTGGGATGTATATCCTTCACGCTCCAAAAACCAACAGTAGTCACTTAACATTGAAGGGTTCCATCTACCTTTATAGCGGCTCACCATTCGCAAAATATCCTGATGGAACCTTTTCCTGTGTTCGTCACCAACCGCTCCCAAATTGGTAGGGAACAAATCTAAATGTGAATGAAGGAAGTGCATTTTTAGTTACATACTGCATCCAAGATTTTTATAGTTCTCTAAAAAAGCTCCCACTAATATGTCACTGTTTTCTGCTCTTGTATTCCCTAGGAAACCTTCAACGACATCCTTAAAAGAACGCCAGGCTGCAAGTTCTGACTGACTTAATTTCTCTTCAAAGTTCTTATCATGCATTAACTTCTTAATTTGTGGCCCTATAAAAATCCTCTCTTTCAATTTGGCGTCACTTAATTCAGGGAACACTTCACGAAGATACACGAAACCATTAGCATTTTTGTCCATCCCCTTGACAAAATTCTTCATAAGGCCGAGCTTAATATGCAGTGGGGGAAGGAAAACATTTTGAGAATCCACCAAAGGTACATATTTCACATTTTCTGTCCCTGGAGCCAATTTCTCTCGTGATGGACACTGTTTAACTGTATAATGTTTATCTGTTGCACGGCTCTCCCAAAGACAAAGGAAACAGCAATACTTTTTGAAACCAGTTTGGAGACCAGTAAGTAAACCAGTCACCTTAAGATCACTAAATATTTTCCAATTTTCCACCTTATTCATAATAGCTTCAAGTATCTGTGACAAATTTACATAGTTCTCTTTCATAGTCACAGAGTATTCAAAGAACTGTGACTGACGCCCGAACAACAGGGACTTACATCCGCTGAGAATAGAAAATAGTGCATTGAGAATGGCTAGCTACTAGCCGAAATCTGGATTTGCGTAATAAAATCTAAAAAAATGACGACTGATTGCTGCACGCTATAATTTATAAGTCACATAACAGTCGCTGAGTGCACCCACTTTCCGAATGGAAGGATACCTGATGTTTCATTAATCCTACTACATCACTACAAGCACAAACGTTGCCCACCATACGGTAATATGTCATCAGATCTTTATTACGTTGCCTAAAGTCAGTAATTCTTGTTTCTTCATGAAGTAAGTTCCATTCCTTAAGACGTGAAGATAAAATTTCTGCATGCTCCTTGGATAAGTATAGATCAGAACTAGGTCATTCAAGTCTGCTTGTGTAATTAAATGTGGTCTTTGTTCCTCTTCACTTGATTGACATTGTGCTTCCCCAGCGTTTGTAGATTCATGATCAGAATTAGGAACTTGTTGCCACACTAGTGGAGGAGTTGGAACTGGCAGGTCTTCACCGTGGGGAACAGGTCTAATTGCTGAGGGCAGGTTAGGGTACTTAACATTTTTCTTATTCTTTGATGAAAAGAATTAGTCAAACAGAAGAAGCAATCATCAACATGATTTTTAGGCACTCGGCAGAACATTAGTATGCCATATGGTAAGTGCTCTTTTTCTCCTTTCAGCTATTGTGTTAGTCTAGAATTGCACCTAATGCAAGTTACGTGAGGTGACAAATCTTTATCCTGATGTCCCAGTTGGCATTTGAAGTATAAATGATACGACGTCTTCAGTAAGTTAGAAACTGGTCGTCTTTGTTTCCTTGTCGTGAGTTCACCACATATATAACAAAATGAATTGGATGATTTGTACGCACATCCACGTTTTAATTTAAATCGCCAATTCCGTTGGAATTTTGGTCGAATCTCATAACCTATCGTATTTTTAACACTGAGCGACTGGAATGGAAACTTACCAAAGGATTTTATTCCTTTTCTTTATCTGAATAGTATTAAAATAATGACGAGCGTACCCTTCGGGCAATATGACACGCACATGCCAGGTGCTGGTTACTCACCTACGGCTTCCCAAACTGACAACGTGTGATTCGCGAGTAAAATTCTTGTTACTGAGAAAAGTAAACATATGCGACACAACACAATTGTCAGTGAATCGTCAGCACCTGAGAAGATTGCGCGCGACTGGAATGCGGACGCTTTGTGAGAGGAATAGTTCACGTCGTTTGAAAGACATTGTCATGTACTTAGATCTGTCTTTATCAGCAATACATTTCAACAAATTAAATATATCGAGTCACCACACTCTTTCAGGATGCTCATATTTCCGAAATTATACTGACCACTACTTCATTTGTGTAGCCTGTTGTGTAATTAGTTTATTAATGCTGATAGTGCGTATGCAACCACTGAAATGATTTTTCTCGTTACGACGAGCCGATTACAACATCGTTATTCGTGAGGGCTTCTCGACTGTTTACAGGTTGTAGTCGAAACGTGATGTTCACATGTTCGTAGTATAATGTCTCTTATTACATCCACATCCCAATAATGATAGAGAAACTTGCGACCATATCTCGAACGCTTTTTACCAGGAGCACAAAGGCGTCATACCTGTGGAAATTACGCCTTTTCGACTTATTGTAACAGATCGTAAAGATACGTCAGCATAACAGGCAGCAAGTACATAACCTTGTTTTACTTCCCTGCCTTGCTTCTAGACCACATGATTTTATAATATTCCTTACTCCCTTATTCACTACCCTCACGATTAATCGTCTGCCCTTTCTTACGAACTGAAAACGTTGTGGAGGCAGAAGATATAATTCCAGTGGCTAATGGCCCACCAGTTATTGAAATGGCATTGTTATTGACAAAATAATAAACAAAACAAAAAAGTATACAGATATATGTAACGGAAAACTATAGTGTACTAACGCGGAAAACTATAGTGTACTAACGAAAAGAGATGC
Organism: Schistocerca serialis cubense; assembly: GCF_023864345.2. Taxonomy (NCBI): domain Eukaryota; kingdom Metazoa; phylum Arthropoda; class Insecta; order Orthoptera; family Acrididae; genus Schistocerca; species Schistocerca serialis. The sequence continues at coordinate 242,676,019 of NC_064638.1, read as the reverse complement.
AGCACTTAAACGGAGGAAAACGAAACACTACTTAGTGACAATAAAATTCAGTATACCGCAAGGCTGTATATTTCGGATGGGCAATACGTCCACTGCCCATATGCGCCATGCCAAAATGAGCATATGGCAGGAGTACCTTCCCGCTCGCCGACTCACCCCTCCCGCAATGCTCGCGTGCCACCCGGCGCGAGAAACTGTGCCATAACCACAACGCCGCGCGACCTGGCGCAGGCGCGTGTCGCGTCCCAGTCGCGTCGCGTCGCAATTTGCGCCGTCACATTTGAACCTGAGAACCTACAATTTACGCTTAACCTTTTTTGAGGGTTCATTTTTCCCGCGCGCTGTTCGAGAGAGGAACGGCAATGAAATAGCTTGAAGATGGTTCGATGAACCCTCTGCCAGGCACTTAATTGTAAATTGCAGAGTAAACATATAGACGGAGATTAGCCACATCCGTTACCTTATCACTTCTGTGTTTCCCCCATTCGAATACGGGTCTGATGCAGCTCTTCGCACTGGTCTCTTGTCAATTTTTATTTTTTTATTTTTTTTATTTGTGGTAAGGTCTTATGGGACCAACCGCAGAGGTCATCGGTCCCTAAGATTGCACATTTAATCTAACTTAAACTAACTTACGCTAAGGACGAAACATGCCCCCATGCCCGAGGGAGGACTCGAACCTCCGACGGGGAAGCCGCGCTGATCGCGTCTACTGTCAACGTATTTCTGTCTCTGCGTAACTATTGCAGTCTACATCCATATGAACAGACATTCAAGCCTTTGTCTCCCTCTGCAATAAGTGCACCCCCCTCCCATTACTTTCCATCATTACCAAATTAACAATTCCTCAATCCCTCCGGATACGCTCTTTCAACCTATCGCTTCCTTTCGTAAAGCTGTGCCGTACATTTTATTTTCTCCCATATAATCGTCTGGATTCGTCTGTAGAAGCACGGAATTCCAGAAACTTCAGTTTTATTCCGTTAAATACTGTTTATAGTCTACGTTTCACTTCCGTATCATGCTACACTCCAAATGATTACAGAAAAGACTTTATAACATTTAAATCTATATTAGATATTAACAAATTGTTTTGAAACATTTAAATCTATATTAGATATTAACAAATTGTTTTGAAAACGTTTTTCTTTCTATATCGGTCTTCATTTTATATACTCTCTCATTCTGCCATTTTCCCGCTCAAATACCAAAACTCGTCGACTATTTAGCGCATCATTTACTAATTTAGTTTTCTCGGCATCGCTTGATATAATTTTACTACATTCCATTACCGCTGTTTTACTTTATTGACGTTCATCTTACAAACCCTTTTCAAAACATTACCCACACTATAGAACTATTCTCTAAAGTCTTTTGCTGTCGCTGAGAGTATTACAGTGTCTTCGGCAAACCTTAAAGTTTTTAATTAAACTCCTTAACTTAGAATCTATTTCCAAATGTCTCTTTGGTTTCTTTTACTGTTTATTCTACGAACAGGTTGAGTAACATTGGGGACAAGCTACAACCATTCCTCACTCCCTTCTTCGCTACTGCTTCTATGTCATGTTGTTCGACAGCCTGTTTTTTGTACAAAGATAGCTTTCCGATCTCTTTATTTTATGGTTGCTACGGCATTCGCCTTAATAGATTGAAGGACATGATGGAAAACTTGTGTCTGTTAAAGGTCGACTTCTAAATATCGTGAGCTGCACTTGAAATGATTGTTTGCGAAGCTGGTATTCCGATGTAGAACCCATATGAAGGAACAAACGTATGTAGGGATGAGCCGGGCAATTATTTTTTAAGCTGGGAGGCAATGGAATCGAATGTATAGAAATGGGTGATTACAATGTGCAGCTATTGAAGTACGATACGGAGCAGTTTAATTGCCTTAAGGTCAAATTAAATACTTCAAACAATTCAGTTTTCACATCGTGGCCACTTAGATTCAAACTATAAAACAAGGGATAAAAACTGTTTTAACAAAGAACTAACTAAATTTTACTATCGAATTCAGTTATTTACACTATTAAAATTAAAGGTCACTGTATTCCTCAAGTCCAATACAGAATTCGTGGATCCAGAGGGAGCAGATTGGCAGTAAATCCACTGCTCTTCTGGCCTTGAATTCGAAAATTTTTCTTCGCAGTACTTGCACTCTGTCTTCACCGTTGTCGCTAAAAAAATCTCTTCTAGGGTGGGGTTCCTGCTCCTCGCAATTTTCTTCTCTTCGGCTGCTTTCAGTTTCTCCTTTTTACCTTCTTTTTCTTCTCTGTCTTTATTTGCTGCTGTCGCTGTTACACGGACTTGCTGTAAGTATCGCCGTGGAGCCCTTCTTTCGGTCGCTGCCTTTATGTTTTCCCCCAACATAATGTGCCAGACGTCACCGCCGAGATGGCCACTTTGTCCGCATTGACGCCGTTATACAAAAGCTGTATATCCTCTAATAGCATGTCCGAAATTTCAGTAGCTAAAGTAGGATTATGGAGTGTACATATGACACTTCACAGTTTCATTAAAAAGACTTAAATCACATTCCCTCTCCACAATAAATAGACAAGCTGACCACTTATATCAGGATGACTAAAATCCACTTAAACGTCTATAGCCCTGAGGAGAGGGACAGCAAACAGATCAGAATTCATTTGGTGGCTGGGCCCTCCGGGTGAATAAGTTAAAGCATTTACTGCGCTGTACCAGTGCCTTATAGCCCCCAGAACCCCCCTGGCAACTTTGCCCGGCTCTCCCATACAACATGACAACTGTATATACGATTACAATAGCAGAAATAAAAGTCTGCTTTTTAACGCACCTATAGCAATGCACGCTTGTCATTTAATACAGAGGATAAGAAATCCGTCCTATCTCACAGTACACAGTTAATGTGTATGTTCTTGCTGTCAAATCATAGGCAGGGGCAAGTGTTAACGACTTCTGACAGAACCGTTACACAGCGTAAACATGGAACTGATAGATCAAAGAGTCTACATTACCTCTCTTTTGTAATTTCTAGGATGATATTTATGTACATCTGTGACCATGGAGGTAAAAATGCCTTCATACATGTAAAATATAATCTCTGGACAACTCGTATATGAAAATAGAATATACAAAAGGTATAAAATCGCAAAATAATTCAACGTATCACATCAAATAAGACAATTTTACTTGCACGATATGGAGAGACTGTTGAAATTTTGTATATACATTTTATTCCGCAACTCTGTTCATTAAGTATATTGGAAGCTTGTACGTGTTATGGGTGTATATTTCATTTTCTTATAGAATATTTAAAAATCTGACTTTTTCCGATTTATGAGTAATGGCGAAGTTTTTATTAATGTCATTAACAGAATATTCTCGTAAATGAGCACTGAATACTGAAGGATTGGCTTCACTAACATTAATATGGTAAATTTCGTTTTGAAGTTTCTCCCTGTTTGCCCAACATAAAGTTTATCACATTCGCTACATATTATTTATGCTCACCTGACATTTTATAGTCTTGCATCTTATCTGTAGTGCTTATAAGACGTGCCCTTACATTTTTCTCTGTCCTGAAGCCAATTTGCAGAGGTGTAAAAAGTTTGTTGGCTCCAAAAAATGGTTTCAGTGGCTGCTGCTCTATCCCGTGTATGCAAAAATAATTTATCATCTCAGATCAAAGCACACAATCCATACGTAGACGAAAGTATTAGACACGAAAGCAGTAAATATCATGTAGACGTGCAATAAACATTTCAAGAAAAACCCTGGTCCGAACTGTATGCACGTGTTCAGTGTGCAAAATACCTTTCTGCCTCAGAGCTGGTAACTACTGTTGCAAGAGATATCACAACAATTAAAATAAAGTTATACCTAATTTGAACTATCGCTTGTCGAGTCTGTATTCTGAAATGAGTTGATGGTTAGTTGCGTTGACTACATTTAATGATAATATTTTGTTGTTATTAAGATGAAGTTTTACAAACCTACTGTAGAAAACATGTTACGATAATAAAACTTGGTTGATTCCGTGGAGGGGACCAAACAGTGAAGTCATTCGGTCCCATCGGATTAGGGAAGGATGGGGAAGGAAGTCGGCCGTACGCTTTCGACGGAAATATCCCGGCATTTGCCCAGAGCGATTTAGGGAAATCACTGAAAACCTAAATCAGGATGGCCGGACTCGGGTTTGAATCGTCGTCCTCCCGGATCCGTGTCCAGTGTGCTAACCACTGTGCCACTTCGTTCGGTCGACAATAAAACTAAAGTGTTACAGTGTGGATAAATTTTAAATATGTAAATTATTGTTCATGCCCCACTAGGGTAAATTTTTACGGCGTTTACCGGCCCCCTCAAAGAGTTGACTGATAAACATGCCATTGCTATAAAGATATATAATGTAAGGAGACTTCTATTCTGATATTATACGCGTATATATATTATCATGTTGTAGAAATAGATCTACATACAGTTGTTTGTTCCTCTGTATCAAATGCCACTGAGGTAGGGTTACACACCCGAATACTGGATTGGCAAATAAACATTTCAATTGCAGCTTCAAAAAAAATTTTAAGGCTGCGGAGTACCAGCCATCCCAGATCTTTACTTGTATCTTTGCTATTTAACAGTCATCCGACGTGTTAATTTTTCCATACAATTTGAGGGAAGCAGCCAAATCTTCGTAACTTTCTGCCACGATATTTCCATCCGTGATCTTCCGACCGTTTCCGGGTGTCCTGTTTATACCAAGAGATGGTCTGAAGGTTCTTGGCGGAAACATCATAAGAACAACGTTGAAACATCCGGTACCATTCTCGAAATTTTATGAAACGGCCTACATCTAGATGCCGAATGCGAAGCTATTGGCTTACCAACTGAGTCACCACGAACGGTTTTCCAAGAAACTTTAGCCATTGACGCTACATCGATGTAAGAGATCTCGTTGCGAAAGCATACTTGATCTCTCAGCAACAAATAATCCTGGACAAATAGGGAGTATCATGACGAATGCAGGGATTAGCGATCACAAGGCAGTTGCTACTAGGCTGAATACCGTAACACCTACAACCATGAAAAAGAAACGCAAAATACATCTATTTCAAAAAACTCATAAAAATGCTCATAACGCAATTTTCCTTCCGATCTGATCATGAAAGGGTAGAAAAGATGTAAAATGATTTCAAAGAGATAGTATCGACGGCAATTGAGAGATATATACCACATAAATTAATAAGTGATGATACTGATTCCCCATGGTACACAAAACGTGTTAGGTCGCTGTTGCTGAAGCAACGAAAAAAGAATGCCAAATTTAAAAGAACGCAAAATCCCCAAGATTGGCAAAGTTTTGCAGAAGTTCGAACTATAGCGCATACATCAGTGCGAGATGCTTTTAATAATTTCCACAGTGAAACTCTGTCTCGGAATGTGGCAGAAAACTCAACGGGATTCTGGTCATACATAAAGCACACCAGAGGCAAGACGCAATTAATATTGTCACTGCGCGATAACAACGGTGAAATCACTGATGACACTGCCACTAAAGCAGAGTTACTAAACACGGTTTTCCGAAACTCCTTTACCAAAGAAGACGAACTAAATATTCCTGAATTCCAATCAAGAACAACTGCCAAGATGAAAACATAGAAGTGGATATCCTCGATGTAGCAAAGCAGCTTAAATCACTCAATAAAGGCAAGGCCTCCAGTCCCGATTGTATACCAGTCAGGTTCCTTTCAGAGTATGCTGATACAATAGCTCCATATTTAGTAACTATATGCAATCCCTTGTTCACAGGGAGTTCCGTACCTAAAGACTGGAAAATTGCTCAAGTCACACCAATACCCAAAAAGGGAAATAGGAGCAAACGGGTGAATTACAGGCCCATATCACTAACATCGATTTGCAGTAGGATTTTGGAACATATACTGTGTTCGAACATTATGAATTACCTCGAGAAAACGATTAATTGACACACAGTCAGCACGAATTCAGAAAACATAGTTCTTGTGAAACACAACTAGTCCTTTATAATCATGAAGTAATGACTGCTATCGACAGGGGATGTCAAATTGATTCCATATTTTTAGATTTCCAGAATGCTTTCGACGCCTTTCCTCACAAGCGTCTTCTGACCAAATTGCGTGGCTATGGAATATCGCTTCAGTTGTGTGACTGGATTAGTGGTTTCCTGTCAGAAAGATCACAGTTCGTAGTAATAGACAGAAAGTCATCGAGAAAACAGAAGTAATATCCGGCGTTCCCCAAAGAAGTATTATATGCCCTCTATTGTTCCTTATCTGTATTAACGACATAGGAGACAATCTGAGTAGCTGTCTTAGATTCTTTGCAGATGATGCTGTGATTCACCGTCTTGTAAAGTCATCGGATGACGAATTGCAAAATGATTTAGATAAGATATCTGTATAGTGCGGAAAGTGGCAATTGACCCTGAATAAGGAAAAGTGTGAAGTTATTCACTTCAGTCGCCCTCCGCCACACACCGTTGGTTGGCTTGCGGAGCATAAATGTAGATGTAGATGTAGTCGCAAAATTTCGATTACGCGATAAGTCACATAAATCTGAAGATAGTAAATTCAACTAAATACTTAGGGATTACAATTACAAATAACCTAGATTGGAACGATCACATAAATAATGTGGGTGGAGCAACCAAAGACTGCGATTCATTGGCACAACACTTACAAGGTGCAACAGGTCTACTAAAGAGACTGCTTACACAACGCTTGTCCGCCCTGTTCTGGAGTATCGCTGTGCGGTGTGAGATCCGCATCAGGTGTGAGTGACGGATGACATCGAAAAAGTACAAAGAAGGGCAGCTCGTTTTGTATTATCGCGAAATAGGGGAGATAATGCCACAGACATGATGCGTGAATTGGAGTGGCAATCATTAAAACAAAGACGTTGCGACGGGATCTTCTCATGAAATTTCAGTCACCAGTTTTCTGCTCCGTTGGAACCCACCTACATAGGGAGAAATGATCATCACGATAAAATAAGAGAAATTAGGGCTCGCACAGAAAAATATTAAGTGCTCGTTTTTCCCGCGCGCCGTTCGAGAATCGAACGGTAGAGAGACCTTGAAGGTGGTTCATTGAATCCTCTGCCATGCACTTTATTGTGAATAGCAGAATAATCATGTAGATATAGATGTAGATGTTGATAAATACATAAACGGAAAATAGATAACTATTACAGCGGCAGAGAAAGCCTGCGTTATATCTAAGAGTGTTTTGTCAATTATTTTCGAAACATTACAACAGCAGACGTGTCACTGAATCGGGTTGTAAGGCGATTTTCGGTGATTCAGCAACTGCACTGCTGGCAGCGAAAGGCGAAGACCCGGATTCGACACCCGGTCCGGCAAACAGCTACACGTCAGGAAGTTTCATAATAGCCTGCACACTGCCGTGGAGTGAAAGTTTCGTTCCGGAAATAACCCCTAGGTTGAGGTTAAGCCGTTCTCCGTTATATCCTTTCTGCCAGACGTGCTAGTCAGGTTAAGTATGCGCGTGAGACCGTAACTTTAACGAGATATGCTAGGTGTAAATCAGTCACCAATCCATTTTAGTTATCAACATCTTTATTTACTGTTCTGCCGATATGGCAGACATTTTCCATACATAGTACATGTTACTTGATGTTGGAATTTTCTGTCTACTGTAAACGAGAATGTGGAGGAAAGAATGACATTTAGATACGCTGTAATAATTTAGGTAGATTTTGCTACACATGAAATGCGTACTTTTCAACAACAGTCAAATCGGTGTGCGTTACAATGATGCACAAGAGGTTTGTATCCTTCTCGTCGTTACTGCAGCTTTTCCGTAGAGTATAATTCCTTCGATAGTTTTGATTTTACAGCGGAATAGCGACGGATTCTCCAACGCGATCTTCTTTTCGTGACCTGTCGCAGTTATACCTTAACAATATGTTTCGGGTGCAGTTGTTTGTCTTCATTTTCCCATAGATTTTTTTTTGAAGTGTTGTAATGCAAGTTACTTCGGAGTCCATGCCTTTGGCATTTACATAATACGCTCTTTCGATTTAACTTCGGACGTTTAGCTGTTGAACAGTTACCTACAGGACTACTATAAATGATTCATTCGTTTTCCAAGCTGTATATTTTCCAAAGCGTTATACGTACAAATGTTATTGATTCATGAATAGAGCCGCAAACTCATAAAGTTAGTATTTGAAATTGCTCTGGTCACTCGACATACGTCCTAGCGACAGTGAAGTTCGTTCCATACCTAATGTAGCAACATCCTATCAATGGTCATCCCTGCAGCTCCGATGCGTTCTCGGAGCTGTTCCCCTGTTATTGTTAGTGGGGTTAAGTAATCACGGTCCTCAATGTACTGCCAAAGGGAAAAGTCACAAAGAGGCAAACTGGGAGGAAGAAGGGGGAGGGGGGGGGGGGGACAGAGCCATATCATCTTCATCACTACGCCCAATCCAGCGATGGGGTAGTTCGTCGTGTTAGTAGCGACGAACATCGGTGCTCCACTGAGGGGATTGGAAGATGAAATTCTCAGTATCAGCAGTGATTTGTAAAAAGAACCACAAATGCGACATATGAAAATAAGAGGTACCAGTCAGCCTTCTCACAGTAGAAAAGCGGCCCACATAGCTTCGCCTGCACAGAAAACGTTAAACGTCGGGGAACCTCGGCCATGTCCCACAATTTCATGAGGATTTTCAGTGCCCGACACTGTAGATTAACTTCGCAAATAAATTGAAGGCTTCTTCATCGTTGAATATCAGCATGGAGGCGAAATGTTCATTCTGAATTGTGATCCAAAATTGAACTTGCTGGTCATAATCTTAAGGTTTTAATTGTTGCACGAGCTGCAGGCGGTACGGTTTAAAATTTAACCGCCGTCGCAAAATTTTCCACACAGATTGCTACCGCATTCCAAGTGAGTGGTTTGCGCGGACTGTTGTTTTTTTTTTTTTTTTAACTCCATACGAAACTTTTCCTCGCGCTCTCTACTATTGAATTGATCGACGGGTTCTTTTCTGTTTACAAAGAGAACCAATGTCCTAAACTGTGGATACCAACGCACAATGCTCTGTTCACAGAGCGGATCTTTTCCATAATACTTTCCGAATGCACGCTGCAATGTTGTTACAGATAAAAATGTCGCATATTCCAACATACAAAACTGTTTTCTTGCTTTGTCGCCATTTTGTCAAGGCACAGCGCTCGTAATGCCAATTGGTGGGCACAACGCAAACTCGAGGAGTTTACGCTTCAATTCATGGTTCAAATGGTTCTGAGCACTATGCGACTTAACTTCTGAGGTCATCAGTCGCCTAGAGCTTAGAACTAATTAAACCTAGCTAACCTAAGGACATCACACACATCCAAGTCCGAGGCAGGATTCGAACCTGCGACCGTAGCGGTCACACGGTTCCAGACTGAAGCGCCTAGAACCGCACGGCCACACCGGCCGGCTTCAATTCATGCATCAACCGTATTTTTACATTTCATACTTTCGAAAATATAGACGAAAATTAGTCTACTTTGCTTATTTTCATTCGCTTATGTCGTATGGTATTATATTTTGGGGTAACTCTTCCCATTCTTAATGGATATTTTTGGCTCAGAAACAGGCGGTTCGGGCAATAAGTGGTGTTAAGTTCACGAACCTCTTGTCGACCCTTGTTCACGAGTCTGGGTCTTTTGACATTGTCCCTCAATATAAGCAGCTTTCACTGAGTTAATACTCGGCAGAAATCAACACTTCATTTCGATGACTTCCTTAACTCTTGTGCAGAAAGGTGTGCAGTATACTGCTGCATCCATTTTCAATAAACTACCACTCGAATTCAAAAATCTTAGCAGTAATCCACGTGCTTTCAAATTGAAACTGAAGAGTTTCCTCATGGATTACTCCTTCTATTCTGTCGGGAAGTTCCTTGAAAAATTGAGCTGATTCTTGCTGTATTGTTGATTGCGTTTACATTAACTAATGGAATGACTTTTTTCGGGTTCATAAAAATTTTATTTTTATCCGTTATTACTTTTATGTTGTAATTTCATGTACTGACACGTTCCATGACCTTGGAGATTTGCTCCTCTATTTGGTCCTACGGAACTCTATGTGTTAATAAATAAATAAAAAGCGGTATGAATAGGTTTACAGGTGAAGAGATGGCCGCTATGCAGCACGTGTATAATTTTACTGAATGCAGTTTAAGAGCGGCACAACAGCGATATGTTGATCTGTACTTGCAGCGACGGCAACCACATCTAAGAACTTCTGCATCTGACAAAGCCAACTCCTCACGCACGCCCCCCTCAGATTTAGTGGTAAGACGGCCCAGTGAATAACGCGTCAAAAACTGAACACAGATCAAGAGTGAAAACAGGAAGAAGCTGTACTGAACTGTGAAAAAAGAAACTAAATAGAAACAGTTGTAAGATGGCAAGAACTATGCCCGTTACATGAAGTCAGTAAAGATCACTTAACTCATGTTGAGCGAACAGTAGGGCTGAACAAAATGACTGACAAGGCACAATGCATCTTGTAGAGGGTATAGTATGGACGTATTGGAATAATTAATGTCGGGTGATGGTTTTAAAGTAATTCACACGACATGAAAACTTTGTGGAAACGAGTCGATTTACTGGACGCTAGTTTACCCCAGGGAAGTATTTAGAGTTGACAGTGGCCGGCTGGGGAATGACGAAGGGAAGCGACAATAGGCAGCTTAGGGCGGCTCATGCTCTGAGAAAGCGGTAACGCGGCGCGGCCTCCAGCCGCCTTAAGATGAGTGACAGCATGGGTGGTTGACCCCGACCCCATGCTGGTGTACCGGGAAGCAGACAGAGAACTTGTACGCCTGTTGATAAATGTCCGTTGTCCTGTTTTCAGGGAAACATGCGAGAAATCCGTGCAAAGCTACGGTGGAGCGGTCAACAGAGGTCAAAATATGCATGTTCGTGACTATAGCAACTTCACGCTGAATTCACGGTCCGCAGAGTCTGAAGTAAATCAGGTGAAGAGCGACAGAATGAAATACGCTGGCCTCCGATGTGAACGTAGGACCGAGGAATTTGAAGTACTCTCCTGAGAGTCAGAATTCCAGAAAAACTGGTGTTTGTGCAGATGCTAACCTTGATGGGTGGCCTGGGAGGAGCTAAATAGAAGAAGTTGAGAGGAAGGGGAATTTTGTGGGAATTTGTTCACTTCCCAGAGCAGGCATTGGTCGGCACTGGGAAGCGACGCATAATGAACGTGACTTGCGCTGCAATTGGCGTAAGTGATTTTGCTGCAGGGGAAACCGCAGCGAAGAGCGGACTGGGAGAAGTCCCCATAGAGGTCTTCCGTTCCCTGCTTCCCTAGAGTGCGGACATGGCGTTCTTTACTCAACTTGCCTGAGAAAGAGTGAGCATCTCTGCAGTTTAGGACTTAGCAAATGGAACGATTGAGCTTGGAGAAAGGAAGTTTTGGTTCAGCTATGTACTGAGCAAGATAGCTAGGAGTGAATAGACGAGCGCAGCCTTGCAGCACCACGAGGTCGGCCGACGTCCGCACGACGCCGCTCCGCCACGCTGAATTCGGTGATATTGCGCCCGCTCCGGCCAGTGATTAATTTGCTGGATCACGTCGGCAAAGTTTCCACTAGGGCTGTGTATTGTAGAATTCTTCTCGCACTTCGCATTACGCTTGGGTCAGTCGATAGGAATTACTTCTTATTTATCGCGCTTTACTCCACGCAAACGCAATTTATTACCACTGCCTGTTAGGAGAGTCATGTAATGTGATGATTGAAGGTCGTGAGTTTAAATAAATCTGTGCTAATCGACTGCATCTGTTTTAAATCAAGTAGTTGAAATCCCAAGTCACTTTCTTAATTAATTTTATGTTCAACATTTGCATCTGGTGTTCAATTGCTGAATATAACATCAATGTGCATCCCTTTTTAATTAAAAGGGATCAATTCTGAACCAATTAATGTCAACACTGCCACCGCAGTTCAATCAGGAGTCACAGGGCCTTATTTCTTTCTTTGCGTTATCCGACACTGAGGCAGTTTTGCACTCTCAGTTGATCTGTTAGTCAATTACCTGGGGTGAACACACACCAAAACCAGATAAGTGACGGGTGGGGTGTTACACAGTGAACGGCTCAAGTATCCAGGATATACAAATAGTGACAGCGTTGTGGTTCTGTGGTCACGTTGTTGGCCTGTGACGGGGCAAGTCCCGGTTCAAATCTCCCTCGTGGCCTTTTATTTTCTTATAAAAGTATGAATCGTCCGTCCGGTTAGTGACGATGTCTGTTAGCTGTATTCAGGTTTGTGTCTCTGTTGTGAAACGTCCGTCAGCAACAGCGAGGTGTACGGAAGGGACCTCCAGACACAACGTACATCCTTTTTGTTCTACACAAGTATCACATGTTATGGCTCTCATGTTCCGTTTTGGAAGTTTTGACTCTTGGATTCGTCTCTTGTAATATATATCACACCCGTTTATTCGTTGTTTTCATTTCTGCGAGAGGACCATGCGGCGTCTCGTCCGCTCTCACTTTTCATAACATTTACTTGGGATGGTAATATTTTCTTACCACTTGACTTATAGTCTGTAAGCTATGTATAGTATGACAACCGTCGAGATTATATAAGCAGAACAGACACGTTAATGAGCGAACGGACAGTTCATAATTTTTTGAGGAAACAAAAAATGGTGTACGACGGAGGCTTGAACAAGAGTCTCCGACTCCGTAGTCTGACACCGTAACCACACAACCACGACGCCGTGGTTCTTACAGTTCGCTCGATGTTGCACGTCGGAACTTAGACTGGTTACTGTTTCTTTACTCGCAGTTCGGTATACCTCCTTTTTTTCATGCTTGATCTGTGTTCAGTTTTCGATTGGCTATCCACTGGGTCATTTTACCACTAAATCTGAGGGCGTGCGATGGGGAGTTCCCCTAGTGAGAGATGTTGCGTTACATTGTGTTTTGTGCTGTAGTTTTGGTGAATGCATGTAACAAGATTTGATTCTGTTGGGAAGATGTTTTCACAGGAACAATGGGATTAGAAACTTTGTAAATCGTAATTAAATTGACGAGTATCGAGCTGTTGCAAACCAAGGGTCTCTTATTTAAAAAAAAAAAATCAGAAAATATACAAATACAGTCGTGTTTCTCATCAGATATGTAAGTTTTATGTAGTTTTGTTTCATTTGCTTTGAAATTCCCGGAAAGAAATGGAAACCTATTACAATACAGTCACAGGTGCAAATATGACCTTGAGGTCTATTTAACTGTGTTACAGAGGTGAAGAGATTCTCAGAATTTCCTTGAGTCTGAGACATTATACCAGGTTACACACGACCTTATCTTTGGTGCGGGAGATTCAAAAGATTTCATGAGCTTGAAAGAATCAAACGTCTTTGGAGAACGTTGTGGACATGCGCAGAAAAAATGGAAGCAAGGTTACAGAAAATAGAAAAAAATACATGACGGGCATAAAGCTGACTAATGATAAACCACTAATAGATCGTAGACACCTCACAGACACTGAGATCGAATTGCTACAATCTTGTTTTGAGAGTAATGAAAAGTGCAGTGCGGGCAGTGTATTTTTAATTTTTATAAAAAATAACTTTTCACAGTATGCACTTTGCTCGAAAGGTTCTGCATCATGGTGTGAGTTTCAGAGGGCACTTATCGATGAGGATACCCGCGTTCATAAGAAATGTTGATAACCATTAAAACTTCTTAAAGGATGTAAACGACGCGTGCCTTTTAGGTAAATGTCTCCACATCTAGTACGCAAAACCCGAGGTTCGAGTCCTTCCTCGGGCTTGGGTGTGAGTATGTTGTCCTGGCGTAAGTCAGTTTACGTTAGATTAAGTAACGTATAAACTTATGGACCGATGACCTCAGTAGTTTGGTGCCATAGGATATTAGCACAAATTTCCAGTTTTTCCCGAATGAAAATTTCCTTCCCATAATTTGGGTATTAAAACCGCTGGACCACGCAACATGTGTTAGTGATACATCAATAAGCAGAACTAAAGTTAAGGATGAATTTGGGACAGACATTGGAGATTACACGGTGACCGTAGTCATCACTGCTGACACGAAGCGGCTCGTCGCACCACAGAGATGAGACTAGACGTTGCAACTATGAAAATTTCATATAAAAGATACAAAGGATGACCAGCTGCTGTGATGCTATATGAGCTATTTGAAGTTCCGTATATACTTTCTTTGTTTCCCTTAACTTTGATTTTCAGTGTTTTAGATACAGTTTACTCTCAAATTACTTGGGAATGTGGGAGGGGGGGGGGGGGAGAGGTTATATAAATTTGTGTGCCATTTCATCCATCTATTACTTTAGAATGAGAGCAACAGCTTTCCTTAACTTTTCCAAAAAGAACTGGAAAGATCACCATTTTTCCAGCAATTTCTACGTATCACACATCATACTCTTTGTTTATTTTTGCATTATGGGCTCAAATAGAAAGTAAATGTTGTTCTCCTTTTATTAGTTACTACGCTGTTATTACATTGTGTGAATTGGTCTGCGTTAACCATGTAACTTTTCGTGTAAAGTGAGCCGCAACTGAATTTTTCAGTAGCAAAAATTAATAAATTTCATGGACGGTACAAGTGTGTTGCCTGAGAACCATTTGAGCTAAAACATTTTTCATTATTTCCACACCACTGTACGATATACAAATTTACGGCAAGGCATTTGGTACTGAGTTGAATAGAGACGATGAATAGTTTTGTGTAAATCTCTGAAAGTTATGAAGCTGCGATACCCGGTATCCTTAACCCACGTAGGGAAATCGCAGAGAAGCTAAATCTGGATGATCGGACGAGGTATGCCCCGTCGTCTTCCCGAATACGAGTCCAGTGTCTCACCTTCCTCGGTGATAGTTTAAGACACGACACTGTTGTTGGGCTCGAAGTGGGCGAGTTGCTCGGGCAAAGTCCCTCAGAAATGACCCCCTTTCGCCGTGGGTGGTGCAAGCGTAATAGGCGATCAGTGTCAGTCGCGCCGGACAGCTCGTCCTAGCGGCCCCACCGACGCCGTAACAACCTCTCCCACGCGCGGAAGCCTCAGGACTGCGCCGGCTTTTCTTACGCAACTAGGTGGGACGCGGATCAGCTGCTCCGACGCGACGCGCGCGCCTCTAGCGGCCAAAGCGGCAGGCGCCGGCCGGCGCCTCAGCGGTCCTGTCCCGTTCCTTGGCTCAGTGCGTTGTCAGACGCGGTTGCGATAGGGTGGTTATTGCTGCGCTCGCGATTCTCCCGGTCGCGGCCCGGCGCCGACATGGTGCGTAGCCTGGCTCAGTGGACCAAGACGCTCAGCTTCCCCGCGCGGCTGTCTCCCAACAAGCAAGCGACGACGACCACGCAGACACAGACGCCGCCCCCGCTGGACCTGCAAGTAAGTGTGGCGACATTTCTCGGCCGGCGCATCCGCTAACGGACACGCCTGGAGGAGCAACAGCACAGCACCGTGTGCTCTTTGTCTGCAACTAACATCTCGCTGGCAATTGGCCAGCCGTTAGTTCCTCCCTCACTGCGGTTCAACGCTCTCTCGAGAAAACCTACGCAAATGGGCAACCAGATATCTCCGATCCCTGCGGACCTGGTCGGCGCAGCGTACTTGCTAGGAATTTGCTTTCTGTTTCCAAGTTTACAGACCCTCCCTCAGCTTCAATTTCCTACACAGTAAGAATGTGCAGTTGCAGCTTACGTTAGTCTTCTTACGAATTGTTGTTGTGATACATTCAAATGCAACAATACTGGTGCTCACAAATAACACGTGCGGATTGTAGTTTCATTCTGAAGGGGTTAACCCAGTAACAAGAGTCAGTGTGCAACAAAGACCTTTGGACATAACCGTTTCTTTTTTTAATTTCTGTTTGAAGTTCCATGTATACTTCCAATCTTCAGTTTCAGTTTTGTGACCTTTCTGCTCGTCATTACTGCAGATAACTTTCAGTTTGCACAAATAAATATTCAATGTTAGTAACACCATAACTTGTTCTATTTCCCATTCATACTGTCACATCATCATCATTGAGGGGATTATTTCCGCTTTTACATTTTGAATTGTGTTGGTGTCATGCACATGCGGTGCTTTTTGAAGTCGCCAGTGATACGAAGAAAAGAATGTGAAGTTTACCCTCGACTGTTATAATGTTGACAGTTGTTTCGTATATTGTCATACATATCAATAACTGTAAACCTGATATCGCAATATTTCGACAACATTACAAAATGAGTAGTTGAAGGCTTTTTCTTCGGAAATTTCGTAACGTATTAATGTCCCAAATTTATTGCTGAACGTATCAACATTGCATTGCTCCAACGTTAAGATGATTTATTCTGGTTTTTAAGAAATTGAAGTATGATTAAAAAGCGTTCTTGGTATCTGCATTGTACAGAATTCTGTGGTAATATTTTCTTATGGAATGAACGTGTCACAACTGCCGTGTAAGAGCGCAAGTACTAGTATAGTATAGTTTTAGTATAACGTTTCGTTTGGTAACGATAAATGATTCTCAAAGTCTGAGAATGAACGAGTACAAAAATTATGGTCGTGATTTACAACTTCGCTTTTCAAGATACATTCGTTAGTAAACCAAAGTAGGACGTCTAACTACGAAGCTTTTCTAGTCTAAAGTATATTCAGTCAAAAACTGAGAACATTGTGCAGTAGATTTTTTATTAATGTAGTCGTGTACTGAAATTTAAAACTGATATTTGCTTACAACATCTGCAAGACACAGAAATTTTATGGAACCCCGAATTTTGCCCTTGCTTCTGATTCGTCGCGCGATGTGTCACACTTTAATGTTTTGTTGAAAGTTCCCACAGAAGAACAGCGCATGTTGATACGGGTTTTACATCTTCAGAAGTAATCGCTACAGAGGAATTGAAAGTTTGAATTAAAAGGTGGCTGTAGGAAGCTAACGCTGTTTCCGCAAGAACCTCTTTGAGGAATTGGAAGTTTGAATTAAAAGGTGGCTGTAGGAAGCTAACGCTGTTTCCGCAAGAACCTCTTTTTCAATGAAAGATTAATTTGGAACCCCTATCACTTACGAATTTGTGGTCGGAGAATGCATAAATTATAACCGTGATGAGAGTAACGAGGCTATTGTAATAATAGTGGTACTGGACTGAATCACTTTGCCGTGGCGTGAATTTCGTAGACGCAAAATGGGCTGAATCCTTGGTCTGCGCTCTGTGCGCCGGTGTCACCTGCACTGCGAGATGCAATCTCTGCCACCCAGCAAGTTCTTGCGGTTACGAAACTGCTCCCCAGTAATGTAATACGGCGCGGTGGCCGTCGTATCCGATCACACCGGCCGCACAACCCAACTTCGGATGCCAGCGAGTGAGCGTAATTGTATCAAGCAATTAATGTCAATTATGTCCATCTTACTCTAGACAGCTACGCCTACGGCCCTGACGAAACTATCAAGGCACGTCACGATCCAAAGCACGTGTTGGCTTTTGCAGTAAACGTTACCGATGTAAATCGCTAGAGATTAAACATAATCTACCCAGCAGCAAACTAGAAAGGATTGGTTGCACTGCGTCTGTTTTGTAATCATTTTGCAGCCAGTTGTGAGAAGTTTAAATACTCCTTTCCAAAAAGATACGAGACCAGAGTAATAAAAAATCGAGAAATGTTAAGAAGTTGGTTTTAATATTTCAGATGTTCTACATAGCCCCTCCCCTCGCTCCCCCCCCCCCCCCCCCCCCCCCCAAACGTCCACTCGAGCCAAAACACAGATCGCCCATACAATCATTGTGAAGCTGTCAGAAAAGTCCTTTGGGACGCTGTTTAGCTCGCACTTTGCTGTGGTTTGAACGTCGGTTGTGTCGTCAAAGGTTTGACCTTCATGTGAATTTCTTCACTGTGTCGTTTTGTGGTCAGTTCGTATTGATAACATCAAGTCTCATTGCCCGTGATATCAAGTCGCAGCAAGCTTCGCTGTTTTCGTTTGAGGGTCAGGGTGTGGGCGTTGGATATTGACACTCGAGTGGCAATAGCCTCACAAGAAGTTGAAGTGTCGGTTTATGTTGGTTCAAATTGATCTAAGCACTATGGGACTTAACATCTGAGGTCATCAGTCCCCTAGACATAGAACTACTCAAATCTAACTAACCTAAGGACATCACACACATCCATGCCCGAGGCAGGATTCGAACCTGCGACCGTTGCAGCAGCGCGGGTCCAGGCTTAAGCTCCTAGAACCAACCGCTCGGCCACAGAAGCCGGCGGTTTATGTTGTTGTTCAGCAGTGCGTCTTATTTCTGTATACTATTTTCCTGTGCTTGTCAGTAGCAAATGATGAGCCTAGAGGGCTTCCATCGAGTGCCTTTAGAATTTTGCAGTAATAGTGAATGTCTTGGCCTAGAGCCAATGTCAGCGGGCGGACTGTGTGTGAATCCGTAAATTCATGAGAAGTTGGACACAAGCTGTAGAACATACGTGGATTTCTAACAAGTCTCTAGATTCATGCTGTTGCAATGTGTAGTTTTATTTTGTTGAAACAGACTGCTAGAAACAGCAGAACATAATATTTTCGTGATTTTGTAATTGTTTTTTAAACGATTTGGTTTGAAACCCACCACATCATATATAGCTTGTGTGATACCGACTGTCTTTGAATACACAAAACGGTTTAGTTTCTCCATGATAATTTCTATTTTATTAAATATAGTGTACCAGCCTCCTTGGCCGAGGACGCGCGAAGTGGAAATATCTTTGCTTCGCTGCTGCCACTCGAGTGACAACATTCACTGCCTAAAGTGTGCGTGACCTTACTATGCAAACATTCTAAAGAATATCTTGAACATTTGATTTAGAGATGTAGCTCCGCTGCGATTTATGACCCAATAAAGTTGACACACTACGGCTGCATGTCTATTATTTAACATTGCCAGCTCACATCTGAATGATCGAATGCAAACCTGTTGTTTGTCGTTGTTTGTTAAAGCTGCCACCGTATTTACTGCTTTGACGTCGCTTATACGCTAGGAATAAGATCAGTTTCGCAACGTTTTGGACGGACAGTGTATATTTTGAAAATTCCGCTTCGGGCAATACACAGTGTCTCTCTTTTGTCCGCGAGTGTTTCAGTGATCTTGCACCACCATCAGTCTGTTCCCCTTCATTCTGTTGCCAGCACATTTGGTTGTTCATGTCGCTTTCTGTCTACTCCGGAGCAGCACGTATTTTAACACAGCATGCCATCGGCAGTCTTGTTGCTGGTGGTCGTGGTTTAGACGTTGTCACATCTCCACAAACTCCACCGAAAAAACTCGCGCTCTTCCAGCGTTTACAATGGGTTGATTTGTTTGCTCAAGGCGAAATGATCAAAATAAATTTAATGTTCAAGTTGACACGTACCAGCCGGGCTCGGTGGCCGAGCGGTTCTAGGCGCTTCAGTCTGGAACCACGCAGCTGCTGCGGTCGCAGGTTCGAATCCTGCCTCGGGCATGGATGTGTATGATGTCCTTAGGTTAGTTAGGTTTAAGTAGTTCTAAGTTCTAGGGGACTGATGACGCCAGGTGTTAAGTCCCATAGTGCTCAGAGCCATTTGAACCGTTTGATACGTACAAAAAATATGGGCTTTCCGCGAAGAAAGTAACATCAAAATAAATATTCTTAAGACTACTTTTTGAGATGAGTACGTAGGCGCTGTGAATGATACGAGTGTGTAATCTCCGATACACCTGTCTTCCCCATGCAGCAGTAGCGTGATCAAGGGCCCTGAAATTCTACTGCTGATCAAGACAATTCCGAGTGAGGTAGCAAGAGAATGTACCGTTCAACTCTGGCATAAAGCCCAACTTCCCGAAATGGAGATATCGTGCATAACCCAAAACCTGGATGCGTGAGTGAACGGCTCATTCCAAAGACGAGTCAAGTGTGTGAACTGGTGCGCCAGGTAGCTCGGTCTCGAGAATTACGCAGGCGAAGCCGTGTGTGTTCGTGCAGTCCTCATCTTGTTACGACCCGTCACTGTGGTGTTAGAAGTGATCGTCGGTCTCGGGGCTTAGAGAAGAGGTCTGCAGTCACCTCGAGGAAAGCCTGCGAGGATTACCCCGAGCGCTAAGTACCTGTCCCGCACCCACCCACGCCAGCTTTCCCGCTCCCGTCTTTACGTAACGAGCGCTGTCTGTCGTCTGTCCCCTTCAGTTATTCCCGCCGGCAGTTGCTTGGTCTGACCTTTCAGGTTCCTTAGTGAAATGTGGTGTTTTTAGGGCCCAGAGCGATCAACGAAGTGCCGTAATGAAATATCAGGCGACGGACGTGGCTGAAAACATCAAAAATTCTGCATTTACAAATTCAAATTATTGTGAAATTCTAACTCGCACTCCCTCATCGCGACTTACACTTTCGTGTACATGTGCTTAAATTAAATGATGTTAATAACAGCCTTTTATGAAGTTTTTCAAAAATCGAGTAATATGAATTCATAATACTGAACTACAGGGTATTTCAAATATATTTGTCCGGTTTCGCCAGACTATATCTTCTACATGAGAGAAGTGAGAAACTTGGAGTTTATCTGAACTTACCCTTACGACCACGAAGTTTTTATCTTCAAAAGAACCATGTGTTGAGACAGTACTTTTGTCATCTGACAGATAATAAAAATGCATGGTAATTTAACGTAGAAGCACATCTTTTCATTGACCGCATGAAAACCTTTGACAATTTAGTGATCCAAGACATATATGAAGCCTCCAAAATTGCCATTAACGTAAAAGAAAATCTTGGAGCAACCACATATTTGGGCTTATGACAAGGATGTAGTTAGTCTCAGATACTTTTTAATATATTCATGCTATGTTGAGGCAATAGTTACAAGAACTAGATTCATACTTCAGTTTTAAGCAACAAAATTATCTAATAACAAATTTTGCTCCTGACCACCTTCTTATAGCCGACAGTGAGGACACCTTGCAGAAAGACATCAATAAATTAAAAATAATTGCCAAGAGCTGTAAATGTGAATCAACAATTCAACCAAATAAAGGCAATGATTTTTAAAGGCCAAGGTAGATCGTAAGCAAAACGACCAGAACACAAGAGTGAAAGAATTCAATTTCTTGAGAAATATCACCTCTTTCACAAACGACGAAGACGCACCGAAAAAATTTGAAATATTCAGTTATGTTAAAGGAACCTAATAGAAAACACCAAATAAAACAGTAAGGAGAGAAACTCTAATAAAAACCAACAAAACTATGGCAGTACCTTCTATACTTTAAGACAGTGAGACTTGGACAACGACAGCTTGAAATGAGCGAAGAATACAAGCTGCAGAAGTGAGGTTTTTAAGGAGATTAATACAATCGGACAAGAAGTTGCACTTAAAAGCATAAAAGAACAAATCAAGAAATGGAAAAATAAATAGCTAGATCATGTCACAACAATGAATGCACATAGAATAACAAAAATAATAATGAATTTCTTAAAGGACATATCACCCCAAGTTTCTACCTCAATTGAAGCAGAAGAAATAGTTTTGTGAAATCGGATAACACTCTTTCAGAAACGCCGTCTGTTGAATGAGAAAAATGAGGTTGAGTGAGCGAGGCATTCGGAACCCGGAGTAAAAGCTCATCACCGGTGATTTAAGCAAAGAGCCACCCACTATAACTCGCTTGTCAGTAAATCGCCAAAAGTGCTTCCCTATTGTTGTGGATGAGTAAGGAACTAAAGGAAGGGATACTAAGAAACATTGTGCCAGGGCTTAGCATATTCCTCCCTAATGCCACTAAGGACATCTCAGAATTTTATGTTCCTACCCCACGGATTAATTATCGCCAACAGTACACGTGCTTTCGCTTCAGAGATTTGCAATTTAACTTTTGGCGTTGGCAGAATGTCTGGTGGATCAGGAATTCGTCGCTACCACCTCTACTTCCATCGCCGGCGAAGTACTGTAGACGAAAATCGTTTCCAGCTTCAGTATACGAACAGCTGTCTTTAGACCTAGCACAGGCTTGCGTTAGTGACCTCGATTCCGGAGAGCTGATGATGAAATCAGGACTTAGATACATTCCTGGCGAACGCCGATGTCGCGAAAGCTGCGGCAGCGCTGGAATGCCATGGACGAAGGGTTAGTTGTGCGGTGATTCGGGACACGTTTCGCGCCTTACCAACGGGAAATCTATTAGAGAGGAACTTCCTGGCTGGAAGTGACGTACCAGGAGTACTTATAAATTCTCTAAGGAGTTAACTATAGTCAAAGTCAGTGAAAGAGAGAAAAATCAGAGCCTAACAGTTTTCCAGGACAGAATCAGTCCCACAGCAAAATCATCCTGGAGAGAAGACAGAAGAAGATTGCAAAGTATGAGAAGGAAAAACAATTAGACAAAGATAAAAGGCAGAAGAACAGCAGCCGATCCGAATTCTGAAAGAAAGAGAAAGAGAAGTGGTTAATAACGCCCCATTGAAAGTCGACGTTTAGGGCTGTAAATAGTAGTAGCAAGAAGACTTTCTTCCATCTAGGAAACAAGTCCTTTCGAGGCAGCCAAGGCTAGAGGCTTTTAAAGAACAGACTAGTACGAGCAAGGACACCTTTAGTAAACTCAAATTTCTACTGTCATCAGAAATCTCTCCGATAAGAGCGTTTCGGACACTCCTCTTCAGTGGTGAAAAACGTTTAGTGGACGAATGATCTACGAAACGAAGAGCTGTTAGATACAGTATCAAGGAAAGAAATCCGAGGGAAATCTTTACAAGAAGGAAACCTTAGATATTAGTTTAATATATGTTAAAATACTCAGGAACAGCTAATTTAGTGATAGAAGGGGCAATAGTAGGGAAAAGCTGAAGACGGTCCGAGTATCAGAGTTTAATAAGAAGCTTGGATGGTAGCAGCTATTGAGAAATAAAAGTATCAGTGGTGCACGTCAAGACGTAAAGAACATCATCAAATAAATCTTAGAGACTGGTGGCAAACAGATTATACAATATATTGCGCATGTCACCCCTGTAAGTCTTCACGTGTCTTTTTTCGGTGTTTCTGATTGTAATTAAACTCGATACATTTTCCGTTTGCACTAGGCGCCAGACGAAAAATAAAATGACTCCCGGAAAATATTAAGTGCAACACCGTGCTACATTAGTGGGGTGTTGGTGTTTGGTAGCTTGTTGGCATGGAGATCATATCTTCTGTCACAGTTCTTCAGGTTTTGCTACGTTTCTTCCTTCTGGCTGCATTCTTCTTAGCTTTGTTTACGCGCTACGTTCAACATTCTTAATAACAATGGCAACATGATGCAGCTTTTTACGTGCCCCTGCTCATTGTCCTTCTTCCTCACAGACACGTCTCATTTCGTGATTTTCCTATTACTTTCGCTACTTCTCGTTTTTAATGCGAATGAGTCATCTCATCAGATGTGAAAGTAATTTCTGGAGCAATCCAAAGGAGTTTTGAAGGTCTATTACGAAAGCTCCGTGAGGCTTTTTCCAGATGATGCTCTTGTTTATAGGAGAGACTTAACGCCAGATAAATGTAGTGAAATGCGGGAAGACTTGCAGAGGATCTATGCTTGGTGCATGGGCTGGTAGTCTACTTTCGATGTATAATGTAACTACATCTACATCATACTCCGCAAGCCACATAACGATGTGTAGCGGTTGGTACTTCTGGTACCATTCACTGATCCCCCTACCTGTTCCATTGGCGAATGGCGTTTGGGAAGAATGATGGCCCGTAATCGTGTGTATTGGCTCTAATTTCTCGAATTTTCTCTTCGTGGTCATTACGCTCGTGATTAAGCTGGAAAGCTTTATTATTGAGTACAAGATCGAAGACCAGTCGACGTAAAAGCAATCTCAGGGAAATTATGTGTCAGATTTGGATTCATTGTAAGAATTCATAATTTCTCCCACAAAAATGGTAGCGTATAGAACTTCCGTTTGACCTTTTCTTTTGATCTTGTCAGTCTTGGCACCTTACCAGTTGGCAACAACAGAACAGTTATTACTTCCTCGCCCTTGCATCTCACTAAATTACGATCACGAAGAAATGATAGTAGCTCATTTGGAGGTTCGGGGGGGAAGATATAGCCGAAGCACCCTCCACCACATCGCATAAAGTGCTGTGTATATACGCACTTCATTTTGAAAGTTCTCTATGATAGAGTATATGAATACGTTCCAGTCTCCTGCTCTCATTTTTCTCAGTTATACGGATCGTATCAGAAACATATTTTGGATCGTATCAGAAATATGTTTATTTTTGTTAATCCATAAGGTCTTGCGCAAGCGGATCCCAGATTTACGTACTGAATCAAAAATAATAACGTTCATCTGACGCTGACATATATTTTTACTGGTGGAACTACTGTAATGAAATGATCGTATGGCATTGTTGGGCGGGAGGCCCCATGCGGCGGCCGCCGTATTGCAAGTCCTTTTTACTTGACGCCACTTCGGCGATTTGCGAGTCAATGATGATGAAATGGTGATGAAGAACACACGACACCCAGTCATCACGAGGCAGAGAAAATCCCTGACCCCGCCGAGAATCGAACCCGGGTTCCCGTGCCTGGGAAGCGAGAACGCTACCGCAAGACCATGAGCTGCGGACTGGAACTACTATAATTTACATCGTATTACTACATTTAACTAAACTGGAGGAAGCATCTGGTCAGTTTTAACTTGTGAATGAAGCAACGAACCAGCTGAGTTGAGCGGGGCCATAGAGGAGGTTAGAATCAGAGTCAAATTGGGTGATGTTTTCGTGATCAAGTGGCTTGCAAAGACATCAGAAACTAGGCGTTGAAAAAGAAAAGACGGAAGCACTTGAGAAAGAACTATACTGGAATGCGCAGGGAATGTTTCAAGATAACAGGGGGTCAGTTTTACTATTACGATCGGGTAAAAAGTTTTAATCACAGACATTCAGTTTTTACGTTTGGCCTTCGACAACTACCGCACTTAACCTGGGGCTGAGGGTTTGTTACATGGCATTTATTTCCCGTTTAAGAACCACTGTCCTTTGTTGCAGCAAATGTCATGCGTCATCTTCGAAAGCAGATAACAGTAACACTGTTAGACAGCAGCTTAGGCAGAGGAGCGGAGAACGTAATTGTGTTCTGAACTCTGACGAGAATAACATAACCCCCTCCATCTCTCTCGCTCTCTCTCTTTCTGCGCAGAGACCCCACCTTGCAGTACATTCGTCACGACTGCGTTGTCTCATTTTCCGGTTGAGGAGTTCTATTGTAGTTGACCTATACTACAACAGGGCTTAACATGCGAAGGCTGGGGTTCAACGTTCTGTCGCGACATCGGGGTCAGTAGCAGTCGCGGATCCAGGTTTCAAATAGGGGGACTGTGAGTTTTTTTTTTTTATTGGTGTTCAGTGCGAAGGCTACTTGCACTGTAGAATAATCACGTCCACATCTATGCCCCACGCTCATTGCGAATGTGAGGTCGGGCTGCACTGTAGTGTTTTGTTTCCTGTAACTGAGTGCTAAGTTATTGCGGCGCGGCTATTTCACTGTGTACCAGGACCGCAGGCATTCGCCTGCAAATAAACAGAAAAATTATTACGTGATTATATTTTCTTCAGGCGATAGTTTAAACTCTACAGGGTGAGTCACGAGATTTTCCCTGGTAATGTGATCAGATCCATAATTAACGAGCTACAACAGAGTTCCGAAACATGCCACTGTGTAGAGAGCGCTACACTTGTGTTCACAGGACACACGATCAGTTCCAACCGATTTCTCATACACAAACAGCAATTGACCGGCGTTGCCTGGTGAAACGTTGTGATGCCTCGTGTAAGGAGGAGAAACGCGTACCATCCCGTTTCCGACTTTGATAAAGGTCGGATTGTAGATTATCGCGATTGCAGTTTATCGTATGGCGACATTGCTGCTCGCGTTGGTCGAGATCCAATAACTGTTAGCAGAATATGGAATCGCTGGGTTCAGGAGGGTAATACGGAACGCCGTGCTGGATCCCAACGGCCTCGTATCACTAGCAGTCGAGATGACAGGCAACTTATCCGCATGGCTGTAACGGATCTCGATCCTTGAGTCAACAGATGGGGACAACAACCATCTGCACGAACAGTTCGACTAGACCGTTGCTGCGGTTACCATGGCTGCATCACAGACAGGAGCGCCTACAATGGTGTACTCAACGACGAACCTGGGTGCACGAATGGCAAAACGTCATTTTCTCGGATGAATCCAGGTTCTGTTTACAGCATCATGATGGTCACATCCGTGTTTAGCGACATCGCGGTGAACGCACATTGGAGGCGTATATTCGTCATCGCCATACTGGCGTATCACCCGACGTGATAGTATGGGGTGCCATTGGTTACACGTCTCGGTCACCTCTTGTTCGCATTGACGGCACTTTGAACAGTGGACGTTACATTTCAGATGTCTTACGACCCGTGGCTCTACCCTTCATTCGATCCCTGCGAAACCCTACAATTCAGCAGGATAATGCACGACCGCATGTTGCAGGTCCTGTACGGGCGTTTCTGGATACAGAAAATGTTCGACTGCTGCCCTGGGCAGCACATTCCCCAAATCTCTCACCAATTGAAAACGTCTGGTAAATGGTGACCGTGCAACTGGCTCGTCACAATACGCGTCACTACTCTTGATGAACTGTGGTATCGTGTTGAAGCTGCATGGGCAACTGTACCTGTACACGCCATCCAAGCTCTGTTTGACTCAATGCCCAGGCGTATCTAGGCCGTTGTTACGGCCAGAGGTGGTTGTTCCGGTTACTGATTTCTCAGGATCTATGCACCCAAATTGGATGAAAATATAATCACATGTCAGTCCTAGTATAATATATTTGTCCAATGAATACCCGTTTATCATCGGCATTTTTTGTTGGTGTAGCAATTTTAATGGCCAGTAGTGTATTAGGTTCAAGGTGTCGTTGAGCGTCAGTCATGATCGTCTTCCTGTTACACCTACTAAATCGTGGATCTTTTTAGAAGACTGGGAAACAGACAACTTTTTATATCACTTCAACTTAACCGTTAAAGGCGGTGGGACCATACACTTATAGCCACGACCTTTGACTCTGACGCATCCACAAAACGTACGAACGTTTCAAATGGCCCTAATGGCCCCGAGCACTATGGGACTTAACATCTATGGTCATCAGTCCCCTAGAACTTAGAACTACTTAAACCTAACTAACCTAACGACATCACACAACGCCCAGTCATCACGAGGCAGAGAAAATCCGTGACCCCTGCCGGGAATCGAACCCGGGAACCCGGGCGTGGGAAGCGAGAACGCTACCACACGACCACGAGCTGCGGACCGTAGTAAGTGAATGACGAGCCACTGTTTTCCTGCGACCGGGGAGGCACCTCGGCCTACGAGACATGACAACACTCGTTCTGACGTGGAATTATTATTATGTAGCGTAGTTACTTGGACTACACTGTTTATAATTTTGAAGGTAGCAGTGATAAAGTACAGGGAGCGAAAGGTTATGTGCAGAAAACAGACTGTCCAGTCACATTAATGTGACCACCTGCCAAAAGCCTAAATAATCACCTTTTGCAGTGCGGACCGTTGTAAGACGTGCAGGAGGAGAGACAGTAAGGTTGTGTAAGGTACCGTCTGGGGTGTGGAACCATGCCGATTCCAGTTCAAAAATGGCTCTGAGCCCTATGGGACTTAACATCTGAGGTCATCAGTCCCCTAGAACTTACAACTACTTAAACCTAACTAACCTAAGGACATCACACACATCCATGCCCGAGGCAGGATTCGAACCTGCGATCGTAGAGGTCACGCGGTTCCAGACTGAAGCGCCTAGAACCGCACACCGGCCGGCCCGATTCCAGTGCCGTGACGAGCTGCGCTATGTTTCTCATTTGAGGATCCATGGCACGAACAGCCCAACCGAGGTGATTGCACATATTCTCGCTTTAGATACCGTTACAGGCAGGGTGGGTACGGTAAATTCATTCTGGTGCTCTTCGGACCCCGAACGTAAGCTGTGAACTGTGTGACCGTTGCATTGTCTTTCTGGTAAATGCCATCGTACCGAGGAAATGTAACTGCATGTAGTGATGGACATGGTCCCCAGGCACACATGTGCATTCCAGAATGACGAGATGATCCTGAGAGAGCGATCCGGCCTGGATCCTTTCGATGATTTTTGCAAGCGTGTTTGCTTTCATACGTTTCACGCCAATAGCCATCTGTTAGATGGAGCATGAAACGTGTAATTATAGACAGTGATCTTTTGACTTCTTATTGGTACTGCCTGGGAGGAAGTGTATTTTTGGGCAGAGATTATGGTTCCTGATTTGATTCCTCCTCCCCCCTGGCCTCGCGTGAGGTCGATGTGATTGCTGAATGTGAGGCGTTGTGGGTCTGTTAGTCCGCTTCTAGCCTGTGCATCCTTCGGAAGACAAGTGTGGCCGCCGTTACACCCGGTCGGTAATTATTTCTATCCCAGGACATTTTGGTGGCATGACATGGTATTAACGTTGTTAGTTATTGTAAAATGTTAAATGGTTGTATTTTACTGATTGTTTTTGGCCACTGTTCAAAAGGGTTAAGTTTGCCTTTCATTGGTGGGTTTTTTAAAGTTACGTGGCTTTAAAATTGTTAGTTATTGTAAAGGCTGAATGACTGTATCTTTACTTTAATTGTTTTAATGTACTTGGCGTCCTTTTAAAATGCTAGTTCTGCCTCCCTGTTAGCGAGCCCTTGTAATTTAATATCTTGTTGTGCCAAAATTTAAAAGAAGTTGCTCCCTACATGTTCGGTAGCGAAATTGTACGCAAATTGGTGTTTTGTTTCATAACTTGGAAAGTTTTAGTTTTGTTATTAAATGCTTTACCAAAGTCTGTTTTAAGTAAAATGGCTTGGCCGCTAACTGTAAAGTAAAGTGTTTTGAAAAGGCACTCATGCCTGCTAGCTTTTTTGGATCTGTTCCTGGTCAAATGCTAGAGAAATTACCTTTTAATGGTTGAAGTAATCAATAAAGAAATTGTAAATTGCAACTCGACAGTAACCAACTAATTTTGGCCCCGTTTCCCAACTGGGGGTTTTCCTTGATTAATCGTGATTCCCGTCCCAACACTGGTAAGGAGTTGTTATGGTAGGGCACTGCATTCCTCCATCAGCGCGGGTAACTGCAGGTCATGCTGCCATACGCATTGTCCCCACTCAGTGGACGTCCAGCTACGGTAGAGACGTGCAAATTCCAGCCTTCGTCGCCGATGAACAGCAGTTAGCATGCGTGCATGAGCCAGGCGCCTGAGGCGGAGAGCCGGCCGTTGTCGCGGAGCGGTTCTAGGCGCTTCAGTCCGGAACCCCGGCTACGGTCGCAGGTTCGAATCCTGTGATGTTCTTAGGTTAGTTAGGTTTAAGTAATTCTAAGTTCTAGGGGACTGATGACCTTAGATGTTAAGTGCCATAGTGCTCAGAGCCATTTGTGAACTGGAATCGGCATGGTTCCACACCCCAGACGGTACCTTACACAACCTTACTGTCTCTCCTCCTGCACGTCTACAACGGTCCGCACTGCAAAAGGTGATTATTTAGGCTTTTGGCAGGTGGTCACATTAATGTGACTGGACAGTCTGTTTTCTGCACATAACCTTTCGCTCCCTGTACTTTATCACTGCTACCTTCAAAATTATAAACAGTGTAGCCCAGGCGCAGCAACGCTCCCTGAACGATTGTTGAGGAGACACTGTTTGTAGCCCCTTGATTCATCTGAGCCGTCAGATGGTCAACAGCTGCACGTCTATTCTCCCGTATACATCTGCAGCCGACGTTCACCGCTGTCATCTACGTCCTGTGGGGCACTACAGTTACCTCGGCGCCAGTCTTGGAAAGTGCACGGTATACTTCAACCACGGCGGCAAGTGATAAGTTTACAAACCTAACCGCTTCGGAAATTCTTCTACCCTTGGCCCGAAATCCAATGATCGTGCCCTACTGGACACAGTGCGGTGTGTCGTGTCAGTTTTTTATCTGCATAGAAAAAAATGTGTGTGAAATCTTATGGGACTTAACTGCTAAGGTCATCAGTCCCTAAGCTTACACACTACTTAACCTAAACTATCCTAAGGACAAACACACACACCCCTGCCCGAGGGAGGACTCGAACCTCCGCCGGGAGCAGTCGCACAGGCCATGACTGCAGCGCCTGAGACCGCTCGGCTAATCCTGCGCGGCTGTCTGCATAGGACAGTTCAGGTGGTGACGATCGTGTGAAATGCTATTAAAAAAATTTCGTGTATTTCCATTTGGTAGATCCATGGATTAGGTACTCAGCTGTGTTAGCCACTTTGTAAGATAAGCCATCGAACGGCTACAATTTTCCTTTGAACTTCGTTCGAAGAGCAGGTATTTTTCACGGTTATCTCTATAATGCGTTGGGAATACGTTTCTTAATATTTCTAATGAGTTCAAAATGTAAAAATATATCATGATATGCCGTTACTCAAACATATCTGCCGTAGTGTATCATTCACACGTTTATCTTACGATACAAGGAAAATGTTGTTGAAGAAGGAAAAAGGAGAAACAACTTTTTCTTTCATTATAGAGACTCAGTGGAAATATCAGAAGGTTCAGATGGCTCTGACAAGGGGAAGGCCTCAGTCACGGCCAACCGATCCGGCTCAAATTTGGCAGGTCGCTTGTGTACAACCTAAAACGAAGGACTCTGAGATGTTTTGGGTCAACACCCCCGCAATTTTGAGAAAATCACCCCTAAAGGTTATGACAAGCAGTCGACTCAAAATTGGAGGGATTGATAGATAATTGTAAGTAGAGCATTTTTCATCAGGTATGGGGTCCGCAAACGCAAACTTTTCCAGAAATCGAGGAAAGAAACATTTACAACTGCAGCTTCTGTACCCACATAGTAAACTCTTATCGCCGACAGCGCCGAAAGCGCAATGGCAAAGGTAACTGGCTGGGAATCGGAAAACCCGGGTTCGAATCTATTAACCCCCCTATCCTTATCAATTGGGATATGGAGAAATACAAACGAAAAGAAGAATATCCGCTAGGTTTCTTCGAGATTCGAACCCGGATTCTCCGATTCCCAGCCAGTTACCAGGGCCGTCGCGCTATCGGTGCTGTGGACGTAAAGCTTTTACCATGTGGGTACAGAAGTGGCAGTTGTAAAAGTTTGCGTTTTCGGACCCAATACCTGATGATGAAAAATTATTTACAGTTATCTATTGATCCCGCCAATTTTGAGTCGATTGCTCGTCATAACTTTTAGGGTGATTTTCTCAAAAACGTGGGGGGTGTTGACCCAAAATATCTTAGATTCCT
The DNA here is from genome assembly GCF_023864345.2 of Schistocerca serialis cubense. Classification (NCBI taxonomy): domain Eukaryota; kingdom Metazoa; phylum Arthropoda; class Insecta; order Orthoptera; family Acrididae; genus Schistocerca; species Schistocerca serialis. The sequence goes on along the minus strand of NC_064638.1, from coordinate 242,644,685 downwards.
TCGTTTTAGGTTGTACACAAGCGACCTGCCAAATTTGAGCCGGATCGGTTGGCCGTGTCTGAGGCCTTCCCCTTGTGAGCACTATGGGACTTAACATCTGAGGTCATCAGTCCCCTAATCTAAGGACATCACACACACCCATGCCCGAGCAGGATTCGCACCTGCGGCCGTAGCACCAACGCGGTTCCGGACTGAAGCGCCTAGAACCGCTCGGTCACAACCTCCGGCTGGAAATATCAATTTTCCAAACTCGTCTGTGATTAAAGATGAAAGAAAAATTGTAGTTGTTCGGAGACTCCTCTCCTCCTCCAAATTCTACAACAGTTCCCATTATTGTATTTGGGTTTAAGGTTTGGCACATACCCATAGGAAAAAGAGTTAAAGATGACGGAAGAGCAGCAGTTAAGTTACTCCCGTACGTCACTGGGAATAGCTGGAAGACATTGCTTCCCGTCAGAGCATCCTGGAGTCCCGGAACGGTAGTGGAAGTTTCACAGTGAATAGTGTAACACGGGAAATGAGGTCAGTCAGGGAAGTACAAATATTGTGGCTGTCTATTGCCAGTATGCAGTGTGCGGCAAACACGTCACCTATTGTGCAGTGGACAACAGAGCCTTTTTTTCCGATCCGATTTTCGTCTACTTAATACTTCGGAAGTCGGAACTTGGTAACACAAAAAAATGGCTCTGAGCACTATGCGACTAAGTAACCTAAGGACATCACACACATCCATGCCCGAGGCAGGATTCGAACCTGCGACCGTAGCGGTCGCTCGGTTCCATACTGTAGCGCCTAGAACCGCACGGCCACTCCGGCCTTGGTAACACAGTTTTATTCCCGTTTGTCTTTGAAGCTCTCAGAATGTTTTTATTGCTTAATGAACAGATCTTTTGTGTTCGCACTAGTTACTTTAAATAGTCAAAGAACGATGTGCTACAAATACGTGACTTTAGAACATGTTCATTTAGGCGAGCGAAAGGAACATTGTGACAAAAGAGCCCAGCGGCATTCACCTCAGCTGCCCTTTTGCTCGCATTCCAATCTTTTATGGCTCGAGAGGTTCCTTTGGCCGCTGTCGGGGAGTAGGGTGGCATTCCAGTCCGCTTCTTACAGGCGTCGGGGTTGTAAAATCTGACAGAAAAGGGAACTCCACGTTACAGTCGCAGGACTGTAATCATGTCTCGTACACCTGTTAACGCACAAATCCAGCACTACAGACAAAAGAGTTAACTTAGACCGACAATTGTACAGAAACACCTTCCGAAACGTTACACCCTGATGAATCTACGACTAGTAGCTTATCGAATGCACTCTTTTCCTTTTTAATGTACATTCAGTCCGTGTGGGCGTGTAGTTTGTTAACGCGAAATACGTTCCATAGAGTCTCCATTCATGAAATCCATAGAGCCTCTCCATTCATGAAATGTTAGTCGGTACGATCCCAAACAGGCACTTTCCCACTGTCAGAGCGGCTCAAAGGCATAATTTAGTTTCGTTTGGTTTAAGTACTGGCACGTTCCGTGGATCGTGATTGCGATCTCTCGATATGAGGCGATTATACAAGTAACTCCCCAAACCTCCAACTCTTTAAAGAATCAAATTCCCATGTATAAAACACCTCCGCGGAAAGCTAGTTTTTCACGCATCTGAATGTTTATGACGTCGAGTACCCAGAACTATCTGTCGTACAATGATATTATTTTGCACGTAAGTCTGTGGTATTATCTGGGTACCGTCTGCAAAACGGGTTGCGAAGAGAGTTCGTAGTAAAGAAACGACATGCCTGAAGATGTTTTACTGCATGAACAGGGGAAATATAACAAGCGACATAGTTTCTTGCTTTCATCATTTTGTAGGGGTGTCAGCGATAACAAGTTCCCTGAAGATGTGAAAATATGTGTAAATTTTGCTGGAAGTCGCTAAGTGCTCTCATTCTTAAACACAGGGTTAACATTGAGCAATCTGTCCGCAGTGAATTGCTCTTAATTTTGATATCTATGAAATCCACTACATCACTGAGCAGGTTTTCAGAGATTATTATTGCTGTAGGGCTCATTCCTTTCTGCGCCACACTGAGGCAGAGTTATGGATGGAGAACGACATTTCTCCTTCTATCTGTGCATTAGACTCTTTAGTGACGTGTTACCACAAAATATACCTGAAGATGTTACTGAACGAAAAGTATGCCAAGTTTATCACATTTTCTTCGCCAAAAACTGAGGTTATCTGTAACGCAGAAGGGTTGCAAAGCATAGGCGTTTAAGATCTGTAACAGTAGATTGACAGTTCTGGGAATCTATATAAACGCCTACTAATTTGGAATAGACTGCTTCATTTGTTAATTTACTGACATACATTATTTCAAATGGTGTCATCAGACCTTAGTGCAATACGAAATTGCATGTATTCATAACACTAGTATCGTCAATAAAGAAAACTATTTCAATTTTAATTTGTGATAGACGACCATTTATATTTAACAAGGACAAGGGCGTATGCAATATCGTTACCTGTGATGATTACTCGCCGTTCTGAAGTGCCATAAAATAACAGGATTTTCGATGGCATCCCGGGGAACCTTTGACAACCAGTCAGTCAACATCGCATGTACAATTTGAGCCAGATATAATTTGCAAACGTGAACAATCGTCTGATGATGCACCTGTCTGTTTGAAACGTGTACGCGTGCATTTTATTCTTAATAAATAGCATTATCAACAGTGGGTTGTTGCTGTTTTTAGTTTTGTTGTAAGGATTAATCCATGTACTTAAAATACGTTTCGCACAATGAATCATGCTGAACATTATCTAGTGCGTACGTAAGATAGTGATAAATCATTACAAGCTAAAATTCCCCTATGAACGAACCAAATCAGCCACAAAATCATTGTTTTTATGTCATGACGTGCACACAGATTAAATCATATAGAGAAAAGTGACTAGCCTTAAAACTGTGTCGGTGCTTATAATTGGCATATTTTGGAAATATTTATACTGAGTATCCCAATAATTGGTCAAATCCAACATTCTAGGATGTCCCACTTTTTCCGTCTTTTAGTAGTCTGTTGGGCGATTTGCTTACGGTACACTAATTTTTATTTCCTGTGGGTAATCCCTCGAAATCTGCACCTACGGGACCGTTGGGAAATTTGTGATTTCTTAGTTGGACCTTGGTTTTGTTTACATTGCGCTACGTCACGTCCTGTTGAGAAGTACAGAAAACTATCCCTGCACTGCAATCATGTTGGTAGAGGAGATGTAATACACGTAAGGGATGATCTGATGAAATGAAAACCTTGAGCCTAACGTTGTTCGTAACAGGTTGTCAGAGAGCTAATCGTGCAAGGGAGTTTAGTTTTTTCGCTTTATTCGTCTGGGGTAATGATTTGTTAATAAGAAGAAGACCATGCTGAGCTTGGTTCGAACTCTTCGTTAAACCGTGCATCTCCCTACAATAATGTGGATATCACTTCAGCTGTCTGAGGAGCTTTTGGCGCGGGGGAGAACATCGACAACATTACTTTGTGCTGTCCACTGCGATGTCATGAGATAACCGATTCACTACACAGCGTTCAGTGCTTCGTGGACAACTTCGCAGTACCAGAATAGGGATTTACAACGAATAATGTTTTAAAATCTTCATGGCTACAAATCAGCAACTATATAAATCCGAAAAGGTTGAAAAAATCAGCCAACCAGTTGCAACTGGTCGGCTAATTTTTTCAATCTCTTCAATAATGTTATTTATATAGGAAACAAAAAAAATTCGGAGCAGGTATTAAAATCCATGGAGAAGAAATAAAAACTAAGAGGTTCGCCGATGACATGGTAATTCTGTCATAGACAGCAAAGGACTTGGAAGAGCAGTTGAACGGAATGGACAGTGTCGTGAAAAAAGGAGGATATAAAACGAGGCTCATGGAATGTAGTCGAATTAAGTCGGGTGATGCTGAGGGAATTAGATTAGGAAATGAGACACTTATAGTAGTGAAGGTGTTTTGCTATTTGGGTTGCAAAATAACTGATGATGGTCGAAGTAGAGAGGATATAAAATGTGGCAATGGCAAGGAAAGCGTTTCTGAAGAAGAGAAATACGTTAACATCGAGTATAGATTTAAGTGTAAGGAAGTCGGATCTGAAAATGTTTGTATGGAGTGTAGGCATGTATGGAAGTGAAACATGGACGATAAATCGTTTGGACAATGAAAGAATAGAAGCTTTCGAAATGTGGTGCTACAGAAGAATGCTGAAGATTAGATGGGTAGATCACATAACTAATGAGGAGGTATTCAATAGAATTGGGGAGGAGTTTGTGGCACAACTTGACAAGAAGAAGGGATCGGTTGTTAGGACAACTCCCGAGGCATCAAGGGATCACCAATTTAGTATTGAAAGGCAGCGTGGGGAGTAAAAATCGTAGAGGTAGACCAAGAGATGAATACACTAAGCAGATTCAGAAGGATGTAGGTTGCAGTAGGTACTGGGAGATGAAGAAGCTTGCACAGGATAGAGTAGCGTGGAGAGCTGCATCAAACCAATATATATATATATGTGTGTGTGTGTGTGTGTGTGTGGATTGCAAGTCATAGGTTTCTGTGTGCGTAAGCATTACTTTTTTATCGACCCAACGCTGTATGTATTGCAGGGCGCTAGTCGATGAAACCTCTTCGGTTATGATTGCACAGTGGTTTCGATCCACGTCTATACTTTATAAGTTATGAAGTTTGTGGCAGAGGGTACTTTTATCGTATTATACGTTAAGTTTTCTTTCCGTATGTTCACGGACGGAGCGTCTCTCTGTGTGAGCCGTTATTCGCCCATCCGCGTCTGCTTGAACTCGATGTCATAGTAATTGGAGAGTGTGCTGTTAGTGGGGAGCAAAGTTCTCCACGTTTGTCGGTAGCAGTGGGATCCCCGTGGCGCATCTGCGCTGACCGCCGCGTGGAATGCGTCCTTTGTTGCGTACGCTGCCCCAGTAGGATGTCCCTCGGGTAGCTGCTATTCAGGGCCTCTGCGGGAGACGGCCGGTGCTTCCAAAGCTCTGCAGGCCTAGCTGTGCGGCACGTACTTTACGTGCTGGAGTGTAAGTTGCGCTGCGCAAGTCGAGTACGAGAGATATTACCTTTCTAGGTTTAATACCGTTTACCGTCCTATAGTTAACGCTAAGCTCTATTGAGAGCAAAATGTAAGTTATGCAGGGTGTTCTGGTTAAACATATGATCCTATAAAATGTAATAACTTGAAGTAATTGAGATATTTATTCACGGTATGCTTCCACAACTATAGTAACTTAAAATGTTTTTTATACACCACGTACACCTCGACGTGCGCACCATTAGTGGCGCGAAAGACATTTAATCTGTATTCCACCTCACTCCAAGTGTTCTGCAGCGAATGCATGCACTACGCCTGCAATGCTGCAGAGAATGCCGGACATTTGCCACACTTGCCCCTTCGCCAGGTAGCGATCCCTCAGGTAAGGCACGCCCTTCCTTGTAGTACTTCTGCCCGCTTTCAAACCGCCGTCTCCACATCTTACTCGATACAACCAGTACGTAAGGGATCTTCTTCTTCGACATCTTGGCCAAATGCAGAGCTTCTTTTTCGAAATCGAAATATTTATAACTTTTGGGAAACGAAAGCAATACCGACGATTATGTCAGTATGTAATTAGTTCTGCCAAGTATAAATATAGATCCCTCTGTCTGTACGGTAGCTTCCTTTCACGTTTACTGATTGCGATAGAAACAGTCCATCGCCATGGGAGAAACAAGAAAGGAACGATGTAAAGAGAATGCGAATGTACGCTCAGCATTTCTTTTTGATCACTGCATTTGTGCCTACTTTAATTAGTACAACTGCATGCCCAAAAGACACCAAGGAAAGAAGAAATGGGTATGCGAATGTTTGAAAAGAAGAAGACATACTCCATATTAATTTACTCTCTAAAATGCGATATACCTTGCGGCGAAACTTAAGTTAATAAAGTGTAGTGGGACAATGTTCAAGACATGACTGAAAATACGTTCACTAAATAGAGGTAAGAGCATCTATGATTGACATGTCATCTAAAGTCGGCATACAATTTTAAAATGTTAGAAGTAAGGAAATCAAGTAATACAGATTGCTGTGCTTGTAACGTACGTTGTTGCTCTACACTGTTTAGCTCTGGTATTTACAGGGCCACAGAGAAAGCATCCTTGGTTTTGGAGGGAAAAGCCGTAATTGTAGTGATCTGCACTACAACAGAAACAAAAAGCACAACTTAAGGAAAAATAATGTAATGTGTGTTCCAGTTCACAAGTGACATTGAAGCAGATAGTTCCTGTGACTTAGTATGGGCAGAGACTATATTCGACAACTGGAATAAATTAATAACTGGCCCCTTTTACCGACCCCCGGTCTCACATGAAACAGTTGCTGAACAGAAAGAAAACTTGAGTCCCATCACAAATAGGTACCCTACTCGTACAATTATAGTTGGCAGTGACTTAATTTTACCTTCCGTATGTTGACAAAAATACATTTTCAGACCCTATTGTAGATAGAAAACAACTTCGGTATTGTTCTAAATGCTTTTTTAAAAATTATTTTGAGCAATTAGTTCAAAAAATGGTTCAGATGGCTCTGAGCACTATGGGACTCAACTGCTGTGGTCATAAGGCCCCTAGAACTTAGAACTACTTAAACCGAACTAACCTAAGGACATCACACACATCCATGTCCGAGGCAGGATTCGAACCGGCGACCGTAGCGGTCGTGCGGTTCCAGACTGTAGCGCCTTTAACCGCTCGGACACTCCGGCCGGCGAGCAATTAGTTCACGAGGACATTCAAATTGTAAATGGTTACGAAAACACTCTTGACCTCCTAGCCACAAATAATCCTGAGCATCACGACGGATACAGGGATTAGTGAACACACAGTCGTAGCCAGGCTCAATTCGTAACAAAGAAATTCACCAAAACTAAATGCGAAATGTATCTATTTAAAAAAAAAAAAAAAAAAGCTTAAAATTCGGTTGACGTCTCTGTAAGAGACAGTTTCCAATCCTTCCAAACTATGTAAGTGAAGACCATATGCGGCCTAAGCTCAAAGAAACAGTATCAATAGCACTCGGGAGATTCATACCAAATAAATTAATAAGAGATGGAACTGATCCCTAATGGTACACAAAACACGACAGAAAGCTGCTGCAGGAGCACCGAAAAAGGCAAGTATATTTTAGACGAACGCAAAATCTCCAAGATTGGCGAAGTTTTACTGAGGCTCGAAATTTGGTGCGGATTTCAATGCGAGATGCATTTAATAGTCTCCACTACGAAACTCTCTCTAGACATGTGGCGGAAAATCCAAAGAGATTCTGGTTCTGTGTTAAGTAAACCAGCGGAAAGGCTCAGTAAGTGATGAGGAGGGGGAGACAAAAGACCCAAACCTTCGGAGCAGGTAAAATCGTGGCAAATGTCCCGCGTGGCAAATGTCCGCACACCGGCACAGGTCTGGTAGATCAAGATCTGGCCTGATATCTGGACTTCTAGAGGGTCAATGAATCGACGGACTACCTCTCCCAATCCAGTGATCTGTGTACTCATCGTGCGCCTTATTGTTGAAAGATGACGTCATGAGGAAACTGTGGCACAGTATATAGCTCCAACATGGCTACGTGCGTTGTCGAATTAATTGTAGGCTCGGAGAAGAAGACTGGGCCTATAACCTGCCCTTCAACAATCCACACCACACATTCACTTTCAGAGAGCCATGTTCGCACTCTCACTGTGTGATAAGAGCTTCAGTTAACCCATACGCACCAGTCGTGCGTTTTACCGTGCCGGAATGTAGCCTCGTCCGAGAAGCAGAAAAGATCGAGGAATGCTTCGTTTTCATAAATTTTGGTCAAAATTGCCGGCCGGCGTGGCCGAGCGGTTCTAGGCGCTTCAGTCTGGAACCGCGCGACCGCTACGGTCGCAGGTTCGAATCCTGCCTCGGGCATGGCTGTTTGTGATGTCCTTAGGTTAGTTAGGTTTAAGTAGTTCTAAGTTCTAGGGGATTGATAACCTCAGATGTTAAGTCCCTTAGTGCTCAGAGCCATTTGAATCATTATTTTTTTATAATCTAAATTGTCTCCGCGAATGTCTTCCGTTGCGGCCTTACCTCAGGCTTGATTGTGTTCAAATGGTTCAAATGGCTCTGAGCACTATGGGACTTAACATCTTTGGTCATCAGTCCCCTAGAACTTAGAACTACTTAAACGTAACTAACCTAAGGACATCACACACATCCATGCCCGAGGCAGGATTCGAACCTGCGACCGTAGCAGTCTCGCGGTTCCGGACTGAAGCGCCTAGAACCGCACGGCCACCGCGGCCGGCTGACAGCTCGATTGTGTGACGAAGCTGCTGTTTATGCGGCCGTAGGGGCTTATGGACGAGATACTGTACTGTCGAACGAGGTAACTATCTGTTACTGCCCACATGCTTGTCGGGTTGGCTTACGAGAGCTCCGCTGTGAGGACGCACGCATTACTTCAACAGTAGCCTCAGAATCTGCTTACTTGGCGTGGTGACATGACATCGAAAGCAAATTCCCAGTTTCCCGAATCTGCTTGTCACACTTCTAGACAGCATGGTAACATCGTTTGTTGGTCGCAGTCCATAGTCCCGCCAAGAATAACGTTGTATCAGTGTAGCAGAAACAAGTACAGAGGACCGCGAGAGAAAGCATCCAGAACACTTGCTGTGGAGACCACAAGGCTACTGAGGCGCGTTTTCGTGAATAAGGGAGTTATCCGCATGCGCATGAGGTACCAACTGCCGAAATCATACACAAAAAAACGTATTTAGTTGCCATACTTGTAGAAGCAAACCGCCAATAAATATCATAATTACGTCCCAAGTTATTACATTTTATACTATGATATGTTTAACCCAGACTCCCTATATATTTATGTACTGAATGAAATTAACTAAACATGAGTACAAATTAGAAATTAAAAACAAAAATAACACTGTTCAAATGGTTCAAGTGGCTCTGAGCACTATGGGACTCAACATCTGAGGTCATCAGTCCCCTAGAACTTTGCCGGCCGGGGTGGCCGAGTGGTTGTAGGCGCTACAGTCTGGAACCGCGTGACCGCTACGGTCGCAGGTTCGAATCCTGCCTCGGGCATGGATGTGTGTGATGTCCTTAGGTTAGTTAGGTGTAAGTAGTTCTAAGTTATAGGGGACTGATGACCTTAGAAGTTAAGTCCCATAGTGCTCAGAGCCATTTGAACCATTTAGCCCTAGAAGTTAGAACTACTTAAACCCAACCAACCTAAGGACATCACACACATCCATGCCCGAAGCTGGATTCGAACCTGCGACCGTAGCAGTCACGCGGTTCAGGACTGAAGTGCCTAGAACCGCACGGCCACCGCGGCTGGCAAATAACAATGTACTTGGGACGATAAGCATCAAAACATTCAACACACAGTCCCACATGACATTTCATGCATGGGGTACGTGCTGACATCAAACGATTTATTCCAACATATCGTCTTCTTTTGAATTCTTGTATTCTCAAAATCAGGCTTCCATTCCATTAAACCAGAGCTCATCTGCCACAGTTCTGGAATGCGGTGTTCGTCCGTGTACTCTCAGTGGCGTCGCATTCCTTCTTAAGTACACCTGCAAAATTCTCTTTGAGAATTTATGTGAGATATTTCCGTTTTTGAGGTAGATTATAAAGACCTTATGTGCAGTGATATACAGTAACCAGTGAAAAAGAACCTAGTGCCATTTCCTGTTATGGATATCTGTACTGTACCGATTCACATGAGTTGCTGCATTCGCAACAGTTGTATTTGATGCTGCAAAAGGAGATGTTATGCCATTTACGCAGCAACAGACCATTTTTCTTTTTTATCGCAGAATGAACATGACATGTTCCATCTTTCTTCTCATCTTTGCTTCTTTGGAAGGGAACAGGTTTGGGGATACGATTTTCTCTCGCAGTCCCAGCGCTACCCAACCCCGCCCCTCTAAAAAACATGTTCTCTACAAAAAATTAAGAAACTGTAACATGTTAACAAGCTGTCAAAATATAAGTAAAAATGATTAAAATGGTCTCATTAATGCTTGTAAAGCTGAAAACCTAAGACGTGTACATGCGACACAGAGTATGGCATAAAATTAAATAAATGACATTTGAGTGTTTGGCCATTTAGAAACTATTTACAGTTTTTGAACCTTTGTGATAAAATACTTGAATTGTTGTACTCACTCTAAACGAAGTTATGATGATATTTTGGCTTCAGAAAAAATTGATTAAATTCAGTTTCCAGTAGTTTCCAGTAGTGGACCGCTTTTCCCAGCAACTAACACAAAACTGAAAGATGTTCAACAATCCTTAAATCCGCATAAAAGGATTATAGAAGTTCATTTTTGTCAGAAAAAAAATCAGTGCAAGTTCAGTCCTGTCCCGTGCGCCATTAATGTCACACCGTGCACTATGGGGTTTTGGAGCATGTCTTGGACTTATTACTCAGTAGTCCCAAGACTGAACTGTTTCCGTGAAGTCAAACCCATTTTTAAAAATCATTTCCAATGTCTTGCTATTGACTTACTACCACTAATAAAATAGGAAGCACTAGCTAAGAGCAATAAAAGGCTTTGCTAGGGTAAAAGAACGAAATGCTTTACTAGTGATGTATAAAATCTGCACTGGTGTCATAATTCAACTCAGTTTACGTTGTGTGTTGTCGATCTGGACAATTTGGTTTTCGGCTAGTCGCTGCCACGACTTTTCCTAGTACTGGCGTTGTTATCGCGATCTGTAAAGGTTAGGATTATCTATTATATGCACAATTTTGAATCTCAAGGTTTGGGACGCCCTGCATGAGGATTTCTGTCATGCTACGCCCTAAGTACACGTGGTTGGCTTCGTGTGTGGTCGCTGTAGCGCTGCTTTCCTATCAGCGAAAGAGGTTCGCATCTACACTAGCGGCCACGACGACGGGAGGTTAATACTTAATGGTGGTATCAGTAAGTGAACTGATCCCCTCGTGGCCTGCGGCGGTATCGGAAGTCCGGAGAGACCATCGCCGAGTGGCTTCGTTCCGGCAGAAGCGGGCGTAACGCGAAACCGGACGGGCCACCCGGGGTTTTCGTCGCTGCCACTTCCACTTCCTCACCCCCAACCCCACCTCCGCATCCACACACGCACGCGGCGACGCATTTCTGTACACGCTTTTGATTTGTTGCTGTGTGGTATCGAAGAAAGATCAAGACGAAAGTGAGGACATAAAGTTGCTGCAAGACAAGACAGCCAACTGAGTGACTGCAGAGTTCTGATCGACCACGACGGCACCTTTGACAGACTAGCAAGATGCTGGTCGGAGTGGCCGAGCGGTTCTAGGCGCTTCAGTCTGGAACCGCGAGACCGCTACGGTCGCAGGTTCGAATCCTGCCTCGGCCATGGATGTGTGTGATGTCCTTAGGTTAGTTAGGTTTAAGTAGTTGTAAGTTCTAGGGGACTGATGACCTCAGCTGTTAAGTCCCATAGTGCTCAGAGTCATTTTGAACGAGCAAGGAATCAACAGAAATGCGGAGTGATGAGGTGCAATAAACCGCTAAAGACGGGACTGGCATTTGGATGGAGCATTTCACTGAAATGAAATTAGAGGAAGTGAATCATTGCTAAGAAATTATCGAACTGGATTTACAATTATTGACACCGGTGAAATACGTTCAGGCGTGTAGAACATGTGTTGTAACGAATAGGAATGCCTATGTGATGAAAGGTAATTTGTGCCAAACCAAGATTTGAAGCTGAATCTGCAGTCATCTTGTTACTTTTAGGCCATCCTAGCGGTCCTTCAGCAACGAGTCAAATTTCCAATGTCACTGATGTCTCCTATTTTTTCAGAATATTGCAATCAGAGGAGTTGCTATGTGAATAGCACCACTAGAGAAACGACTTTATTGCGGAACCAGGCTCGAATCCCTAGCCGACACACAGTTTTAATCCGCCAGGAAGTTTCAAATCAGTGCACTCCGATGCAGAGTGGAAACGTAAACTGGAGGCAACACTGTGAATGAAGTGGCCCGATTTGTCGGTGTACACGGTGCTCATAAGGGATGATGTAAGATTCAGAATCATGTAATAGAAACCAGGCTCGTAACAAACATCTTAACTGCCGACGCTCGAGGACGAATGTCACGCCCTAACATCCGATTTCGGAAATGAAAAAAAAAAAATGACTCTGAGCACTATGGGACTTAACATCTCAGTTCATCAGTCCGCTAGAACTTAGAAATACTTAAAGCTAATTAAGCTAAGGACATCACACACACCCATGCACGAGGCAGGATTCGAACCTGCGACCGTAGCGGTCGCGCGGTTCCAAACTGAAGCGCCTAGAAACGCTCGGCTACTCCGGCCGGCTCGGAAGTAGCAGAACATGCTAGTGTCAGTGAATGAAAGTACATCTCGACCAGTTTTCCAGCGAGCATTACGAAGGTAACTGGACGCTGTGGAAATTTGGAGACGGGTGCCTAGGTATAGGCTACTGTCTACAGTTGCACATAAAACTGCGCGTTTTGAATGGGATCAACATAAAAACTGGACACTAGGTGACTAGAAGCTAGTCGAGTCGCGATATTTTTTTTTTCCTCCAAATGATGCAAGGCATCATATACACCAACGGTTGATTGAGGCTCTAGCCCGCCGTGTGTGGAGACCTGTGTTCAGACTGTAAGTGGTTCTGTGTGGCTTTGGGGATGTTTTCGAACAGTGATTTGGGGCCCATCATTCATGTTACCACAAACATAAACCACAATATTTATTTCAACGTTCTAGGTGAGGAAATTTCGCAGTTTCTTTTACATCTCCCTTCATTCAAGATGACAACAGCCATATTCAGAAAGCTGCGTGCATATATGCATGATCTGATGAACACTCAGGTACCGTATCGCATTTTGAGTGCCCCCGCTAAATGATACGATCTTAATCCCGTAGAAAATATGTGAAACCGTTGTTTAAAATAGCGGATGAAATGTTGCAGTCAGCATCCATGCAAATTGTTAGCTCTACAGGATCAATAAATTGCTACAGCTGCATGTGACACACTTGAAAAACCTTTTGGACTCTCTCTCTCTCTCTATCCGAATCGTGACCATTCAAATAAAAAATGGTTCAAATGGCTCTGAGCGCTATGGGACTTACCGGCTGAGGTCATCAGTCCCCTAGAACTTAGAACTACTTAAACCTAACTAACCTAACGACATCACACGCATCCATGCCCGAGGCAGGATTCGAACATGCGACCGTAGCGGTCGCGCGGTTCCAGACTGTATCGCCTAGAACCGCTCGGCCACTTCGTCCGGATCCTGCGGAGGTTCGAATCCTCCCTCGGGCATGGGTGTGTGTGTTTGTCCTTAGGATAATTTAGGTTAAGTAGTGTGTAAGCTTAGGGACTGATGACCTTAGCTGTTAAGTCCCATAAGATTTCACACACATTTGAACACTCCGGCCGGCAATCGTGACCATTATTGAGACTAGAGGGGGTATTCAGTGTCAGCGTGCTGTCTCCAGGGGACTTTTAATTTTTTTGTCCTGGATGTTCACTAATATATCGAAGAACCGCATATCATACTAAAGCCTCTGGGCAACCGCACTCAAAGCAGGGAGAGAAATGTGTAACGGCTGTACCTGCGCGAGCTGAAGGAGCCAGTCGTCGTTTGTACGTCAGCCGTATTGTCGTTCTCGCAGGAAGCCCCAGGCCTTTAGTGGTGCAAGACAACACCAGACAGGCGCAAAAAAGAGCGGTATTTGTTGGACGGTGCTCCCGCAACATCCTGTCCCTTCATCGCTCGCTGCTGGTCGCTTTTGAGCGTATCGCGGAAACCCTCCGAGACGCGAGAAAAAGACAGTCCAGGGTGCAGTGGGCGGGGCGTGCCGACAGAACGGGATACCCGGCTACGGTTTCGCCTGTCCGAGGTGGCCCTACTCCATGGGCCCGCAGTCCTGCTTTAAAGGAACGCTTTGTGCACTGTGGAGGTATCCGCTTACTCCGCTTCTTCAGACATTTAAACTATGTGCCCGGTCGTAACGGCGACGCTGCATACGTAAACCCACTACTAACGTATGCTTACAACGGCTTCAACTGCCGGAAACAATTTCCGTAACAAGACTGAGGATTAGAGTTACCAGAATATATTGTCAAACCATCTGGAAGATCGATTTAGGAGACTCGTTTTCCAGTGCTCACTATTCTTGTGCAGGCAAATGGAACATACAAAGATGTATGGAACCAGCATTTTACCCGCGATGTTATGAGGGTAACATGCTAAACCGAGTAGTGAGATGGCGCAATGGTCACGGCACGTCACTCAACTTCTAGAGGATCAGGGTTCAGATCCTTGTCTGGTGATCCAAGAGTTAGAAATCGCCGTTTTCACTAACTCACTCCAGCTGATTTCTGGGATTGTTCCTTTGACTAGACCGCGCGCAAATTTCTTCTCTGTTGGTGCAATTAAAGGCACGAAAGACGACTGTGTAGGAGGTGACAAGTGGCTGCATGGCAAAGAGTACGTACCAACTATTTTTGTCAATGTACAAAGCCAGTCATTCATTTTGAGAAAAGCTTATGAAAACATTTAAAGAATTTGTAGTCTCGATGTAATCCGAAAATTAGGGTTCCCCGACGTATCTGGCGTAACGACCATAAGAACAAGATAAGAGATGACCCGCTTGACCTCCGGGGCGGCATCGACGCATTATCATGTCAGTTTTCTCCGTCTCGTTCCAAGCAGTGGCTCCAGCAATGAGAATGTGACTTGTGCTAGTGTTCACAGTGTAAGGCGGACGAAACTAGGACAGCAAAGGCTCGCAAAACAGGGCTGTTACGTGATGTGGTGGTGCCATCGCTGCCGATATGCGTAACTCAACGAAGAAGTTAGCCCTTGCTTTGCCGTAAACTGCTTAGCATAATCAGATTTTGCGGTCGATGTTGGAGGCGTCCGACTTAACAACTCTCTCTCTCTCTCTCTCTCTCTCTGGCTCTCTCTCTCTCTAAACCTCCTCCTCTCCCTCCCTTGTCACCCTTCCCCACCCTCTTTTTCTAAGCCTCTCTCACTCCCTCCACATCCTCCTACATATCTGCTCCCCTCTCGCCTTCCCCCTCCCACATAATACACATGCACGCAAAAACACTTTCGGTACGAAACACAACTGCGTCCTAAAATTCGTTAACAGGAGGAAAAGTACATGCCTTGGGGGCTGATAGTATTAGCAGTTCTGAACAAAGAATGTCAAATAAACATATCTCGTGTCTTTTAGTTTCCAAGGAAACATGTCAACAAGGTGAACAGGATAAATGCAGGCGATAGTAAATGAAACATTGTGGCCTACTGTTTTGTGTAATTCAGTATATTTCCTCACAGAAGATGTTCATAAAGTCCACTGTCACCTGCAATACATTTTGCAACTCTTGTTGATAGGCAGCTGACAGCTGCTGTTACTGATCGTACGGTTCTTTACCTGAACACACGCATGTAAAATACGGGCGAGAAGTCAACCCCACAGGCAGTAAGCTAATGGAGTACGATCGGGTGACCGCGATGGCCAAGAAATGACCCTACGGAGACCGACCCTATGCCCAGGACACGTTTCGGAGAGATATTGATGTCACTGGCCGCACGGAATGTGCAGCTTGACGTACTACGTTGTGGTGTCAAAGGGATATCCTCCAGGTACGTTGATAACACATTTTGAAGGAAATCAGTATAACTTACTCAATTAACAAGGGTATCTAAAACACTGGAACAATGAGTAGGTCATAAGTAATACCACACCACATTACACTGAAATGGTCAGTAAAGACGAGACTACATAGCCTAATGTCCCTTTGGTTGCATTCGCATGTGAGTGCTGGTGAAGGACATGCGATTGACCCCTGTAATTTTCAAATAGCTGCGTGTCGGGTACAGTTAAGAAAAGAGCATATGTTCATACTATCACCGCTCAAAACCTGTACCTTTCCTCCTGACTCACACTCAATGCTTTCCCGTTTTTGATCTAGACTTTGAATTAATGTTAAAATAAGCTCAAAAAAAGTAAGTAGCTGTACGTAAAATCATGTAGTATTTGTTTACAGGTTTTATGGAATGTTAGCAGCAAGCTATTTCCTTACATACGAGAGAATATAAAAAAACCGGAATTATTTTTTAAAAGCTATATATTTTCAAATTGTTTACACTATTCGAAACATTTTTTGTAGTTAGCTTTAGAAATGGCTGACAGCGCCTCCCTTGTTTTTTTCTTGACTTCTTCGGTGTTGTTAAATGAGTGTCCTTTCATGCCCCTTCTCAGCTTGGAAATAAGAAAAAAATAAGAAAAAGTCTCATGGAGTAGGGCGAGTAAGGTGGCGTGGGGCAGCGGAATCAAATCATTTATAGCCAAAAACTGTTTTAACAGAGATGGCTGTATGTGCAGGTGCGTTGTTATGGTGGAATACCCTTCTCCTGTCTGCCACGAATCGGGTCTTTTTTGACGATCACTGTTGCGCAATCTTCTTACAACCTCCAAATAAAAAGCGAGCACAACCTCTCGCATTTTTCGATATTTTCGTCGATTCTGGCAGTCGGTGGACGTCCAGAACGAGATTTGTCGTCAATAGACATGTCGCCATTTTTAAATCGAGCAAACCACCTGGCCACTTGAGTTTTTCCCATAGCTTTTTTCAACACTAAAACAGTTTTTCAGCAGAATTTTTACCGAGTAGGAAACAAAATTTCACAGCTGCACGTTGTTCACATAAGCTTGCTGTCGGAAAAACGAAACAAGAACAAGACAGCGCTAGCAAAAACCATCATTGCACATTAACAGAACAAGCCAGGTTGACAACACAGGCGTTACTGAACTAGCAAAGAGTTGCGCTATACACCCCTAGCGGCAGAAATGCTTAATACACAAGCCCCGCCCACGCCGTGTTGTTCCGTTCTTCTTTATTTCCCCTCATATATAGTACAGGCTGTAATCCTTTTTCTTTCCCGTCAGGTTTGTACTGTTTGATTGTTTCCTCGCCTCTCGCTTGGGGCACGTCATCGTAGTCTTCTCATTTTCAAATGACTGACTTTTCCTTAAATGAATCAGCCTTTCCCGTCAGCACTCATCAAAGTTTCATCTCTTCGTTTGCCCATGACAAGAGACATGCACGGATGCGCATCATAACATTCTGCCCGCATCTCGTGGTCGTGCGGTAGCGTTCTCGCTTCCCACGCCCGGGTTCCCGGGTTCGATTCCCGGCGGGGTCAGGGATTTTCTCTGCCTCGTGATGGATGGGTGTTGTGTGCTGTCCTTAGGTTAGTTAGATTTAAGTAGTTCTAAGTTCTAGGGGACTTGATGACCATAGATGTTAAGTCCCATAGTGCTCAGAGCCATTTGAACCAACCATCATAACATTCTCGCGTGTGAAGGGTAATTGGGTAGTTAAGAATTTATCTTCTGTGATTCCTAGCACGGACCTATTTTACTTTAAAACATATAAAGAAGAATAGATTTTAGCGTCTCGTTGACGTCGAGATCGTTCGAGATGGAGCGTCCGTCAGCTTAGTTGGACGCGCGCCATAACTTATGAAAGCCAGGTGTGCCAACTGTCATTAACGCGACGGTAATGGCACAACATGTGTAAGCACATGTTTTTCAACATTGATGGGCTTCTCGCCTTGGTATGTGATGAGTGTTTACGTTGTTGCCCGACGCTTCGGGCGTCTTATCGTTACCACCATACCGTATGTTCCAGCTTATGATACAAGCGTATCACCATTTAAAATACAGACGAGAGATGTCGGACGATGGACGCTAAACACTTTACAACTCATGTGAAGGAAATGTCTGTATTCGGACAGATGAAATAACGTAGCTCCCTCGTAAAGTCAGGTGGAGGATTTTGATAGCTAACGGTTAGCAAGAAAGAACAGGACGTGCGTTCTAAAGGATCCCATTGGCAGAGGGTTTTTGGAAGAAAGACTGAAAAGTAGCACAGGAGCATAATGGGTTGATAAGACCAGCTGTAGGGAGAGCCGTAAAAGGAAATAAGTTAATCGAGATTACAACGTCCCATCGACGAGGTGTTGTTCGGATTAAAATTGGAGGCATCTGACGTTTAAAAATTAGCGTATTGACGGCGAGAGTAGTCAATTGCCAACTACAGTATTTTGATGTGGAGTATATAGGATTGACTTGGTACTCTTGGAGAACTTCCTGGCAGATTAAAACTGTGTGCCCGACCGAGACTCGAATTCGGGACCTTTGCCTTTCGCGGGCAAGTGCTCTACCATCTGAGCTACCGAAGCACGACTCACGCCCGGTCCTCACAGCTTTACTTCTGCCAGTATCTCGTCTCCTGCTTTCCAAACTTTACAGAAGCTCTCCTGCGAACCTTGCAGAACTAGCACTCCTGAAAGAAAGGATACTGCGGAGACATGGCTTAGCCACAGCCTGGGGGATGTTTCCAGAATGAGATTTTCACTCTGCAGCGGAGTGTGCGCTGATATGAAACTTACTGGCAGATTAAAACTGTGTGCCCGACCGAGACTCGAACTCGGGACATTTGTCTTTCGCAGGCAAGTGTTCTACCATCTGAGCTACCGAAGCACGACTCACGCCCGGTCGTCACAGCTTGCGAGCTTCTGTAAAGTTTGGAAGGTAGGAGACGAGATATTGGCAGAAGTAAAGCTGTAAATGCCGCAGTTGACAAAGTCAGAAGTTCCATGAAGCTTTTCGCGGATGATGCTGTTGTATACAGTGAAGTAGCAATGCTCTAAAATTGGCCCGTTTGAAGATACCTTCCGTTACCTGATTTATGCGATTCGGGAAATGTAGATCTGGATGGCTGGCTTGCGTATTTGAAGCCCCCGTCTCCTAAATGCTTGTCCAACGGCTTACTACTGCACAACCGCCTCGGTGAAAGGTAGGACGAGGAATAGGGTGACCAGACGTCCGGATTAATCCGGACATGTCCTCCTTTTTAGCACTTTGTCCGGAGTCCGGGCGGATTTTTACAGTGTCCGGCTTTTTCGCAAAGTTGAGCGTAATACAGTTAAATTTACAATTTGTCCCGTTCTATTGCTCTTTTCTTAAATACTTTAACTATTGGCACAGCCTTCATGATAAACACGCACGAAGGCGGAGTTAGTAGGTGTCACCAGGATTGTCGATGTTATCGTTGATCGACCTTTAAGTGAATGCAAATATCGATTATTTCAAATTTTTACCTTTCGTATCTTCACTTTGTATTGACTTGGCTTCCTGTAGTGCACGTGTGATTTGTGAGTGTAATTTTTAATCTAGTAAGTTACGTGAAATATTTGGCTATGCCTAAACGAAAGTGTTCATTTTCTGATGTCCTTTCCTGCAAATATACGGCTTTCAAGAAAGGGAGAACTGAATTTGAAGCGGAATGAAAGATATGTGGACCTGGAACGTACGTCTCAGTGGCCAATAAAGGTAAGAAATAACTCGACAGATTAACTGTCATGGTTTTATTTCATTGTTTCATTTATATTCGGAAGGGGAAAGTGCAGTTAACATGTCGTGAGCTGCTGCTTGAGTTGTAGATGTTGCTAGCGGTGCGTCGAATGAAGGGAGTTGAATGGTCTTACGTTTTTCGCTTTGTACACAATTCCGTGTTGTTGACATAACAAAACAATTGACGCCACACTGTCACCACAATCAATGTTTTTATTTATTTTATATTGCTCAGTTAACCACCATCTGACCATCAGTAATAATTGACAACTAGTTTTAATTCCCGGCAGAAACACGCAATCTTATTGGCTGCCTGAACGCTATAAAACGAAATGCATGTTGCTTTGTTACTGAAATGTTAAATTTCTTGCACAGGTGGCCAATATCTTGAGCATCACATTGATGTGTCCTCTTTTTTTCTTCCTTTGTGCTCCTTTTTGAAGATGTTTGGCCTCCTTTTTAAACAATTGTATCTGGTCACCCTAACGAGGAAAAATGAATGTATTGTAGAATACGTGAAAATAAGGCGATAGCCGCGCAGAAGGGAGAGGTGTTGATGACGAATATTCTTCCTTCACAGTGCCGATCAGTCTGAGAGAGTCGTTAGCCGCTGAACTTTGGTGTGGCAACGGCCGTGCGCGTTGGAGCGGAGTGTTTGTATCCGTCGCTCCCCCTGTGTTTTGTGCGCCGTCAGGTGCGGTATGAGCAGCTGCGGGCTCCCAGACAGCGCAGCTGTTGCAAGTATTGGCCTGCCTGCGAGTCCCTTGTCCCACATCCCTTCGCCCTTCCGTCCCTGATCCTTCACGCCGTGCTGTAGCAGCCACGTGTTCCTGCTCGAGGCACCACTGCGTGCAACCGTAGCAGTTGTCGCGTTTGCTCATCATCCAGAAATGCATTGTTCCGTATTCTCTTAAGCTGTCGCCCATCTGTTTTCGATAGCCACTCCTACCCCATAGATTTTGTTGTGCACCATAGTTTGCATTCGAAAGTACCTAAACGGCATACTTCGGAGTAGGAACTTGTTTGTAACCGTACCCGGCAAACGATTTGGCGCACCCCGGGAAACACTAATACCGAGTAACATTGCGACCCATAACTGAAGACATTTCGACTTCAGTTAATGAGATTTCACAACGAAAGCGTGTTTTTAGACGGCCCAGACAGCGACTGTCGCCCACCATACGGCCCGACAATCAGGTGTGATCTGGGGTGCCATTTTTTCGTAGCAGGAACCCTTTGGTTGTCATCCGCGGCACCCCACAGCACAGCGATACGTCAACGACTCTCCACGGCCCGTTTTGTTGCCTGTCATGGCAAGCCATCCTGGTCTTACATTTCAGTCAGATAGTGCCCGCCCGCACACGGCGAGAGTTTGTACTGCTTGTCTCCGAGCTTGGCCAGCAGTGTCGTCGGATCTCAACCCAATTGAGAACGTTTGGAATGACACTTCCTGGCAGATTAAAACTGTGTGCCGGACCGAGACTCGAACTCGGGACCTTTGCCTTTCGCGGGCAAGTGCTCTACCATCTGAGCTACCCAAGCACGACTCACGCCCCGTCCTCACAGCTTTACTTCCGCCAGTACCTCGTCTCCTACCTCTTAACAGAAGCTCTCCTGCGAACCTTGCAGAGCTAGCACTCCTGAAAGAAAGGTAAAGGTCCCGAGTTCGAGTCTCGGTCCGGCACACAGTTTTAATCTGCCAGGAAGTTTCATATCAGCGCACACTCCACTGCAGAGTGAAAATCTCATTCTGGAAACATCCCCCAGGCTGTGGCTAAGCCATGTTTCCGCAATATCCTTTCTTTCAGGAGTGCGCCGGCCAGAGTGGCCGAGCGGTTCTAGGCGCTACAGCCTGGAACCGCGCGACCGCTACGGTCGCAGGTTCGAATCCTGCCTCGGGCATGGATGTGTGTGATGTCCTTAGATTAGTTAGGTTTAAGTAGTTCTAAGTTCTACGGGACTGATGACCTCAGAAGTTAAGTCCCATAGTGCTCAGAGCCATTTGAACCATTTTTTCAGGAGTGCTAGTTCTGCAAGGTTCGCAGGAGAGCTTCTGTAAAGTTTGGAAGATAGGAGACGAGGTACTGGCGGATGTAAAGCTGTGAGGACGGGGCGTGAGTCGTGCTTGGGTAGTTCAGTTGGTAGAGCACTTGCCCGCGGAAGGCAAAGGTCCCGAGTTCGAGTCTCGGTTCGGCACACAGTTTTAATCTGCAAGGAAGTTTCATATCAGCGTACACTCCGATGCAGAGTGGAAATCTCGTTCTGGAAACGTTTGGAATGTTATGGCCAGGATCCTCCAACCGGCTCGGGATTTTGACGATCTAAAGCAGAATTCGGCACTATATCCCTCAGGACGACATCCATCCGCTCTTATTAATCAATGCCAGGCCAAATAGTTGTTCGCACAAGGACAAGAGGTTGACTAACGATTTAATGACTTGCACAATTTGCGAAACTCTTTCTTCTAAAATTGTAATCATTTGTTTTTATGCACATCACGTCGACCGATTTCCCTATCATTCGTGTAATTCCTTCGCGGTGCTTCTTTTTTTTTGTCTTAGAGTGTATCTGAGTCCGTGATTTTGTGAAGTAAAGCAGTTATGAACACAGAAGTTGGCTTGAAAGTTACATAGCCCTGCAAAGATTCCCTAGTCTTCCTCCAAAATATTTGCAGACTCAGTCACCCAATTAAGCGAACATGTACAGTTAATACAAAATTTTAAGTTTGCCTGTAAACTAAGATTCCTTTCCACACAATACCGCTCGAGCAGCAACGGTTCAATGAAATCTCCACCTAGTTCGTTCCCTTAACAATTAGGTCTTTACATTCTGCGGCACTTAGAGAAATTTGCACCTACAGTTTGACGTTATATTCAAAAGTGAAGTGGTACTCGAAACAGTTAAAGCTAATGGCAGATGAAAATTGTGTGCTGAACAGGGACTCGAACTTGGGAACTTCGCAACTGCTGTACTGTCTGAACTATCTTCTCTTAAAGTAACTTTTTATACCACTGGAACAGAATGAATTACAACGTTTTGAAAGTGCTGATGCATAGCTTTAACATCATCTGTACATCCTTCACGCAAGTTTTGAAACATGAATTGCTGTAAGTTTTCTTGTTGAACCTTTTCTTTAACTGTATTAATATATATTTTTGAACTGCTTTTAGATGTAAATTAGACAAATTGAACTGAAGAACAGCAGCAATTTCTACAAGCATGATTCACGACTCTTCCTCACCAACCTCACTTTTGCCACTACCTCTTCCCCTGCCTTCCTCACAGAGGTGCGGCAGGAAAGGACATACTGGAGCCATAGACTTGGGTCGGTAATGCAGTTTCGAAAGGTAAAGGTCCCAAGTTCGAGTCCCAGGGGGGCGTACAGCTTTAATGCACCACCAAGTTTCATAAGAGCGCGCCGGCCAATGTGACCGAGCGGTTCTAGGCGCTTCAGTCCGGAACCGCGCTGTGGCTACGGTCGCATTTTCGAATCCTGCGTCGGGCAAGGATGAGTGTGATGTCCTTGGGTTAGTTAGGTTTTAGTATTTCTAAGTCTAGGGGACTGATGACTTCAGATGTTAAGTCCCATAGTGCTTAGAGCGCTTTGAACCAGTTGAACCATAAGGGCGCACACGACCTGCAGAGTGAAAATTCATTCTGGTAAATCTAATCATTTATCATTGACAGTAATTTTAGCTCTTTACACATAGTTTCCAATAAAAGCGTAAGATTTTATATGCTTCCCTCTCGTTCAGACGCTATTATTGAAAAATTTTTCTTCCTAATATAGATTTCATTTTATGGGTCTTCATTTGAAGATATGTGGTTTCTTTAACCATTGCGAAATAAACAGAGAATCTTCTCGTTATAACGCAACTTGAAAAGACATGCTTACGATTTTATCAAAGTGTGGGGGCGTTAAGGAGAGCGGAAATCCTATTGCGCCTTTTTATCGTTACAGTTAATGTAATATTCACGAAATGTTTCCGCTTCTTAGAAGGGTTCCCGTCGCCTAAAGGTTAAAAATCATTAAATTTAACATACTTCAACATTTCTGTACTACTTCTTCCTAACGAACTTTACTTTTCGGTTTTGTCCAGTTCTGCCGGATACTTGATATGCTCTGTGAGACGAGAAGTGTGTCAAAATCAAAACAGATAAGCAACAAAACTGATCAGACATTAGAAACTACAATACATACTTCAAGACAAGAAGTTAAGAATGCGTTCTGAATATTGGTAGAATAGAACAGAAGAGAATTTCACCTCCGTCGGACACAGTGTAATAGCCAGTTCAAAGATTTAACCAGTTTCATTTAACAGTTTTTATTTTTGGTGGCCTCGTTTTGTTTCGGGACAGTGGACTAACTTATGATTTGTAAATAAATTATGTCACGTTGTCTTATCACGTAGTTGTGAGTGAAATGCCTAACTTGCAAATGGCATATTTCAATTTACGTCAGATTCGATGCAAATGACTCGTCAAAAACATATTGAAAGAAACCCCTTAAACTGGCCTAATAAAAGCTAATTCCAACCGTTGGACGCTTTATCATCGAGAATGCACTCGTCACAACGCATGGCGGCAAATATCGCATAGGACTAACATGTTGAAGCCTATCGAAAATAAAAGTAATTTTCAGATCGAATGACTACTGTCGTCGGTCACAAAAATCAGTTGTAATTTTCCTTTTATATGAAATTCGGCTTTTCTAGGCCGACGTACCAACTAGTGACATGTGAACTAATATAACAGGGAAATGTTGATGAAGATGCGACAAAACTCAGGCTACTGGAGCGTACTAGAAATGGCACATAAAATCTGAGCTGCTTTGTTCCCAAAAGCCCCAACAAAACCCTACGCAGATGCAGCAAAGCACAGATATGATAGGTAATCGCTTAAAATCTTGTTGGAAGCAGCACTATTGTCTTTCATGTTCAATGAGTTGAACACAAAGTATAACAAAAACGTCCATACACGCAACCCTGCTGAAGGCAGTGTCAAAAAATATCGGTCCAACGATGCGCGTTCCAGTTACACCGCACCGAACGCCAATTTTTTTCATCATGTAGTTGTTGCTGATACACAGTGTTAGGATTCTCAGTTGCTCAGTACCTCGTTTTCTGTGAATTCACATGATCAGAAAGGTGAAACCGTGCTTAGTAATTCGTGATGTAATGGAGAGTGCTTAAAAAACCATCTTTATATTATTCAAAAGCCATTTGCAGTAAACTACAAGCTTCTGACTGTCCTCTTCCCGTGATTGCTGCATAACCGTCACACGATATGGCTTCATATAAGACTTTTCAATATCCGCTGGCATCTCCTACTTACATGCACCTATGTGGCCCCCATTCGGATCTCCGGTAGGGGACTGCCAAGGGGGAGGTTACCATGAGAAAAAGATTGAATAATCAACGAAAGGATAACGTTCTACGAGTCGGGGTGTGGAATGTCAGAAGCTTGAACGTGGTAGGGAAACTAGAAAATCTGAAAAGGGAAATGCAAAGGCTCAATCTAGATATAGTAGGGGTCAGTGAAGTGAAGTGGAAGGAAGACAAGGATTTCTGGTCAGATGAGTATCGGGTAATATCAACAGCAGCAGAAAATGGTATAACAGGTGTAGGATTCGTTATGAATAGGAAGGTAGGGCAGAGGGTGTGTTACTGTGAACAGTTCAGTGACCGGGTTGTTCTAATCAGAATCGACAGCAGACCAACACCGACTACGATAGTTCAGGTATACATGCCGACGTCGCAAGCTGAAGATGAACAGATAGAGAAAGTGTATGAGGATATTGAAAGAGTAATGCAGTATGTAAAGGGGGACGAAAATCTAATAGTCTTGGGCGACTGGAATGCAGTTGTAGGGGAAGGAGTAGAAGAAAAGGTTACAGGAGAATATGGGCTTGGGACAAGGAATGAAAGAAGAGAAAGACTAATTGAGTTCTGTAACAAGTTTCAGCTAGTAATAGCGAATACCATCTCAAGAGGAGGTATACTTGGAAAAGGCCGGGAGATACGGGAAGATTTCAATTAGATTACATCATGGTCAGACAGAGATTCCGAAATCAGATACTGGATTGTAAGGCGTACCCAGGAGCAGATATAGACTCAGATCACAATATAGTAGTGATGAAGAGTAGGCTGAAGTTCAAGACATTAGTCAGGAAGAATCAATACGCAAAGAAGTGGGATACGGAAGTACTAAGGAATGACGAGATACGTTTGAAGTTCTCTAACGCTATAGATACAGCAATAAGGAATAGCGCAGTAGGCAGTACAGTTGAAGAGGAATGGACATCTCTAAAAAGGGCCATCACAGAAGTTGGGAAGGAAAACATAGGTACAAAGAAGGTAGCTGCGAAGAAACCATGGGTAACAGAAGAAATACTTCAGTTGATTGATGAAAGGAGGAAGTACAAACATGTTCCGGGAAAATCAGGAATACAGAAATACAAGTCGCTGAGGAATGAAATAAATAGGAAGTGCAGAGAAGCTAAGACGAAATGGCTGCAGGAAAAATGTGAAGACATCAAAAAGATATGATTGTCGGAAGGACAGACTCAGCATACAGGAAAGTCAAAACAACCTTTGGTGACATTAAAAGCAACGGTGGTAACATTAAGAGTGCAACGGGAATTCCAATGTTAAATGCAGAGGAGAGAGCAGATAGGTGGAAAGAATACATTGAAAGCCTCTATGAGGGTGAAGATTTGTCTGATGTGATAGAAGAAGAAACAGGAGTCGATTTAGAAGAGATATGGGATCCAGTATTAGAATCGGAATTTAAAAGAGCTTTGGAGGACTTACGGTCAAATAAGGCAGAAGGGATAGATAACATTCCATCAGAATTTCTAAAATCATTGGGGGAAGTGGCAACAAAACGACTATTCACGTTGGTGTGTAGAATATATGAGTCTGGCGATATACCATCTGACTTTCGGAAAAGCATCATCCACACAATTCCGAAGACGGCAAGAGCTGACAAGTGCGAGAATTATCGCACAAACAGCTTAACAGCTCATGCATCGAAGCTGCTTACAAGAATAATATACAGAAGAATGGAAAAGAAAATTGAGAATGCGCTAGGTGACGATCAGTTTGGCTTTAGGAAAAGTAAAGGGATGAGAGAGGCAATTCTGACGTTACGGCTAATAATGGAAGCAAGGCTAAAGAAAAATCAAGACACTTTCATAGGATTTGTCGACCTGGAAAAAGCGTTCGACAATATAAAATGGTGCAAGCTGTTCGAGATTCTGAAAAAAGTAGTGGTAAGCTATAGGGAGAGACGGGTCATATACAATATGTACAACAACCAAGAGGGAATAATAAGAGTGGACAATCAAGAACGAAGTGCTCGTATTAAGAAGGGTGTAAGACAAGACTGTAGCCTTTCGTCCCTACTCTTCAATCTGTACATCGAGGAAGCAATGATGGAAATAAAAGAAAGGTTCAGAAGTGGAATTAAGATACAAGGTGAAAGGATATCAATGATACGATTCGCTGATGACATTGCTATCCTGAGTGAAAGTGAAGAATTAAATGATCTGCTGAACGGAATGAACAGTCTAATGAGTACACAGTATGGTTTGAGAGTAAATCGGAGAAAGACGAAGGTAATGAGAAGTAGTAGAAATGAGAACAGCGAGAAACTTAACATCAGGATTGATGGTCACGAAGTCAATGAAGTTAAGGAATTCTGCTACCTAGGCAGTAAAATAACCAATGACGGACGGAGCAAGAAGGACATCAAAAGCAGACTCGCTATGGCAAAAAAGGCATTTCTGGCCAAGAGAAGTCTACTAATATCAAATACCGGCCTTAATTTGAGGAAGAAATTTCTGAGGATGTACGTCTGGAGTACAGCATTGTATGGTAGTGAAACATGGACTGTGGGAAAACCGGAACAGAATCGAAGCATTTGAGATGTGGTGCTATAGACGAATGTTGAAAAATTAGGTGGCCTGATAAGGTAAGGAATGAGGAGGTTCTACACAGAACCGGAGAGGAAAGGAATATGTGGAAAACACTGATAAGGAGAAGGGGCAGGATGATAGGACATCTGCTAAGACATGAGGGAATGACTTCCATGGTACTAGAGGGAGCTGTATAGGGCAAAAACTGTAGAGGAAGACAGAGATTGGAATACGTCAAGCAAATAATTGAGGACGTAGGTTGCAAGTGCTACTCTGAGATGAAGAGGTTAGCACAGGAAAGGAATTCGTGGCGGGCCGCATCAAACCAATCAGTAGACTGATGACAAAAAAGTTGCCATTTTACGTATACACTTCTTTGGGCTCTAAATAATTCTTCGACGAATGTCTGCAATAACTTCTGGTATGCGAACTGAAGGAGTCTTCCGTCGTTTTACAATTTGCCTATATCTCTAGGTGGGCCAGTTCTTACGCAGAATCCGTGTTGCTCTCTTGCTGATAGTCCTCTATCCGGATACTTGGCCATGAAAACTTCGCTATAATCCATTACGGCGCCTTGTCGGCTTGCTTTTGTCAGCAGTCACAGTAGCAGGGCATGTGAGTCACCCAAACGTGTTTATGGAGGGACAACAGAACACCGATAATGTGTATTTCAATATTTATTCAATATGGTATCATGAAGTAAAGTTTATGGTGCAAGCCTGGTCTGTCGCCTGCGTCATTTGCTTGACTCCACGAATTCTATTTTGACTGATTCATTGAGGTAGTTGTGCGAAAATATGACCTCGATCTGTCGTAACGTTAACACTTACAAAAACGAACCAAGCGTAACGCATGCTTTCTTTCTTTTGTTCACCAATAAGGATGTCACAAAAGCGGACAGTATCAATATTGGAAACACGCTTGCTTGGAATCTTGGTAAGGCTGTGGCAGTGGCAGAGGCAGATGGGGTGGTCTTTCTATCTTGAGCAGCAGCCACAGCGCGCGGCGTGTTCTTCCCCCTCCATCGCCCCTCAGTTCCAAAGAAAGAGCATCTGTATGCAGCCGCCTCTCGCAGCCCAGCCGTTTCTGATTGTGAGTGCAAGACGCGTGACCGTTGCTACCCCTCCCCTCGTATTCCGCCCTCCTCCTCCTTCCACACTCCCTCCGGCACTAGCCACACCAGTTGCTTCTGTCCGTACAGCACCCCGCTCCTTTCTCTTTAAGTGCACCGCCATGCTTTGTCCAGAAAACTTTAACTGCCTCCGCTGTCTACAGAAGTTCTGTACGTATTAGCTCAGTATCTTTCTTAGGGCTGTAGGTGAATGGTTATGGAAGTCACTAACTTCAATTTTTATTTCAAATTTTTTTACCGAGTGTGGTTGAAGTCTCATCGCCTCCAGGCGACCTTCCCGTCACTAACGTCAAGTGTTGTGGCCTTTTAGCAAGGTTTTCATGTCCAGAACTGCCCTCACAATTGGTGTAGAGGATAAAAATATTGCTACCTGTTCGAAATGGTTATTCCAGACACTCCTTAACGCATTTTCACACACAAGCGTTCTTACACATAAATCCTGAATGGGAAACGTTCTTGTCTCAATATGCCCTATTCGAAATACAGATGCTGAGACAGAAAGCGCCTACTAGCGTGAAATACTGCATAAAGAAAAACGTTAATTGTGGAGCACTTTTTGTGAACCAGAGAACGCAAATAAGATGCGTCAAAACAGATGTTACCGTTAGTTAATTATTATATTTTTGCAACATGTTTGTAGGTATGATTTCATCGTCAGGGAAATACGGCAAGTACCAAAAAAAGTCTTTTTAGTCTCGAGAGTGAGCTGATTAGCTGTCCCCTTTTGGCCTATTCCACTTCTCCCGTCAGCATTACTCTCAGGATTTTGTTGTCCAATGATTTCAGTCTAGTGATGTACACAAAAAGCACGCTATCTTTAATATACTCCATCACTGTGCTCTAGAACTGCCTTCTTGACGAAATTAAAAATAGTGGACAACAAAATCCAGAGCCCAAGTGATGTAAGAAGCATGATACACCACAAAAGAACAGCTAAATCTGATGAGCAGAACACTCCCAAGGAAAGACCAGGCTACAAATTACGAGGTGTTTCAAATACACTACTGGTCATTAAAATTGCTACACCAAGAAGAAATGCAGATGATAAACGAGTATTCATTGGACAAATATATTATACTAGAACTGACATGTGATTACATTTTCACGCAATTAGGGTGCATAGATCCTGAGAAATCAGTACCCGGCCGGCCGGAGTGGCCGTGCGGTTCTAGGCGCTACAGTCTGGAGCCGAGCGACCGCTACGGTCGCAGGTTCGAATGCTGCCTCGGGCATGGATGTGTGTGATGTCCTGAGGTTAGTTAGGTTTAAGTAGTTCTAAGCTCTAGGCGACTGATGACCTCAGAAGTTACGTCGCATAGTGCTCAGAGCCATTTGAACCAAATCAGTACCCAGAACAACCACCTCCGGCCGTAACAACGGCCTTGATACGCCTGGGCATTAAGTCAAACAGAGCTTGGATGGCTTGTATAAGTACAGCTGCCCATACAGCTTCAACACGATGCTACATTTCATCAAGAGTAGTGACTGGCGTATTGTGACGAGCAAGTTGCCCGGCCACCATTGACCAGACGCTTTCAATTGGTGAGAGATCAGGAGAATGTGCTGGCCAGGGCAGCAGTCGAACATTTTCTGTATCCACAAAGGCCCGTACAGGACCTGCAACGTGCGGTCGTGCATTATCCTGCTGAGATGTAGGGTTTCGCAGGGATCGAATACCGGCTAGAGCCACCGGTCGTAACACAACTGAAATGTAACGTCCATTGTTCAAAGTGCCGTCAATGCGAACAAGAGGTGACCGAGACGTGTAACCAATGGCACCCCATAACATCACGCCGCCACTATGGGGATGACGAATACACGCTTCCAATGTGCGTTCACCGCGATGTCGCCAAACACGAATGCGACCATCATGATGCTGTAAATAGAACCTGGATTCATCCGAAAAAATTACGTTTTGCCATTCGTGCACCCGGGTTCATCGTTGAGTACACCATCGCAGGCGCTCCTGTCTGTGATGCAGCGTCAAGGGTAACCGCAGCCATCGTCTCCGAGCTTAGGCTAAAGATTCAGTGCCTACACGTCTGTTTTTATCACTTTGATAACTTGTTCCAGTCAGGGAATTCACAGCTATCAATGTAAATTCCTCTTTACTGTCACACTGTGCGCTTCTGAACTATGTGCATTTTCAATTTCTTTGTCACTGCCTGGTCTAACATCACTTCCCAAATTGTCATCAAATCATTTTAGTATTTTTAATGCCAGCGTCTGTAACACGAACAGTAATCGAAGATCTGGCTACAGAGTCCATAACGCTTAAGTCAGAGACCGCTAGAACGAAAGTAGCAGTAATACTTTCGGTCCACGTCATGTTCAAGTGGTTACTGACACAGTCAACGACGAGAGTTTCAGGAGAGAACAACTAGAGAACGCTGTAGTCTCCTACCTCACCCCCGTGCATTAGCAACAGAGTGACAATAAACGTTAGCGGTGTGAGAGACCGCATCTGAGACGTCAGTGTTTCTCGGCCCAGCCCATTTGTGGGATAGTGCGGACACGTGGAGGCTGGTGGGTTACGTTTTGAGTGACCGTGGTGCCCTCGGGTCCCGACAGGAACTGCGGTGAGCGCGCCTGCGTCCTCGGCTCACACGCTCAGCAGACGTGCCTCGTTCTTTTGTCCTCCGCGGTCGCTGAGCAAGCGCGGGGGTTCTGGTAGCGCATCGCGGCTCAGTACAGAATCTTAAGCGACCAGCTCCTCACGGGCAATGGAGTTCTCAACTTGAAACTATGGTTTGCGTTTCTTACGGCCGTCCGTGTCAACAGAGTACAGACTTCGTTCAGTGCTTCATGTTCCTGCAGTCAACAGCTAGTGCATTCCACGTGCTGGCCACAGAAACATACGAGGTCTATTCAAAAACTTCCGGAACTTCGTCCACAAAATTTTTCTACGGGTACCTTTTACTTATTATGCATGGCCTCATTCGAAACAGTCCCCTTGTAATGGTTCTTTATTTACGTGGCCATTACGGCACTCCAACCCCAGTTCTCGATACCAGTAATATCGTACTACTTTTCTGCGAAGTAACAGACATATTTTTGTGACAATATTCACATTTGGTTTTATTAATGTATAGGTACTCCGATGTATCGATATATTACAGTGATATGGTTCTTGTGTGTATTCATTTCTGTGAGACTGTGATAACCTTTGACTTACTTGTAATCGTTTTGGCGCGAATGCGCACAGAGCAGTCTTTATTTCACTTTGCAGAAGTTAAGTTGTTATTTCGCTTTGTAAAAGAACAGTCAAGTCTTGTTTGGTTAAAGTGGAACTTAAATATATGAAGATTGATACAAAACTGTTTTCTTGATGATGTGACAATTAAGAAGAAGTATATGTGAATTTACAAGAAGTTTAATAAAAATGTGGATCGTGAACACCAGGTCAAAAATTATTTCTACCATACCATTGTTCTGATCTGGGATTGTTTGATCATTAAGAATTCCTGAAAAACGCATTTGTTAGGTCTTCAAATATTGCTAAAATACAGATCTGGACCTTCTAGCAGTCAAAGTGGAATCACCCTAGAATCAACAAGATGAGCCATAACAACTTCGACGAAATCTACGTTGGAATCCATTCAAGATAAGTGCCAAAATTAATGACTTTTTTACAGTGACTTCATTATTTCCATTCTGACGATACCATCCACAGTCAATAACTTTGTTGTTGCCCGATAAAGCGAACATTTGCTGCGTGAGCAACATGATTAATCTGATTTCTAACCTACTTTGCAAGTCATGGTATTGTTAGACCCTCCACAATTGAGACACCGCTCCCAACGCCGTTTACACTTCCAGAAGCAGTCTTGGTACGCCTCTTGCTTGATCGCGCGAATCGCCGTTTCCGAATTTTCGTTTATCTCGTCTATCATTGCAAATCTTCGTCCTACCAACCGGGTTTTCAACTTTATAAATAAAAAGAAGTTGGCAGGGGTCAGGTCTGTATTGAATGGAGGATGAAGCAGCACATTGACATCGTCTATTGTGCAATAGTCACGCACTAACAGCGATAAATATGTAGGTGCGTTATCGTGATGCAAGAGCTATGAATCGTCTTACCACATTTCAAGCGGTTTCCTTCTCACATTTTCTCTCAGGCGTCGCAACACATCCTCATGGTACCGTCGATTAACAGTTTGTCCCTGTGGTACGAATTCACGATGAATAATCCTTCAAAGTCAAAGAAAACTACCAGCATGGCTTTGACATTTGACTTGAGGAGCACCTTTCCCGACCCTTTGTGAAGATTGAACCTTGCCCTCAACATCATAACCGTAGACCTACGTCTCATCACCAGTTATGATTCTCTTACAAGCTTTCTAAATGTGGTGCTACAGAAGAATGCTGAAGATTAGATGGGTAGATCACATAACTAATGAGGAGGTATTGAATAGAATTGAGGAGAAGAGGAGTTTGTGGCACAACTTGACAAGAAGAAGGGACCGGTTGGTAGGACATGTTCTGAGGCATCAGGTGATCACAAGTTTAGCATTGGAGGGCAGCGTGGAGGCTAAAAATCGTAGAGGAAGATCAAGCAGATTCAGAAGGATGTAGGTTGCAGTAGGTACTGGGAGATGAAGGAGCTTGCACAGGATAGAGTAGCATGGAGAGCTGCATCAAACCAGTCTCAGGACTGAAGACCACAACAACAACAACAACAACAAGGAATATCTCTTTCTCATCCTCGCGATCCAGATTGCGAGGCGAAGGTCTTTCTGGTCTTGATTAATGAGCCTTGGGACGAACTTGGCGACAACACAATGCATTTCGAGATGCTGTTTCATGATTTCACGACATGATCCACCTGAAATGATACATTCTTCTGCAGTCTCTCGGAGAGTCTGTCTTCGATCGGCACGCACAATTTCGTTGACGTTCGTGACATGAGTGTCGTCAGTAGACGTTGAAGGGCGTCCTGAACGAGGGTCATCTTTAACTCCCGTCCAACCATTTTTCAACCGCGTGAACCATTCGCTGTAACACAGAGTATGGTATAAGCATTCATCACTCCAGGCTTCCTGCATCATTTTGTGTGTCTCTGTAAAGGTTTTCATGAGTTTGACGCAAAATACAGAGGCTTTCCTCCTCTTAACTGTGCCATTTCGAAATTCGCAAACCGTGCGACGCAACGTTCTACTCAGAACAGCAGTGTACAATAATTAACAGACATAGAACAATGAATCTCCCGGCTATTACGCATTATACTCGGCATGTGCAGGGATGCTAACCGCAAATTACGAATGCTCAGGAATTTTTGAACAGACCTCGTACAGTGCCTAACAAATAAATAAATAAAAAGAAGCATCCAGAAGACATGGCCGAATGTCAATGTACCTTCGTACACGTACACACCATCGGCAGGTATGTTATCAGAGCTGCAGATCTCTGTGAACAGGTAGAACGGCCACCACAGTGCAGAGTTTAGTGCTGGTACCAGATTGCTAACATATATAAGGGGCGTGAACGGCATCATATGTTGAGTGATCACTGTGGTACATGCGGAGATGCCGCATACTCCTGTGTGACAACGTTATCAAGGTAGGATCGCCGTAGTGTGCATCAAGAACATCATAACCACATCTGCACATGCCATCAGAGAACATGTAACAGACTCTCTGTTTCATCCCACACCATCGGTTGGAGGTTAGCCTTACTGGGGAAAGCCATGCGCAGGCTGCCGTTAACACCACAACCTAATCTGCTGTTTGGAGTGGTGCCGCGCCAAGGAACCACATACTGCTAATGAACAGCGTCGTATTGCGCCCAGCGACGAATTGAGCTTTTGCGCCGCTCCGGATGACTATCATCGGCGAATATACGGTTACCTTGGTAGAAGTCCCATTCTTCCAGTGTTTTGCGAGGCACAGCAAAGTAGACCCGTGGCGTCATGGTGTGGGGAGTCATCGGGTATGACTGATCGAGGGAGCCTTGACGGGATAAATATCCATCATCGATATCTAGCATCTTCACGTGTTGCCTCTCATGCATCACATGGTAGTGCCGTTTTCCAACAGGACAATGCTCTTCCACATATGGCCCGCGTCTGTATGAACTGCGTGACGTTCACGTACTCACGTGGCACCGACGTGGCCAGTAAGATCCGAGATTTGTTCCCGATAGAACATGCGTAAGACGAGCTCGGACATCAACGCCGTCAGTACCAGTATACAGGATATCGAGGACCAGATACAGCAATGGTAGACCAGCTTGTCTCAGAATCAAAGCATGCATCCTTACCAGAAAGGGTGCAACATCATACTGATAAGTGGCCTCATACGGACGAGTTCTTTGTATATTTGACTCGGTTTTTTTAATCATTATAATTACATCACATACTCTTGTCAACTTGTGAAGTTTCATTTCGTTTCGTCCTTCCCTTCTGGGTGTTTCACTTAGCTAATATTTTCCACTCCATTGAAGTGTAGAAACTGCATGTGACGTGGGTTTTACAACCTGTCTCACCACTGTGCCACATCGCTCGGTTGCTACCATCATCTGCTATTTCAGCGTCGGAAGCCTCTGATACACTGGTCACAGTTCCGCAATCGTCGCAGGCCATTAGGTGACTGTGGTGGGTGGTAGGGAGAAGTACAACAAAAAAATGGTTCAAATGGCTCTGCGCACTATGCGACTTAACTTCTGAGGTCATCAGTCGCCTAGAACTTAGAACTAATTAAACCTAACTAACCTAAGGACATCACACACATCCACGCCCGAGGCAGGATTCGAACCTGCGACCGTAGCGGTCGCCCGGCTCCGGACTGTAGCGCCTAGAACCGCACGGCCACATCGGCCGGCGAAGTACAACAGAGCTGTGTTGGCCTACATATCAAGACCTTTTTACACGATCTATCTTATTGTCTCCATCGACTAATCATTGCAGTTGAGTCTGCCTCGGCGCCTCTCAGGTGTCATTCAAGTACTGTGTTTTGCTTGTCACGAATGGTGGTTTTTCTTTACGCGTCGGTCCAGAAACTGCCTGTTATGAGAGGTGTCGTCCGTGCACTTTTGCACCCGCACGGTGAAAATGAGGTTACGATACGAAAAAAAGAGACTGTGGTAACTATTGAGAAATTAGCAATTAAAATGGAAATGTCAGATAAAATCGAAAACTATTTTTCTCGTCCAATTCGTCTGACTTTTTCACGAAGCAATATTCACTAAAACATATTCTTACTTATGCCAAGTGTCGACTTTTTCTTTGCCCAGATATTGTAAACGTTTAGTACATTTTTGCTTTCAGGTTTTTGGTATCTCGTGTGGGAGAACATAAGTAGGGAAAAAACCAAATCGTCAAGCAACCTTTGATTGTAATTACCAGTGTTAGCTGACGCCACCACCCCGTGCTTCAGCGGGCGTCTAGAAATCTGCATTCGGCATATCGTCAGTGACGTCATTGACCCACTCGCGACTGGAGATTGATTTACACGCTGGAATTAGATGCACGCACCCACTGCGTCCTCCTCCTCTCCCCCCCCCCCCTCCCCCTCCCACGAGTAGTCGATTGTGACCACCATGTCACTCATTTAAAAGAAACTTTAATTTAGATCGCCGGCGCGACGAACATGGCGAGACAAGCGTCACACTGTGGAATGCGGAGCACGGCGCAGTGCACCGAACAGCTGAGCGGGATGAGATGAGATGGGGAGGGGCGGGTGCGGGCGGAAGTGGTGACCGTGTAGGCATGCGGCGACGTCACGTCCGGCTCCCTCGCGTCTGTCTGCGGCATTCCCCAGCCTCCCTTCCCCACACCCTCCCTCGCTCCGACGCTGCATGCAGCACCGTCTCTCGGTATTGGTTCGTTGCTCTCAAGGAGTCTGGGCTGCCACTTGTGGAAGCATTGCTCCTATCGAACTGACCTCCGTGTGAACTCCTAGCCACCGAAAGGGCACTAAGATGCAGCGTCATCATCACACCTATCCATATCGTATTTATTACAGACTCACTTCCCGCATTGCAGACAGTGAGATCAATTGGTGAAGACAAAGGGTATTGTTATTTATCACACAAAGTAGCTTCTGCTGCATTATAGCTACAAAGAAGCGGTACAGAGTTATCATTTTTATTGACTAAAGGACATCCCGGGATTAAGAGAAATAAGAAACTGGGAAATAAAGCAGCAAAGAATGGAATACATGATTGATGAATTCCAGCGGATGATCTCGTTGCTGTCAAATGGTCAAAACCGAATTGAAGAAGGCGTGGAAGAAAGATCTGCACAAGGGTACATCCTACAGACAAATCCGTCCACATTTACCGAGGGCCCAACTGTACGCTGAACGGTGGGATATGAAACGTAACTCATCTGGCATAGAGAACAAGAGGCAGTTCTTAAGGATCACTGCTAGGTTGAAATTCATCTACGGCCGCTACCATTAAAATTTCTATAGTATACACATCATACCATTACTGTACTGCAACTATGGTAAGATTCAGGACATCAGCCACACCTACTACACCACACCACACCATACTACACTATAGAAGAGAATCAGACTGGCTACTCTGTATGTCTATTTAGATTTAAGAAACGTGTCGGTTAACGCAAGAGGCCACTGTATTTATCTGTTATCAACTAACAAGATTTGGAGATCTTGAAAAATTCAAGAAAGTTGAAAGAAGAATTCTAAGGAAAATATTGTGACCTAGAAGTAATAGTAATGTTGAATACAGATTAATATCAAACAGAAAGATCTGTTTGAAAAAGGAAAAGCCAACTAATGTAATGAGGGAAAGAAGACAATTTTACGAACACACACACCGAATGGATAATAACATACTAACCAAGTGGATCTTCAACTTACTAAACAGCTCTCAAATCCAAACCCATATGATTCAACCAAACTGATGAGATATGAAAAACATTGGATTTAGAATGGTCTTAATAGATAGCAATACGTTTTAGAGAAGCAACACAAGTGGCACGATTTCGGGAAAGAAAGAGCTCCGCAAAAGAAAGAAAGTGGACGCAGGAAGAAAAGGAACACCACTCGAAGGATGATGGAAGTCTCGGAGCCACGAAAATTAAACACGAAGAAGGAAAACTAAAGTTGATTTATCGTACCTCCCCCCTCCAAAAGGGTTAGTCAGAGAAATAAATAAGCAACTTATTGGCGCCGCGGCCGTCACGGGTCGACTTGAGCGCAGTGCGGCCGCGTCGCTGTGGGTTTGCTTTCCTTGAGATAACCTCAGGCGCTCCCGCTATCTCAGCTGCTCCCCTTGTCGTGTGGCAGGATGTTGGAGCTGACTCATTTCGCTGAAGGCCTCCGACTGTTGGCGCGGCGCAGCCACTCGGAACAACCCGCTGTCGAACTTGTCTCCGCAGATACGAAAACTGTCAGGTAAACCTCTCTCCTCTAATGTTAACTACTCATACAGTGGAGCTGTGTTACACGGGATGACCTGACACTTCGCAGACTAAATGAAAACCAAGGAGTGTTGAAACTTTAATTCTTACATAATTTTCATGAGTGTAGCAGCGTATACTATGTAAAACGTACAAGCGGAAAAGAGACAGGAAAAAAAAAGAGCAGAGCGAGTCTTTCCCTGATTACATAAATTCATAACTCAGGCTAGAAGTAAGATTCAAATATGAAACTGGTGTTTGTTTGCAATTATCAAAATTTTTTTCACACATCAGTAAACTTCCACTTCCATTGTTGCCCAATGACAATACACGTCGATATGCTATCACATATTGAGGACGACGATGGTTATCTCAGACGAATTGCCTTTTCCGACGAAGCGACCTTTTTTGTCAGTGGAGTAGTGAATCGCCATAATGTGCGGATTTGGTGTTCACAACCCTTTGGCGATGTCATGGAGTGCACCAGAGGCTGTCCAAAGGTGAATGCTTGGTGCGCGCTATTGCACGATCGAATTATCGGGCCATCCTTCTTCGCTGAGGCTACCATCAGATCTGCAGTGTATCTGGACATGTTGCAACTGTATGCTGTTCCTCAGCTGCTTCAGTATCACCCCGATGTCTTGTTTCAGCAAGGCGGTGCACCGCCTCATTGGGGTTTGGACGTCCGTGCTTATCTCGATATGACCTTTCCTGGGCGATGGATTGGTCGTGATGGGCCAATGGTTTGACCTCCACGCTCTCCTGACATAACCCCATTAGACTTCTTTTTATGGGGTTATGTCAAGGACGAGGTCTACCGAACACGTGTACCAGATCTTTAAACCCTGCGGCAACGGATAGCCACCGTCGTTGAATCGATCACTCCAGTAATGTTGGCTAATGTGTGGACGGAAGTTGAATATCGCCTAGATGTGCTACGTGCTACCAAGGGTGCTCATGTGGAAGTTTACTGATGTGTGAAAAAAATCTTTGATAGTTTGTAAACAATTAGACACCAGTTTCATATCTGTATCTTACTTCTAGCCTGAGTTAGTTTATGTAATCAGGGAAACACCCTGTATTTTGGCTTGAAGATCCAAAGAGTTTGTAAACTTGTTTTAGCCGCTTGTTATACAATAATGGTTGTATGTTCTAGCATAGACTGGAACCGCCTGGAGTAGTTTCGACCATTGTTACAAGTATTATAGTAGGGTAGGCCACGCATATTTGTAGGGTTGGAGTTGAGAAGATGGTGACATATAAGCATAACTTTATTTAACGTTATGATCGCTTGGAGCAGTTTCATCTAAACGTGGTATTCGTTAAAAAATAAACTTTGAAACTACGACACCCGTAGCACCCCTAGAGAAGAAGTTAGGTTCGGAATGTCATAACCAAGCAACGACCAGTAATACATTAGATGAGAAATATCTCTTTCGTCTTACACAATGGCACTTATCCATCGCAATACATGAGTGTCGTATCTTAAACTAACGTAGATTACTTAAAGAACGGCTGATGTGTTTGTGTGGTGTTGTTGATGAAGGGAGATTCAGACGAAACTTGGTGGCAGCACTTGGTAGTCACCTTTCGTGTAGCATTTTGGGGTGTCTGCTCCCCTCTTCTGACGAACGGATTATTATCAGTCCTGTCATCTGTGTTACTAAACGACTAGGACAGTCACCTGGTAATCTGGTCCCAGTTGCAAGTTGCCTGTTAACACCTGATAGGTGCAATAAAACTGTGATTTTTAGCATTTCATATAATTATGGACGGAAATTAAAAATTTAAAATGTTGTCACGATCTACTAATTAAGAGATATGATCTTACGTTACAGGTTTAACACAGTAAGGTCAGAAACTGTGTGCATATCTTATGGCAGTGTAACACACGACGCGCATATTACCCAGGCTATACTCGTCCAGTATTTGAGAACAGGGCAGTTCCAAACTTTGCTCATAATTTCAAACATTTTCGAAACTTTTCCTCGCTAATACCCCACAGAATAAGCAAAGGAAAAAGTTTATCACCTACCTACATTTTCGCTGTTCATGCAGTAAAACTCCAGCATTAATTTATTGCGTACTTATCATTAAATCTATTCGCAACAGATTTTGCCGACAGTAACCACATATAACACTGAATGCATCTGCAAAACTATGTCGTTGTACGACACTAGCTCAGGAGATATTACGCAGTAGAGATTGAGATGTGTGAAAAAGTAGCTTTTTTTGAAATATAACACAAATTGCGTAGCCGATAATCTTCCAGTCTTTGTTCATGAGATCACGTAGCGATATCCAACAAAGTGGAATTTCGTTGCAGCCCCCCAGAATACGAGTAATAAAAGGAAAACAATTTATCTCTTACTAAATGTTCCGTAATCGTGCCGTAAAACTTAAGCATCAAGCACGACGTGTTAATTTACTATTTCTTCACTACCAACTCGATTTGGTACCCATTTTGCACACAGTATCCACATAAACCACTGAAGGTACCTGCACAATTATAACATTGTAAGACAAACAGTGTAAGAGAAAAGCTACCTAACTCATTTACTATGTAATCAGACATTTGACACTCTTTATATGGAAAGATTGATTCGTTATCTGACAAGGAACTGTACACCGTTATCTCTCCTTTTACTATCAAAAAATTTGTGGTGAAAATTCCTCCGTTAGCAGCAGTTTTATTATTATTATTATGTTTCTGAAAGTGCGGCTCGTATACACACCAACAAGACTCCAAAAAATCTTACCTATTCCAAATAGTGATTTAACCTTACGAACTTGCGCCCCAAAAATTTGCTTCTTAACTAAATATGAGAATAGCTACAAAAAACTTTGATAGCATAATTTATCTGGAAACATTAAGTAACACTTTTACTACATGCATACCGCTAACGTATATTACAGGGCTCGTGATGATGACTTGTAAATAAAAGGAAGCGCCACGTATATTGTAACGTACTTAAAAAGGCCTG
Source organism: Schistocerca serialis cubense (assembly GCF_023864345.2). Classification (NCBI taxonomy): domain Eukaryota; kingdom Metazoa; phylum Arthropoda; class Insecta; order Orthoptera; family Acrididae; genus Schistocerca; species Schistocerca serialis. The sequence goes on along the minus strand of NC_064638.1, from coordinate 242,603,776 downwards.
TTTTTTAGTCATCTAGAAAAAGGTAATAATATAGAAACAACTAAGGAGCGAAAGAGAACATCAAAATGGTGTATTTGTATATATCTACTAGAGTTCCATAGCGATAATATTCCTTAGTCACCCGACTACGGAGGCAAGAATGTGCGCCATTCCCATATAAATGTTAATTATGTGGTCACCAAAGTTAAAATGCGTTGCTGATTTTTAACTAACAGAAATTAAAATAATAGAATGAAATCAATAGCACTACAATTAAATTCACGCAGGGTGGTACAGAAATAAATAAAGTTTCTGTTAAAGTTGGTTGCTCCAATACTACGAGTATGGATTGTGCTGTTTGACCTCTGTGATTGTAGAAACTTTGTAATTCTCTGTTTCGCTGTATTGCCTTTATGGTATTGCTCGTAAAATTTCAGTACTAAGAGACCGAATCAAACGTAGGTGTACCTACGTCGGTCCGTTTATATATTATATGTGCCTGCGCACGCCTGCGTTACGGCATAGGTCGTAAAATGGAGGACTTCTGTCATCAAATAGACCATTTTACAGACCCTTAAAGTGTAAGTAGGACACAGAAAAGTGTACAAGTACTTCCCGTTTTGGCTCAATGAAAGTTTTTGCTTCTCGTTCAACATTTTGAAGTTACAGGATCACGCGAGTTTATTCGGTGTTGGGTGGCGAAAGACGGTTGACTCGAAGAACACAGACATGAGCAAATAAATATTGTAGTCTGATTTAAATTAATTGGAATCTGACGTTTACAGTTAAAGCGCCGCCTTAAGGCAGCTGCCACATCGCTCCACTCTCAGCATCTATAAAGAACTGGCTCTGAAATCTCTGTTTCCTACGCCAGATTTATTTATTTCGAAACGGATAACATTTTGGCGCTTAGCGAACAATCACAAAGTCGTTTTAATTTTATCCGTAATACATATGACGTAATGGTTACCAAAGTCACTGTTAAAATGTCGGCTCGACAACCTGTTTACGGTGTAAGAATAGAATTTTTGCGTTTAGAAGCTCAAGGCTTCATCCTCCGAATTACTGTACAAGAACTTCTTAAAGCGACCAATATAAAACATAAGTGCAATAAAAATAAAATAACGTGGCTACTTCCCTTGCTGCCATTTCTTCTTAAAATGTCGATCCACATCCACGTCAAGTGATAAAATAGATACACTTGAATGGCATAATTATATTGTCCATGAGTATTGGCAGCTCTTGCTCTTGTTTAAGTTTTATATTGGCCACTTTTAGAGGTTATTGTGCAGTAATTTTGATGATGACGGCTTGACGTTAGAAGCGGGTAAATTCTAGCTCTTTTTAAACTGTCAATAGATGGTTGAGCTGATCTTTTAACGTAGATTTTGTAACATTTTTTTGTTGATTACCAAAGTACCTCATCCGGCAATGGATTTGTAAGAGGCAATAATAAAATCTCCGTTTGAGAGCGTTGCTGCAGCGTATATGCCATGTAGCGCGACTCCGGTGCGGATTTATAACCACCTTCGTGTAGGCAAGAAATTAGTGTGGCATTCGCGTCTTCTGACGTGCGTGCGGTAAATGCTGAAACGTGATCTATGGCGACGTTATTACTAAGTGCGTAGCCGCGCGAGGTAGCCGTGCGGTCTGGGGCGTAGTGTCACGGTCGGCTAGCTTACTCGCTCTCCAGTCCCAACGAATTGAAATAATGCAGGTTGGCGACGTCTGTATTCTTCACTTTCTGCATAGTCTAATGCAATGTCATTCAAACATGCTAGCATGTTTTCTGCTGATATCCCCACTTAACAATATCACACCGAGCTAGGTGGAGCTGAGGTTAGCACACTGGACTCGCATTCGGGAAGACGACGGTTGAAACCCGCGTCCTACCATCCAGATTTAGGTTTTCCGTGATTTCCCTAAATCGCTTCAGGCAAATGCCGGGATGGTTCTTTTGAAAGGGCACGGCCTACTTCCTTCCCTAATCCGATGGGACTGATGACCTCGCTGTTTGGTCCCTTCCCCCAAATCAGTCAACCAACCAACCAACCAAAATCACACTGTAGACACTTCGCTCAAAGCTATTTTACAATTGACAGCTACACTGGAAGTAATAGGGGGTATTTGCGGGAGGCATTCTACTCATTCGGCCAGTCCCACGAGGCTTGTTAGTCTCTGCAACCACTCGCGGTAGCCAAACCTTATCTCCACCACCAAAACACTTGCTCTTATGCTCCATTTTACGTCACATTGCTGTCCTGTAAGATCCTTCGCTGTAATTTTATTTTCATTTCTTACGATCGCAGGAGTTGTAATTTTATTTTTGTGTGGTAATAATGCGTTAATTATAAATGTAGCGATACGTTTCCAGTAATGAATCCAAACGGGTGACGGATTAACTGTTGACGTGCGAGCGGAGCAACGTGTGTAACCGGGTAATTCAAATTATCTCGTGTTAGAGGAAAGATAGAGTATTCTGTACTTTTTAAGATTTAGATCGCTTAATGTGATTACCTATCTTAGATAGTAAAATAAGTTTCTCCCTTGTCGAAAATTTGGTGATGTCATCAGGAAACACTTATTGCTAAACTCTCCGGGTGTTCCCAGAGAGAGATTTTCACTCTGCAGTGGAGTGTGGGCTGATGTGAAACTTCCTGGCAGATTAAAACTTTGTGCCGGACCGAGACTCGAACTCGGGACCTTTGCCTTTCGCGGGCAAGTGCTCTACCTCTGAGCTACCCAAGCACGACTCACGCCCCGTCCTCACAGCCGTAGTTCTGGTAGAGCACTTACCCGCTAAAGGCAAAGGTCCCGAGTTCGAGTCTCGGTCCGGCACACAGTTTTAATCTGCCAGGAAGTTTACTCTCCTTGTGTTATTTTTAAATTTGTCGTAAATAAATAAATGTAGCCTTAGTGCATCTCTTCCGGAACAATGGCTATGAGCACTATGGGACTTAAGTGCTGTGGTCATGTCCCCTAGAACTTAGAACTACTTAAACCTAACTAACCTAAGGAAATCAGACACATCCATGCCCGAAGCAGGATTCGAACCTGCGACCGTAGCGGTCGCGCGGGTCCAGACTGTAGCGCCTAGAACCGCTCGGCCACTCCGGCCGGCCTTCCAGAACAAACTGATGCTATTTCCATTTTTGTTCGTTGAATACTTTGCGAATTTGAGCGAGTTGCATGAAATGTGAGATTGCGCGTGTGTTTCGTGCATTATTGCGGCAACTCTGCTCCACACCACGTCGTGCCGCATGAAGTAGTGACAACCCGAAATCCCTCTTCCCCTGAAGATGAAAATGATTTATTGTTTTATGGGCTACTCGTTGTCGAACGGACCTCAAACCCCTGTCTTCCGTTTGCTTTCCTCATCATACAACATATCGCCACAGCAGGAAGCGGCAGACCCGCGGCAGGTATCCCGTGCCGTCTTCTGAATCTCCGACAAGTGGATAACCTTTCGCGCAGTCGCTCGCGGACGCGTAACGGGGCCGCGGATGACAAACTCGGACGTCAGGTCAGCACTGGCACGAGGTCGCACTTCCCGTATTCTGCTGCATGTCTTTTGAATCACGCTCTGCTCGCGTCTGTAGTTAGAAATCCTGACGCAAGCGTCCGCATTGCAGATTTGGTCCAAACTAGGTTACCCTTTCCACGTTCCGATGCATCAGAGCTATTCGTAAGCTCCTGGGAAGAAAAGCTTTTGCATCGTTCACTTACTGTCTCAAGGAAAGACTCAGCTGCGACGGAGCTCCGGCATTCGCGGTTTCCGCTTACTGTTCACGGTCTTGGAATTTGACGCGTCACCACAGCGAGGCCGCAGTAGACGGATTGCAGTTTTTTTTTTTTTTTCCATGGGCGGCTCACCGAGCAGGATTCTCTATTCGTATTCTGAAGGAACAGTGCTCAAGTCCACGTCTGGTCACATACAGGTTTAGGTTTTTTGCAGTTGCCTAAAATTACATCGCCGTAGCCTCTATCACCTTCCTAATGGCGTTGTTGGCCACCTGAGCAAATACTGTCTCTGATGACGTTGCTGTGAATGGCATGCTAATCTGATACATTCGTTCAAATGCACTGTAGCCTGGCCCTTAGGGCTCCCTTCACCTGACTTCTGTTCCATAATGCGATTGCCACTACTATCATCTGAGAACACGTTGGCGGGTAGATGAAAATAAAACGCCTACAGCCGTCCCTAGGACTTTATTTGTGTCGTTGCAACCAGTTTCGGCGCTCCAGTGCCTTCAGGCTGTAGTTGATACGGAAAGGGTTGACACGATCCCCATATCAAAAAGTCAGTATAAATTTGAAAACTTAATAAACCACGGAATACTGTAGATACAGAGATAAAAATTGACACACATGCTTGGAATGTCATAGGGTTTTATTAGAACAAAAAAAAAAAAAGACACGCCATATTGTTAGACGCGTGAAAGATCTCTTGCGCGCGTCGTTTGGTGATGATCGTGTGCTCAGCCGCCACTTTCGTCATGCTTTGCCTCCCAGGTCCCCAGACCTCAGTCCGTGCGATTATTGGCTTTGGGGTTACCTGAAGTGGCAAGTGTATCGTGATCGACTGACATCTCTAGGGATGCTGAAAGACAAAATCCGACGCCAATGCCTCACCACAACTCCGGACATGCTTTACAGTGCTGTTCACAACATTATTCGTTGACTACAGCTATTGTTGAGGAATGATGGTGGACATATTGAGCATTTCCTGTAAAGAACATCATCTTTGCTTTGTCTTACTTTGTTATGCTAATTATTGCTATTCTGATCAGATGAAGCGCCATCTGTCGGACATTTTTTGAACTTTTGTATTGTTTTGTTCTAATAAAACCCCATGTCATTCCAAGCATGTGTGTCAATTTGTACCTCTCTATCTACATTATTCCGTGATTTATTAAGTTTTCAAATTTATACTGACTTTTTGATCACCTGGTATATCGCATCAGTGGCCAGCATAACTGCTTACACAGATTATCTGAAAACGTAGGTGTCAGCACTCTAACCATCAAGTGCAGTTGAATCACAGATTCCGTCTCAGAAGGGTAAAAGGGACAGAAATTCCATAAAAACTGTACTCCGATGCTGCGTGACCGGGAACAAAAACAGGTCTCGCAGCACGGGGGAACGGTTTTATCCTTTTGACATGGCGTATTTGGTTCCATGACAACAATGGGGTGAGAATGATCTCAGATGGCTAAGTGATTTTATTTTTTACACCAGGTGATGTTCCGAAACCAGTCATGTCCGTAATAAAAGATTGCGGATTAAGCAACTGTTGTGCTGTTTCGTCATTTTACAAAATGGACCAAATTATTATTCTATATTATTTGCGAATAAGTCCATTACAGCTACGAAAAGTACTGAAAGTGGGCATTGGCTTCCATTGTGTCCACATATCTGTCACTCTCTTGTTCTAGTGTTCCTTTCCCTCTTCAGACCGTCTTGCTCCTGTCTTCTTTGGTTTTTCCTCTTTTTCAGTTTGGCATTTGTGAATTTTGGATGTGAACGTTTCATGGTTTTGGACATCATATTATTATCAGTTTTTATGTTTCTTTTTATTTTTTTTCTTTTTGCAGTCGTATTGACCAACTAGGATCACGTTAACAACTTCAGTTCCTCTTCTTCCTTTGCTGTTGTTTCCTATTTTTCCAGTATTCCCTCATTTTCTCCCCACGAAGTCTCTTCCTTTCTTCTGTCCATGTTGTTCCCGATTTTTTTATTTCTTCTGCTTTGAAAGCCTTCCAAATTTAGTATTTTGTTTTTAAAACGGTTTCTTTCTGCTATTTCTGATTCTTTGACGTTGTTTCTTTCAAGATATTTTCTTACTTCTGTAATCCATGCTATTGTCGATTTCTTCTTCCAGAAATATAGGAGTATTTGTTTTGTTAGTCTATTTCCATCCATTCGGTAGAGATGTCCAAAAAAGGTTAATCTTCGTTTGGTCATTACTTCAGATATTTTCTCTGTATTTTTGTAGATCTCGTCATTACTTCTTATTTTCCAACCCTCTGCAGTTTTCATTGCACCCATTATTTTTCTAATAATCCTTCTTTGCAGTACGTCTAGTTTGTCCATCTTATAGTTCATCGTTAGGCATTCAGATCCGTATAAACATTCTGGTCGTACCACTGTGGTATTATTATTATTATTATATTAAAACATTATATCCATAGTGGATAGGGGAACAGACTTAGGTCCTGCAGGTCACGGGTTCAGCCTCAGACAGGAAGGGCCTGCTATTCTATGAGTACAGGGGATCTTTCCTGTAGGCAGAAGGCGGCCGGGGACGTAGGCCTTTCTGTCTGCCCCCCCCCCCCCTCCCCCTCCAATTAGTGCCGGGGCGAACTAAAGGCTGCACCTACCTAAAGTCGGGCCAATAGTCTGGTCTCAGGCTTGCGCCAGAGACGTTACATTTTACATATTTACTCATTATTGTTATGAAAATCGTAATTCTGGGTGACACATTAAAAGCGAAAAGCCGGCCGGAGTGGCCGAGCGGTTCTAGGCGCTTCAGTCTGGAACCGCGCGACCGCTACGGTCGCAGGTTCGAATCCTGCCTCGGGCATGGATGTGTGTGATGTCCTTAGGTTAGTTAGGTTTAAGTGGTTCTACGTTCTAGGGGACTGATGACCTCAGTGTCCCATAGTGCTCAGAACCATTTGAACCAAAAGCGAAAATGACGGGTTATACTTTGGGGAAGGGAGATGGAACTACGGTAAGAAAGTGTGAACCCCCTCCCTCCCAGATCCGATCATGAATTAGTGTCTGCTCTTCATTAATAGTAATGGACTTTTTTCTCTACTGGCAATAATCTCGCATAAGGATGAAATTTCAATCATCACATTGCACAAGCACGGAAATAATGGAGTACGAGCTTGGTAGCGTTCGTTGAAGATGCTGGTGGCGTAACACTATATTTCGTTCATTAAATGACGACGGAGGTTCGTACAATGGACTCGTCTGGAAAGAGGCACAGTTATAGGAGAGCCAGTTCAGCCCGGGCCGGCACCTGCCGCTTTGTGCCCACGCAACGGCGTGGGTGGCGCCGGCCGGGGGTCGAGACCGGACTGGGCGCTGACGTGGGCCGCGTGGAGCCGGGCCGAGGTGGCCACCTGCAGCTGCCGGCGCGTGTTCCTGCGGCGTCGCCGCCAGCCGTTTCACTCGCACCGTAGCGCACCACGAGCTGCCGCGTTGTGCAATCTCTAGCCGCAGGTGCAACGACCTTGCCTGCCACCGGTCTCGCGGCTGCTCTCTCAAAATGGGCATGACGGGGCTCCTTGACGGGGGACTCCTCGCAGCTAGTCCTCTTCCAGACATCCGTCTTTCGCAGCCTCAGCAGAAGCTCTGCCGCTCATTGACGTCATGCTGACAACAATATCGTTAGAGTCCAAACATCAACACCGATTCAAGACAAATGGAGGAAAGTGTTCTTTGGTGCTGTTGAACTGTTGTTATTGTGGTGTTCAGTCCGAGGACTGGTTTGATGCATTTCTCCACGCTGGTGAATCCTCTGTGCAAGCCTATTCAACTCTTCATAACTGCTGCAAGTTACATCCACTTGAACCTGCTTATCGCGTGCAGCCCATGGCGTCCCTCCACAGTTACCCCCCTCCCCCCCCCCCCCCCCCCACACACACACACACACTAGCCTTCATTACCAGCTTCACTATTTCTTGATGTTTCAGCATGCCTCCTATCAACCGATCCTTACTTTAGCAAAGTTTCCCATAAATTTCTTTTTTCCTCTGTTTGATTCAACTATGCAGTCTACTTTCGGTACGAAAGTTGTTAATGACCTTTTGCTCCCTGTACTTCAACCGTGCTGCCTACAAACTGTAGTCCAGTCAACATTGTCGGAAGACACCTCTACATTACCAAAATATTATAAACCTAGATTTGCTTTTCTTCGTTCTATCGTCTAAGACAGGTCATAGGGTAAGCATTGCCTCGCGTCTTCCAACATCTCTCCGGAATCCCAACTGATCATCCCCGAGGTCAGCCTTTTTTTTTTACTGTAAATAATTCCTGTCAGTACTGTGCATCCGTGACTTATTAAACTGATGGTTCGGTAGCGTTCACACTTGTCAACACCTGCTCGGTATTTACTACTTTTAACCTCACACTCGGTGAGTAAATTTTGAGGCTGCATGGATCACAGTTTACCATTGATTTCTTCTCTGTATAACCCACTATTTCACCAGATCGTACCTCCATATGTCGTTGCTATGTGGGTAAATAAAGTGCAATCCAGACAGTCAATTTTGTATAAGCGCTCTTAAGTCCAAGGTTCCCAAACTTTTCCTCCGATGGAATGCTTTGAAAATCCTGATACTATGAGGAGGAGGAGAAAATTTGTGTTTAACGTCGCATCGACAACGAGGTCATTAGAGATGAACACAAGCTTGGTTTAGGGAAGGATGAAGAAGGAAATGGGCCGTGCCTTTTCAAAGGAACCGTCTCGGCATTTGCCTGAAGCGATTTAGGGAAATCACGGAAAATCTAAATCTGGATGGCCAGACGCGGATTTGGACCGTCATCCTCCCGAATGCGAGCCCAGTGTGCTAACCATTGCGCCAACTCGCTCGGTACTGGTCCTATGATGGAATACCTTGTTTATTGTGAAGATCAATAAAATTTTAAAAAATTTCTTGTATTCAATTGTTATTTCAATTTTATATCCTAACTAATATAAAAAAAATTAAAAATTACAGAAAATGTAAAAAAAAAGCCTTGGGTTTCGCGGAACACAGTTTGGGAGGCCCTGCTCTAAGTAGACTCTCGGTGACTGTCTGACTGGAGATATTATTTCGATGTAAGTCGAATGGCCTTTGGCGGTACCGACAGCTTTCCCCACACAGCCAGGCCAGTCAACCGCACTTAGCAGACTACTCATTGCATTTGTATGCTACATTTTCTTTTGTGATGTTCATGTCGTGTGAATATTACTTACTTCTTTCCAACCAGCGGTTTCACCTGCTCTGAATTAATAATGTGGAGTAGTCCTTTGGCGAGTCTATTGTCCATTCTGTAAATGTGACCCCGGAACTTAACGTGTCTCTAATGCACGGTGTTAGCGAAATTATCTGTATGCCTGCAGAAGTCAGATGCCCGCTCTATCCGTATTCCATTTTCTTGTGTGGAGTCACATAATTTCTATAAAATCTTCTTGATTTAAAGTAGCATCATTTCGAATAGAATGTTTTGTTTGAAATGACGCGGCTTTTAAATCGAGAAGATTTTATTGAAGCATGCCACCGGCGAAAGACTTCGAGGACACAAGCCATATATTTTCGTAAATATTTCCCGCTCTTGTTTTTCAATTTTTGCAATTTTAGCATGCGCTCGCACAGCTGTGGTGCTTGACGCGTATAGTGCTTCCGGTAAACAAACTGTCTTGTAACGTCGCTATTTCGTATTGCGCGATATTACTTTTTTCTTATAGTGGTTCAATATGATTCTGAATTATATTTGAAGCTTCACGGCTCATTCTAGGTTTGCGGTACTGTCCAACCCTGATATTATTTATTCGACTGACGGCCAAATACAGAACGTGGTTATTACCATTGATATCAAATGAAAGAAAGAATAATCATGTACACTGCTGTTGAACAAAATCTTACAACTTCAGTTGCGCATGGAGTCTTAAGCAGATGATCTTGTGTGCGAGATGCAGTGCGCAGTCGATAGTAGCTCAATGGTCAATGGTTCTCCGCAGTTACAGTTGGCGGTATTCACGGGATAGTGCCATTTCTGGAAGTTACTCGTGGATGTTTCAAGTCCAGAATGCAGACGGTTCAGTGACCTCCACACGATCCAATTCTGTTCATGCCCAGATGGGAAGGTTTCCGAAGGGAGACGCGAGACAGATTCTCAAGTCGAAAAATCCACAATTCTTTCCTTTCTGTAGCGGCTGTTTGCACTTCTGAATTGGTCTTGAGGACTCCTGAAATGTGCCTATGGGTTACGCGATGTGCCTGATTCGATCTTTCCGTAGCTGTTTCACGACCAATATCTGGTGGCACTATACCTTCCAGGCTTGATGGCAGTATGGCCTCTCCAAGGTATATGAAAGATATCATCTGTAAAACCGCCTCACATCCCACCTTTAGTGGGACTTAACTGCTATTTCAATACAAATTTTGTAAGTAAATGTTTTTTTTACAGTTATTGTTGTTTCATTATTTTATCCACCTTCAGCAACTGTCGCCGTATATAATGAATTAATAAGCAACCAGTTGCACAAAAGAAATGTAATTTCTTTACCGGTTTCGGGCACTAAGTGGTCTTCTTCAGAAGGTAATGTCTGTCGCATTATTTTCGAGTGTCAGTAACAAAGTGCATAAACAAAATGCCATGGTCCTAAAAAAATTTATGCAGGAGCAGTAAGTAATACAATGCTGAATCCATTAATACAATGAGAGTTCTACATGTAGTTCACAGTGTCTGCATTGGCAAATAATGCGACATGCATAACCTTCTGAAGAAGAGCACCAAGTGGCCGAAACCGGTAAAGAAATTAAATTTCTTTTATGCAACTGGTTGCTTATTATTTCGTTGTATTATTGTTAATGTTAAAGAAAGCATGAAAGCCAAATCGAAGCACAAGATTCGCAGAATAAGTGTGTAGGAGGTATAATTTAATGGTTCAGTGGGTTGCAACAAACCAGGAACTTAAGAAAGAATTATCTCCTGCTCTACATCGGCGTTATACTTTCCTGTTGAACTATTTGGCCGTTGAAATTTCTGTTTTCAATGTACTGCGTTGCATACTAACCAGTCACCCCCCCAATAGGCCGAAGACGCACAAAACGTGCTGAAGAATGAAGTGTAAATATACTGCAGTGTACATTTTTTGGAAATGAGTTCATTTCTGTTAATGTGATATAGTGTGTTAACTGGCTTTCGTTATTTATTGATTAAATTTACGCTACTGGCCATTAATATTGCTACACCAAGAAGAAATGCGGATGATAAAACGGGTATTCATTGGACAAATATATTATACTAAAACTGACATGTGATTACATTTTCACGCAATTTGGGTGCATGGATCCTGAGAAATCAGTACCCAGAACAACCACCTCTGGCCGTAATAACGGCCTTGATACGCCTGGGAATTGAGTCAAACAGAGCTTGGATGGCGCGTACAGGTACAGCTGCCCATGCAGCTTCAACACGATACCACAGTTCATCAAGAGTAGTGACTGGCGTATTGTGACGAGCCAGTTGCTCGGCCACCATTGACCAGACGTTTTCAATTGGTGAGAGGTCTGGAAAATGTGCTGGCCAGAGCAGTCGAATATTTTCTGTATCCACAAACCTAAAGCCCCGTACAGGATCTGCAACATGCGGTCGTGCATTATCCTGCTGAAATGTAGGGTTTCACAGGGATCGAATGAAGGGTAGAGCCACGGGTCGTAACAGATCTGAAATGTAACGTCCACTGTTCAAAGTGCCGTCAATGCGAACAAGAGGTGACCGAGACGTGTAACCAAGGGCACCTCATACCATCACGCCGGGTGATACGCCAGTATGGCGATGACGAATACACGCTTCCAATGTGCGTTCACCGCGATGTCGCCAAACACGGATGCGACCATCATGATTCTGCAAACAGAATCTGGATTCATCCGAAAAAATGACGGCATGCCATTCGTGCACCCAGGTTCGTCGTTGAGTACTCCATCCCAGGCGCTCCTGTCTGTGATGCAGCGTCAAGGGTAACCGCAGCCATGGTCTCCGAGCTGATAGTCCACGCTGCTGCAAACGTCGTCGATCTGTTCGTGCAGATGGTGGTTGTCTTGCAACCGTCCCCATCTGTTGACTCAGGGATCGAGACGTGGCTGCACGATCCGTTGCAGCCATGCGGATAAGATGCCTGTCATCTCGAGTGCAAGTGATACGAGGCCGTTGAGATCCGGCACGGCGTTCCGTATTACCCTCCTGAACCCACCGATTCCATATTCTGCTAACAGTCATTGGATCTCGACCAACGCGAGCAGCAATGTTGCGATACCATAAACCGCAATCGCGGTAGGCTACAATCCGACCTTTATCGAAGTCGGAAAGGTGATGGTACGCATTTCTCCTCCATACACGAGGCATCACAACAACGTTTCACGAGGCAACGCCGGTGAACTGCTGTTTGTGTATGAGAAATCGGTTGGAAACTTTCCTCATGTCAGCACGTTGTAGGTGTTGCCACCGGCGCCAACCTTGTGTGAGTGCTCTGAAAAGCTAATCATTTGCATATCACAGCATCTTCTTCCTGTCGGTTAAATTTCGCGTCTGTAGCACGTCATCTTCGTGGTGTAGCAATTTTAATGGCCAGTAGTGTAGTTGATTTAGAAAAACTTCGTTATTTGTTGATTAAATTTAGCTGGAAAAATCTCGGTAAGCAGTCTATTCAGGGTTCACTATTTGTTCGGTCTGATGATTTTTTTTTTCCTCTCACTTCTGATATTAATGTGTTTGAAAAATGCAAAGTTGTACTAAGTTTCGGAATCCACTTCAAACTGTAGGACCCCCGTGTAACTGACAGGCGTTACATCTTACAACCAACCTACGAGCTAAGGACAGCTTTACGTTTACGTTGGCTGCCAATAAGTTTTTCGGCTTATTTCTTGTTTTTATTGGAGCGCTCCGTTCTGCTGTGGCTCTGGATGAACGCGGAGAACGGGAACTGGTTGTATGTCAACAGAGGCGAGCATTAATACACAGAGCGCGGCACTGGACCGCTAGCGACACGCATGTTCCCCTCCCACTCGCCTCATTGCCGGTTCATTACTCTGCAAGTGCGGAAACGCATTCCTCGCGGCCGACGCAGCCCTGCCTGGTAAATGAGCGGCCCGCTCATTCATTATTCATCGGGCAGCACTTTACGTGTTGTTGCAGCTCTGTTTCAAAACCGTGCCGCCCACGGCCGCCGTAATAGTCGCCCCTGGGGCAGATACTCGCGCTGGACGCTTGCGCAGAAGGCTCGCGGCCGACAGATTCCAGCTGCGCCACGTGCCGTTCAGAGGCGATACGATACGAGCTGTCTCAGCGCTAGATGTGAGCCAGCGGTTTGCGCCGCTACCGTCTAGGGGCATGTGGGGCGGGAGATCCGCGTGTCACCACCGCTGAGTGACGTACCCCAGACGTCAGCGCGATGACACGTCCAAGAAGGCAGCTTTGCGCTTTGTTCCTAGATCTCAGTAAGAGAGTACAGAAAGTTTCTGCAGTGAGCATGATGCTTGATTTCTTCGCGGGCCCACACAGATTTGGTTAACGAAAAGTTTCGTGTAAAAATACCTTCTTAGATGATTTGACTGGTGAGTGTAGGGTGACCAGACGTGCGGATTAATCCGGACATTTCTTCCTTTTTAGCTCTTTGTCCGGGTTCCGGGCGGATTTTTAGTGTCCGGCTTTTTCTCAAAGTTGAGCGTAATACAGTTAAATTTACATTTCGTCCCATTCTATTGCTCTTTTCTTAAATACTTTAAATATTGGCACAGCCTTCGTGATAAACACACACGAAGGCGGTGTTAGTAGGTGGCACCAGGATCGTCGATGTTATCATTGATCGACCTATAAGCGAATGCAAATATCGATTATTTAAAATTTTCGTTTCGTATCTTCGCTTTGTATTGGCTTGGCGTCCTGTAGTGCACGTGTGATTTGTGAGTTACGTAAAATATTTGGCTATGCCTAAACGAACGCGTACATTTTCTGATGTCCTTTCGTGCAAATATCCAGCTTACAAGAAATTGAAAAATGAATTTGAAGCGGAATGTAAGATATGTGGAGCTGGAACGTACGTCTCAGTGGCCAATAAAGGTAAGAAATATCGCGACAGATTAACCGTCATGGTTTTATTTCATTGTTTCATAGTCATTCAATTTATTTGTATTCGGAAGGTTCAAGTGCAGTTTACATGTCGTCAGCTGCTGCTTGAATTGTAGATGTTGGTAGCGGTGCGTCTAATGAAGGGTGGTGAATGGTCCTACGTTTTTCGCTTTTTAAACAATTCCGTGTTGTTGACATAACAAAACAATTGACGCTACAATCAATGTTTTCAATTTTTTTATATTGCTCAGTTAACCACCACATCAGTAACAATTAACTACTAGTTTTACTGGTAATTCCCGACAGTCACGTGACTTGTCCAAAGCTGACGGGTGGTATCCTCGTCTGCAGTTGACCCGTTTGATGTGTCCTCTTTTTTCTTCCTTTGTCCTCCTTTTTGAAATTGTTTGTCCTCCTTTTTAAACAATTGCATCCGGTCACCCTAGGTGAGTGGATAAGTGAAAGAAGCGTACTTTGCCCGCATCTCGTGGTCGTGCGGTAGTGTTCTCGCTCCCCACGCCCGGGTTCCCGGGTTCGATTCCCGGCGGGGTCAGGGATTTTCTCTGTCTCCTGATGGCTGGGTGTTGTATGATGTCCTTAGGTTAGTTAGGTTTAAGTAGTTCTAAGTTCTAGGGGCTGATGACCTAAGATGTTAAGTCCCATAGTGCTCAGAGCCATTTTTTGAAGCGTACTTCAAAGGATCGACGACGAAAACTTGAGTATTAGTGGAGACGGTAGAAGACAGCGCAAATGTACGTAACCTAGTGGCAGCTGTTGCTTTTCTCCCGGAAAATATTCGATTTCGTCTCGCCGCGAACGAGTGTTCGAAACGGCATCGATGGAAAACGACACTAACAGTATTTTTGTTCGATATTTTTTTACTACCGCTGTGTTTCTATAATTAACATCTGTGTTATAATTAACCCTCAAGGGGCAAGGTAAGTCAGGAATGATCAAACTCACAGTTTAATCTTAGTTTATTTAAACAAGGAGAAAATAAACTTACATAATATGAGCTAAACTACTGTTTTATTAAACAATAATGATATAAATTTTCACTATAACTCTCTGTTGCCAAGGACAGGTGCTAAAGAGACAGTAATGATGCATTCGAAGCATTAAGCAGTGCAGTTGCATCAGATCTCGGTCAGCTGCTTATTCGATTACTAATTATCTCGTAGACAACTGCCTGAAATGGCTCTGAGCGCTATGAGACTTAACATCTGAGTTCATCAGTCCCCTAGAACTTAGAACTACTTAAACCTAACTAACCTAAGGACATCACACAAATCCATGCCCGAGACAGGATTCGAACCTGCGACCGTAGCGGTCGCGCGGTTCTTGATTGAAGCGCCTAGAACCGAGACAACTGCCTCAGTGTGGGATTATGTTGCTAGTTCGTAACTGGGGTCATTTTTTTTAAACTGATTGTAATTTTCTTCTCGCCTAGCTCGCTTTGTATTTTGTATTACTGCTGCTCATTTGGACGTACGACAACACAATTTATCGCTGTGTTACCTTAAGCAATACTAAAGGAATAGGTATGAGTTTGCAGTTGTTAAACAAAAATGGAACCGCAGAAAATCATTTTACGTTTGGTTGGCGCACTTTATACACAGGCGCGCCCGCTCGAGGTTTAATATCTGTGTCGATAGGTCTTAGTTGGAGGAAGTCGACGTATGTCACGCCATAACATGTAGCTTTGCTATTGATACTGAACAGATCAGATAGTGATAGAGAAGAGGATCGGGGCACAGAGGTGATATACGTCAATTTTAACTCTGGTTCTGTATCGTAGACAACAAAATCATATTAATCAGTCTGCGAGTATCTGGAAACCTTTAAGGATGACGACTGTTGGTTTCATATTTTCATACCGCTTACGTCAATTACGCCGTTGGTTCCGCCATTTTAAGTAATCCAGCAGCTCTATCTGCAGAAAACTGCAATATCTCATTTTGCAAATTTCAATTTTTTAACCGACTGTATGTCAAGTAATATTATTACAAGCAGTATGTATACTTTCTATGATTATTTTAGTAGGATAAGAATTTATATAATGAATTTATCAGCTTCCAGTTTATTTCTGGTCGTGTTCTTAAATTTTACCTGTTCCAGTTTCAGCATTGGACTCTATTGGCTCTGAGCACTATGGGACTCAACTTCTAAGGTCATCAGTCCACTAGAACTTAAGAACTACTTAAACCTAACTAACCGTAGCGGTCGCGCGGTTCGAGACTGTAGCGCCTAGAACCGCTCGGTCACCTCGGCCGGCCTTGGACTCTATTACAAGGACTTTTTTCTGATATTCACTTGAGTATATTTTTTCTATTGCACCATTAACGGGGAAAGACCACTGGTTGCAGATTAGGTAATTTTGTCATGGTTTTAATGCGAAGAAAGAAGTTAAAATACTCCCCACTAACACTCGTAATTACCCTTTTCTGTATTTCGAGATTGCGACCATCATCAGGTAAGGATTTTTCGAAATTACTCTATAAAATATGGACATGTTGTTTCCAAATACAAATGTTTACGTTAATATCCAAAATATGAAACCATATTTTCACATTATATACTAGGAAGGAAACGCGGACAAAAAGACAGCCTGAAGCACGAGATGAATACTCTTTGAAAGCTAATCAAAACATTGAGGATTTAGTTGGCGACGAGAAGGAAACAGCAATTGGTCTTCCTTTAATGTGAAGAAATCATTTTTCCAATGTGACCATCATATCTGACTAAACCATTTTGTTATAATGAGCCATCAATACTTATGGACTTTTTATTCCAGAATTAGTATGCGTTATTGAAACACACACACACACACACACACACACACACACACACACACACACACACACACACACACACACAAATTAGAAGATCACAGATTTTTGTTTCAGTAATATTTGACACTCTGCGCGCCTTTCTGCTACTCATCGCTAATTTATCATGACATCCCATATCCAGTAGGCGTATTTAATACTCGTACTTTTAGGGAGTAAAAATGTATACAACTCCTTCTGGAAAATAGTAAGCTATATTGTGTGTGTTTCAGTGTTAAATTGTTTACGTAACGCGTACGTGAAGTGGAAATTGAGACACACTCTCCCATCCGCCTAAATGAGTGTTATAAACAGTCGGTTTGAGCTACCGCGACTTCTAAATGCAGCTCCGCTTCCTCTCGTTCCGAAACAAACAGTGTTTTGTGTTCCTAATGGTAACATTTGCTCAGGCACGGCGCTCACAACATCTGTTGGCGCAAGCTCTTGTCGCGTGGTTCATTAGAGAGACAACCGTATACTTCCGGTGGTGTCGGAACCACAGAACGAAGGAACTGTGGATCTGTAGCCAATAAGGAAGGCACTTGCTACTGCTTTTAGACTAGCGTGAATATTGCGACACCCAGACATATTGAATTCAACCTCACGGGAAGTGTAGATCAGTAAGTGGTTAAGATTGCAGGGAAATTGCTCAGGCGCGGGGCAGCTTCGTGACCAGAAATCAGTGAAGAGCCGTCCGCCACCGTAGCTGAGTGACAGCGCGCTATCTTGTCATGCCGGGGGCGGGGGGCGGGTTCGATTTCCGGTTGGATTGGAGATTTTTCGTCACTCAGGGACTGGGTGTTTGTGTCGTCTTCGTCATCATTATTTCATATTCATCGACGCGCAAGTCGCCCAAGTGGCGAGGGAGTGCTGAGAATTAATGCCTCTGATGAATTTTTTTATGTGAAAACTCTTTAAAACTTTTTAAATGAAACAAGCGCTATAGCATTCTGCATCTTTATTATTCGTTACATATTTGCAGACCTCTGCTGCTAAAAGGCGTGTAACATGGCGTACGTATCATCTCTCTGCGTCCCCCGCCCCTCTACTTTTTACATGAGCTTTTGAGCTCACGTAATTAATGGATGGCCCCTTAAGCCGTCAGCACACGGACCGTGCATCCGAACATTGAGCGGTGAGCGTGCCGAGTTTGTGACGTCATAGCGTGGAGTAACACGTTCGGGAATCTTCCCGAACGTGCAGAGCAATATCTGGCATGTCAGATATTCTGAGCGTGCGTCTGAGCGTTGACCAATGAGATGGCACAACGTAACCTACGTCACACGCACGCCGTTTCCCTTCGGTACAGAGTTGTGAGGCGCCATATTGGCATTCATTTCAAGCCTATATGTATATATGCCGTTTCTGAGCACTAGCAATTTGAGAATCACTCGAAAACCCGTTGTTAACTGTGCGATTCTTTCCAATAAAATAATGAGAAACATCATATTCGTGGCAAAAGAATTACTGTAACTTGCGTATTATGAGAGTAGGCTATTTAAAGGCAGCTACACGCTGAAGATCCACCCAAAACGCATTGTTCTTGGTACAATTTGTTATAATTAAATTTCAATTAGCAGCATATCTACGATTAAGGTTTTCATGAAGGGTAAGACAATATCATTAGATACACACACACACACACACACATACACACACACACACACACACACACACACAGTGTTGTTGGTTTAGCGTAATGAGTTACCTCGCTGTTTTGTATTGAGTTGTTTGTTGGGGCGGTGGTTCGTGTCTTGACCCTTCTAAATTTTTTTCCTAACACTCACGTTTTTATTAGGTTCTGATACTTTATTATTAGTTTAATACAAGTATATACTATAATATTTGATGTTATGTAAATATAAGTTCACCTTTTTTTGAGGGGTGACTTTGTTCGATTGGCTTAATCTACAGGACAGCTTGCGCTACTTGTATAAAGATATTTTGCTCCTTTTTCTTTTACGCTTCGTAATTCACATTTACAAAGATCCTACTACAGAGTAGGAACAGTGATCAAGTAAGCCTGACTTTGGGGTTCTACTAAAATGTGGGAATGACGAAATAATGTTTATCTTATGTGGAGAAGTATTCCAAATTTGTACCGCACTGTTTGTAATGGAGCTTTTATAAGCCTGTGTCCTTATTGATTGGACATGGTACTTTTCTTTTGGTGGACGATGGAGAAAATGTGCGTTTTAATAGAGCTAATTTAATTGGGAATTTTACGAGCGCCCAGTTGGTAAACAGTGTGATTTACGAAGTAGAAACATCCCGCAACTGCCGCTGGAGTGCGTTGCGATCGCGTATACCACGTTGGGGCCCACGTACTGTATGCACAAGTTCCTGAGCGTTCAGCGGCACGTTGAAGTTGGCACGCTCGACGTTATCGTTCGACAGCACGGTCCGTGTGACGACGGCTTTAAGCCGTGCGGTACAAATTTGGAATACTTCTCCGCATAAGATAAACGTTATTTCATCATTCCCAAATTTTAGTAAAAACCCAAAGTCAGGCTTACTTGATCACTGTTCCTACCCAGTAGCTGAATCCTTGCAACATGTGAATTACGAAGCGTAAAAGAAAAAGGAGCAAAATATCTTTATAAAAGTACCGCAAGCTGTCCTGTAGATTAAGCCAATCGAACAAAGACACTCCTCAAAAGAAGGTGAACTTATATTTACATTGCATCAAATATTATAGTATATACTTATATTAAACTAATAATAAAGTATCAGACCCAAATAAAAACGCGAATATTAGGAAAAACAACTTTCAAGTGTCAGGACGCGAACCACCGCCCCAACAGACAACTCAGTACAGGACAGTGACGCTACCCATTACACTAAACCAACAACGCACCCATAGTATTTAATCATATTGTGTTACCTCTTGCTGAAAACCTTAATCGTAGATATGTTACTAACTGAAATAGAATTATAACAAATTGACCAAGAACAATGCGTTTTGGGTGTATCTTCAGTGTGTCGTTCGCTTCAAATAGCCTACTCTCATAATACGCAAGTTACAATAATTCTTTTGCCATGAATATGATGTTTCTCATTATTTTATTGGAACAAATCACAGAGTTAACAACGGCTGGCCGGAGTGGCCTTGCAGTACTGGGCGCTACAGTCTGGAGCCGAGCGACCGCTAAGGTCGCAGGTTCGAATCCTGCCTCGGGCATGGATGTGTGTGATGCGCTTAGGTTAGTTAGGTTTAATTAGTTCTAAGCTCCAGGCGACTGATGACCTCAGAAATTAAGTTGCACAATGCTTAGAGCCATGTGAACCATTTTTGAAGTTAACAACGGGTTTTCCAGTGATTCTCAATTTGCAGGTACTCAGAATTGGCGTATATACATATAGGCTTGAAATGAATGCCAATATGGCGCCTTACAACTCTGTACCGAAGGGAGACGTCATGCGTGTGATGTAGGTTACGTTGTGCCATCGCATTGCTCAACGCTGAGACGCACGCTCAGAATATCTGACATGCCACGCAGACTCCCGAACGAGCTATTCCACGCTATGACGTCACAAACTCGGCACGTTCAACGTTCAACGTTCGGATGCACGGTCCGCTTGCCGACGGCTTAAGACCGCGCGCGTGTCGCCTACACGGGCGTCACAGCTGCCTAAGAGGACATCCATTAATTACGTGAGCTCAAAAACTCATTTGAAGAGTAGAGGGGTGGATGAGGTAGAGAGAGCATACGGTACGCCATGTTACACGCCTTTTAGCAGCAGAGGGCTACAAATATGTAACGAATAATAAAGGTGAAACTTCATGGACTTCAAATAGCCTACTCTCATAATACGCAAGTTACATTAATTCCTTTGCCACAAATATGATGTTTCTCATTATTTTATTGGAACGAATCACACAGTTAACAACGGATTTTCCAGTGATTCTCAATTTGCTGGTGCTCAGAAACGGCATATATACAATGGGCTTGAAATGAATGCCTCACAACTCTGTACTGAAGGGAGACGGCGTGCGTGTGACGTAGGTGACGTTGTGCCATCTCATTGGTCAACGCTCAGACGCACGCTCAGAATATCTGACACGCCAGATATTGCTCTGCACGTTCGGAAAGACTCCCGAACGTGCTATTCCACACTATGACGTCAGACAACTCGGCACGCTCAACGCTCAACGTTCGAATGCACGGTCCGTGTGCCGACGGCTTTAGCGAGGGCTAGCTGAGGCCGGGTTTTCCTGGCGGGGGCGGGGGGGGGGGGGGGGGGGGGGGGGCGCACTTTCCCAGGAGCCAGCCGCTCCCAGCATTCCTGGCGGCGTGCGTCTCGCTCGGGCTGACTCACCCACGCCGGCGCACCGGTGGGAATCGGAGGTCGGCAGGTGCGTGTCCCACGCGTGCTCCGTGTCGCCGCCTCTAATCGCTTTATTTGTGACAGACGCCAGCCAGAAATCTTCTCCCTAACGGCTTCGATCCAAGGAAACTGGCGTGGTAAAACGTTAGCGTCCCATTGGGAGGAGTCGGCATCTAACGCCAGTCATGCAGTTAACCAGTCGTAGTACGCCTTGATGACGATTGCCACGTGTCCGGCTTTAGCCGAACATGTCCAGCTTTTAATGGTTATGTCCGGCCAGATATATACGAGTCCGGCCTGTCCAACTTTTGTTAGGCGTTTTAGCGATGAAGTAAAGGACGCATAACAAAGACCAAAGACCTGTTCCAACCTGGTGACGTAAGCACGAGGAATAAGCATGATGATTAAGGAGACATAAGTATACAGGGTGGTCCATTGATAGTGACCGGGCCAAATATCTCACGAAATAAGCATCAAACGAAAAAACTACAAAGAACGAAACTCGTTTAGCTTGAAGTGGGAAACCAGATGGCGCTATGGTTGGCCCGCTAGATGACGCTGCCATAGTTCAAACTGATTATCAGCTGCGTTTTTACAAATATTGCATATTTCTGTAGTACGTAAAGAAATATTAATGTTTTAGTTGGACCACTTTTTTCGCTTTGTGATAGATGACGCTGTGGTAGTCACAAACGTATAAGTACTTGGTATCACGTACCATTCCGCTAGTGCGGACGGTATTTGCTTCGTGATACATTACCCGTGTTAAAATGGACCGTTTAACAACTGCGGAAAAGGTCGATATCGTGTTGATGTACGGCTATTGTGATCAAAATGCCCAACGGGCGTGTGCTATGTATGCTGCTCGGTATCCTGGACGACGTCATCCAAGTGTCCGGACCGTTCGCCGGATAGGGAACAGGAAGTGTTCAGCCACATGTGAAACGTCAACCACGACCTGCAACAAATGATGATACCCAAGTAGGTGTTTAAGCTGCTGTCGCGGCTAATACGCACATCAGTAGCAGACAAATAGCGCGAGAATCGGGAATCTCACAAATGTTGGTGTTGAGAATGCTACTGAAGTGGACTGACAAGGCAGCCAGTCCACAGTGACGGGTAGCCGAAAGAAAGGCACGCGTACACACACACGCCGACGGGCGTCAAGTACTGGAACAGGCTACGTAATTAATGCTATGAAGAAAAGTACGTAGCTGGATTAATACTTATCTTTAATCAATCATTGTGGTACATCGCTCTTGACTATACACAGGAGACTTTAATTACTATCACTGTAAGGCTAATGGCGCCTTGCTAGTTCGTAGCCATTAACTTAGCTGAAGGCTATTCTGTCTCTCGGCTAATGAGAGAGAAAGGCTTCGTACATCTAGTCGCTAGCTAGGTCGTCCGTACAACTGGGACGAGTGCTTGTTCGTATCACGAGACCTGCCTTGTGGTGGCGCTAGGTCTGCGATCACACAGTGGCGACACGCGCGTCCGACATGTACTAAATGGACCGCGGCCGATTTAATCTACCACCTAGCAAGTGTGGTGTCTGGCGGTGACACCACAGCTACATCAACATCGATTGCACCCGTACCATATTTCTATGCCCCAGGAATTGCATGGCGACGACTTTGAACGTCATGTACAGTTCTGCCATTGTGCACAAGAGAAATTACGGGACGATGACAGATTTTTTGCACGCGTTCTATTTAGCGACGAAGCGTCATTCACCAACAGCGGCAACGTAAACCGGCATAATATGCACTACTGGGCATCGGAAAGTCCACGATGGCTGCAACAAGTGGAACATCAGCGACCTTGGTGTGTTAATGTATGGTGCGGCATTATGGGAGGAAGGATAATTGGCCCCCATTTTATCGATGGCAATCTAAATGGTGCAATGTATGCTGATTTCCTACGTAATGTTCTACCGATGTTACTACAAGGTGCTTCACTGCATGACAGAATGGCGATGTACTTCCAACACGATGGATGTCCGGCACATAGCTCGCGTACGGTTGAAGCGGTACTGAATAGCATATTTCATGACAGGTGAATTGGTCGTCGAAGCACCATACCATGGCCCGCACGTTCACCGGGTCTGACGTCCCCGGATTTCTTTCTGTGGGGAAAGTTGAAGGATATTTGCTATCGTGATCCACCGACGACGCCTGAAAACATGCATCAGCGCATTGTCATTACATGTGCGAACATTGCGGAAGGCGAACTACTCGCAATTGAGAGGAATGTCGTTACACGTATTGCCAAATGCATTGAGGTTGACGGACATAATTTTGAGTATTTATTGCATTAATGTGGTATTTACAGGCAATCACAGTGTAACAGCATGCGTTCTCAGAAATGATAAGTTCACAAAGGTACATGTATCACACTGGAACAACCGAAATAAAATATTCAAACGTACCTACGTTCTGTATTTTAATTTAAAAAAGCTACCTGTTACCAACTGTTCGTCTAAAATTGTGAGCCATATGTCTGTGTCTATTACAGTGCCATCGACCACAAAGCGAAAAAAGTGGTCCAACTAAAACATTCATATTTCTTTACGTATTACACGAATATGTAAAAAAAATGTGAGCTCCTATTTAAAAAAAACGCAGTTGATATCCGTTTGACCTATGACAGCGCCATATAGCGGGCCAACCATAGCGCCATCTGGTTTCCCCATTCAAGCTGGACAAGTTTCGTTCTTTGTAGTTTTTTCGCTTGACGCTTATTTCGTGAGATATTTGACCCCGTCACGATCAATGGACCACTCTGTATATAGAAATACCAACCAGTGGCATTCTGATGTGTGCGTCAAATGCTTTCCTTCGTAGGCCGAACGAGCGTAACACATAATGTCGAAAAAATACGTAACGCTCAGGGTAAGCGAAGCGAAGTACTGTACTCATAATTGAAATGCAGCTAATCACAGAGTTCCAGTGTGGGCTGTAATTATCGTATGGCAGCGGCATTTGCTAGATACTCTGATGCAAAACCAAAAATTAGTTGCAATTTTGGCCACCAGGCGCAGATCTGGCGCTGTGATTGCAAGAAAGACGTACAGAAATGTGTCCATATGTTATGAATTAAGAACGAGACGTTGGCAGGAAATGTCAAATCAGTGCGAAAGGCATACTGTTGGTTTTATTGTGAACTGCTGCTTACACAGTTTGTTGAACATGAGCAGCGGAGATGTCAACGAGATGATGCACAGCGCCAGATTTGCAGCTGATGGCCTAAATTGGAACTAACTCTTTTCCATTGTAAATCGGTTTTCATCAACGCACTAGCATATCTACCAAGTTCCGCTGCCACGCGATGATTACACCCCACACTGGACTTCTGTGAGTAGCTGGACTCTTTAATTCCAACCATCCGTTGCCGATCGCCCGATGCCAACCTGTCCCCGACGATCGCGCGTCGCTCCCCTACAACCTCTGTCAGTCGCTGATAACGCTGTCACGTTGGTACATGGCATCTCCGTGTCCTTCATAGTGACCATTCAACATAATTCTCTTCACGCCTCTTGTATATCCTACCATTCTTGCTAACAACACTAAACACGAAGAACACTATCGTACTCTAGTGTCTGTTCTACTTGTCACAGAGAATTGTAAATCTAATCATTGACTTGCTCGTCGGTGGTGTGTCCATATATGAATTTTTATTGACATCCGACCATGTCTTTTGGGTGCTTCACTTTTTTGTCAGGAAGTGTACTTCAATGTAATTTCTTGGAAAGGAAAGAACGCGAAATGGATGAAAGAATCAAAGGTAGCAGCTATATCACCGTAAAGCCCGTTCGGCATTTGTTCAGGAATTGTCATCCTCCGAAAACGGAGAAAATAAATTTGCCATCCATTAAAATGACATCGGTGTCCGTAGTGGTAAGATATCCGAGCACGTTTGATGATAGACTTGGTGTCATTGGTTTGACGAATTCCTGAAATATTTTTATTTTTCAGGCGTTAAAATACGTTGGTGTATACTACAGAAAATAAG
This sequence comes from Schistocerca serialis cubense, assembly GCF_023864345.2. Classification (NCBI taxonomy): domain Eukaryota; kingdom Metazoa; phylum Arthropoda; class Insecta; order Orthoptera; family Acrididae; genus Schistocerca; species Schistocerca serialis. The sequence continues at coordinate 242,578,781 of NC_064638.1, read as the reverse complement.
GGAGAACACTCCTAAATTTCGGTTACTGTCACGTTTATGGGTGCAAAATTAATAGGTGAAGAACCGCTATTCTAGAATGTTTATGTCAATATTTATCACCTTGTCATCTATTTTATAACCAACATAAGGCAGTTATCAGCTGTTGTCAAAAGTCAACGTAGAGCAAGAACAAATAAAAACAAAAATCACTTTGACGAGCATCGAACCCACGCCCCACTGCACACCAACTTAGCACCATAAGCACACTTCTTTTTCCGTGTTAGCGAATCCTATTGCATGTACAATAATAAGAAAACCGCAGCAATCTGGTGTAGCATTGTTTCCAGGTGCCATTTTAACGGACAGTAAATTCAGTCCATCGTCTGATCCCGGGCACAGCGCACTACACTTGTAAGATAAAAGAATCGTCATATATTGTGATATTCAGGAAAAGAAACTCAGTTGTCCTATCTCCACTCAGGGGCGTCTGTGAACATTGACGAAAGAGCATGTATACGTCTCGACTCAAAAGTAACGAGACGTAACGCATTTGTTGTGAAGTGAGCGACTGTTTGTTGTTGTTATTGTGGCCTTCACTCCAAAGACCGGTCTGATGCAGCTCTCCATGTTTGTCTGTCGTGTGGAGGTCTCTCCGTCTCTGCATAACTACCGCAATCTACAGGCATTTAACCTGCTTAGTGTATTCGAACCTTGGTGTCCTCCTAAAAGGTCTACCTCCCGGATTTCCTTTCAGTACCAAATTGAAAAGTCCTTCATGATGCCTCAGGAAGTGTCCTGTCAATCTATCCCTTCTTTTAGTGAAGTTGTGCCATAAATATCTTTCCTTTAATTCGATCCGGTACCTCCACGTTTGTTATTCGGTCGATCCATCTAGTCTTTAGAATTTTTCTGTAATACCACATTTCAAATGCTTCTATTCTCATCTTGTCTCGACTACTTATGGTTCACGTTTCACTTCCATGCAAGGTTACACATGAGACAAATACCTTCAGTGCTTGATTAGCGGCGGTATGTCGTACCAGTACCTCTAACGAAAAAAAAAAAAAAAAAAAAAAAAAAAAAAAAAAAAAAAAAAAAAAAAAAAAAACCATAGTGCTCAGAGCCATTTGAACCATTTTTTTTATGACCTTAGCAGTTAAGTCCCATAAGATTTCACACACATTTTTTTCACACTTCTTAAGTACTCGGAAACGCGTTAAACATTTTGAGATGTTTAAATTTCGTAAACTTCCCTCAGGATATATATCATAAAAGTCTTCGTGACACTTAAACTGATATTTGGATGCTCGCAAAGTTTCTCATTTCTCAGAATGCTTTTCTTGCTACAGGCAACCTGCATCTTATATCCTCACTACTTCGGCCATAATCAGTATTTCTACACCCTAAATAACAAAACTCATTTACTGCCTTTAATTTCTCATTTACTAATCTATTCCGTAAGCATCGCATGATTTAATTCGATTACACTCCATTGCTCCTGTTTCACTTTCCTTGGTTTCGTGTTACCACCTCTCTTCGATACACTTCTTTGCGTTCTGTTCTTCCAAATCCCTTGCCATCTCTAACAGAACTACTGTGTCATCGAGACGGTTCTAGGCGCTTCAGTCTGGAACCGCGCGACCGCTACGGTCGCGGGTTCGAATCCTACCTGGGACATGGATGTGTGTGATGTCCTTAGGTTAGTTAGGTTTAAATAGTTCTAAGTTCTAGGGGACTGATGACCTCAGTAGTTAAGTCCCATAGTGCTCAGAGCCATTTGAACCATTTTTTTTGTCATCGAGAATTTGCGAGGTTTTTCTTTGTTTTTTCAATATGAATTTTAATTCTATTTCTAAATTTATTCTTGGTTTCCTTTACAATTTTCTCACCGTGCAGATTGAATAACGTCGTGGTTAGACAACAACCCAACCTCGTTCCCTTCTCATTTACGTCTTCCCTTTTATGTCCTTCGAATCTTATAACTGCGGTCTAGTTTCTGTACAAGTTGTAAATAACCTTTCTCTCCCTGTGTTTTATCCCTGCTGCCTTCAGATTTTCAAATAGTGTCGCCCTGAGCCTTTTATCGACTTGAAAATGTGTCCTCGCCCCGTGACGAGTTTCGTCAAAATCGATCAATGCATTAGCGGCGGCCGAGCAGTTGTTTGTAGGAGTGCACTGAGGAACGTGGTGTGTCTGTGTTGCAGATCTACCCGGACCCTGACTCCGAGAAGGCCATCATGGGCTCGCTGGTGTACTGCATCCACCACAAGCAAGGCTGCAAGTGGATGGACGAGCTCCGCAAGCTGAAGGTAAGACCGAGCACAGCTCTGCTCTGCGAGCAAAAAGCGGCGCATTCCCTGTAACTCAGCCGGCTGCTGCGTGGGGGTACGGGGACACCAGCTAACCGGCATCTGGCCGCCGACGCCGAGGGACAGGCCGCCTACTTCATCTGTGCTGAAGGAAGGCGTAGCTGCTTCCAGAAATGAGAATCGAGACTGCACTGCTGTATACAAAGAAGGGACAGAATGTTAATAGGAATAAATGATAAAACCATCAAGTCTTTAGCGAAGCTTTCCAGAATACCTGTTGTTGTCTTGTACAGA